>NW_027507791.1:92932813-93532813 GCF_037356315.1 Lithobates pipiens
GTGTGTGCATGTGTCTGTGTCTGTATGTGTGTGTGTGCATGTGTCTGTATGTATGTAAGTATATGCATGTGTCTGTATGTGTATGCATGTGTCTGTATGTGTGTATGTCTGTGTGTATGTGTATGCATGTGTGTTACTTTTAATCCAGACCTCCCCCCCCATTCTTGTACCATCAGAACTGCTTTTGTGGTGTTTGTGTGTGTGATAGCAGCCAGGATTGCTGCTCCTCTGAAAAGCAATCCATATACAGATCGCTTTTCAGAGGCATTTGAAAGGTGGTAAAGAGGCATTATGTTGCCTCCTCACCACCTGTTTTAAGCCCGTAAATGTAGCATCACTATACCGCAACTGTGCAGTCTACACAGTTGCGGGGTAGTTGCAGTGCAGGCCCATTCACCCTGAGCATACCTCCAGCTGCAGCCACAGCATGTGTACACCCCCAGCTTCTCCCTCTGCAGCTAGAGGGGGAGAAGTTGGGGGTGGTAAAAACAGCTTAACCATGTAGTTTTACTGCCCCTCCAATAAGCCCTTGGTTCACATCTGCATGGCTGCATGCTGTGTGTAGGGCAGCCCATGCATTTCAATGGGCTTCCATACCCACAAAAATGCAGGGAAAGAAGTCCCAGAGCTTTTTTTTTTTTTTTTATTGCGCTGCACCAAAAGCACCCCATGTTTCCAATGTGTGGGGTACCATTAAGACTTAACGGTACCCCTAAAGAACAGAGCATTCGTCTGTGTGTCGGGCAAACGAGCGCAACAAAGGCACGAGAATTTTTGTTGGGCCAGGTATGAGTGCTCGAATGACCGAATTTTAATGGTTCAAAGAATGTCAGGCAAAATGGTCGGCCCTCACACATGTTCACTTCATCGAATCTGGCCCTCTTTGAAAAAAGTTTGGACACCCCTGGGGTAAACAGTTCAATCTCTGTATTTGCACACCATACTAACCTAAGCAGGGCAATAACTTCTCTGCAGAATGTGGAAACCTTGCAAAAAGATCTGAACAAATTAATGGGCTGGGTAACTACAATGCAAATGAGGTTCAATGTAGAAAAAGATAAAATAATGCATTTGGGTGGCAAAAATATGAATGCAATGTAAACACTGGTGGGAGAACCTTTGGGAAAATCTAGGATGGAAAAGGACCTGGGGGTCCTAGTAGATGATAGGCTCAGCAATGGCATGCAATGCCAAGCTGCTGCTAACAAAGCAAACAGAATATTGGCATGCATTAGAAAGGGGATTAATTCCAGAGATAAAATGATAATTCTCCCAATCTACAAGACTCTGTTCCGGCCACACCTAGAGTATGCTGTCCAGTTCTGGGCCCCAGTCCTCAGGAAGGATGTACTGGAAATGGAGCGAGTACAAAGGAGGGCAACAAAGCTAATAAAGGGTCTGGAGGATATTAGTTAATAGGAAAGGCTGCGATCACTGAACTTATTCTCTCTGGAGAAGAGACGCTTGAGAGGTGATATGGTTTCAATATACAAATACCATACTGGTGACCCCACAATAGGGCTAAAACATTTTTGCGGAAGGGAGTTTAACAAGACTCGTGGTCACTCATTAAAATTAGAAGAAAAGAGGCTTAACCTTAAACTATGTAGAGGGTTCTTTACTGTAAAAGCGGCAAGGATATGGAATTCCCTTCCACAGGCGGTGGTCGATCAATCGTTTCAAGAAACTATTAGATAAGCACCTGAACGACCGCAACATACAGGGATATACAATATAATACTGACATATAATCACACACATAGGTTGGACTAGATGGACTTGTGTCTTTTTTTAACCTCACCTACTATGTAACTATGGTTTCTGACAGGCTTCAACACACATTAAACGGCTAGTTTACACTTGCTTCAAAACAAGGCTGTGGACAGACTTTGTTAAAGCTCTCTGAACGCTAGTCTAAGCTTCCGTTGCTAAATAAAATGGTTAGCTTACAGTCCTATTTACAACTGCCTTTGCTTTGCTTCAAAAATTATACCCCATGTAGCTTTAGTGGTGCTTCAAAGCGTCTTCAAAGCCTCCATAGAAGTCTATGGTAAAGCTCCCCCTCCCCCCCCCCCCGAAGCACCAAGCAAAAGCAAGGTGTAAACAGGACAGTAAGCTAACCATTTTATTTAGCGACAGAATCTTTGACTGGCGTTCAGAGAGCTTCAACAAAGCGTGTCCGAAGCCATGTTCTGAAGCAAGTGTAAACTAGCCCTTACTGTGACAGCTAGGTTTCCATCAGGACAGGTATAAGTATGGCCACTGCTAAACATGATTTCACCCCCCCCCCCCTTCTCTTCTCCTGCATTCCATCACATCAACAGCCAGACTGTATGGGAACACTGATGTCACTGGAGTAGAAAGGAGGGGTGGGGACAGCTAAATGCCAGATGTTGCAGGGCAGGGCCCTTCATCTCCACTACTACTGGTGTATAGCATGTCCACGATGTGCATTCCATACTGCTCAAGCTGCATAACTTTCCTCTGATGTCTTCCAGTTGTTGGGGGCAGAGCTTTCCTTCAGTTGCATGTACTGTGAGACAAAAAGTATGTGAACCCTTCTGGAATTCTGCATGAATGGCTTCTAAAAATGTGATCTGAACTTTATTTTACAAATAATAATAAAGTAATTTTTATTTTTTACCAAATTACTCAACATATTATCCTGCTATACATATACTAAATAAGTGATTTAAAAAGCAAATGTAGTATAGAGTGTAACCTTTTAAAGTGGTTGTAAACCCTTACAAACCACTTTGACCTACAGGCAAGCCTAGATTAAGGCTTACCTGTAGGTCCAAGAAATATCTTATTTACTAAAAGACAGTCACCGCTGTCTACGGCACATGCCGTTAGTGGCGGCTCCTGTGTGCATGCGCCGGAGTGACGTCATCGCTGCTCCGGCGCTGTGAGTGGCCGGAGCAGCAATAACCAGAAGAAGATTGACTCTCTGTACTACAGGGGACAGCGGTGAGATCGCTGGCTCCTGTGTCAGGTAAGTGACAGATAATGGGCTACTATGCATCGCATCGCATCTCCTGTGTTCCTGTTAAAGACTTGCTTGGCTAACATTCCTTCTGGCTCCAGATCTTGCTTGCTGTTCTACTACACTGTTCTCTGGCTCCCTGACGTTTTGGCTTATCTAACTAGCCGTTCCGGTTCCTGAACTCTGGCTATGTTTTGAACGCTGGCTCCTGTGTCAGGTAAGTGACACATAATGGGCTACTATGCAATGCATAGTAGCCCATTATGCTTTACCTTTGCAGGGAGACAAAGAAATAATAAACCCATCAGGCTTTACTTCCTCTTTAAAATGGTTGTAACCCCCCCCCCCCCCTCAAAAAAATAAAAAATAAACCCTGTAAGACAAAAGACATAATGAGCTAGCATGCATCGCACATTTAGGTTCGAAAATCCACAAAAGAGACCAACTCCAAAAATGTTCTCATACGGGAACAGAACAAATGATTTTCGTTTTAACGTGTAACATTTTCATACTTGAAATATCAGAAAAGACTGTGCATGAGCAGAAACAAAAAAGCCTTTGTCGTATGAGAATTTTCATTCATCTGTTCAGATTTGCTGTGAAAAAGCGAGAAACATCGGATAAAGGTTCGTCTGATTTTCTTATAGTGTATACCCCACTTAAAAGACGACTCCTACTTACAAATGGAGGGAGACAACAGGAAGTGAGAGGAAATCTACCCCTAAGAAGGGAATTTATTCTTCACCTATTCCTGTATAAGGAACATTTTCAGCTCATGTATTTTTTTATTATGCCTTGTTTAAAAAGGCCTGCTTCAGGACCCACACAGCCTTTCAATAAGACTGAGGTCTATATACCATACCTGGCTGATGCTCCTAGAAGCTGGAAATAACGGTAGACATCTCTACTCTAGTGATCACTAGAGATCTCTATTAGCTTTTTCCCCCACACCAAGTGGCGGCCTTGCTGCATGCTGAACACAGGAGGTCAGCCACTCTTCACAGGAGCTGTTCAGAGAATGCTTTGCATTTTCTGTATTAATGCAAAGAATCCTCTGATCGGACTAGGTGGTAAGGCAGAGTGGTGACTTCACAATCCCCACCTTTTTAAATCAGAGAACACTTTGCATTCATTCAGAAATTGAAACACATTCCCTAAATGGCACTCATGCTGAGTGGCTGACCTCCTGTGTTCAGAATGCACATGTCTGGTCGCTCAGCATGGAACCCAGAAAGTGGGAGATCACTGGTGTAGCTGTGTCTACTTCAGTCATCTCCAACATTCAGGGGCATCTGCCAGGTATGGTATAATTTTATTATATATATATATATATATATATATACATACATATATATATATATATATATATATATATATACACATACATACATATACATATACACACATATACATACACACACACACACACACACACACACACACACACACACAGGTCCAATATCACCATGTGTAAAATATTCATACCTGGAATTCATCTTTAAATTTACTGATATAAAACTGTAATTTAATGGTCCTTATTAACTGCACGCCACTAGGCCCTGACACAGCAACGCACCATCTTAACGGCTTGTTCACTCTTGACTAAATATCTGACGCTCAACGCTTCTACAGCGGTTGTATGGGCGTCAGACAGGTGTCAATGAGCTTTAGAATGGGGCGTTTTACAAGCATTAAAAATGCTCACTAATCGCCCAATGCGCGTTGCAGTGTCTGATGAGCGCAGGGTGCGTTAAAACTGCTCCACAATGGAAAGTAACAGCAATAAACAAATTTTAATATGCAGCAAAAGCACCCAAAACTGCGCCGAAAATGCCTATGCATTACCATAGGCTTAAATGGGAGGCGTTAAAAGGCTTCAAATGCCTTCAATTTTGAAGCAATGCGACACATGAAAAGCACAATGTGCATAGGCACAACGCCTGCTCTTAATGCCAGTGTGAAATTAGCCTAATACTTCTATTGTGCTGCAAAGTTGAGAGTTGAGACTGGTCCACTCATGATTCCAGATGTCATCAAGTAGAAGAGATGCCTGCACTTCTTTTACCTGTCCCCCCAAGAGTTATTTGCAACCTGTTAACTGTACAGCAAACCTTTGCATCAATATTTCTAGGATACCTATCTATGGATATATTAGCAATCGTACTGACTTATTTCCATTTGTTAACTTTGATTATGGACTGATATGGATCCAAATCCTTAATTGTTTTCCTTTTAGACACCTCCCACTTATAAACCACACCCCATATAGAATCCATCCCCTCTGTCCTCTGTATTCCACCCATAGTGTCAGGAGTATACAGCTCAGCCTCAGAGGACACATAGTATACAGCTCAGCCTCACAGGACACATAGTATACAGCTCAGCCTCACAGGACACATAGTATACAGCTCAGCCTCACAGGACACATAGTATACAGCTCAGCCTCACAGATGGGAGAGCGAGAGAGACACTCCAATTCCTCAGCTCAGCACCAGGAGACATCCACTAAAGCCTGTCAGCCCTCCCTGTACTCTCAGTTGTGTGTGGGGGCAGAGAAGGGCTGTTGGTGCAGGGGGGGGGGGGGCAGGAATATCACAGAGGACATTGCAGGTCTATCAGTGTACAATGTTCAGCTGCTTGCTTTGCTCAGACTGCCTCTTCCTCCTCCCCTTATTTTTACATTAAGTTTTCTCGTTCCTTCAGCACACAGACTGCCATCCTCCATCTATCTATTCCTGGCTCTCCTACTCACAGCTCTCAAACTTTTCTATAGTCCCTGTGAGCAGGGCGGAAGCTGGAGGATACGGAGCAGCTCAGTAAAAGGAAAATGGAGCAAAGAGGATTCAGCCCACTGTTATGCAGCCCCAATGCACAGACAGCGTGGGCTACTTAAGACTCCCTTAAAAGCAGGCCATCAGAGGAGCCCAGGGGGGAGAGAGACATACACTCAGCGATGCATATTACGGTCACCTCCAATCACCGCACTCACCCAGGTCCCGGTCACTCTCCACAACACAGGGAGCCAGCCGGGAAACTGGAAGTGATGCTGCAGTGCTGAAAAAGCACCACCCGGTCGTACTCCGGTCACGAGCAATAAAAAAAAGCCAGAGGAAAATCAGATTAGAGTGGGGGTGCTTGCACTCTAAACGCACCCTAAACACAAGCAAATCAGCTTCCCAGCTCGCAAGCTACGAAGTTTCCCATAGACCGCCATGTGTCCGGCGCCTGGAAAGTCTTAAAGCCACTTAAAGTGGTTTAGAAGAAGAGCCGTGTCCATGGGGGGGGGGGGGGGGCTGGGGACAACACCCATGTGCCCCCCTATGGACGGGCCGACACTGCTCTTCTTCTAAACCCTTTGAAATCTTGTTTGGTCAGGCCATGTTGCATTTCATAGAATTCTATTGTGAACAGCAGGTCAAACCCACACCTGGAGGTAAAATCAGTATGCTCCTTTGAAGATGATCTTATCTTACAGGTTCCCATGCTTTGATCATTAAATATCTTCATGGTTTATTCATATGATCAATATAGATATGGCAATGTAAAATTTTGTGTGTTAAAGTATAAGTAAAGGCAAAATCTTTTTTTTGTTTTTTTTGTTTTGCAAAGAGTGGATTAGAACGCCTATCAGTTTTTCCTGGTGCCTCCATGGCAGCATATCTGTGACAACCTCCACCTTGGCTCCTCTCTCTGGATCAGTGAAAATCTTTATAAGAGAGGGTTAGAGACCCCCCCAGCATTCTCCTTTTTTCCCCTCATACCTTATGGACAGTGATTGTTGGTTGAACGTCCTTATCTCTGCATTGAGCAGTTTCTCTGGTTTTAGCCTCTTCCAGATGCAGTCCCTGCTGCTTAACATAATAAAACATAATAAAACATAATACAGTCAGAGAGTCCTTTCTGTTGGTCTTTTGGGACATGCAGGGCTTCTTCAGTAAGAACTTTTATTTCTGCACCCATTATCAGGTGTCTGCTCAAGGCCTGCAGCAGAGCAAACAGCTACAGTCAGCCCCTTAGCTTGCACATTTTGTTTCCTTTCATTCCGCTTGTTTCTTTAAGAGTAAAGTTTTCCCTGTGACCATTTACTCCTCCTTTTCTGTTTCCTCCCCTCCTCTTCCTTTTCACCTTTTTTAAAAAGGACTTGTTTTTTTTCCCCTTTCCCTTACCTACCAGTGTTGTTTCTTACCCCTCCTCCTAGCTCTAGCCTCTGGTGTCCAAAAGGATCATTGCGAGCATCGCACCGACCTTTCTAAAGCCTTTGGCGTCTCTCTGCCCCTACTGCACAGGTGTCCGTCGCATTCGACGTAGCAGGCGGGTCCAAGCCCTGTTGGCCACGCATGCACGGTAAGGCGGGCCATCTTTATTAAGAGAAAGTAGTAAATTATTTGCCCTCACTAAAAAAATAAGCTTGAGGGGGAGTTGGCAAAATACCTCCCCTTTTGTCCATTTAAGCCCAGAAAATTCAGTATGGCTCTCTGGTGTATTTCCAGTGGGTCACCTGTATTGGAGATCCTGGTAGTCTGCCAGTCTGTTGTGCACGGTACCTTTTTTTTCCTGGCTCTTTAACCAGTTTTTTCTACATCCTGTAAATCCCAATTATTAAAATCGCTTCTTTTCGCTAACTGTTTGTCCTGCCTTCTGCCTACAATGAGTTGTTTGCCGCCCTCTCAAGACCTTCAAAGTTTAAAGTGCTTGTAAACCCTTACAACACTTTGACCTACATGTAAGCCTAGATTAAGGCTTACCTTTAGGTCCAACAAATATCTCCTAAACCTACACGGTTTAGGAGATATTTGCCGAAAGACAGGCACCGCTGTCTATGGCGCATGTGCCGTAGACAGCGGCACGCAGGCGCACTGAGCGTGCCGCCGTCATCGGCGATATGCCGTGTGTGGCGGCTCCGCCGAATTACAGTGGCGAAGCAACGAGACCCACCGAGAAGAAGGATGCGCCGGACTACAGGGGACAAAGGTGACTTCGCTGGCTCCTGTGTCAGGTAAGTGACACATAATGGACTACTATGCGATGCATAGTAGTTCATTATGCTTTACCTTTGCAGGGAATGAAAGAGGAAGTAAACTCATCAGGGTTTACTTCCTCTTAAGTTAAGGGCTATCGTCCAAGTTTAAAAAAATAAATAAAAAAAGAAGGAGTGCACTAATATATTATGTATTGCAGCCAGAAGTCACCTAAAAAGACCTCAAGGCGTCATGACGAATCCCATCAAAGCCCTAACCAGAGTCGATTTTCAAGATTGGGACATCATACTCACACAGAGGGCTCAGCCACAAAAAAGTGTTGCTCCTCGCATTCTCCAAGTGCCAGAAGTCCAAAGTGTAGAGCATGTGGAGCCACTCCGCTTCCAGATAAACTGGTCCGCAGAAGCTGCATTTGGGAGTATGCAGCAGACAGAGTCAGTAAGCCAACAGGTGGCTGACCTTCTTAAAAGAGTGTTCAAGGAGTCTATAGTGGAGCTAACAGTGGTAAATACCCCACAATCACTGGCTCAGCCTCCTACAGAGCAGCCAGTGCCTGGACCCACATCTGGGGAGCCTGCCGTGACCAAAGGGAATGTCCCGGTCAGACAGGAGCAGTCTGATAATTCAGAGGATTCCTCAGAACAGTGGCGGCCCCCCTCAGTGTAAAAAAAAATAAAATAAAGTAATTTAACAATTTAACATAGTGTACTGTGGCGCCGGTCGCAGTGCACTATGAGAAGCGCCACGTTGATGCAATCACAAGATTGCATCCATGGCGCTTCATTTGCGGGTTAAAAACCCACCTTGTGGCGCACTGTAGAACGCCGACTAGCTTCCGCCCGTAAAATCACGGTGATTCTATGGGCGGGAGCATTGTCATTCAGAGACAGGCAAGTCACTTCCGGCTTTCGGCTGCTTCACGAAACCCGGAAGTGACGTCGGCAGCTCTGTTCCTCAGCCCGAGCGGAGCTGCAAGAACGGTGAGTGGCATAATTGACTCTCTGTGGAAAAAATTAAATAATGAAGTAAATAATAATTAATTACCAAATGCACCCCGGCCGGCCTAAGGCTCGGTTCACACAGGGGCGACAAGACTTCCAGGACGACTTTGTGAGGCAACTTGGAGACAGCTTGAAAACGACTTAGACACGACCTGGGGCGACTTACAACACGACTTTGAAGTCGCCCTAGGCCAGGCGACTTTTGCCGTGGCCAATCAGAGAATGAGCTCTGAAGGAGGAACTCCACGCCAAATTTATGAAAAAAAATTGGCGTGGGTTCCCCCTCCGAGAGCATACCAGGCCCTTAGGTCTGGTATGGTTTCTAAGGGGAACCCCCTATGCTGAAAAAACAGCCTGGGGTCCCCCCCAGATCCATACCAGACCCTTATCCGAGCACACTACCCGGCCGGCCAGGAAAGGGGTGGGGACGAGCGAGCGCCCCCCCCCCTCCTGAGCCGTACCAGGCCGCGTGCCCTCAACATGGGGGGGTACCTTGGGGAAGGGCCACGCGGCCCCCCCCACCCCAAAGCACCTTGTCCCCATGTTGATGAGGACAAGGGCCTCTTCCCGACAACCCTGGCCATTGGTTGTCGGGGTCTGCGGGCGGGGGACTTATCGGAATCCGGGAGCCCCCTTTAATAAGGGGGCCCCCGGATACCGGCCCCCCACCCTATGTGAATGAGTATGGGGTACAATGTACCCCTACCCATTCACCTGTGGAAAAAAGTAAAAATAATACACATCACAGGGTTAAAATAGTTTATTGCACAGCTCCGGGGGTCTTCCATCTTTGGGGGTCTTCTCCCTGGACTCCTCCGCTATCTTCTGCTCTTTTGCTAGCTCTTTTGCGAGCGGAGGAGCCCGACTTTCTTCTTCGCCGCCGCCCTCTTCTTCCGACTTTGGGGGTCTTGTCCCCCTCTTCGGTTCTTCTTGCTGGGCCACCGCTTCTTTTCCACCCCTTTCCTAGCGGTGGCCCGGTCTTCTGTCACCGCCGTCGCCGCAGCCGACTTCCGTTCTTCTTCTTATGGAGATGTTGACTCGACGCTCTCTCCGGCCGCAATGCCAGGGACGCAGTGCACGGCGACTTATATAGGGACAAGGGGCGGAGTCACCGGTTGATGTCACATGTGACCCCGTCCTCTTATGATGTCACAGTCCCGGAGGATGCTGGGACTGTGACATCGTAAGGGGACGGGGTAACCATGTGACATCAACCGGTGACCCGGCCCCTTGTCCCTATATAAGTCGCCGTGCACCGCGTCCCTGGCATTGCGGCCGGAGAGAGAAGAGAGATGAGGATAGCGGAGGAGTCCGGCGAGAAGACCCCCAAAGATGGAACCCCCGGAGCTGTGCAATAAACTATTTTAACCCTGTGTTGTGTTTTATTTTTTTCCACAGGTGAATGGGTAGGGGTACATTGTACCCCATACTCATTCACATAGGGTGGGGAGCCGGTATCCGGGGGCCCCCTTATTAAAGGGGGCTCCCGGATTCCGCTAAGTCCCCCGCCCGCAGATCCCAACAACCAACGGCCAGGGTTGTCGGGAAGAGTGCCTTGTCCTCATCAACATGGGGACAAGGTGCTTTGGGGTGGGGGGGCCGCGTGGCCCCCCTTCCCCAAGGCACCCCCCCATGTTGAGGGCACGCGGCCTGGTACGGCTCAGGAGCTCGCTCGTCCCCCACCCCTTTCCTGGCCGGCCGGGTAGCGTGCTCGGATAAGGGTCTGGTATGGATCTGGGGGGGACCCCACGCCATTTTTTCGGCATAGGGGGTTCCCCTTAGAATCCATACCAGACCAGGGCCTGGTATGCTCTCGGAGGGGGAACCCACACCAATTTTTTTTCATAAATTTGGCGTGGAGTTCCCTCTTGAGAGCTGATAATTCTGTCAGAGTCGCCTCCGTATAGACGGAGATCCGACTTGGAGGCGACCTCCATTGAAATCAATGGGTACCAGTCACCTACAAGTCGGATTGAAGTAGTACAGGAACCTTTTCTGAAGTCGGAGCGACTTCAGTAGCGTGCATTAAGACGGCTCTCATTCACTTACATTGATTTTTAAATGTTGTCCGACCTGAGGCGACTAGGGGCGACCTGAAGTCGGATCTGAGTCGCCCCTGCGTAAACCGAGCCTGGAGTCTTTTTGTTGTTTGTTGTACAATAAAGTTTGTTTGCTGTTGTAAAAAAAAAAAAAAAAAAAAAAAAAAAGTGGTACTTTTATTGCATTCTTTAACAGTTGGTTTAAACATTGACATTTTCAATATTTTATCCAGATATATAATCTGTCCTGTGATTCTGGGGCTATATACTCTGTCCTGTGATCTGAGCTGTATACTCGTGACACTATGGGTGGAAGGAAGTGGAATACAGGGGACGGATTAGGTGGATTACATAAGGGGCATGGTTTATGAGAAGTGGAAGGGGCCAAAAATGATGGGCGGGGTCATGATGGGCAGGGTCTGGCGCCCCCCCATCCAAAAACTTCACCAGCCTCAGAAGAACAGGATTGCTCTGGCTTCAACTTTTTAGTTCAGCCGTACAAACAGGCCGTAAAATCAGTTATAGGCTGGGAGGAAGCTGAAATTGCCACTAAAAAGCCAAAGAGCTATTTTCCTTTCCTGAAGAAGCAGATCTCCTTTTTTCCCCCTCTAATGGAGGAAAGTAAAGACGTCATCAATGACAAGTGGAAAAAAAAACTGAAAAAAGATTTCCCCTCAACCGTTTGGGTAAACTCTACCCAATGTCAGAACAGGACTCGGCAGTATTAGATGGCCTGCCGGCGGTAGACACAGCTGTGGTTTGTCTGGCAAAAAAATAGCACTCTCCCAATGGATGATTCAACCTCTTTTAAAGATCCTTTCTATAGGCAAATAAATCTTGACTTGAAAAGAGCGTATCAAATGGCGGGCAATGCATGCAAACCAGTGATTGCCTTACCATCAGTATCCAACGCCCTGCAGACATGGACAGAGAATATAGCAATGGCTATTTGTCAAGATATTCCCAAGGAAGATATGATAAAGGCCCTGGACAAAGTCTCAGCAGATTTCATTGGCAATCGATACTATCAGATGTTCTGTAAGGTCAATGCTACATGATGTAATGGCTCAACGGGCCCTATAGCCGAAATCTTGGGTGCCTGATCCAAACAAAATTGATGCAAAATACCTTTCGATGGGAAAGCACCTTTTGGTGAAAAGTTAGAATAGGCCATTTCCTGGGTTACGGGGGGGGGGGGGGGGGGGGGGGGGGGCTGGGGGAAATCAGGTCTGCTTCCCCGGGGCACAAGCAGAGAACCTACAGGACTCTAATAAATCCTTTTGACACCAGACCATCCCAGGAGATCCCGATAGGTTCAAGACTCAGGCACTTCTCCAGGGTATGGAGGAGAAACTGCAAGGATCCCTGGGTAGTCTCAACCAACGGTGCAGTACGGTCATTTCTGGACATTCTTAGAGCGCCCTCCAAGAGATCTATTTACATCTACAGAAATACAGGAGGTCCCCTCAGAAGTCGGAGGGGCTGCTCCAAGTCCTTCGTTCCCTACAAGACCAGCAAGTGGTTATACCAGTACCTCGCTCAGAGAGGTTTTGAGGGTTCTATGCCACACTCTTCCTGGTCCCCAAAAAGAGCAGGAGTTGGAGGCCTGCGATAGACCTCAAAAAAGCTAAATCTACATATATCTCTAGAGAGGTTCAAAATGGAATCGCTACAGAAAATAATCTGAGCGGTCTTTCTGGGAGACTGGATGTTGTCCAGGATGCATATTTGCACATCCCCATTCTAGAACCCTTCCAAAAATATCTGATATTTGCAGTTGCCAGACTCATTTACAATTCCAGAGTCTCCCATTCAGTCTTTGTACTTCTCCCAGGGTCTTCAAGCATCTAGTCCAGCTAATGGAGCACAGGAAGATCGTATTGGAAACACTGGTGGAGTATAGATGGATAATCAATCAGAAGCCACCTTTCCCCAATCCAACAGAGGATTTACCTGGGTGCGTTATTCAACACCAAGCAGGGGACTGTGTCCCTACCTCCCCAGAAAGCAGAATTAATCACTCAGAGGATAAGGAAGTAGAAGGAGGACGTGTTTCCACCTAACAGCTTCAGACTACCTCAGCCTGCTACATCTCATGTCCTCGTGTATTCCGTTGGTGCCCTAGACGCGTTGGCACTTGAGGCACTTTCTGCTGGAGTTCCTAAGACAATGGAAGTAACACCTGCTCTCAGTCCATACACAGGACAGCTCCAATGCTTAGGAGTTTAAAATGGCGGACGAAGGAGATGCTTCTGAAACCACGTCCTTTAGGTCATGTCTGTCGGATCACAATTACTACAGACCCCAGCTCAAAAGGATGGAGAGCTCACTGCAACCAAGTAGCGGTCCAGGGAAGATGGGCATTCAGAACAGCAGGTATCATATTGAATATACTGGATATCAGGGCAGTATATCTCGAATTGATAGTCTTAGTGCCTCAGATCAAGGGCAGATCTGTTCTGATCGGAATGCACAAGGCAGCTGTTTCATACGTTCAACGCTAGGGCGGAACACACAGCAGCTCCCTGCTGAGGGAGGTGGAGCTCATCATCTGGGCAGAGAGGAACCTGAGAGACTTAAGAGTGGTCTATCTGTGGGGCGTGGCCTAGGCGTGACAGCGTGAGGAGGTATCTTCACAAGGCTCCCGGCCATCGGCTTTCCCACAGCATAATACCGCACATTACCGACACCTACCTGCCTACTTGGATACCTGGGGAACCCGACCGCCATCCACCTGCTCCAGAGACCGGCATAGATCAGTATTTACGCTCACTCCAGCAACCGCCAAGATGGTGCCAGCCCGCCATACAACCCAGGACACAGCGGAGGACCCCAGCGTGACTGATCCTCCCCTGCAGATGATGGACGACCACACCATGCCACCCTTCTCACCACCCAGTGACCTATAGCCTTGTCTCCCCAGATCACTGGCAGCCTCACCAGACAGGGAGGACACCCTGCACAGCCCAGCTCTTCCAGCTTCACCCTCAGCTCCCATCCAGCACTCTGTGTTTCAGCCCAGGGGACATGTAGGAACAGAGGCAATAACCCACGCATCAGACCAAGGTGAGTAAACTATTGTACACAGCAATCACAGGGTCTCCCTCTCCATGCCTCCTCTGAACAAAGACTGTGGGATTTCGTGCAGCAGCTACCCACAAGAACTGATTTGGAATCAATTGTTCAGAGAATGGCGATAGATTGTATCTCGCCCTTCAAGGCTATCAGACAGGATGTAGGGTTGCTGGACTCCCATGTCACTATTATGGAACAGGATCAGGTTATAATGTCTCAATCTGTGCAAATCCTGCAGACTTCCTAATCTGAACTTACTGACCAAATCATACAGCTGCATCTATTCCAGGACGACCTGGAGAATCGCAGCCGCAGGCAGAACATCAGGTTAAGGGGGGTGCCCGAAAGTGTCCCAAACCCAGAACTGCGTGCAATAGTGGTTAATATTTTTAATCGTTACCTAGACCACCCACCAGACTCTGAGATCATCATTGACAGAGTTCATAGAACCCTGGGACCACAATCGGATTCCTCTGACAGACCAAGAGACGTCCTATGCTGTTTACACTCCTTCACCCTCAAGGAGGATATATTACAGCAGGCTTGGAGGGTGGGAGTCCTGGAATTTATTGGCGCAGCTGTCCACCTCCTACCAGATGTTTCCAGAAAGACTCTCCTAATGTGACGATTTCTCAAACCTCTTCTAGATGGTCTGGGGTAGAAAAGTCTTGCGTACAAGTGGGGCCACGAGTTTCAGATCATAGTCCGCAAGAGCCCAGATACCCATCCTTTGCTTCACTATTTGGAGCTTCCAGACCTGTTTGCCTTTGCTGACATGGAACGGTTTCCGGTGCCCAATTGGCTGTTATCACCAGAGATCCACTGCACCAAGCTCCCCGGGTAGACCACGAAGAGCCTACTACAGTCGCAGAGGTCGTGAAAACCACTCAAGCGACTCCTGCTCACAACCCCTGAATGAAGAGGTGGCTGGTTGATCCTATATACGCAGACAGTGGACACGCACCTAGCTCAGTATTTCTGTTTTCTTGTTTCCTAGGTTGAATTTTGGGTCAAACAATTTTTATTGATATTTACGGATGACATGCCAGGAACAATTTGTGTAAGGCCTGCAAACTGGGGCCGTCCACCTTGCCATTCAGTTTATCCTGATCCAAGGATGAACAAAGGCCGCTCTTATGCACCAATCACCCCCACATAATCGATGGCATGTCTCCAACGTTTTTCTGACAGACCCAGTACCACGCTTGCTACCTTCAAACTTTAACCTGATCCCGTCACAGTGGTATGCGCCAAATGTCCTGCTGGAGCAATGGTCCTTAGACTATGCGTAAGAGCAATTTCTCTTTTTAGGGTTGGGCTCCTGTGCCCTGTAGCCACATATCTGGGATGTTCTGTTGACGACCACACCCGGGCTCGGAGTAAAGGATCAATGAGGAGGCTGCGGCTGCCTGATGGTGGAACCGTGGACTAATAATGTATCACTTGCAATGGAGACTTGACGTAGTAGTTATGCTATTCCCTATGACAATGCACACACATGTATGTATATGTTTGGGGATATGTATGTACTTGTGGGGGTACTTATATGTGTGCAAACGTTAGTAGGTTAATGCTCTCTTAACTAATACCTTGCCCTTGACTTATTACAGGTTTTATAATTTGTTTACAGTTTTTCCGGTACCACCTGAATGCCATGGTCCTGCCTCGGGGTGATCCTGGCTGACCCGCAGCACCTAGATTTGGACGCCATGCGGCTGGGTCGCCCAGGGGCTGGGGTGCAGGGCCTGTGCTGTCCTTAGTTACGGCTTGCTGCTAGGGCAGGTACTTTGTGATTTTGGCTCATGGCTTTATTTTTTTTTTGTTTTCTTCAAATCGGGTAACAATGGTACTTTAATTGCATGATCACAAAGGCTGTGGGGGCCTATATGGCCGGGGCCCTGGAACTCAGCTGTGCCTTACTACTCCCCGCACTAGGCACACTCTATCCAGGTGGCAGAAGCTTCTCTCTGCGGAGTCTATATTTTTGACTAGATCTCTTCTTATCTCTCATCTTCCTTTCTCTTGTATATTTTTCCCCCCCTCTTTCTCCTCTCCCTGCCCCCATCTTCCTCCGCCCTTCCTTTGCACCCGGGAGTCGACAGAAGTTGACATAAGCCAAGCCAACATGACTGTCAAGATCCTCTCATGGAACATAAAGGGGCTGAATTCCCCAGAGAAGCATACTAGTTGTCTTGCCTAGCTGTGGAGACAAAGGGCTCACATTGCATTTCTCCAAGAGACTCACTTTAGGGCAGACAAGATACACAAACTAAAGAACAAACACTTCCCAACGGCCTATCATAGTCCATCTTTATCCTCCAAATCTAAAGGGATGAGTATACTCATCTCTAAGTCCCTCCACTGGCAATTTGCTGAGTACTGTGATCAAGAGGGCAGATTCCTGCTCATGAAGGGAAAAATTTGTTCTCAGTCCATCTCCCCTTAGCAAACATCTACCTCCCAAATTAAAACCCTCTCCCCACCCTTGAGGCCTTCTTATCCACCCTCGACTCCTTCCTCAAAAAGGAACCCTTGTCTTGGGAGGAGATTTCAACTTAAAGGGGTTCTAAATAGGTTCCTTTAAGCTAGTGCATTGTTAGTTCACTTACCCTTTCCTTCGATTTCCCTTCTAAATGTTTTTTTTTCTGAATTTCTCACTTCCTGTTTCTCCTCAGTAAACTTCATACTATCATCCGAGCGGTGTTTAATCAGCCAGAGCAGCTTACTGAGGAGGAACAGGAAGTGAGACATTCAGACAAAGAAAAAAAAACATTTTAGAAGGGAAATCGAAGGAAAAAGGTAAGTGAACCAACAATGCACTAGCTTAAAGGAACCTATTTAGAAAATAAAAAACAAACCTTTACAACCCCTTTAACATTGGACTCTCATAAAGACTCCTCATCAAACTTGTCTTCCCTCCCAAGGGGAATCCGACTTCGCCTAAAAGATCTTTTACACTCACATCAACTAGTCCATATCTGGAGAATAGTCCACCCATGGGTCCTACTCCAGAAATCAACCTCTTTTTCCTAAAATACTCGACCATTCCCATGGTCACCAAGATGGATATATGTCACATAGCACTTTACAATCATGCCCCGATTCTGTTGGAACTGGCCATTTCACAAGCATCCCCCAGAACATCCACGTGATGACTTAACGAGGCTGTCAGGACCTGGACTTGAACCTGAGACCTCAGCTGTGTCTGGCAATGAATCTTCTCACTGAGCTATCTGAGATGCTGGACAGTGCCTTGTCAGATCCTTTAGACAACCCTGCTTTGTACCTCGATTTCGGCTGAACCTTAAACTCTACTCCCACGAACTTCCTGATATAAGCCATGTCTCTGCAATTCTTCCTTGCCAGAATATTGTGCTATCTCCAGCCTGTTTCTCGCTCCCGTCTTCCTTGCTGCCGTTTATATTTGCTACTGCTTGTTATCGATCCTTGGCTTGTTCCACAACTACGCTTCTGCCTGATCCCAACCTGCAACAACTCGTTACGGACCACGATTCTGTTTGATCCTTACCTGCTCATCCGCTACTGAACCCCCGGCTTGCTCACCTCCTGGTGGGGTGATCCTGAGGACCGCGACCTGGTACTAACACGCAGCTAAATCCATCTCCACCATTAGGATCTCTGGTGAAGACCGGTTAGTATTTAGACTCCGCACCTCAGGTGAGCCTGTGTCATCTGCCAGGGTGACTGCCTGTGTACCTATCCTTCTGGTTTGTGGTAGCCCTGCAACTGCTATAGCAATTGGTCTTCGAGCCTGACCCCTGATCGTGACAGAATATTCTGGCCCAACACATGGAGGTCTCTATAGCAAATGCTGTGGCTCCATTCAGGCAGCAAATTGCAGAGCTGCAGGAGTTCGGTGTCACTTACCAAGAAAAATTCTCCATACTGGAAGGCGTGGTGAAGGAGCAGCACAAAGAGATCCGTGGTCTGACAAAACAATTGCTGGATCTACGCTCTCGAGATTATACTAACGCGCATATGCCTCACCCACCCAAGTTTAATGGCGATCGCCACCATTAGAGGTTTTCTTAACCAGTGTTGCATCTATTTCCAAATGCGACCCACTGCATTCATTTCTGAAAGACAAAAGGTAATGTTTGTTATCAACCTCCTGACTGGGAAAGCTCTAGCCTGGGCCTCCCCCTATATCGAGCAAGACCGTGCCATGCTGAATAATTTCCAGACTTTCAAGGATGCGATGAATCAAGTTTTTGATGAGCCCAAGCGCTGCACTATGGCTGAAGCAAAGTTGCATAGTTTACAGCAGGGTAAAACACTCTGTTGCTAAGTACACAGCTAAAATTCAGACGTTGGATGGCAGATACCACTTAAAACCCAGCAGCGCAAAAGTCAGTTCCGCCAAGGGCTTTCTGAACAGGTAAAAGATGAGCTTGCCAGATTAGAGACTCTTAATGATCTTGAAGCCTTCACCCAACTATGTATCCGAGTTGATCAGAGGCTTACAGAAAGGAGGAAGAAGAGGCTGGGAACGTTTGGAAGTAATGGTGGCATGGGTTTAGTCAATTTGTTCAGAAGGATCCAAGAGTTACTCCAGATTCTGACACAGCTGAACCTATGCAGGTTGGTGCAATTAAGAGATCCATTTCTTTTCAGGAGAAAGAAAGAAAGACGACGTTCAGAGAACCTCTGTCTATATTGTGGAGACTCTGGGCATTACGCAGTTAACTGTCCTAACAAGGTTAGAAGAACAATTGCGGTGACTGATGTGATCCTGCCTGAACAAATCAACTCTATTACCCAGTCTATCTCCCCATTGATTCTCGAAGAAAATAAAGTAAATTCTCCACCGTCTCATTTTGTCATCCCTATTAAGATTATTTCTGAGGGCCGTGAAATCCCCTGCTCTGCTATGCTGGACTCTGGGGCTGGAGAAAACGTTATGGACAGAGTTTGCCCACCGCAATAAACATTCAACCCAGAAATACATCTGCTCCTATTGAGATGAAGACGATTGATGGTTCACCCTTATCCTCAGGACCTGTTACCCATAAAACAGTTCCTCTGGTAACCCAGTTTGAGGCTGACCATCAGCTTTCAGTTGACCACATCACTTAAATTTCCCCATCATTTTGGGCATTCATTCACAATCCCTCTATCAACTGGGGAACATGGACCATAGATTTCACATCTTCCCACTGCAAGGGACACTGTAGGGAATCTTACCAAACAAGTTCTCCGCTGGTTGAGGAATTGCAAGTTGGTGTGGTAACTACCCAGTCATATCACAACTTGCCTCCACAATACCATGCGTTCCGGGATGTTTGTGATAAGAAAAATGCAGATCAATTACCTCCTCACCGCCCATATGATTGCCCCATTGAGCTGCTCCCAGGGGCTGAAATACCTTTCAGCCACCTTTTTAATCTGTCAGAAGCTTAATTAAAAGTGCTCAGGGAGTGGCTTGATGAAAATTTAGAGAAGGGTTCCATTAGACCCTCAAAACTTGCTCTCAGGTCAGGCACCACTCTCATTAGATCGCTGGAGGATCAACCAATTATCTCACTTTCTTGGCTCACTGTCCAAACCAACCCACTTTGGCAGAAAGCTCCACTCTTTTGGAGGAACTCTGCTTGGGTGAGGGACCTATCCGAAGGTCCTTAGCAACCTCCTACAAATCTTTATTGGACCTTCATGCCAGTGAAGACCCCCCATTCTTAGCAAAATGGGAGAGAGATTTGCAAGTCATCTTCACAGAACCCCAAAAAGAATGCATACTCTTTTTCGCACAGAAATCTTCTCTGTGCAGAAAATATCAAGAGACCACATATAAAATAGTGGCGAGCTGGTACAGAACTACTTCAGTGCTGGCTAAGATATATCTTCTACAAAGTGATCTCTGTTGCCGCTGCGGCCTACACCCAGGTACATATTTTCTGGGACTGCCCTGTGCTACAAACTTTTTGGCAGCTGGTGCTTAAACTCGTACAGAAGCTCACAGACATTTCCCTTCAGGATAACCCAGCAGCGGTTCTCCTTAACCTTACTCCCCTGTCAAGGAAACATTACCACAAATCCCTCCTCAAGCATCTCCTTAATGTTGCTTGGGCCAGCATCTCACCTCTTTGGAAGCAACAGTCTGCGCCAACGGTAGCCCAATGGTTCGCAAGAGTGAAGGACATTGAGCAAATGGAAGATCTGACCTCTGCTTTGCGAGATATGTTCCTCTGACTTAAGTCCAGATGGTATCATTGGAACCTTTTTTGCTTCTCCTTTTTTGCTTCTCTGACGAATTACATCAATACACGACAGGATCCACTGTCTAGGATCCCCATCGACAGTTCAGCATTACCGATCTTGGCTCCGCGGGGGCAACTGCCCCTCCCCTCCCGCCTCCCCCTGGAATTTTTTTCCTCTCCCTCTCTCTCCCCCTTGTCTTCTCTTCCTTTCCCCTTCCAATTTTCTCTTTCAATAAAATAAAAAATAGACAAAGAGTGATGGGCACAGATGTTTATGTTTACGCTATATTAGACTTCAGCGAGTGGTATGAGTCAGACTGAATGACGACCTTCACTCACATACAACTGTTTTGTTTGATTGTTATACTTGATGTGCTCATTACAATCTATATGCAACGCAAAGTTGTTTTTGTTTTTATGTTTGTATCTGTATCATATCTTTAAAAAAAAAAATAAAAAATAAAAATAAAGGATCTTCCAGGTCACCTGAACAGAAAAGCCGATCTCCTATCCCGGAGATTCTTAGAGCCCGAGTGGTCCCTACACCCAAGAATATTCAGTTGGGTAGTACACAGGTGGGGCCTTCCCAAACTGGACCTATTTGCATCAATAGTCAATATGAAACTACCAATGTTTATCTCACGTCTGCCTCTCCCTCGGGCAGAAACAATGGATGCCCTGTCAAGTCCCTGGCCATACAGCCTAGCTTATGCCTTCCCTCCACGCCCTTTTATCTCGAGACTCCTCTCCAAATTAGCGACAGACAAGACAGTCCTACCATATTGGCCAAGGCATCCATGGTTCTCAATGGCAATGTGTCTGAGCATCAATCCTCCAGTGAGGATACCTTCAATATAATTTCTCCCGTCACAAGGGCATCACACTCATCCCCAGAAACTGAACCTCCACGTCTGGATATTAAGCGGAAGAGGTTCCAGTCTCTGGGTTGCTCTGCAACCGTCATCTCAATTCAAGGCACGCAAACCTTCCACAGATACCATGTACAACAGAGTCTGTAACAAATTCCGGTTCTTCGCCACTGGCAAAAGCTTCAACTCCAATAAGCCCACCCCTGGATGTCCTCCAAGCAGGTCTAGATTTGGGATTAGGGCCAAGTACCTTAAAAGTACAAGTGGCAGCCATTTCTGCCACAACCGGCAGCAGACCCACTAGTGGTGCAATTTTTTAAAGTAGTCAGGAAGATACGTCCGCCTATCAGACAGTCCTTCCACTCCTGGGACCTCTCCATTGTCCTGGAAGCCTTATCTGAAACTGTTCGCTCCTTCAGAAACTATTTCATTATGGAACCTAACCCTGAAACTATCCTTTTTAAATTGCAGTAACATCCGGCAGAAGGGTATCAGAGCTTCAAGCCTTAGGAGCAGATGACAACAACATCATCTTCTACCCAGACAGGGTAGAACTCAGGACAGTTGTGGATTTGTCCCTAAAGCATCTTTCTCCACTAGTCTATCGGAGCCCTGGACCCTACCAGCCTTTTCTAACCAGGATGCGGAGTCTCTTTGCGAACTTAACATAGCAGCCATTCTGAAACACTACCTCCGTGTCACGGCCACCTTCAGCAGCTCACCCAAATTATTTGTTATCCCTTGGGGAAAAAATAAGGGCAAAGAGGCAATGACTAGGACAATTGCATCATGAATAACAAAAGCGATCCAAAAGGCGTATGGGGCAAGAGGTCTGGAACGACCTACTTCAATTCAAGCTCATTCCACCAGGTCGGTTTCTGCCTTGTGGGCAGCAAGGGCGAAGGTGTCGGTTGAAACCATCTGCAGGGCATCATCATTGTCATCTCAGCACACATTTATGAAAAACATTACAGAGTAGACCCAGGGGCTCTCTCATCTGTTGAATTCAGCAGATAAGCCATCAAGACGGCATTATCATCTAAAACTAAACAATAGTCTCTTCTAAATAAAAAAAAAAAATTCTAAGCATGATCCCACCTGTCTAGCTAGTTGTCATGGGTATGCAGCCATGGAGGAACCAGGAAAACATTGTAGAAAACTGTATCATACTTACTGTCATTTTCTTTTCCTGGTGCTTATCCATGGCAACATACACACCCACCCACGGTATGCTATATCACTTAAGAATGCTGGGGTGGGGGGGGGGGGGGGGGGGGTCTCTGACTCCCTCTTTTAAAGATATTCACTGATCCTGAGGGAGGAACCAAGGCAGAGTTTGTCACAGGTAAGCTGCCATGGATAGGCACCAGGAAAAGAAAATTACGGTAAGTATGACACAATTTTCAGTTTTTTTCCTGTCTGTGTCCCCATTAAAGTGGAGTTCCACCCATGGCATGTAATTGTTTGGGGGGGGGATACCCTCTTTTTAGGGGCATCCAGCTCCCACTTCCTCCTCTGACTTCAAGGAGCCGGAAGGAAATTCACCCCCCCCCCCCCATGCAATCTTCTGGGACACGTCGCAGGTCCCAGAAGACTGCCTGGCCAATCACAGTGTGCTGCTCAGCACAGCTCGCACATGCACAGTGCGTGCACGGGTGTGAAGCCACAGCTGGGCACCCACAGTCACAATGCCGGTGCCAAAAAGAGGATTGGGAGAGGAGTACTGCTTCATTCACCCACGTCGCTGGACCGTGGGACAGGTGAGTGTTCAATTATTAAAAGTCAGTAGCTAAACTTTTTGTAGCTGCTGACTTTCATATGGGTGGAAGCTTTAAGGAGATTTACCCTCTCTATTTGTCCAGTTTACCATTATCATTAAAAGTGAAAGTAAAAGAAATAAAAAAGAAGTGTCCTCAAAAAAGTAATGGAGGGGAAATATTAGTTATGTTGACCCGGGTGTCCCCAAGGAATTCCCTTAAATTGCAGAGATTTAGCTATGGGACAGGAAGTGAAGGTAGATATCCCCAATAGGACAAAGATGGTAAAACTAAACCTTGCAGGGTTTACAACCTCCATTACTCTTTCCTAAATAAAATAAAATAAAAACGTTTTGCCTATAGTTCTACTTTAAAGTGACCCTGCCCCTTTGTCCATTCTGGGTAAAGCAACTGGGTCTCTTTAAAAAAAATGCCTCCAACCAGTTTTAAACACATAACATCCAGTGCTTTCAGGAATGGAGGAGTATGTGACCCCCTCCCACGAATCCATGTGCTTGGCCGAAACATGGCCAAAAGGAGGCAACGTCATCACTTCCTGCAAGCTCCAAAAGCTGGTATTTTTGAAAGGCTGTGATGGGGGAAGGAGCAATGAAGTAGAGCTGTATAGGTGACCATGTCTGGGTCTACTGGTGGGCTTTTATTGAGACTGTCATTTGCCCTAAGTGGACAAGGTGATATGTTCTTTTAAAAGCCCAACTCCAAACAAAAAAAACAACAACTTTTGCAGTCCCGAATACTGTAAAAGGTTACATTTTCATTACTTATAGGGGGTAGAGGAACAGGCATTAATAAATACTTAACCTAACCTCTGCTTTGGATGGCACTGCCCTCTTCTCCCCAAAGCTCTGGTCTGTGAGTGGTCCCTTGGTGCCCTCATATACAGGGCTAATAACACTGCACTGTACATGGTGGGGGTGAAGGTGCAACCACGGCCATCAGTAGCTTAAGCTGACTATAGATGGATCAAAATTCAGCTGGTTTAGCAAGACCTGAATGAATTTCAATCCATTTATAGTCATTCCTGCGCGACAGATGTTGATCTAATGATTGACTTCTGTTGTAAAAACTTTCATTTGGTCAGATGCTGCAGCACTGATCAGTTTATTCTGACAGTGAAGGAGTCCCCACTGTCAATACAATAAACACAGTGGGAAGGATTCCTCTATTCACCTTGCCAAAAAAAAAAAAAAAAAACACACAAGTCATCCATGGCCAGCCTCAGAATGGAGCCGACGGGGGACAAGTCTCACCACTGGAGTGAGGGATTATTTCAGGAAGTATCTCTTTATTCCAGCACCTCTTGACTGAATAAGCATTTAACCCTTGCAGTGTGTGGAGGGCCCCACTGTAAGAGTATATATTTTTTTCTAATTCTTGCAGTTGAGGTTAACCGGTTCCCGCCCGACCCATTGTACAATGACAGCCGATTGGGACCTTTCTTGTATGTTACGCAAAGTTCTCTCATTCTTGTCGTGTAGTATGGCGATTGGTGGGGGGCTGTGTCCCTTGGACATATTGCATTACCGATTATGGTAAAGAGCTAATGAGATACCATGTGATCAGCTGTGTCCAATCACAGCTGATCACATGTAAATGCCTGTTATCGTCATTTCCATTCCTCATCGCTGTCATGGTCTGGAGGAACAGAAAGCCAATCAGTGTTCATCAGTGCAGCATATTATTTCCCATCAGTGCCTCTATCAGTTCTTCTTCATCACTGCCCATCAGTGAAGACTATCATTGTCTATTAGTGCTCCCTCATCAGCACACATCAGTGAAGTATAAAAATGACTTATTTGCAAAAATGTATACCAGAAATAGAGAACAGGGTTTTTTTCTTAAATTTTCAGATTTTTTATTTTTTTTTGCTAAACAAAGTCTTAGTGGTGATTAAACACCAGCAAAAGAAAGCTCTGTCTCAAACAAAAAAGGTAAATGTCATACAGGTACAGTGTCACAAGGTGTGAGCGCTGAAAGCTGAAAACTGGCCTAGGCAGCAAGGGGGTAAAAGTGTCCGGGATTGAGGTGGTTAAATAAATACTGCCTTTATTATTAGTAGTTAGATGAAGATCAGCTCACAATGTCGGAGCCATTCATGCAGAATGCTGACAATTCCTGAGGGTTGACAAACTGTTTCTCACAACTGTGTTCTGTGTGGTTTTATAGCTCTCAGTACTGCAATTAACTTACAAGGTGTGCTCACTTCAGAGGAGGGAAGAATTACAAGTGGAGTGGCAAGATCATCATTACCCAAATAATTATAGTAACACACTACTTTTATTGTTAACCACTCAAAATTCCCTGTCATTCTGGTGACATGCCCTCTGTAAGAAGTATTCGTCTTCTATTAAAACTCCTTAGCCATGAAAATAACTTAAAGTGGTGTTGCCACCAAAAAAATAAAAGCTGCTTAAAATTCGTAAAAAAAATAAAAAAAAAATAATTGGCAAAAAAAAATTTTTTTACTCACCTCTAAATACCGGTTGCTAGGGGGTCCCTCGTAATCTGCCTTCTTCATTGCCCGGGCTGGTGACATCACTTCCCCTCACGCCGCACATTCACCTGGGACCTGTCATGTGTCCCAGGTGACTGTACGGCGTATCACGGCGCCCTGCGCCACTCGCGCATGCGCAGTGGGTGCCCGGCTGTGAAGCCACAGCCGGGTGCCCACAGTATGCATGACGGCGCCGCGAGTGAAGCGGGGAGCGAGGGGGGGGGCTTCGTTCCCCCGCATCGCTGGACCCTGGGGCAGGTAAGTGTCCGATTATTAAAAGCCAGCAGCTGCAGTATTTGTAGCTGCTGACTTTTAATTTTTTTTTTTTTTTTTAGGGGGTACCCCACTTTAAGTACCGTTAATTAGTGCACCATTTCATATGTTATTGGCATCAATGGATTAAAAGCCAGCTAAACCAGGAACTGTTTAAGATAACAGTCTATTTGTTTCCCAATTCACTACATTCTTGCAAAAGAAGAAACAGGCAAAACATTCTGGATAGAGTGAGGGCGATACATTTTCATTGCTGCTTGTGTTGCCATTGGAGGGATCCCCCCCCCCCCCCCCCCCATTTCCTGTCCTGAAGACAGAACAGGAAGTAGGTAGATATCACCCAAAAATGTTACTGGCAGAAACAGAAAAACCAATTATACCTGCATTTCTACATCAATGTGAGGCTTCTTTTTTTTCTTGTTTTTTTTTTTTACACAAGCTGTGGCAGTAATGGCCTGCTTGTAAAGTTTATTCTTGCGGTATGTATTGGTGCTTTGTATGGTCAGTTCAGTGAACTCCAGACATTGTTTGTTTCTGTACATTTCTGGGTTCATGCTTGCGGTCATGGTGCCAGGAATCAGGTGAGCAGGAGAATGTGGATTTTGAAATGTAGCACAGAGGTGACATTCAAACTACTTATGATTCAGTAACGCGGACATGACCGTACACATGGGCGACTACATTGCTGAATGGGTAAGGGGGGGGGGGGTTGTAGTTGAAGTTCATCCTCCTAAAAGTGAAATGATGACATTATCAGATCAATTTAGGAGGTCCTACAGAGGCTCTCTCTCTCTCTCTCTCTGGAGAGGGCCTATACATAAAAGGTCACATAGGGAGCATATAAGCCTACTTTTAACAGTAACAGCTACATTATAAACTGGGTAAAGGCAAACAAACTAATATAAAAATAAAGAAATAAAAAAAAGTGAGAAAGCTGGGTTTTTCTTCCACTAAAATTGAGCATTATATTGTTACTAAGCCCAGGACCCTGCATTCACTATATGTGGTCTCCCACAGTACACAGAATATGGATATACAATTATTTCTGTAGATATAAACTGCTAAATACATTTTCTCCTCAGCAGTATATAGCAGTCTTGTGACTTATAAAAGTGCCCAGCCAAGAACTAGTTAAAACACTTAAGAGGAGTTTTCATTCTCCTCCTACTGTCCTATTAAGCTGCATGACCCCTGATTTTGGATAGTGCACATGCTACTAAACTGAGCATGTGCAGAGTGCCTCCTAGGGCTCTGCTCTATCAGCAGATGGATTGGGGACAGTAAAAAGGGGAGGATCAGAGAAGACCGTATAAAACAGTATTTTTACACAATGAGGAGGACTAACCCCTTAGGTTCCACAGTATATATAACAAGCATGCTTTATTGTATATAAAGACTGATTTTACGGTGTTGGGGGGGGTTAGTAACACTTTAAAGTCTTCTTTAAGTGCAGTTTGCTGTTTCAAAGTCTTTACCCACATATACATAGATGCACATATATAACGTATGCACAATACAAATATAATATGAACAATATCCACTAACCCTATTATGCTCTACTCATTACAAAAAAAAAAAAAAAAAAAAAAAAAAAAAACACATCAGATTTGGGCATAAATGCAATTTAAGTTTCCTTAACGTTAACGTAAGTATGTGCAAATATATTGTGGTAAAATTTACTTTATTAGGCAAACAAGTTTACCTAGTAAACCTGACAAGTACACTAATTAGTTAACATATAGCTGTCCATACACCATTAGATTAAATTTTTTTCTCTGCAGTCCCGAGAAATGAATCCCCCTGCTAGGACATTGTATTCCATCAGCTGGCAGGGGTGGCTTTCAAAATACCCAGACAGTTATATCTGATCAGATGCAGCCGCTCTCTGACCATTTTCTGCATGTCTGCTTTGATTTTTCAAATTGAGTGATGTGGTGCGGGTGTGCGCAGACTGGGCCACTCACTAAGACCCCTTTCACACTGAGGCGTTTTTCAGGCGCTTTAGCGTTAAAAAAATCCCAACGTGAAAGCCCGAGTGCTTTCACACTGAGGCGCTGCGCTGGCAGGGCATCAAAAAAGTCCTGCAAGCAGCTTGTCTGCAGTGCTGCAAAGAAGCTGCTTGCAGGACTTTGACGCCTTGCCGGCGCAGCATCTCAGTGTAAAAGCACTTGGGCTTTCACATTGGGATTACAGATGAGGCTTCTTTCAGGCGCTTTACGCGCACTTTTAACGCTAAAGCACCTGAAAAACGCACCAGTGTGAAAGGCGTCTAAGCAAATTTCAAAGTGTATAACCAGCTTTAGGCCCCTTTCACAGAGACGGACCGTTCAGGTCCGCCTGTCAGTTTTTTTAGGCGGACCTGAATGGATGCTCCATGAAGGTCTATGGAGCGACGGATGTCAGCGATGACCATGTCCGCTGACATCCGATCCGTTCCAATCCGTTAAAATCAGACGTATGGTGATACGTTCTCATCCGTCCTGGCGGATCAGATGAGATCTGATGAAAACAGACATGCTGTCCGTTTTTGTCCGATCCCTCCATAGGAATCAGTGGCGCTCTGACAGGCCTCTCCCCGCCCAGTGAGCAGAGACGGACCTGTCATCTGACTGGCTCAGTGGAGATCAACGGCTGAGCTGGAGGACTCCGCTGACTGGATTTGCCTTGTGTGAATGAGGCCTAAGTTGTGGTCCCTTTGTGAAGAAATTAAGAAAAAAATAAAAAATAAAAATGGAAAATTCTAGTAACCCCAGCAGCTCTAGTAGGAGGTTTGCTCCTATTGGCGCTATACATTATAGGTTTTCATGTGTACAGCATCATTTTGTGGCTGAACAGAGGTATTATTTAAAAAAAAAACTCTATATCTTTTATCATTCAAATGCAATCCCTGAGCTCTAGTCAATAAACTCAATTGAGGCCAAGACTTTATCAATATGTGCCAGACAGTAGAAAATGTCCTTAGTATCTTCTACCCCAGTGATCAGACTACGACACAAACACCACAGCATGTCACAAGGTGAGAGGATGCAGCAGAAGTTGATCTGTGTCAGACATTTGTGAATACAGGGAAGAACTGTAAAGGCACCAGGATTACTGTACATACTTGAGTCATTTCTGAGTTGGAATCTCAGTCCAGTAAGTAGATACTGACCCTGGATGATGCCTGAACAAAGATGGCTTCCTATAAACTGAAAAGCAGATGGAAGGCATTAACAGAGGGATAACTGATCTCTGTGGGAGGTAATAAATACAAGTATTAATTGTACGTATTACTTATGTAATCTGATGGGACCACTTTAATGTCAAAATGGCAGAACTCCCCCTACGTACACCTATGTTTATCCCCAGAATAAAAGGTTACCTGTTGGCTGTCGACTCTTGGCTTCCTTCAAGTAGTAGAGTGCTTTGTCATAATCTCCCAGGTGGTAAAAGGCTACTCCAGATCTGTACAAGGCCTTGAAGTTCTCTCCTTCCTTCTTGAGGACCTTCAGACAATATTCTTTCACCCGTTCATAGTTCACCAGCTCCGCTTGAAGAAGGCATGCTGTGGGAAAATGGCGAGACATTTAACTCAAAATACCTGGTAAGATGAAAAATAGCCTACTTGTACATAACCGTACATTTAAAGTGCGACTTGTACAGTGTATATGGTTCCTCCAAGGCCGGGATCTCCAAACTACGTCCCTCCAGTTGTTGCGGAACTACACATCCCATAAGGCATTGTAAAACTCTTACATTCACAGATGTGAATTGTTGTCCCTGAATAACTGGAGGGCCATAGATTGGAGACCCCCACTCCAAGGGGAAGAATATACTGACTTTCCATCTTGGGGAACCATACAGAGACATTACACTCAAAATACCTATAAATGAATAGCATACTTGTACATAACAGTGTAACCTGTACAGTGTGTATAATCCCTCAAAGGCAGTGGTTCTCAACCTCACTGGTGCTGTGACCCCTTGATAAAATTTCCCAAGTTTTGGGGACCCCCCTAACAATAAAATGATTTTCATAGCGTGGGTTGACAGCACCCAAGACAGGACAAGTAATTTGCACCCTGTTATGGTACGTTTTTAGGATGCACAAATCTTTTGTTCTTCTTTCTTTCCCTTATCTCTCTCTATTCCAATTTCTTCTTTTTTTCTCCCCATCTCTCTCTAGCAGCTTTTCTTGTTTTCTCTTACTCAATCTCTCTTTTTCTTTGTTTCTCCTCCTCTTTTCCTCTCCCTTCCATGTATTCTATATTTTTATTTCTTCTCTTATACCTTGGTGGGGGAATGGGATGAGTGGTAATGCTGGGGGGGGGGGAGGGGGAGTTCTAATCAGTCAACTTAGGAGCTCTTGATCAAGGTCATGAAGGTCATGTGCTGATCTGAAAACTGTAGTGGGGACTTTTAATGGCAGCTATAAATCACGGGTAGTGTTACTTACAGTGAACCCGGATCACCTTGTGGCATCTCATAGCAGTGACACCTATAGTCAGGAGATGAGGTCTCCTCCAGCCACTCCCACTTCACATTCCTCACCAGTCAGCTGACCTCAAGTCTCTGCCCCCCAGCCATGCCGTGAACTGCATGGGTGGCTGCAAAGAGGTCGAGTGGGCGGCCGCGGGCTCCAGGGAGAGCCCTTCTGGACTGCCGCAAAAAGGCTGCGAGAGTGCTGCGGGCTTCAGGAACAACCCCTGCCAAAAATTGTCATTCGACACCCGAGGGGATCCCGAAGGGAAAGAAGAAAAGGCTAATGGAGAAGGATTGGGCAGGAGCTGAGGTGGAAATGAGAATGCACCAATTTCCCCATCTTGGGGGGAACCGTACAACAGAGATGTGAAAAAGGAGAGATGAAAGCTAATGGAAGTAGACACAGCAAGAATTTAATGAGGGATTGGAGAAGAAGGCCAGAAATGTGAATATCATCCATGTAATGTCAGGCGACACTTCAGTTGTGCTCAGAAATCTAACATGTCTATGGCAGGCGACCCTCACATTAACATAGAATGGTATGACATTTAATTCACATGCAGTGGCAGCTGGTATTCTATTATTGGGGGGGGGGGTGTTCGGTCAGTCAGTCAAACCCCCCCCCCCCCCATTGCTCAAAAAAAAAAAAAAAAACCCAGTCTCTCAGCAGACAAAACCCCATCCCCTGCCCCCCATCGCTCGCCTGTCTGCTCCCTTCCATTTACCCCATCCAGACCATGGGTAGCTTTGCCAGCTTCCCCCTGCCTCTCCTGCTCAGCACCTCCCCCAGCTCCCAGCCAATAAGATTGCTTACCCCAGCTAATCAGATCTTAAAGTGGATGTAAACCCAATGTCATCCTTTCTAAACTACTGCTATAGGGGTTATCTATGAGGATATACATGCTTCCTACATTTATCTTTACCTGTCAAATGTCTCCCCTCCGAAAAACTGCAGATTCTGTGGGTGGGTCTGTTCTCTGGAGCTCAGTGGGTGGACTCATGATGTCAGTAGACTCCCCGCCCACCTCTACACTCCCCTTGTCAATATGCATTTTTTCCTGTCTATTTCTTACACTGAACCTCTGCCATGATCTCTAACATCCAGTGAAAAGACAGGAAAGTAACCACATGACTTCAGCATGTCCAATTATGCGGAGGTGGAGAACATCCAATCCTGGCAGAGCAGAAGAAAAGAGTGGGAGGGAATGAAAAAATAATGCATTTCTCTTAGGCTAGTGCACGAGATATGTAAATCACCTGTCACTCACAGCAAGGGGGAGGATTTGACAAAGTTTTTCTCTGTTTGTCAAGATTTATCTCATTGAACATTAAAAGAGGATTGCTCAGAGCTGGATTAACTCTTTGTGGCAAAACTGGGCTCAAATGATAGAAAATCTTATACTCTACATTATGACATAAAAAAAAAAAAATAATAATTATATATATATATATATATATATATATATATATATATATATATATATATTTGGAGTTTACATCCACTTTAATACCCGCTTCCTGATTGGCCAGGAGAAGCAGAACGACAATAGCGAATATTAAATTTGCTATTGTCATACAAACCAATTAGAGCCTCAGGCTCCAAATTACGCGTTTATAAAAAACAAAACAAAAAAAAAACAAAAAAAAAACACACACACACACATTGAAATCCATGCGTCTGGCTCCCGGCATGGAGATTTGGGGCCCTGCACCCCCAATGGAGCAGCCGCCACTGTTCACATGCTTGTGTCTGCCCCAGGCTCACGTTTGAAAATTCTTATGTATGCAGTGAAATAGGAGGGGGAAAAAACTGTTGAAAAAGATTTGAGAGAGCAGGGATCCAATGAGGACAATGGAGTGAGTAGGGGGAGAAAGGGCCACACAGACAGAGAGTGCAAAGGAAAGTTGTGGTATGTGAATACAATAAAACACAATAGGCGATGAGCACAGCTTCTCTAGGCCCGTTTTAGAGCGCCTATTCAACCAAACATGCAAATCATGATGCAATATGCCTGTTCCTGTCAACAGTTTTATATACAGCATGAACAATATGTAAATTTTAGAATACATAAATGTTTGCGTGTTTCTCGAATGAGGCGTATGTTAGAAATCGGGCACATGGTAAGTTTTATTAAGTGTGCTGTCACCCCATAATAGAACTTAGGTCAAATCGATACAAAGCCTGAAGTAGGGTATAAATATATTATAATAATAATATAATAATTATAATCTAATAATATATTATAGAAATATAAGAATAATGCCGAATTCGGAAGCAATACACAAAATTTAGGGCTTTAGACTTTTTCATGAAAATATTCCCAGCCCATATTTAACATTAGCGGTTATTTTTTTCTTACATTTTGCTAAATTATTAGGCATATGGTCCTCCAGTCCATGTGCAGTTTCTCCACCTGCTTGTTATATAACAAAGCAATTTTTAGAGCAAGCACTTTGTAATAACATATGTGCACGAGAATCATCCGCATCTGTTTACTTTCTCGTCCCATTAGTAATCACAGAGTTGTGCAAACATTCCATACCACCTAATACAAAGTGCAACATTGTCTTTACAAACACAGCGACCAAAAAGAGATTGCCTCACTAGGATTTCCAAAGGGGCAATAAATGTTCACTACTCAAAAGGACTTTAAAACTACTGTACTTCTATATAATTTGTGTGTTGGTCATAAAACTAGAAGTGTCTGTGCAGAAGATGGGAATATATAAAAAGGCAAAATATAATGGTTTGGGGTCAATGTTATATGTATTTTTAAAGAGAGGTTTTATGCCTGGTTTGTACTATTTATATAAAATAAAATATAATATAATATACATCTAATAAAGGGTATCCCTATGGCACAGTAGTAACAGAACATTAATGATTTTCTAGAGTCTCATTCACACTACTGTGCTGCGCTAGCGCACCTGCATTAATGCATGTTAATGTGCGTTGCATTAAGGCACCCATTTGAATGGGCTGTCTAAAAGAAGCAAAAAAGCACATGTAGTTTTTTTTTTTAACAGTACACTTTAAAACTGTGAATAGGCCTTAAAGAAAGAGCAAAGTAGTGTCTGATCACCTTCAAACTCTCTTGTTATATTTAAAACTTTATACAGAAACATTTTAAAATGTATGTCAAACCAAAATAGGTTTTCTATTTTTGGTTAAGTGGGAAAGGATTAGATAACCGTCATGTTTTTCCCATGGAGAGATTTACCAAAACGTTCTGTCCTGCTGACAGTTTCACCATACAAAAAAAAAAAAAAATAAACACTGAGAAAGGTTTAAAAGTTTTTCTCTTTTCTGTATTGCTGGTGGTGAGTTCCACTTACAGGAAGTTAGGGGAAATCTTTAACTGAACCATGAACAGGAATAAAAAAAAACTTAAGGGTTCTAACCTTTTCCCACTCTATCCAAAACGTAAGAAAAAAACTTTTTGGCTGGATCTACACTTTAAAAGTAGGAGTAAACTCCCTTTGTTGGTTTTTACCTATAGGTAAGCCTTTCATAAGGCTTACCTATAGGTACAGTAAATATCCATTAAACGTGCACCGTTTAAGAGATAGTTACTTTAGAAGCAGCCGGGGAGGTTACCGGGGCATTCGCTCTAAAGGAATGGCATACCCAATGTGCCATAAACAGTGATGTCATTGCAGCTGAGTCATTCATATGGCCGAAGCCTGTGAACTCGGAAGACTGGCTGTTGAAGTTAACTACTGCTTTAAAAAGAGAAGTATGGGAATATTTTATTTCTTTTAATCACAATTACCAAGGTGGATGCAGCATCAGTCCAATGTTACATCTGTCCCCCACTGACTCTAAATCTGAGAACCAAGCAATGAAAACAACCGACGGCTCGGTTCTCACAGCTCCCTGTCCACTGACAGTCAGCGGCTCGCAACCCCCACCCGGTTTACTGGAGCGTTGGGCTGTGGAGGGAACAGAAACGGCCGGCTCAGGCTCTCAACGGCTCTCTGAGAGGCTGAGCCAGGTACCGGTCCAGGCATGTGGGTGAATCCCAAATTCATTGTGTCAATCTTGAACCGGCAATGTGAGGTCAGCTGACAACAGATCACAAGAGTGCAAAAAAAGATGGCCCAGACCATAAAAATAAAATAAAAAAAAATGTACGTAAAACAAGTTCTCTTTAAATACAACTACCATATTTATCTGCATATAAAACACACACTTCCCCCCCCTTAAAATCAGGGGAAAATCATGGGTGCGTGTTATACGCCAATCCCCTGCTGTTAGCGGAGGAGTGAGCGCCACCGATATCTATACATAGCCAAGTGTACTCTGCTATACTCGGCTAGTTCCTCTCACAGTCACGCCCAGTCCTGCCCTATGATGGACATAACACAGGGACTGGGCGAGACTGAGTGGAGCTATCCGAGCCTAGCCAAGAACACTTGGCTATGTATGTATATGGGCACCATTCGGCTCCGCCCACAGACACGCCCAGTCTTGCCATTGGACTTGTGTTATGTCCATCATAGGGCGTGACTGGGAGAGGAGCTGAGAAGAGCCGAGATACACAGAGCTGGTCCTGTGTATCTTGGCGGCGCCATTTTCAAACTGCAGCCTGGGCAAGGCTGCAGGTGGACACCCTCAAGGCTGCAGGTGGACACCGACAAGGCTGCAGGTGGACACCGACAAGGCTGCAGGTGGACACCGACAAGGCTGCAGGTGGACACCGACAAGGCTGCAGGTGGACACCGACAAGTGGACGCTGTGCAAGGCTACAGATGGACGCTGATGAGGCTGCATTGATGGGCATTTAAATGTTTTTTTTCCCATAAAAAGTTTTTTTCATTAAAATTCCCTCCTAAACTTGGGGTGCGTGTTATATGCCAGCGTGTGTTATACGCCGATAAATATGGTATTTAAAAGCTCAGCCATAAATATGTATTATACAAAGCTGAACCACCCTTTTGCAAAAGTCTAACAGGCACATAGAGAGTCGAGATGGTATTCAGATATTTAGCAATGTTCTGACCAGTAAAATATTTCAACTAAAGCGGTCTAAAACACTAATGTGCATCAAGTAATGTTATGAAACACATATTCCAGAAGACACTTTTTTTTCTAACTCATGGAGTAAGGACAACGGAATATTTACATTTACAATATTTAAATATCAATGATCAGCATCAAAAACCCTTATTAGGTTAAATTTGTTCAGCACTATGGGCTGACTAACCTGTTGCAGGTGGGAACACCAACAGCCAGAAAAAAACATTTGGTATCCTTGTTCTCACATGTATTGACAGTTGTCTAAAGCTTAATTGCCAAACCAAATCTGTAGGGTCTTTATGACATTAGATATAGAATGCCTTGAACTAATCTGCAAGGCCAACAGCAGGGCTTCAGCAATGTCTTAATTGTGGACTGCTCACCTCTATAAATGTATAACCCTATTTTTCCTACACTAGATTCTTAGCTATTGTCTACTACACCAAAGACACATTTCTGCGTTTGGTTTCAAAATAAACCTCTTGTGAAGGGCAGGGTGGTGTCATCACTGCTGACCACTACTCAAAGCGGTAGTAAATTCAGCTTTGTGATTTTCACCTAGAGGCATGCCTATAATAAGGCTTACCTCTAGGTAAAGTGAACATCGCCTAAAACGGGCACCGTTTAGGAGACATTCACGTTACATACAGCCGATGAAATCACCGGCAAATGAGCTCTGAAGGTCTGACATACCATACCGGACCTCCAGAGCACCGTGCCGGAACCGAGGGCTCCAGCGCACATGAATGGGAGTGAAGCCCACTCAAACAGCCAGGAGTCCGCAAACCCAAAAGGAGGACTGGGGAAACAGGTCAGCCCGCTAGCACATTATGCCATTGTCTTACAGGGAAGTTTTGTTTTTATTGCTACGGTTTACAATGGCTTTAAAAGTAATCGTCCCTCCACTGTCATGCTTACCTTCATGCTTTTGATACTTGGGGTCACTGGTTTTGATCGAGTATGTGTATCAGAAGTTTTTACTGCACTGGCTGCATGTTGGTTTAATGAATGTATATCTCCATTTTAAATACAAGATTTAATTCTAAGAAAACAGAAGAATCTACAGAAGAGCAATCAAAATGCCTTTACTATATTAACGCTCTACTATCCCTCCAGGACCTTGCGTGCAGTTAGTGGCTGAACTTTGCAGATGAGTAACAAACTGCTTTAAAATGAAAACGCAGTGCTGTTCAATGAGCTTTTAAGTGTGATACAGCTTTGCAAACTCAATCTGGAATTAAAGAGTATAATAGGATAACTAGCATTACCTAAAGGATTAGACACTGCACTTGGATTGTGATCATTTTATCTCATTTGCCATAGAAAGCAGTGTGAGGTCCATCTCACTGGGCTTATATAAAGCTTCAAAGCATGTTTCCTTTTTTAGAATAATCCCACAAGTAAAAATAATGAATAAATTCAATTTAGAATAGGAAGTTGTTTATTCATTTTTGTTGGCTTTATGCCATTTTTTTCATGTTGTCATGCGTGGAATGCACCCATTGGAGAGCTACAACTGAACACGCCAGTTTTTACTTTCGTATGGATTATAGTATATTTTAAGAAGGTCAGGGTAATTCTGTTATGCTCTTAATTAAATAATTTCTCTATACACGGGTTTTATTAGATACTGACCTCTGACTTAATTTGTTTAATGTTTGTTCCAGGTCAGCTTCTCAAAGTCTGGAAGCCATAGACAACTAGGAAGCTAGCATTTTTTTTTTTTAAAAGGACAGCAATTGCACTCTACTTTTTGCTTTTAGTATCGGTTGCCTTTATAAAAGTTAGGAACACGTACTTCTATTAGCAAAAAAGGTACAAAAGTACCAAAATAAAAAAATAGAATCTGGGATTGATCACACCCTGACACCAGATCATTGTTTCATTAAAGTACAACTAAATGCTCCTCTAGTACAAACTCAACAAGTACAAAATACAGTTACTATGTGAAGCACAAGTTACACCCTGTAGCCGTTTGGTGGACTCTCCATTCCTATAACCGATGGTCACAAATTGAGAAATTATGGTTGGCCCCCGTCCATCCAAATTCCATTCTATGGAGCTCTGATGTAGTGTCTGGCGGTATACAGCTACAAGGGCCAATGGCGCTTCTGCACATGCTCTATGGCGGCACGCAAACATTTACATACCCACTTGCCACCACCTCCTCCACATACATTATATATATATATATAAAAAATTATTTTATTTTTTTATTATTATAAAGACAACAAGATCCATCCAAAAAGATACACCCACAGAGGCCTATAGTATTTTCAATGTAGGAGTAGCTTGGGTTGAGTAGGTTGGCTCAACATTAGAAGTGTGCTGACATATAAAGATCAATAGGAAAACAACCACTGGTTTATAGTACAGATATAACCATAATGCTACAGAGCCAATATTATCAACTTGCATTATGACTACGGGCCCCTAAAGAGATGGAAGTTATTTGAGCTCCTGAGCCATGTGTCCATTTCCTTACAACCCAATGGAGTATCACTAAGCTCCTGTTGAGCATTTTCCCCAAATATGGCCTCTTGTGGCCAAATACAAATATTTCTAAATTATATAAACGTGGGGTTGTGCCCCAATAGCAACACAGTGGATGTCTTTTATAAGCATAGTGTCTTGAAGTTGTACCTTCAGTTGCGTATGGCTTTTGAACTCTGTAGAAATTCCTTCTATCAATACCTCCAGCTTAGACATGCTCTACATGCCCAAGAGAAATACAGGTGATAAGAACTTCCCCTACCCCTGTGTTTGACACTCCGGTTCACAAGACTCACAGTAGTCTGATTTATCATCTGCATACACATTTGCTGACCAAATTCTTTTAGCAAAGACATAAAAGGGAACAAGACCTAGGAAACATTTCTGAGATATCTTCTCAGCATGCTACCCAAAATGTCCTGATCACTTTTGGAAGACTAATCCAATTGTTTATGCTACATAAGGCATACCATACAGCTTAGTTCTTATTCAAAATAATATTACGTAATGACTCAAACTGCTCTAAATGTGGGAGAGAAGGAGCCGCTTTGTGGTCTCTACACTAAGCACTACATTTGGCATCTCTCTCGAGTGTGAGCCCCTTAGCCATTGTGCACACGATCGGAGATTCCGACGGAATGTGTCCGATCGGAGCATTTTTTCGGAGTGTGTGGTCTGCATCGGACTGTTTCCGTCAGAATATCCGTCGGACCAAATTTTCGAACTTGCCGGAAATATTTTCAGACAAAACGCTCCGATTGGACATACTCCGATCATGTGTAGAGAATTCCGATCGGACAAAGTGCCACGCATGCTCAGATCAAATTCCTACATCAAAGCTATTGGCTACTAGCCTGAAAGTAGTCCCATCGTAACGAAATAACGTCATCACGTTCTGAACAACCGGATTTTCCGACAACTTCGTCCGACCGTGTGTATACGACAGTTTCGGACAAAATCCGACGGATTTGTTTGTCGGAATCTCCGACCGTGTGTACAAGGGCTTACAGGTATACATGCCTATTTTGACGCGAACATTCTGAATATTACAGATGCGGTTTACAAAGCACTGTTTATTATGCGAAAACTGATCTCCAAGAGCTGGATTCTCTAGCCCCGATCTACGGATGAGGAAAGGTGTAGAGTGATGCACACTCCACTCCCATATGAGAAACTAACCTAAATTAGTAGGGGGCGCTCAGTAAAATTCCAGAAACTGTGACCTTTATGGTATGAAAGGATGGGTGGCTTCTTGTGACCTAGTCCTTCCCAAAAGTATTTCTTATTCAGACACCCCGTCTGTATTAAATGTCCCTTGCAGAAGCTTGATTTGATTTGAGTGGTAATATTTGTGCTAAATGTAGACTAGACAAACTACACGATAAATTTAATGTATTATGTATGCAAGTTAATATCTCTCTTGGTTTTTACTCCTATTTTCATAAAGACTGTTGATGTGTATTCCAGGGTTTTGAGGGGAGTGTCCTTGCAACCTGTATATGTTAAAAGGACGAGTCTGCATCTCAAACCAAGTGACAAGGGGACACCGACACACATGGCATAGCCAACAACCCATGACTTTAAAGTACAAACACCAAAATCCTCTCTGTAGCACGTAGGAGGAAAAACTGCTCTTAGCCTTCCTGAGCCTTGAGTATTGCAGCCTAATGCCAAATGAAAAAAAACTGTAAACAGCTATTCCCAGTAGTAACCAGTTACACAGCTATCAATCTTCATTCTATTTTTCTCTTAGTTCGGCATCTTCTATTTTTGGCCACTGAACATGGACACTTGAGTTACATCATCCTGGCGCCCGATGCTGGGAATAGGCTAGGAGTGTACATTGCTTATGCTCCACAGGCAGTGTACACCAAGAAAATAATCCACGCACACATTAGCTAGGTAATGGTTTTTTTTGGCAAAAGAGACTGAGTATTTTACCAAAAGTTTACTGCCATCAATGTTTTTACTTTTAGTTGCATTTTATTTTAGCTAAGCAGCACCCTGAATAATCTACTTTTGCCTTGAATTCCTCATGGGAAGATGTAAAGTTGCAGTGCACTGACACGTGACATCATCCAAGTACTCCAGCTCCTCTGACCACTGCAGGTCATCTACAGTAAGAGATCATCCAAGGCACATCCTCACCAATTCACCATTATTGATGATTACTCTTCCATTGAGATCCATAGAGTCTTCCTGGGTACTGTACTGATATTTAGGGATGTCACTACTGTGCTACTCATAGTTCTTTTGAGGGCCTGCTAAACACAAAGCTGAAGCCGAGGACCTGCAGTCCAAAAATGTCACTGCTCCAGTTTCATTCATTGTGCACATCTGTGCTTCCTTCCATCTTTGTTCATTGATAATTCCCCTCCTAGTACAAACAATAATATCGATCGAATGATAATTTTTTCTTGCATGCTAGTCATGCACAAAAACCAATAAGGTTACTAAAGTTACGTAAATTCTCGTGTGGCAGAATACAACTTTTAGAAGGGTTACAATCTATTGTATTGTTTTGTAATCTATTCTTTGGTTTCTGACCATGCGTGGCCTTGGTCGCACAATTTTTGTCATACAAACACTATACTAATATTACATGAAAATCATTAGCTCTGTTATCATATAAGAAAAATGTTTGTGCTTGTCCCTTCGGGACAGTCCATGTGAAAATATCCGCTCAGCTCTCGAAAGCTGTGCACTAATACTCAGATTATCGGATGATCACTCCAAAACCGGTGTTTTTACGTCCAATTTTCTCATCGGTTCACCATTACTGGTCTATTCCACCTGCTCTGGGTGTGATGACATCAGAAACAATCAACTTTTGAAGATCGCTAGACCACAAGGGGGCTGGACCGGTCTTGTGCTCAGAGAATAGGAGGATTAGGTAAGTACTGGTGTATCTCCACTCTCCCCTAGACAAGAACCAGCAGTTAACCCCGGCTCTACCCACTTCAATGGAGAGAAAAAGAAAAAAATTGCCCGGAGTTCAGGTTTAAGGATCCAGAGAAAGGACATAAGTACATTTTAAAGCCCCATACACACTATCAGATTTTCTGCTGATTTTTTCCTTCAGATTTACCAAAACCATGTAGTGCAAGGGCCTGCCTGATTGCATACAAATGAAACTCCTAAGGTTTGACCTCATATTATATGGTTTTGGTAAATCTGAAGGAAAAATAAAAATAAAAATAAAATAAAATCAGCAGAAAATCTGATGTGTGTATGGGGCTTTAAAATGGGGCTTAAGAGTTTGGTCTTCAAAAAGGTACTACCAAGACAGTATAAAATGAAGTCCTAGACTACACAGTCAGTAAATTCTCCCTGTAAATTGGAAGGATATTAAAATGCAGAGCTACACACCAGTATAAAATATCAGTGAATACATGTTGAAGCATGGAGAAACAGACTGGAAAAATGTTCTCATCCTCCAACACCTGGCTAGAGTTTGGAACTTACGCCTATGGCTTTCCATGCTGTAGCAGCGGAGAAAGCACAATGTGCACAGACTGTATAATTCATCTTTGTACAACAAAATTCTTTTCGGAAACTTGCCAAGTCTCCATGCCAGCCGTTTTTGTGAACAAACAAAAAACCTAATTAACGAGAGATGTCTGAAATCTGTCTTATGTAAAAGATAATCCCAAGGTGTGCATTATAATCATAACGTTTTATAAAAGTTGATTTTTATGGAAGGGATGCCGAGTGTGGCAAGTACCGATTCTTTACAAGCTCGAAACGCATTCACCGAATGCGAAATTTTCTTCCGTTTTATCCATATTTTTTAATACATGTAATATGTTGCTACAATGGCATTCCTTTTTATACGTAATGCTTAGTTATGCACGTTACTAGAGCTGGTAGAATATAATGAGGAGTGGAAATATGTCCGCTTACCTGTGGAAATGTCCATGAGTGCGATCAGTAGGGGTGTTAAATATAAATCATAGCATCTGTGCATCGCGATTCAAACATTCACGATGCTGCACCGATGATGTCATCCATCACTCCGTGCAGTGCTGTGCCTCTCCAGGAGAAACACAGAGGCAGAGCCTGTATGGTGGATAAAGCTCCATGCCCTTCAATGTGACCTGACATCAGGAGAGGCTTCACTGGGAGGCACCAGAAGAAAGAAGACACTGAGCAGCATGGGAGGAAAAAAAAATAAAAAATCGACTGACAGTGAGGGCAGGTGAGTGCCGGTGTCACCAATCCCATCCCTCTACTACCATCACCCCTCTGCCCTCCTATACCAGCCATCCCTCTACCCCTCCCCCCCCCCCCGATACCAGCCATCCCTCCACCCCCCCTCCCCCGATACCAGCCATCCCTCTACCCCCCTCCCCCGATACCAGCCATCCCTCTACCCCCCTCCCCCGATACCAGCCATCCCTCTACCCCCTCTCTCCCGATACCAGCCATCCCTCTACCCCCCCTCTCCCGATACCAGCCATCCTCTACCCCCCCCTCTCCCGATACCAGCCATCCCTCTACCCCCCCCTCCCCCGATACCAGCCATCCCTCTACACCCCCCCCCCTCGATACCAGCCATCCCTCTACCCCCCCCCCCCCCTCGATACCAGCCATCCCTCTGCCCCTTGATACCAGATGTCCAAGGATCCAGCATTGTCCTCACCCGAGCCGATTCCTCAATCAGTTTGGGGTCCAGGCGCTGGCATCTTGACTATGGCTAACACCGGTTTTGGAGTGATCATCCGCTAGCGTGGCGGTTTTAACCCCCACCAGGGGACGAAAAAGGGTTAAAACTGTCTGCAAAGGGCCGCTGCAGAGGCGGTTTGGCAGCACTGCCCCATTGTTTTCAATGGGCATTACCGCAAGATATGGCTTGCAGGACTTTTTTTTTTTTTTTTTAACCGTCCTGCAAGCGCACCACTCCAGTGTCAAAGTCCTTGGGTTTTCACGCTGGAGAGACAGGACAGGCGCTTTAGAGGAGCTATTTTTATCAATGTAGCGCCGTAAGGAACCTCAGTGTGAAAGTAGTCTAAGTGAAATCAGCAGTGAAGCCTTGTAGCTTCACAGCCGCACTGCACATGGGTGAGCCTTGCTGTGCTTTTTGAATGGTCCCGCAGTCTTCCAGGACTTGTGATGTGTCCCAGAAGGGTGCAGGGGAGGGAGGGGCGATCTGTCCAGAAGTGGGAGCCGGTATCTGTCAAAACCAGGTACCTGCTCCCCACAAAAAGTGCCAAATGTGGCAGGGGAGGAGGAAATTTAAAATAAGTGGAACTTCCCCCTTTTGGGTGAAGCTCCGCTTTAATGAGGTCAATACCTTCTGGTGCGTTGACCCCCAAAAGGGTTTGGGTGAAGGTTAGCACTGAGTGGATCTCCAGAGGAAATATAAGGAAGCATGTAAAGATCCCTTCAGACACATCGGTTGTTGCACTTTATGGGAGGACGGGTCACTTTATATGTTGCACAACTGAGATGTATGCCGATTTAACACATACATAGTTGGTGAGGTTGAAAAAAAAAAAAGACACAGGTCCATCAAGTCCAATCTATTATGTGATTTTATTATATTACATATATGCATGTTAAGGTTGTTTAGGTGCCTAATAGTTTTTTAAATCATCTATGATCCCTGCTGAAACCACCGCTTGTGGAAATATGTCTACATTCTTACCACTCTTGCGGTAAAAACACAATGAATCATTAAATCCCCCAGTGGCATTTTTTAGCTTAAAACAGTATCAACCACCTCAATACCGGGCACTTTCACCCCCTTCCTGCTCAGGCCATTTTTTCGGCTTTCAATGCTGTCACACATGAATGACAATTGCGCGGTCATGCTACACTGTAACCATGTGAAACTTTTAGCATTTTCTTCACACATATAGAGCTTTCTTTTGGTGACATTTAATCATTGCTGTTTTTTTTTTTTTTTAAAAGGAGTCGAAAAATTTGGAAAGTAAATAAAAATAAACTGTATTTCTTAGTGTCGGTCAGTACATTTTGTAACCACCCCTCCATCATTTGTGGGTGGGCGGGCGGCAACTGGTTAAACCCAAAACCAAAAATTTTATATATTACAGCTTACTAATCCTTAGCTGTGTGGCTGCATTTGTTTTGTTTTTTTGGACTTCTTTCCCCCTCTGTTTTCATTTGGAGATCTAACCAGTGACACACCCGTATTAGAGAGTGCCCCCACTCTGGATGAATGAGCATAGGGAGGTAATTTGGACAGTAGTATTGTCAGTCGAGGGGGAAGGAAGTGTTGGATGACCTAGTAGATTTAGATACACTAAACAAATTGAAGCCAAACTCCAGCCCACACTTATAATCAGTAAGAGCAAACAGTTTTGTTTCCTTTTGGGATAAAGGTTTTACATGAATAAATGAAAGCTGATCATTGTAAGCACCCCTGTCAGTGGTAAATGGTTTGTCTCATCTCTCTGTAACTGATACAATCTGCAAGAGAGCTTGTGCTTTTGAAACAGACGTACTGACTGAATATCTAGGTGAAAGAAGGAGCCTAAAAAAGAAAAAACTAATGCAGCTACCACAACTAAGAATTGGTAAGATGCAATATAATGAATGTTTGCTTTTGGGTTTAATACTGCTATAAAAGTGATACTAAACAGAGGAGTGTTAATCGTCATAAATTCATATATATTATGTCACTGCAGTTTGTTTTTTTAATCCTCAAAGAACCTTCTTACTGCAGCACTGTTGGGTGGTCACATGATCTCTCCCTGTTCTTTGGCATCTGCAGGGAAAGATCATTGGGATGTACTCTGCTGTTTGCTCCCTACAGTTTAAATATTCAACCGTTTTACAGCCCCCTATAAATCTTATAAATCTCTATCATCAAATGTGTATTTTCGTGCATTAATATGGTGTAGGGGGAGTCAAAGATGATTGACACTAGCTTTCATTTTGTTCAGATGGCATCAGCAGACAAGGCCCTTTTTACTTTACAGGTATTAACAAGTACATTTGAAATATTTAATACTAATTTATATTAAAACTAAGCTTTTTTGCAAGTTTCTTGGTGAATGTAATCAATCAGCATACTATACCCCACCCCCATAATGTTTAGTAATATGAGGACACGGAGGAGCAGGGAAGGGAGTGTCATTTACCACTTTATGTATATATATATATATATATATATATATATATATTTTGTGTGTGTGTGTGTGTGTGTGTGTGTGTGTGTGTGTGTATATATATATATACATATATATATATAAAATTTTAATATTAGTGTGATTCTATAGTCATGTGGGCAGGAAAGTAGGAGCTTAGAAGGGAACTGAAACTGGAGCATGCTCAGTAGATGAACCAGCTGGTCTACATAATCTCAGACTGCAATGGAGACATAGAGAAGATGGGAGGGACAGTTGAAGGCTGGATCAAATTAGATATATTTCACTCTACACAAAAAAATAAAAAAAAATATATGTATATGCTTTAGTGGCTGAGTGTACACACTTTGTTGTATAACTAGCAATGAGTCTGGGTTTAATGACACTTTAGGGTACTTTGGCATGTAAAACAGCTTCTATTTTGCTTGTTCAGCTGCTATATAAACAATAGTAGCCAATTAAATATGCTTTAACCAAAATTGTATAAATCCCACTGATAGAGGAGGAAAATCATTTTAGCACAGGAAGTACATAAACTGTACATACACTGGGGTATTTTATATGAACCAATGATCTGTCAGGCTTGTTGATGTATTTTCCAATGCAATCAAAATAAACTGACATCCAATTTTTTTTTCTCTTTTTCCCTGTGATATATGAAGCCCTGCATTTAAATATCATAATCAATTTGGATTGGGTCCTTCAAAAATGTAACGTCTACCATCTGCAGGCCAATGAATGAACAGGCCCTTTTTTTTGGGGGGGGGGGGGGAATACTTCACTTTGCCCCTCCAGCACTCACTGGAGTACCAGGAGGGGGCAGGAGCAGTTAGCTCCAGCTCTCAGTTATGTGGAGAGAGGCTGAGCCAGCTGCCAATCAGGCATCTAGCTGGATCCCGACAATATGGTTGAGATGCTTCTAGAGCCAGGAGCAGTCCTGTTACATCAGCCAACAGCGGGCTTTAGCCAAGAGAAGTATAATTAAAAAAAGCTTTGACCATACTCCTCTTAAGCTAGATGGCTATCCAAAAAAATATCCTTGGATAGTCAAGGATACGCAAGCTAGAAGACACGCTAGAGGAGAAGAAAAAAAAATAAAAAAAAATAAGGAAAAATCTGTTCATCACACCAGCAAACTAAGTGATTGGGCTGAAAGGAATTTAGTGTTAAAACACCAATATACTTAGGGAATTTGGTACTAAAATAGCCAATGTTTTATTTCCAAGGACTCCATACCACTGGCATTGTGCCTAGGCACTGGCACTCAGCAGATGAATTACTGTTCATTTAAAGAGAGAAGCACTGTAGGTCATTATATTTAACCTCAGCGTACAGCAGTTTGTGAAGGGTTGCTCAGTAATAGCTTATCCATTATTTTAGCAGCACAAGAGAATAAATACGATCCATCTGAAATAAATGGACATGCCAATATTTGCTTTCAGGGGAACTGAACTCAAAAAACAGCAGGCAGAGGGCAAAGAACAAATCACGAGTATTGTCTGGTTTGCATGAGATTGCTTGCAGCTAATCCCCCAATACTGACTTACATGCCTTCTTCTGCACTGTGTCTGCGTGTGGAGGCAACCATCTTGGTGGAGGCAAGTCTTTTGCTTCCTCATGTCAGAGCCTCCAGCTAGAATAGACTTTTTCAACCAGGGTGCCATCATGTTTCTTCAGGGGTGCCTTGGCAAAATGCCTAAAAATTGCCCAAAAACTGTATACAAGCCTGCCTTTTAGTTACACAAAGCCACAGGTTTTCATTGTGCACCATTACAACCTTCTAGCCAACGGCATTACAACAAACAATGATTTATTTGCTTTGGAAGAATAAGTCAGCTCCAACATTGGGTGTGCTACTTGTGTGGATGTTGCTGCATTGTGTAAAGCAATTGGTTTATTTTAATCTTAGAATGTGGTGATTTAGTGCAATTCTACCTGCTCTGTAGTAGTAGTGTTGGCATAATACCTGGAGTATGATAAGACAAATTTACAGTGATACATAAAAGGTAAACCATCACCTTACAAAACAGCCCAGTTTAAAATAGAAAATAAATACAAAAAATGTTTTCCCTAGATATGAAATAAAAATAAATAAATAAAAAACCCAGTTACAAATAAATGTTCTCTATTTTTTTTATTTTTTATAAGCAATCACATGCTCTCTGTTCTCAGGTGCACAAGTGCTGAGGGGAGGAGAAGCAGCAGCACACAGAGCTTCCCAGTGGCTGTGCAGCGGGATCATGTTAGGACAAGCCTGATCATTGGAGAGCACACCGAGTTAACAGCATAGCTAGAGAACTGACCATGGTGTGCTCTCATGCTTAGTTGGTCAGTATTTAATAGGACAGCAAGAGGACTAGCAGGAACACCAGGGATTTCAGATTAACCATTTGCCGACCGTGCTATAGCCAAATGACGGCTACAGCGCGATTGTCCAGTTCGGAGAGGCCATCATACGATGTCCTCCCTTTATTGCGTGCAGGCGGTATGCTCCGTGTTCGCAGCTTGGGGTAAAGCGCCAATCAGGGGCTCTTTAGCAGGTGATCAGCTGTGCCCAATCACAGCTGATCGCAATGTAAACAGAAGCTTATTGGTATTTCTTTTTTCACACTGACAGCATGAGGAGTGGCGATAACGGACTTGCATAAAAGGGACAATTACACTGATAATCAGGTCACTAATTATCAGTGTCCTGATTTTTCGTGCAGTCCCACTAGTGCTGCCAATCAGTACCCATCGGTGTCAATGCTGCCCATCAGTGCCACCTATCACTGCAGCCTCATCAGTGCCACCTCATCAGCGCACATCAGTGAAGGAGAAATAAAAATATGACTTGGTTTGCAAAACGATGACAATTTTTAATTTTTTTTTTTATTTAAAAAAAATAAAAAAGGGAAGAAAAACCCAATGGTAAATAAATAAATAAATATCAAAAGAAAGCTCTATTTGTGTGGGGAAAAAAAATAAAATTATAAAAATAAAAATTATAAAAATGTACCCAATTGTTGCATGATCGCTTAAATGTCAAAGTGTGAAAGCTGAAAGCTGGCATGGACAGGAAGGGGGCAAAAGTGCCCAGTAGGCAAGTGGTTAAGGAAGCAATACAAAGAGAACAGGATACTTTCTCATACAAGTACATGGTACAGTAGCCACATATCATGAATATCAAGTGTTGGGGTAACAAACGCTTTCATGGCACAAGATTAGATTTGATTTGTTTTCTTTCAAAAAAGAAAATAAAAATGAGGGGGGGGGAGAAATGGGGTGCCTCAAGATTGTACAGAATTTTAAAGGGTTCCTTGACTGAAAAAAGGTTGAGAAACACTGAGCTAGAAGAACAATGAGCAGCACAGTGACATCAACAGTGACATCACCAACTTTCACGATAAGTCTCCTTAGACCAGCAGTCAGACAGGGCAATGCCTTACATCTCACACTGCATATCTACAGCTATGAAGCTATAGGAACAGATAAGTAGGCACCCTCACTTATGCTGAAAAACACTGATAACTTTAAAAGGCAACATTTTTCAAGATAATGCTTTAGCACAATTAACATTTCTAAACAAACACCTCCTCCTCGTGCCCAAAGCCCGGTATAAATCCAAGGGTGATCGGAGATTCGCTGTCCAAGGGCCTCGGCTATGGAATGCTCTACCAATCAACATCCGCCAGGAAGAAAATCACCTGGCTTTTAGGAAAAAACTCAAGACCTTCCTCTTTTAGCAGATGATCAAAGCTCACCACAGCGCCTAGAGGCGATTCAGTTCGCATTGTGCGCTATACAAGTATTTCATTCATTCATATGTTTCTTGTAAACAGGAAATCTTCACTGTCTGTGTTCATGTCCATCCATGACTTTGACAATTCAGGGGAAAATGACAATAGTCTCTTTAAAGCCCACCCACAACCCATTTCCATTCGCCCTCATCACTTGATCATTGCTCCTACCTCTTTTGCAGCTGGGGCCAAATACCCAGTACTTTCTGGTATAAAAGGAGCAATTGACCTCTGCCCATAAAGCAGCGCTCGGGTCTGAGTGGCTTATCCCCAGACACAAACACTTCCACACGATCAAGGGGTGAAACCATCAACTCTCTATCTGGGGCTGGCACATAGGTAACACAAGGTTAGGGCTTGAGCATTAGAGCTGTGGGGAAATTTTGCAAAAACTAGCATAAGCGGGTGGGGGTGTTAAAAGGAACTACGTCCCTTTGGCGGCATCTTTAATTAATTAAACTGCAGGTAGCCATCTACAGGGGAGGTACTAGAGCTGGCTAGGTGATTTAGCTTAATACTGCAACAAAAGTACTGTAGGACATGTAGAAGATGGTGGAGCTTTAAAGGAGTGGGGGAGAGGGGGGGGGGGGGGAGAGGGGTTGCATGCAGAGGTTAAAGTTGAAGAGGGGTGAAAGTGAGATATGGATGGGGGGGGGGGGATGCAGAGGTAAGCAGCTGTGGAAGGCTGAACTCTGCACTCTGTTTAGCGCACCCCTGAACCCCTCACTCTATATGTAGTGTACCACCGAAGTATGCACCTCTAAACTCTGCACTGTGTGTAACCCCCTCCCCCAAACTCTGTACTCATGTGCATATTGCACTCCTGGTATATAATTTCCCCCCGTTAGTGAATTGGACTGAGATGGATTGATGGAGGGTGTGTTGGGGTTGAGTTCCTGCACCTGTTTTCTGATAAAAATAAAAGCCCTGGGTACATGTATTGATGGGACCATGCAAGGTAGAAATACTTCTCTAGGGGTGCAATAACGGTTGGCATCCAGGTCCCCAGCTTCCTTCCACAAACATAACCCTGAGCAATTTAACTATAATACCTAGTCCTTAGCCTTAGCTTGCAGGTACTGTGAAGCCATTCAAAAACATAACATCATAGATCAAACCAGTGTAAAAGCCCTTGATTTGTGACCTAGTCTGTTTATAACACAATACTTTTGTTCTTATATAATTTTCACCATATATGACTAATGCTTACGTCTTTGTATCGCCACACTTTTTACTATATCTAAAAGAAAGAGCAAAAAGGATCTTGTGCAATGGAAAACATGAACAAATTCTCAGAGGAACGTGAAGGAAACAGGTGAGACTTCCTTCAATGACAAGTCATCACATCTGTAAACTGCACAGCAACAGTTCTCCGACACCACCTCGTCTAATAATGAACTGTGCTGTAATATTTATCATGAGGCTATGCTGGGTGCAGGAAGTGCGAAGGATTGAGTTGCAGTATATGAAAGGACAGGATATGCCTTCTCTTGGCTGCTTCCATATATTGTTTTAGTAGCCTAAGGTGCTGTAAAACTACACATAAAAGGCATGCAGAGCCCCTAAATATTATTGTACAGTATGTCCTACACATTTCTGAAGTCCAATACTGGAATACATGTAAACCCAAAAGCACTGTATATCAAACAATTGCCATCTTTGAAGCCACTTTCTGTCTACATGCATGCAATTCAGCGGTGGATGTGCATCACTTCTCATGATGGGTTTCCTTATAATGACAACAGTGGAGCATGTCTGTGCAATGTGCTTACAATCTCCTTTGGGAAGTGTACAACAGGATGACAATGCAAGAAAAAAAAAAAAAAAAAAAAAAAAAAAAAGGACCTCAGAATTTACAAGAGTACAGCAGCAAACAGCCATCTACTTCAACGGCAAGCTGTACATGGTATTTGCGAATTCCTGGACACACGAACATACCATGAGATTTTAGGCATAAAAAAAAAAAAAAAAAAAAAAAAAAAAAATAAAAAATGTAATGCCTAAAATCTCATGGCATGTTCATGTGTCCAGGAATTCGCAAATACCATGTACAGCTTGCCGTTTAAGTGGATGGTTGTTTGCTGCTGTACTCTTGTAAATTCTGAGGTCTTTTTATTTATTTATGTCTATGTTCACGAACCCCTATAGTGCAAAAGCACTTATCCTTTTTTCTCCTCCTCCCCCGAGCTAAACCCTCTCATACATATTCTCCCCAGATTCTTAAGCCCCGTAAACACGGCTCAAATGTTGGAAGACATTGGCCAGTTCAAAAAAATAAAAAGCCAACATTCAACCCGTGTGCATGCCATCCTGTTCGACAGAAGCCAGCTTCTGTCAGACGAACATGCTGGAAAACCAATAGCCGACCAACTCATGATCAGTGTTCTCAGCATAGTTTGCATGGTTAGTACAGTGGCTCAGACTGGAGCTCACAGCGTGTACCAGGCTTTACCTAGACCACAGCAGCTGTGGCCCTCCTGCTTGTTTAAATGCTACATAGGTAGTTGGTAAGGCCAAAAAAAAAAGACAATAGTCCATCCAGTTCAGCCTGTGTAGGTGTATCAGTGTCTATAATTATATCCCATATCCCAGTATTTTGCATCTTAAGATGTACATCAAAGAGTCTTTTAAAGATAGCCAGCCATACTCCCCACAGCCACCACCACCATTGTGGAAGAGAGTTCGACATCCTTGTTGCCCTGACAGTGAAGAATTCTCTGAGCAGTTTAAGGTTAAACCACTTCTTCTCCAATCTCATTGTGTGGTCCCGTGTCCTCCTACACTCCCTAGGTCTGAATAGTTTATTTCCTATGCTGGGATCCCCATTGAGGTATTTGTAGATTGCTATCATCATGTCCCCTCTCAAGTGTCTTTTTTCCAGGGAGACTAAATTTAGTGTTTGCAGTTGATTCTCCTAATTGAGGTCCTCTTATTAGTTTTGTTGCCCTTCTTTGGACTCTCTCCAGCTCCAGCACACCCGTTCGGAGGACTGGTGACCAGAACTGGACAAAATAATCCAGATGTGGCCTAACCAGGGTTTTATAAAATGGCAGAACTATTGTTTTATCCCTGGTGTATATCCTTTTTTATGCATGCTAATATTCTGCCTGCTTTGGTAGCTGCAGCTTGATACTGCATGCTATAGCTCAATCTGTTATCCATTAGCATACCTACATCTTTCCCCATCCTTGGTTTTCCCAGAGGTTCTCCACCCAGTGAATATTTTACATTTATGTTTTTTGTCCCTAAGTGCATTACTTTACACTCTCCACATTAAACCATTATTTGCCACTTGTCTGTACATTTTTTTTTTTTTAATGCAAGTCATTCTGCAAAATTTCTATATCCTGATCTGAGTTTATTACTTTGTTTATCTTTGTGTCATCTGCAAAAGCTAAGACGGAGCAATTTATCTCATATTCTATTCTAAAAGTCCTCTGTATGTTGGCCACACCTATGTAGTAGTTTCCGATTTACTTCTATGAGGCCATCTCCTAAGTGTCTTAGCTACTATTACGGCCCATATAAGATTTTTGTAATTGGGTTTACATATACCCTAAAAGAAGTCATCTCACTATCAGTTAAAAAGGCTTCTTAAATCTGACAAGGAACCCTGTTAAAACCTTTGTTATGGTTGCTGGTCGGATAGCTCCCCCTCTTCCTTCGCTGCCATCCACCCACACTGGAAATTGACTTTTGCCTCACAGCACACAGAGGAGAGAGGGTGGTACACAACAGAGCCTCCACCTATATAGGAGGTGTCTACAGGAGAAGCTAGTGGCTTGTGTTGTGAATGACAATAGCTGAAGAAAACATCTGTCATTCACCAAAACACAAGCCTACAGCACAAGTCAGTTACTAGACTAGTCTCTTTCAGACAAAAGTAGTAGCTGGCTAGTGCTATTGTGGGCTTTTGTTTTTGTGAATGATGGCACTTCTCCCCAGTCATCGTCATTCAAAAAACAAGCAGCCAGCTACTATAGTAACTCTCCTCGAAACTAACAGTGTGGTAGGTTGTAGGCTCAGTCTTTTACCAGTACAGCGAAGGAGGCACATGATTACATGGCAAGAAGGGCTGCAGAATAGGGAGGGGGCTGTGGCTTCAGTGCTGCCTCTACCGCCTTAAAAAAAAAAAAAAAAAAAACACCTATCTGTTCCAATCTGAAGCTGAACTACAACTAGCACTGTCAGAATAATAATAATAATAATAAAAAAAAAAAAAATTTGATTCCTAAACCACAGCACAGGTCTTACCAGGGCACAATGCTTTGTGAACTGGGTTACCTGAGAGATTTAACAAGTCTTTTTAAAAAAAAACTTAAAAAAAAGTTTTAACACGGAGTGGGGCTTTAATTCATACATGGAATCAAAGCTCTCCAGTGTTCATGGATTCCACATTCAAAAGCTAGTTTATTTTAAATTAATCATCTGGTGGATAACTAATTATAACCCAATAAAGCAAGTTTTTTTTAGATTATAGATGTAAAAGGGCAACGTTCTTATTGATTTTGTTGGTACTTCTGAAGATGGAGCAATGCACATGCTAAGGCCCCTTTCACACTTGTGCGACTTTTGCTGCAACGTTGGGCATCATTTGTATTTGAATAAACTAATCTGTTGGGTTGAATTCCTTGGATACCTATATCCTGTGTACACAAGAATCAACGTTCTTAGTCATGGTTTATTGCACATGGAATCCAAACCAGGTGAAAATTTTCCCATGTGGCCTCCGAGGGTCTCTGGCATTTTAAGCGTCATGCACACAGGGTGTTAAAAGCACCACTTTTCACTTTTTTGTGCCTCTCAATGACCCTCTATGTTAGCCTACATGTTCATGCACACACAGACGTTTAGAGGCAAAAAATTAAATAAAAATGTATAATATATATATATATATATAAAGCCCCAGTGCCTACTCATTCAGAAGAGAAGCATTTTGCCACAAATAAAATGCCTAAATGTGTATAAATGCACTTTAGTGCTAGGCACGTTTAAGAAAGTCAATTGCTTAGGTGTGCATTCATTCCACTGGCCAGAATAAATATTCTGGTCAATGGAAAAAATAAATAATGCCCAAGTAATTGATGTACCCAAAATGTGTTTGGAAAAAAAAAAAAAAAGGGAGGATGCCCAGGGGAGGAAGAAAAGCCAGTCTTATGTGTATGAGGCCTAATGCTGCTGCCCATACTTGCAACCCTTATTCAAATTGCAATTGAAGGCTTATATAGTGAAGCTTGCCCACTATCTACGTGTGAATCCCTTTGATGCGAATGATCATCAATACATGCGATTGTGTTTTCCTGGCCAATCCAAGGGATAAGCACCTTATACTGATGTCTTCAATTGTGGATTTGCTGATACTCTTAGAAACGCCCCGCCTCTTTGTGGTTTCTATTCAGTACAGTAATGCTATGTTCAAACATATGTGGATATGGAAATCGCCACACACAAAATGCAGGGTTGCACAGCAAATTTACGGGGGGGCATCATTAACTCTTTAGAGAACCCCTACACACTGAAAAACATGGTGTAATTTCCCGCTCATTGAAGTCGCATGGCCCAAAAGCACCATGCAATTTCCGCATTTCAAAAAAGGTGCAGGTAGAGACACAGGGTACCCCTAGGAGTATCAATTTGGATTGTAATGTAAGCTAAAGATGGTGTATCGTAGCCTAATATTAACTATCAGCCATAAAAACACTCTATAGTGCAAAGAGACTTCCAAAAAAGGCTTGATTTGTGGTCAACCTAAGCTGATACAAAACTCAAAGAGGAAAATCCAAGCTTCTTTAACCGCATTTGCTTGTTTCGTTTTACACAGTTTGCCAGTAACAAGGAAAGGCTCATTTGTAAATCAAAAATGGGTCAAATAAAGTTTTTTTCTTCAATTTAACCTTTGAAGAACATTCAGATGTTTTGAGACAGTTTTAAGAATTTCATACAAATTTTCCTAAGGCAAGCCATAGCTGATGCAACATTCTTTCCTGCAACCCATGAAAATCACATGAACCCCTCCATCAAGGGGAAACCCCCCCCCCCCATTATGCTATGTGTTATGCTGGAGGGCAGCCTTCCCTTCTGCCAGAATACTATTACTGCAAAAGCCTCCAGCAGCAATTGCATCCAAAGAATCTGATGGATCAACATCAGTAAAACCAGCCTGCCCATCCATGGCTGGCTTAGGACTTCTAATAAATTGTACCCATGTATGGTCAGTTTAAGACAAGCTGGGTTGTATGTACATACTTTGCGTTTAATCCCCCCCAGCCATTTGAAGCCAATTGGCTCACTACACTCAAGAATTCGGTACAGTTTAGCGGTTTTCTACACCTTGGTGAGACGACTGAAGAGTGCAGTTATCTGTGGGTGCCAACACTGCTGCCTCGTATATTTGTTTCCCCCTGCCACCCCCACCCAAGAAAGTGTTGTATATCCAGATAGATGCTAGTATTCTTACAACTATACAGCCAGGATCTGTCCGTACATTGCCTAAAGCTGCACAAACATATCAAGAGAAATGAAAGCTTTATAATTATACCATATAGCTTCACAAAAATGTAGCTCTGAGCTTCAGGCTCCACATGCTTGTGCCAAAAAACATTACACTGCATAATGAATAGCATAGATATAGAAAACGGAATCCTACATGTCGCTGGAAGAGTCCTGATAAAAAAATAAAAACAGTCCAACCAGCATCTTTGGTTTGTCGAACGACTGTTTGTCAAGAAAATGATTGGGGGGCATTTGATTCGAAGGTGGCACGCTTTCATGCAGATGTATTCTTTAAAACAAAGCACGCTTATCCATTTTGCCACATTTTCCCTACAATTCTTCTGCACCCTACTAAAGGGAAGATCTGTCAAAATACTGGAGTAAATCAGGTGGAATATAGCCATCACAAACCTTTATGAAAAACCTATAGCATATGGCCCATGCAAATCAACTTTTCCCCTATGCCCTGGACATATTGGTGGCACCCATGGAGGATAGTATGGACTGAAACTACTAGATTCCAATGCAAACAACCAATTGGCCATTCACCACAAGTGCAATGTACCCCAATCCCCAATAGAGGTCACCTCCTCTTCTCACCTTACATCACTATTATCCTTTCCCTGGGCGTCTCTAATGGGAGTGCAAAGGCAACCCACTTTTCAGTCTCCTGCAGGGATTTTAGACAGAGAACATTTTTAAGCCTACAGAAAACTCCTCAGAGGGGTTTGTCTTGGCTTCCCCTTGTAATCAATGACCTGTACACCATATCCAGTATAATACCTAATATTGTGGGTGATGCAACAGGTACATCCCCAAAGCTGCTGTGGTAACAGCAATCGGTAATTTATTAAAAAGGTTGTCGACAAATGGGCCATCATTTTCCACACATATTAATACACTCCTTGATTGTATACGAGTACTTAGTTACCTTAAGGTATAATTGTACTTTAGAAACATTTATAAAGTTTGAAATTTAGGCACGTCCCAAAATGCCAAACCCTGAAGGCCTATAGCCAGAACAAAAATATGTAATCACAGCCTAGCACATGCATTGTGAAAAAGAGAACGTGCATGTAGATGGAGGGCCAGTTCTTCTATGCACCTTGGTTCATGCACTGGTGGACAGCCATTATTTCCTACAGCAGTTCCTTCCCTGCCCTCACCTTGGTGCAGGATCTGACCTGTAGCTTCAAAACTAACTCTTTCTGGCTTTGGAAGCTCCGTGCAGGTAGTACAGTATGAATTTAGAACCATCTACGGCATAAACACATTTACTCTTTTAGGGAAGGGTGAGCATTGTGGAACTTCATATCCAAAGTCATGTCAGCCAACAATAAGGGTATGTACTTAGAGCTATAAGATGTACAAGCATACCTGCTGTAATTGTCATCAAAGGGCCACTTCAACAATACCCCCAAAACGTACATTACCTGTGCAAATACTCACTTTCTGCCCTTCACCCCCGTGTGGCAGCACCTGACCCTGGCAACAGGTCACTGCATTGAGGGATCTGGAGATGCTTTCCTACTCTATACCCCTCAGTAGCTGAAGTGATGTTTTGGAAAAATTAGGGAGAACGAAGAAATTAACCTTCTCTATTTGTTCTGGTGAGCATGATCATCGGGACAGAAACTAAAGCTACAATTTTACAGTTGTCACCAAAACAGTAAAAAGAATCCAATAGGGACACCTTTGCCAGTGACAACTGTTCAGGAGGGGATTTCCACTCACTTCTTGTTGGGTGTCTGCAACATAAATGGTAAAAAAAAAAAAAAAAAAAAAAAATAAATGGCAGGGTTTCAAACATTTGCTACTTTAAAGTACACTTTTAGAACAAAACACTACTTTTATCTAAACTACCATAAAACATATTTTATGGAGTTTTATGGTAGTTCAGTACCTTACTTTGTATTGAAATGAAATACTATTATCTCCTCATGAGGTGGCCATAAACTGGCACCTGAAACAAGTACAGACCTGTTTTGATGCACCGATTAATGGGACCGTTGATGTATGTTAATCCAGCATATAGCCGTATACTGATTATCCTGATCTTCATTGACAACTGTCATAATTATCAGTTCTGTACTTATTTCACAATATCTACACATTACCTGCAACACGTCTAGGACAGGCAAAAAAAAAAAAACAATGTATATGATTCAGGGTTTCTCTTTCGGGAGATCAACCAATTTCAATACAAGGGCCTTCCATAATTCTGATGCCAAGATTAAAGCATGACCACAGACCCCCCCTGGTAGCCAGCTCCAGAGGCCCCAGTCAGCACTGCACTTACCCTGTGCAGGTCACGGCTCAGCAGACACACACAGAGAAGGTGTGAGGAGAGGAGCATAGACACAAGGACTGTACATTGTGCACCTCCGAGGTTCACAATGTACAGTGAGGGGCTTGCGCTGCTCCTTTGTCTATGGTTGGGATAAAATAAAGCAGGCTAGGCTGCCATCACCGAATGACACTAACTTACTTCAGGCCCTAGGCTCTCCTTCAGCTCCTCAACCCGGAGCCAGGTGCTGTGCTGGACTTGCTCTCCCCGTGCTTGAATCCAATGTCCATGGCAGCTTCCCCCATCCGTCTCCTACATGTCCCGGCCTCTGTGTCCACCCTCTGTCTTCTCCTCACAGTCAAATCGGATTTTCAGACTCCCGGCCAATGGGGTCTCAAGAGCCACTTCCTGATTGGCCAGGAGGAGAAATATGAAATTCGCTAATGTCACACAACAGGGTAGGCTCAGAGCGCAGTGCTCTGCACCCTGGAGCCCACCCTTTTTTGAAGCCAATTAGAGCCTCAGTATCTGATCCTGTGCTAAAAACCATACTACCCCATTGAAATCTATGCATCTGGTACCATGCATGTAGATTAGGTAGGGGGCGGCGTCAGTGTACCCCCTATGGACGGGCGGACACTGGATTAATGTAATTGTAAACAATTTAAAAAAAAAATCCATTCAGTTTAACCACTTGCCGCCCGCCCTATAGGCAAATGATGGCTGCAAAGTGGTTTCACAATCCTGACCAGACGACATAGGACGTCCTCAGGATTTGGGGGCACGCATCGTGGCAATCGTTGTTGCGGGGTGTCAGTCTGATACCCCACAACTACGATCTCGGTAAAGAGTCTCCGACGGAGACTCTTTACCACGTGATCAGCTGTGTCCAAACACGGCTGATCACAGTGTAAATAGGAAGAGCCGTGATCAGCTTTTCCTCACTCGCGTCTGTCAGACGCGAGTAGAGGAGAGCCGATCGGCTGCTCCTCTGACAGGGGGGGGGGGTGTCTGTGCTGATCGATTATTAGCACAGCCCCCCCCCCCCCCCCAAAGGATGCCCACACTGGACCACCAGGGATGCCCAGCACCAGGTATGCCACCCTAGACCACCAGGGATGCCAGTCAGTGCCCACAATGGGCATCACTGATTGGCATTCATTGTTTGGCACTGATTGTATTGCATTGTTTTGTACTGATGGATGCCAATGTCGCCTATCAGTGCCCATCCATGCCAACTATCAGTGCCCATCCATGCCCATCTGTGCCGCCTATCAGTGTCCATCCGTGTCACCCATCAGTGCCACCTATCAGTGTCCATCCGTGTTGCCCATCAGTGTCCATCCATGCCACCTATCAGTGCCCATCAATGCCACTTCATTGGTGCCACCTCAGTGCAGGCCCATCAGTGAAGGAGAAAACATACTTATTTACAAAGTTTTGAAACTGAAACAAAAAAAAAGAAAAAAAAAACAAAAAAAAAAAACATTTTTTTTTCAAAATTTTCGTTTTTTTTATTTTATTTGTTTAGCAAAAAATAAAAACCGTAGGAGGTGATCAAATACCACCAAAAGAAAGCTCTATTTGTGGGGGGGGGGGGAATTATAAAAATTTCATTTGGGTACAGTGTAGCATGACCGTGCAATTGTCATTCAAAGTGCGACAGCGCTGAAAGCTCAAAATTGGTCTGGGCAGGAAGGTGTAAGTGCCTGGTATTGAGGTGGCTAAAATAGGAAGAGGAAGGCAAACCATTTGTGTATAGATATGAAAAAAAAAAAAAAAAAAGAACATTATAACTAATACTTTTATAAGTTATTGCATACCCTGTGTTCTCAGCTGCAGAAGAGCTGGGGTAGGATAAACAGGACAGTGATCTTCCCAGTGAAAGGCTGTGGGGGGGGGGTCAGGATAAGTCTAATCCTTGGGAGGAGAGCAAGCTGAGTTACCAGAAAGCTAGAGAACTGACCCTGTGTGTTTTGCTTGGTGTGGTCAGTTTTTGATTGGGACAGCAGATGGACTGGCAGGACTACCAAGGATGCAATACAAAGAGAACAGGATACTTTTTCATACAAGTACATGGTACAGCAAGCACATATCAGGAATATAAAATGTTGGGTTTACATATTCTTTAATAGGTTATATTTAGTCATCTTAACAGCTCAGTCATTACATACTATAGAAAAATGTTTCTTTAAATTAGAGTTCTTCTTTAGGTTTAGCTAGGCTTTAATAAATAGTTGTATATGTGTGAAGCTGCCGACTGTTTGCTGCCATTGTAGTGCAACTCTATACACTGTCTGCATTCCCAGTATAATGTACACAATAACAAAAGAACTTAGTAGGAAGAAAAGAATGTTTATTACACAGGCAATGTACTATATCATTCAATGCCACAAGCCATTTCAGAATTATGTATCTAATTGGTGCAATAAAAGGCAGTAGTGACCACTCCCCTGCCAAGTATAGCTTTTCTGGAGCCAACAAGGAGCAGCTGCCATTCCAAAAATAGGAAGTTGTACAAAGACCAGAGGAATGGCACTCATCTGCCACTGTACATCCCCTGGTGAAACTGCCCACCCCCCAAAAAAAAATAAAATAAAAAAGCTGATCCATCCTAAATACAAACCTCCCGTTACTCTGAGCAGGTTCAATACTCATCTGCTTAGAGTATAATGAGAAAAGCCTCTGCATTGCCAATTACAGGGGGAAGTCTGGTGCCCAGCTGTCTGTTCGGGCATGTTGATCAGCTGCGTTTCCACTGACAGAAGCGGGTACGCTAAGCTGTAACAAGCTCATGCCCAGCAGTTGATACTGCGATATGGGAATGGTTTCCAGCTGTCGGTTATTAAGCCAAAATAAGAACAAAGCATGCCAGTTTATTTACAGTACTGTGCCAATCTGGATGCTTGAAAAAATGGGCAGCTAGCAAAATAACCAGTGCCTTCCCTTAAATGTAAATCAAGATATAAGAATCTCTACTGCCCAGACTGAAAATACACACAGGTGTACATATATCGTGTATAAAGCTTTTTATACTGTATACAATGTTAGTAGGCACATATTGCCAGCTCCAACTATACCCAGAATGGCGTGTTTATGATGCAATGTGTGCACCTTCAACAATTTCAGAGACATAAACACATCACATCACCAGCATTGCCTTCATTGGAGAATTGTTCTCCGTCTGACCACAAAACAGCAGAATCTCACCGACTGCGGAGTAGACTAGAACACGGATACTGGTGGCTGCCAGCCATAGGTGACACATGTTGTGTGCCTCATTCAGACACACAACATCTATCAGCATGGGAATAATGGAAAGGTTAACTGATGAGCCCCTTCCACAGTAAGAAAGACAGAACAATATCAATCCTGATATAATGAGGACACTTTAGGATATCAAGGCAGAATAAAAGCTGTCCCATGCCATGGCTCAGAACCGGGCCGGTCGCTCTGCTAAACAGCTGGAAATTGGCAAACGCATGCATTCTCTTTTATACAACCATGGACATTATGGGCAGATAATGTGATCATAAACTGTGATGTCGATGTTTAAAGTGATATAAAATCAATAATAATTATACCTAATAAAAATACACCGCAAACAGGGAGGTGAGTGGTTGAGTGGACCTATTACTGAGATCCCGACTTTAAAATGACCAAGCACTAAACTACCAATTACTTCTAGATGAAAAAAATAAATAAAAAACGTACCAGAGTTTCCATACAAGGAAAGAGAAGAAGTAGGTACGGCAATGTTACGACTATACACATTGGTAGAACATGTCCAACTCTCTGAGGACCAATGGTGAGACAACAGCCAAGTTTCCTAGAGGTGGACTATCTCGTACAAGGGTGCCCATCAAAGCCAGTCTTGTTTCAACTTAGGTGGGTGTTCTGCTCCTTTTCACGGGTGGTTATTCACATTTCCCCAAGTGAGTCACCATGCCCCTAACCTTAGAAACGACACCACTCTATGTGGAAGGACTACCACTTGTGCAAACCATGCAGCTGTACATGCCCCCCCCCTGTAAAGACACCCCTCTGTGGGCACCCAGGTGGAACATACAATCTATGCACATTATGCATTTGCACAGGAGCCTCTTGCTAATTGTACTACTCCAGTGATGGCGAACCTTGGCACCCCAGATGTTTTGGAACTATATTTCCCATGATGATCTACTACACTGCAGAGTGCCAGGGCATCATGAGAAATGTAGTTCCAAAACATCTGGGGTGCCAAAGTTCGCCATCACTGTACTACTCTATGTGGGCACCCAAGGAGACAATTTGTGCTCACCATTGAGCTGTGCAGACACCCTCTGGCTGCTGGGTGATGTCATTACAAATGTACACTACACGTGGGTCAAATGTGTGCTAGAACCTCTCTACGCTTCTGTTGATGGGCACACAATGTTAATACTCAGCAGGTAGATGACTGTAGAGCAAAAACTGGGTCTTGTACAGGGGCCCTTTTGTGGCACCACCCAGCACTTGGTGGCACAGCTGGCTGTCACCTACCCCGCCCTGAGTCTGGGGGAACTAACCACATACGGCTCAGCATTACAACCAACAATTACAAGCGGAGTGGAGTCACACCAGGCAATGGACATCATACCCGCACCACATCATATAGGGCACAGGACAGAGAACATTATATGGGGCACAAGACATCACACCTGCACATGACATCATATAGGGCATAGGATATAACATCTGCACACCCAGGCATTAGACATCTTATAGGGAACAGGACACACACACCCCTAGGAAAAAGGACATCATACCTGTACACATGGGCACAGGACATCACACCTAGATACAGGACAGAGAACATTATAAGGGGCATAAGACATCACATAGGGCATAGGATATCACAGATGCACACCCAGGCATTGGACATCATATGGGGCAGAAGACATCACAATCTGGGGCAAAGAACAACACACCCAGGCATAGGACATTACACACACACCTGGGCAAAGGACATCACACCTGGGTACATGGGGGGGGGGGGGGGAGTACATCACACCTGGGCACAGGACATCAGCCCTGGGCACAGGACATTATATGGAGAACAGGACATGATATGGGACACACCTGGGCACAGGACATCACCCCCAGCTACTATGACACAAGATAGTCTTTTTTGGGGGTGTAGTAGCGCCATCCTATACCATTGCGGAGCTGTACCCCCGGTATGTCGGTGATCACCCACCTGCCAGGCTATTGTAACAATCCACCTCGATGCCCTCCACCGCCCTCCTCTGCTCCTCCGTTATCCCGGGATGGGTACCGGCCGCACTCTCCTGCTCCCCGGGGAGCCCCTTCAGCTCCAGCAGAGCCCGGTGATACTTGCCGATGGCCTCCCGGTACTTCTTGTCCTTGTAGCACTGCGCCCCCTCGCATTTGAAGTCCATGGAGCGATGGATGAGCTGGCCCGGGTCCCCTCGAATGGCAGCGCTCACCCCGATCCGATCCATGTCCGCCGAGCTTCGGTTACATGCTGGGGATCCCCCGATCGGAGAAGCCGGGGACTGTCCGAAGATCGGAGGAGAAGCCGGGGATGGTCCGGAGATCGGAGGAGAAGCCGGGGATGGTCCGGAGAGTACACAGCGGCGTCTGATGAGAGCAGACACAGCCCAGCCCCCGCCCCTCCGGCCCCTTCCTCCCCTGTTAAAGGGCCAGTCCGCCTCCCTCTGCTGTCATTGTCACCGATCTGTCCTCATCTATGGGGTCCCAGACACCCCCCACCGACACATATCTCCGAGTGTCACCCACACATCTGCACCTCCTCTTTATTTGTAGATCTTGTTGTAGTTGGCGCAGATTTGCTGTTCTTTGTGCGTTTTGTGTATTTGTTGTTTCTGTCACTTCACATTGTTTGCTTTTTTATCCGATTTTTTATTTTATTTTTTGTTTAATAATAAGGGGATTTTGAGACGCAAATAAACGTACAGGAGAGCAGAAATGAGCTCCCATAACCCAGAAGAGCCTAATAAAGTCAATCACACCTTATGATGGCGCTATATAAGTTTCATAAATAATAAATAATAATAAATAATGATAAACCACCTTAAATCAGTATTGAAGTCACTCTTTGAAAAACTGCCCAGAGGTAGGTCTTTTCTGTTATACAGTGCCTTGAAAAAGTTTTTAAACCCCTTGAAATTTTCCACATTTTGTCATATTTTTAACCATAAAACGTAAATGTATTTTATTGGGATTTTATGTGATGGTCAACACAAAGTGGCACATAAATGTGTAGTTGAAGGAAAATGATAAATGGTTTTCAAAATGTTTTACAGATGAAGCACTAACCCCCCGAAGGAGCTGCTGGCCATTTTTGGGCTTACCGTTACCTTCTGTTCTCTTTGTTGCACGTCTAGGGGATGTACCGTGGTAGATGACCCAGTAACTTGAGACTGACAATAGATCCAGTTGAATGGATTTTATTTGCAAAACTCAAACCATTGAACAGTCTTTCAACTTGAGATCAGAGGGTTGGGAAGGAGGTTCAGGTACTCTCAATGTCAAAGTCCAAAAACGATAAAGAACTTGCTTACTTTGACTGCATCCAGAGAATAGCCATTCGCAGCTGGATGAACACTCAGGTTGGACAGTTCCTCTCTCACAAGGCCTAGCAGCCAATAAGGTGCTTACTAAGGAACAAAGTCTTTGTCACAGACGTTGTTGCAGGACACTTAGGAAACTAAGCTGTAGAAAACTTGTAGGATACCTGGATCTTTCAGCCTGCTTGGCGATATCCACAAGACCGGATTCTCTCGGTTACTTCAGCCCTTCCAACCCGCATGTGGTGTTCTTTTGAAGAGTCCTCCACTGGAATGCTCAAAATTCAACGGGTCTCTCCCGAACCGGAGACATGACCCCTCCACCTTGGAATCCTTCCTTAGTTCCCTTGCCTTGGGCTAGCCATCCCCGAGGCATCAAAGTCGGGTGGATCCGCACCCCAGGCCATAGCCTTCCTGGGGGCTGGTCAGGAGGACCAGGACCATGTAATCAGCACAGCATACTGGACCGGAACCCTGAACCACGTGACGTCTGCATCTTAAATACCCTCTCCCAGAGGGCACAGCGAGAGGGCCACTCCCACTGACCTGACTCCAAGAGAGAATAAATTAAATGCCCAACCAGACCATAGTTCCATGCCTGCCACCAGAGACAGCGCCCCCCTGTGGCCAGGCTGAACATCCCACGGCCCAGTCAGACTGACACAGAGGTCAAATTTAGGCAAATAGACCCAAACCAAACTGTAGTTTGGGTAAAGTTAAATTTTGAAAACACATAGCGCATGCTCTTCAGGAGCCCGCCGCTACACAGATAAATATGAGAAAACTGTGGTGTGCATTTGTATTTAGCTCCCTTTACTCTGATACCCCTAACTAAAATCTAGTGGAACCAATTGCCTTCAAAAATCACCTAATTAGTAAATAGAGTCCACCTGTGTGTAATTTGATCTCAGTAAAAATATAGCTGTTCTGTGAAGGCCTCAGAGTTTTTTTTTAGAGATCCTTATGCCTCGTTTCCACTGAGCGGATCAGTTCGGGTTGGTTCGGTACGGTACGCTATTTTGAGTGTTTCCATTATCAAAGTGGCCCATACAACCGAACCATACCGCACCATTCATGGTCCTGCTTCAGATGTGGGGCCATAGAAAATGGCACGGCATGGTTAGGGTGGAGCTACTGCCGTCAAACAATACATTCCACTGATTGGTGGACAGAAAAAACGTTAATACTCACGTCAAAGGCATTTTTTCTAAACCCCATATGGACCCTGGTGGTCCGACTTGCAGTGGAAACGCTCACCTGAACAGGCTGGACCATTCTAACCCTTCCAAACTGTACCAACCCAAACCGTTCTGCTCAGCGGAAAAGAGGCAATAGTGAACAAACCGCATCATGAAGGCCAAGGAACACATCAGACAGGTCAGGTATACATTTGTGGAGAAGTTTAAAGCAGGGTTAGGTTATAAATAAATATCCCAAGCTTTGAACACCTCATGGAGCACTGTTCAATCCATCATCTGGAAATAGAAAGAGTATGGCACAACTTTAAACCTACCAAGACATGGCCATCTACCCAAACTGACAAACCGGGTAAGGCGAGCATTAATGAGAGAAGCAGCCAAGAGGCTCATGGTAACTCTGGAGGAGCTGCAGAGATCCACAGCTCAGGTGGGAGAATCTGTACACAGGACAACTATTAGTTGTGCACTCCACAAATCTGGCCTTTATGAAAGAGTGGCAAGAAGAAAGCCATTGTTGAAAGAAAGCCATACGAAGTCCCGTTTGCAGTTTGTGAGAAGCCATGTGGGGGACACAGCAAACATGTGTAAGACGGTGCTCTGGTCAGATTAGATCAAAATTAAACTTTTTGGCCTAAAAGTAAAACACTATGTGAGGTGGAAAACTAATACTGCACATCACCCTGAACACACCACCCCCCACCGTGAACCGCGTTGGTGGAAGAATAATGTTGTGGGGATGCTTTTCTTCAGCAGTTGATGGGAAGATGGATGGAGCCAAATACAGGGGCAATCTTAGAAGAAAACCTGTCTGCAAAAAAAAAATCCAGCAGGATAACAACCCTAAACATACAGCCAGAGCTACAATGGAATGGTTTAGATCAAAACATATTCATGTGTTAGAATGACCCAGTCAAAGTCCAGACCTAAATCCAATTGAAAATCTGTGGCGAGACTTGAAAATTGCTGTTCACAGCTCTCCATCCAATCTGACAGAGTTTGAGCTATTTTGCAAAGAAAAATGGGCAAAATTTTACTCTTTAGATGTGCAAAGCTGATAGAGACATCTCCAAAAAGACTTGCATCTGTGATTGACGCAAAACTATTGAAAACTATTTATCATTTTCCTTCCACTTAAAAGGAGTGCCACCTGAAAAAAATATATTAAAAGTCAGCAGCTACAAATACTGCAGCTGCTAACTTTTAATAAATGGACACTTACCCGTTCCAGGGTCCAGCGATGTCGGCAAGAGATGATGAGCAATTGCTAGTCTCTTGGCTGCCCCCGCCGCCATCCTCTGTCAGGGAATCGGGAAGTGAAGCGTTGCGGCTTCGCTGCCCGGTTCCCTACTGCTCTTGCGCGAGTCACGCTGCGCGTCTTCACTGGTCCCCGTTGTGTCCTGGGAACTGTGTGTTTCCCAGAACACAATGGGGGGAGGGGCATCTGCGGCTAGCTATTTCTGGAAGTGGGTGCAGTTACCTGTATAATCCAATACAATAAGCCAATTGTGGCACCGGAGGGGGGGAGGGTTCCGATTAGCGGAACTTCCACTTGAGGGTGGAGGTCTGCTTTAACAATCATGTGCCCCTTTATGTATGGTCTATCACATAAAACCCCAATAAAAAAAAAAGAAAATTTTTGGTTATAACATGACAAAAAGTGGAAAATTTCAAGGGGTATGAATACTTTTTCAAGGCACTGTAAGTGCCTCCCAGTCTGTCATTTGAAATATATAACCAATGTGCAGCTGAGCATACAGTTTATGTACAGCTCCTGATCTATGTAAAAATTCTGTGACTTCTGCATGCGTGGGGGTGACATCATCACAGCCTGACCAGTCAAACGGTAAAGGAAAGACTGGGTGAAGATGGAAGCGAGCACTGGAGGGCACTGTTTGACAGGTAAGGCCCCTTTCGCATTGGGGCAGTGGGTGCGTCGACAGTAAAGCGCCGCTATTTTTAACGACGCTTTACCGTCAATTTTGTGGTGCTATTCGGCTGCTAGCGGGGTGCTTTTCTCACTTCTAGCGGCCAAGAAAGGGTTAAAGACCAGCCACGAAAGGGTTAAACCCACCGCAAAGCGCTGCTACAGCAGCGCTATAGCCGTGCTGCCCTATTGATTTCAATGGGCAGGAGCAGTGAAGGAGCGGTGTATACACCACTCCTTCGCCACTCTAAAGATGCTGCTAGCAGAACTTTTTTTATCATCCTGCCAGCGCAGCACCCCAGTGTGAAATCCCTCGGGGCTTTCACATTGGAGAGACAGCAGTGGCTCTTTCAGGGCACTTTGCAGGCGGTATTTTTAGCGATGTAGCGCCTGCAAAGCGCCCCAGTGTGAAAGGGGTCTTAAGCCGCGTACACATGATCAAACAATCCGGAGAAAAGTCCGCTCATTTTGAGCGTGGCTCCAGGTAGCCGGTGTGACGAACGCGGGTGTCAGATCCCTGCCCTCCTCACTAACTGGCGACAAAGGACCGGCCAACCTCACACCACGCTGTCACTTACGTAACAATGCCACACTCAGCTGCACCCAGCACAAAGATTTTCCAGCTTGCGGGACCACAATCTAGGTGCGGGCAGCCTGAGAGCGATTGTCACTGGGCTAATTACACAATTAACCCTTTAACTGCCACCACACCCGTTTAAAAGACAGAGCCGGGGGGACTCGTAATTTTAGCAATATCAATTATAAGTTTAGAATAAGCGCCTGCAACACACACTGCCACCACAGACAGGTCTGCTCAGTGCCTTACTCTACCACAGTAGCGCCCTTTTAAGAGACAGGTTCGTTTATAGTTTGCATCAAGAGCTTTAAAGACAAGGTTAACACTTTTCAACATAAGGATTTATTATGAAAAGGTCAAGGGTGGTGCGAATAAAACATTTACAGAAAAAGGATGTTTCAAAAAATAAAGACAATATACAGCCACAAAGAAATAAGGTAGAATTGGGAAGGAAGAATACTTGCAATTAATGTCCGAGGGTTGATCAGAGTTCAATCGATGAGCAAAGGTAGAGAGCAAGAGGCCTCTCCTCTTTTCTGTCAAATCAAAGGGGGTGTTGACAGCGACCAGTGACCAATCGTCTGGTCATCTTGTTTAGGGGTTGGTTGCTGGGAGGTGTCTACACTCATGACCCTGTCCCAGGTACACTTTATGATACATATTCATATCTCTGCCTCTCTATTGTTTATAGAATGCAGATATCCATTTTAGTGATCAGCATGATATTTGCTTCAAAACAAGTACACACATGACAGGTTTCCCATTTCAGGGTTACCTAGGAGCAGTAAGCAGGCATGTACTGGCCATTGGGACTACAGGGAGTTTCCCGGTGGGCCAATGGCTCAGTGAGCCGGTTTCAGTGACAAAGTAATGGCTGCACTGCTTGCCCTCAACTTCACACAGTGATGTGAGAAAGATGAGAAAAATACAGAGGAGAATAAGTGAAATAATAAGAGGTTAGTGAGGACTCCTTATGTTTATGCTACTTGTGTTTTTTTTTTTGCACAATTGTGTATAGTTTTATATACTGTTTTTGTGCTTGTTTACAAAATTAAAGTGGGCTGGTCTGGATGAAGTCCAGGGCCAAATTTTGTCTCAGTCCAGCCCTGGCAGTAAGGGGTCCCAGTGGCTTCCCATATGACCTGACATAGGGGTGTTTGGACTTGAAATGTTAGAAATTATCCGAGGAAACTAAATATATCCATATTATGGCTGTGCTATGATTGCTTTGAAAGTTATAAAAAATGTTGAAGTTTCAAAACTTTACTAATCTGTCTACAGTCTGTGGTTGGAAGTATTTATGACGGGTATCTGTTGGTTCTCTGAATGGAGAGGGTGACAGTTTTACGACAGGCCTGAATATCTTGCCAGGCAACTTGAGCCTTGTTTATTGACCTAGCCTGGTTCTGCTTCCTCTGCTGAGATAACCTTTCTTTCCTTTTGAAAATGTTAAAAGCTTTGGATTCCTAAGACGGGAGGGGGTAGTTCAGATTATTCTAAGGTTAGCCACACTGTCATGGCTGCGTTCCAAACAACATGGAAACTAGTTACAACATCTCCTGTCCCGGACATGATATCGTTACAGCCGGGACCAGCGAAGGAGGTGTCGCTGGCCCCGTCACCTGGTATGGAGTTAAAGGGGAAGCCCTACGCTGAAAAAAACGCGTGGCGGTCCCCCTCTAGGTCCATATCAGACCCTTATCCGAGCACGCTACCCGGCCGGTCAGGAAAGGGGGTGGGGACGAGCGAGCGCCCCCCCTCCTGAGCCGTACCGGGCCGCGTGCCCTCAACATGGGGGGGGTGCTTTGGGGAAGGGGGGCCGCATGGCCCCCCCCACCCCAAAGCACCTTGTCCCCATGTTGATGAGGACAAGGGCCTCTTCCTGACAACCCTGGTCATTGGTTGTTGGGGTCTGCAGGTGGGGGGCTTATCGGAATCCAGGAGCCCCCTTTAATAGGATGCTGGGACTGTGACATCATAATGGGCAGGGACATCATCCGGCGATGTCCCTATATAAGTCGCCGCACGCTGCGTGCCTGTCATTGTGGCCAGAGACAGTGATGAGGCAACAGCTCAAGAAGAGAAGAAGAGAAGAACAGAAGGCGGCGACAGAAGACCGGGCCACCACTTGTAAAAGAGCTAGAAGAAGGTGCAGTGGCCTGGCAAGAAGAACCGAAGAGGGGGACAAGACCCCCAAAGTCGAAAGAAGAGGGCGGCGGTGAAGAAGAAAGCCTGGCTCCTCCGCTAGTAAAAGAGCTAGCAGAAGATTGCGGAGGAGTCCGGCGAGAAGACCCCCGAAGACGGAAGAAGACCCCCGGAGCTGTGCAAAAAACGATTTGAACCCTTGTGTGTTGTGGTTTTTTTTACATTTTTTTCACAGGTGAATGGGTAGGGGTACATTGTACCCCATATTCATTCACATAGGGTGGGGGGCCGGGATCCGGGACCCCCTTATTAAAGGGGGCTCCTGGATTCCGATAAGCCCCCCGCCGCAGACCCCCCTTCCCCAAAGCACCCCCCCATGTTGAGGGCACGCGGCCTGGTACGGCTCAGGGGGGGGGGGCGCTTGCTCGTCCCTACCCCCTTTCCTGACCGGCCGTTTAGCGTGCTCGGATAAGGGTCTGATATGGACCTAGAGGGGGACCCCCGCGCCGTTTTTCCGGCATAGGGCTTCCCCTTTAACTCCATACCAGGTGATGGGGCCAGCAACGCCTCCTTCGCTGGTCCCGGCTACCTGGAGACACGTTCAAAATCAACGGACTTTCCTCCGTGTGTGTGGGCAAGTCCGTTCATTTCAAAAGTATGGCTGATAATCCTGCGGACTAAGTCCGCCGGACCTAGTCCGCCGCAAAAGTACCGTGTGTGGGCAGGTAGCTCGTTCGGAAAATCCGGCGGTTTGTTCGCCAGACTAAGTCCGCCGGATAGTCTGATACATGTGTATGCAGCATAAGTCTACCATAATGTGCTAATATGATGTGCATACTAGCACATTATGGCATAACCCACCTGGGCCCCCCTAAAAAGATAAAATGTAGTAGGGTTAACTACCGCTTTAAGATTGGACCCCCTCCACTTCTTCATCACATGTAAATTCCATAAAAATGTACTCCATTATCCCATAAAACTTAGCCATTGACCTAAATATACATTTTTAGTGCTTATGTCTTCCATTATCCTTCACCATTCTGGTGGTCAACACCTCTTTCAAGGATAGAAATCAATACTGAATTCAAGATGACCAGTTTCTTAAAGAGGTCCTTCAACCTGTATACAAAAATTTAAAGGTCAGCAGCTACAAATATTGTAGCTGCTGACTTTTAAAAAGCAAACACTTACCTGTCCCAGGACCCAGCAATGTCCTCACCTGAGCCGGCTTCTTGTCAGACTTTGGGTGCAGGCTCCGCCATCTCAGCTGTGGGTAGCCTTCTGTAACTCCTTGCAGCTACACAGTCGGCTGCCCACTGCGCACATTCAAGTTGTGCTGCGTCTCTTAAATTGTCCCTCAGTCTCCTGGGACCTGTGACATGTCCCAAAAGCCTGTGGGGGAAAGGTGGGGGTCAAATGTTCTCTTAGATCACCTTGGCAATCAAAATCAGGTACCCACTCCCCCCCCCCCCCCCCAAAAAAAAAAAATCCATTCCAAATATTGGAGAGGAGGAGTAAAAAATGTACTTCCCCTTTTTGGTGAAGTTCTGCTTTAATATGCAGAGAGTCTTGTACTTTATGGACCAATTTCCTTAAAGAGGAAGCTTGTCTATCAATAATTTGTGTTTTTTTTGGCAACATCACCCCTAAACCTTGTACCCTTGTAGAATAGGCAAGTGTTTTCAAAGATTTTTTTTCAATTTCCTTAGACTGCATATTGAAATTTGTAATAAACAAAAAGTTCTTATTCTGATTTTCACTTTCCTTCTTATCTTCCACTTTTTCTTCCTTTCCTTTTTCCATTACATTATTTATTTAAATTACTTCTCCTATACCCCTTCTCTTTGCATGTTGGCATTATTCTATCAGATTGTTCCAGGAAATTCTTTTCTAGGGTACAGTTTTCGTTATTCTAGTACTTTGTCTATTTGGTATGGCTAAAATTTACTTGGAATGACAGTGGCTCGTAGTTGGTATATGCTCATTCCTATATGTTTTTTTAAAGGTTTTATTACATGATTCTCCATGTTTAAAAACAGAGTGGCCTCAAATGTATTTTTTTTAATTCATGGTGTTGGAAAAACATTTACCATATCTATTATCGTCTGTAACAAGAGCTCCCCAGTGACTTTTATCCGCTTCTATATTATAAATACATCAGTGAATCGTTTCCAGACAATTCGGGCCATCGATCACAGAAAATGGATTTTAATTCCCATTTGAACAAATATTGATTTGCCAGACTAGGAAGGCATTTTGCCCCCCAAGGCAATGTCCTTCTTTTGCAGGAGAAGTTCCCTTTTATACCAAAAATAATTATGGGATGAAGCTAAATAATTCTTGCAACACTACCCCTCTGACATACATATCTAGGACTACAATATATGGGATTTACTACACACAAACTACATCAGAGAATAGCATAACAGGGAACATGTGAGCAATATGAAAATTGGATATAAGAATCATAGGGGTAGATTTACTAACACTGGTGCACACAGAATCTGGTGCAGCTGTGCATGTTGGCCAATCGGCTTCTATTTCAGCTTGTTCAATGAAGCTTTGGCAATAAAACCTGGAAGCTGATTGGGTTTTAAGCAGAGTTTCACCAGATTTTGCACGTTCCAGTTTTAGTAAATAACCCCCTTATGCCACGTACACACAACCAGATTTTTTGACAGCAAAGGTCCGACGGAACGAATCCATCGGGCAATTCGATCGTGTGTGGGCTCCATCGGACCTTTGCTGTCCAAAAATCCAACGAACTTTAGAAATAGAACATGTTTTAAATTTTCCTGCCGGAACTCTGCCAGACCCAGTTCCTAGCCGCTTGTGTGTATGCTGGTCCGACGGACCAAATACGACGCAAGGGCAGCTACAGCACCTGCCGCTAGAATGTTTCCCGCACTGGTTCTCGGCTGCAGGGTACTGTACATCTCGCACTTGCTGCAATAGGAAAAGCACCCTGGCTGTTGGTTGTCAGGGTCTGCGGGTGGAGGGGCTTATCGGAATCCAGGAGCCCTCTTTAATAAGAGGGCCTCCAGATCCTGGCCCCCCACCCTATGTGAATAAGTATGGGGTATATCGTACCCCTACCCATTCACCTGGGGGAAATAAAGTCAATAAAAAAACACACTAGACAGGTTTTAAAGTAGTTTATTAGGCAGCTCCGGGGGTCTTTTCTGTCTTTGGGGGTCTCTTCTGACTCCTCTGCTCTCTCCAGTCTCTTCTCCCGCTCTCAAGCCTTCTCTCCCGGTCTCCGGTTTTTCTCCCACTCTCCGATTCTTTTCCGTCTGCTATCTTCTGCTCTTTTGCAGCTCTTTCTCTTCCGTTGTCTTCTTCCCTCTTCTCTTCTTCCGATGTTAACACAATGCTCTCTCCCGCTGTAATGCTGTGTACACAGTGCAACAACGACCTATATAGGCGGGGGGGTCACGGGTGATGTCACCCGGTGACCTTGCCCCCTTATGACGTCACAGTCCTGGGGCATGCTGGGACTGTGATGTCATAAGGGGTGGTGTCAACGAGTGACATTACCCGGTGACCCCGCCCCATGCCTATATAAGTCGGTGCGCACCGTGTACACAGCATTACAGTGGGAGAGAATGTCGTGTCAACATCGGAAGAAGAGAAGAGGGAATAAGACGCCGGAAGAGACTGGGCCACCGCTAGCAAAAGAGTGGCAAAAGAGTGGCAAAAGAGCAGAAGATAGCGGAGGAGCCCAGGAGAAGAATCGGAGAACGGGAGAAGAGGCCGGAGAGAGCGGAGGAGACGTAAGAGACTCCCAAAGACGGAAGAGACCCCTGAAGATGGAAGAGACCCCCGGAGCTTCTTAATAAACAACTTTAAAGCGGAGGTCCACCCTAAAGTGGACCTTCCGCTTATTGGGACCCTCCTCCCCTCCGGCGCCACAATTGGCACCTTTCAGGGGCGTGCAGGTACCTGTACAGTACAGGTATCTGCACCCACTTCCGGCGTAGATTCTGCAGAAGGTACGCCCCTTTCCGCAGAATCTACGCCCCTTTCCGAAGGTCCCCCGCTGCCTGCTGGAAAACACATGGATCCCAGAGACAGCGGGGACCATCCTTATTGCGCAGCGCGACTCGCACATGCGCAGTAGGGAACCGGGAAATGAAGCCGAAAGGCTCCACTTCCTGATTCCCATACCCAAGATGACGGCGGCAGCACCCGAGAGACTTATTATTATTACTTATTGACTTTCTTTCCTCCAGGTGAATGGGTAGGGGTACGATATACCCCATATTTATTCACATAGGGTGGGGGGCCAGGATCTGGAGGCCCTCTTATTAAAGGGGGCTCCTGGATTCCGATAAGCCCCCCGCAGACCCCAACAACCAACGGCCAGGGTTGTCCTCATCAACATGGGGAAAAGGTGCTTTTGGGTGGGGGGGCCCGCAGGGTGCCCCCCTTCCCCAAAGCACCCACCCCCATGTTAAGGGCATGCGGCCTGGTATGGTTCAGGAGGGGAGGCGCTCGCTTTCCTGACCGCCGGGCTGCATGCACGGATAAGGGTCTGGTAAGGACCTTGGTGGGACCCCCACGCCATTTTTTTGGCGTAGGGGGTTCCGCTAAAAATCCAAACGAGGCCACGGAGGTCGCAAGGTGTCAATCTCACCGATAAAAGTGGCAAGATTGACTTCCTTTTTTAGTCCTGTCGTAACTCATCACGTTCAAAATGAACAGACTTTAGTCTGTGTGTTGGCAAGTCCGTTCATTTGGAAGTCTGCCATAACTCCGTCGGAAGTCCGTCGGGAAGACCAGCGGACCTAGTCTGCGGGAAAGTCCAGTCATGTGTGGGCAAGTCTGTTCGTTCTGAAAGTCTGTCGGAACTCCGCCGGAAGTTCCGCGAGAAGTCCGAAGGACCTAGTCTGCTGGAAAGTCCGGTCCTGTGTACAGGGCATTAGTGTTACAAATCACTTTCACCCAAATGGCTTAAAATGTTCTGGATTGACAGAATGGTTAAGAAGTGACATTTAAAACAATGAAACAAATCGGATCTATTCATAGGTGTGCACCGCCTGTTGCACAGGGTTGTGCACCTCAATGCTCAAACATGTGTGTGTGTGCGCATTTATACTGATAGGGCAGGGATTGATGTCAGTGGGGCAGTGCATGGTGTTAGTACTTTTTTTTTTTTTTTTTTTTTTTTTTTTACTAAATCTTTTTAGGAGCCTCTATGGTTTTTGGTGAAATATCAGGGGTTTTATCAGGGGTAATCTACACCACACAGGGTGATTAGGGTGTGCCCAGGCACACCAGGCACAACCTGCACACACGCACACCCTGCACACACGCCTATAGATCTATTTAATAGACACACTAAAGCCACAAGAATTAAACATTGAAATAGATTTGAACTGCTTATTGAATTATCTAGATTTCTAGATAAGCCAGCAATGTTTCGGGCATCCCTGACCTTTACCAAGCAATGCTACAAAAAGTTAATTTCTAGCTTTATTATAAATGAACACAGCAAGCTCAAAGGGGAATGAGATCTGAGCCAAAATTATGACACTTATGGAGTATTTAAGACATATAAGATGCCAGGGCCAGGCTCACATCCCTTTGCATGTTCAACCTGCATTCATTATATCTGGTCTCCCACAGAACATGAACATGCAATCGTTTTAGTAAATCTAAACTGCTAAATATCTTTTTTCATCAGCAGTATATAGCAGTCTTGTGACGTCTATCTGGTTAGGTGGAGCTTTCATTCTACTCTGATTGTCATAGAAGGATGCAGGACATCTAACCCTCTGTCTGGACAGTGTTGATTGGCCCTGTGTTGATCACATGCACTCACCCCCCCCCCCCCCCCCCAAAAAAAAAAAAACATTAAAACTCTCTAGCAATACAAAACAAAACTGAACATGTGCAGAGGTCCCCACATCGGGAGTGAGCTGGGGATACTGGAAGTAGGGGATGATCAGAGAAGATGGGATCAAACAGAATTTCTACACAATGCAGAGGATTAGCCCCATGGTGAGTATAACATGCATGCTTTACCGTATACAGGTATGCAGACTGATTTTACTGTTATGGTTTAGTAGCACTTTAGGCTTTTAGATGGACTGGCCCTTTATAACTTGGATGTGGAACTTTGGACCAATAGGAAATTGTATGTTGCAGTTACCTGTTTGTTATATGAGATGTCTTTCACTAGGGGCTTTATAGAAGGTTTTTTTTTTCTGGTCACCAGATCTCCAGCTCCTCAATAGTTTACTTTTAAATGTGTTCTAGATATCGCACACGGGCAGATAAATGTTGCATAAATCAGACATAATCTTAAGATATAAACATTTGAAGTGTGACATCTGACAGCAGTTCAAACATATCAATGATTTGAAGTCAATAGAATCATCACAAGTCATAAGAGAACAGAAAAGTAACATCAATAGATATATCAGAGCAGCATTTTCAGGGTCACATGCAGTTTTCTTACTCTGGTTTTGAGGCCCTCAGCCAAGCCCTTTACAGCTGAACTCCAGACCTAGAAAAGAAACAAATGAATGTCATTTTGTATTCATGATTACATCACCAAATCTATTGTTTACTAGTGTAAAAACCTGATTGAATTTAGTAATTGCAGTTTTTATCCCCTGTATAACAGGGGCAAGTCTGGGAACCAAACTGCCTGCAAATATGTTGACAAAAAAAGATAGCAATAAGAGAAGAGAGCAGACAATGACCTCATCAGCCTTCTGCTGCTCTTTCCCTGTCCAGTTATCAAACTGGGGTGGAGAGAGGTCACCAATGTATGTCTTATGCCGCGTACACACGGTCAAACTGTATGACGTACTTAGTCTGGCGGAAAAGTATGCCAGACTGTCCGTCGGAATTACCGAACGGGCTACTTGCCCACACACGGCACTTTTTGAGCGGACTAATATGGCGTACTAAGTCCGCCGTACTATCCGCCCTACTTTTGAAATGAACGGACTCGCCCACACACGCGGAGGAAAGTCCGCTCATTTCGAGCGCGTCTCCAGGTAGGCGGGGCCCGCGAAGGAGACGTCGCTGGCCCCGCCGCCTGGTATGGACTTAAAGGGGAACACCAACGCCGAAAAAAATTGGCGTGGGGGTCCCCCCCAAGTCCACAACAGACCCTTGTCCGAGCACACTACCCGGCCGGCCAGGAAAGGGGGGCGAGCGAGCGCCCCCCCCCTCCTGAGCCGTACCAGGCCGCGTGCCCTCAACATGGGGGGGTGCCTTGGGGAAGGGGGGGCCGCGCGGCCCCCCCACCCCAAAGCACCTTGTCCCCATGTTGATGAGGACAAGGGCCTCTTCCCGACAACCCTGGCCGTTGGTTGTCGGGGTCTGCGGGCGGGGGCTTATCGGAATCCGGGAGCCCCCTTTAATAAGGGGGCCCCCGATACCGGCCCCCCACCCTATGTGAATGAGTATGGGGTACAATGTACCCCTACCCATTCACCTGTAAAATAAAAGTACAAAAAAAAACACCACACACGAGATAAAATACTTTATTGCACAGCTCCGGGGGTCTTCCGTCTTCGGGGGTCTTCTCGCCGGACTCCTCCGCTATCTTCTTGTAGCTCTTTTGCTAGCGGAGGAGTCCGGCTTTCTTCCTCGCCGCCAGCCTCTTCTCCCGACTTCGGGGGTCTTGTCCCCCTCTTCGGTTCTTCTGCCGGGCCACCACGCCTTCTTATAGCTCTTTTACAGGCGGTGGCCCAGTCTTCTGTCGCCGCCGCCGCCGCCTTCCGTTCTTCTTTTTCTTCTTCTTCTTCTTCTCCTTCTTCTCCAGGAGATGTTGACTCGACGATCTCTCCGGCCACAATGCCAGGGCCGGCCACCAACCCATGTGACATAAAGCCATGTGACACCGCTCCTTGTCCCTATATAAGTGGCCGCGCAGCGCGGCCCTGGCATTGTGGCCGGAGAGAGCGTCGAGTCAACATCTCCTGGAGAAGAAGGAGAAGAAGAAGAAGAACGGAAGGCGGCGGCGGCGGCGGCAACAGAAGACCGGGCCACCGCCTGTAAAAGAGCTATAAGAAGGCGCGGTGGCCCGGCAGAAGAACGGAAGAGGGGGACAAGACCCCCGAAGTCGGGAGAAGAGGCCGGCGGCGAGGAAGAAAGCCGGACTCCTCCGCTAGCAAAAGAGCTACAAGAAGATAGCGGAGGAGTCCGGCGAGAAGACCCCCGAAGACGGAAGACCCCCGGAGCTGTGCAATAAAGTATTTTATCCCGTGTGTGGTGTTTTTTTTTGTACTTTTATTTTACAGGTGAATGGGTAGGGGTACATTGTACCCCATACTCATTCACATAGGGTGGGGGGGCGGTATCCGGGGGCCCCCTTATTAAAGGGGGCTCCCGGATTCCGATAAGCCCCCCGCCCGCAGACCCCGACAACCAACGGCCAGGGTTGTCGGGAAGAGGCCCTTGTCCTCATCAACATGGGGACAAGGTGTTTTGGGGTTGGGGGGCCGCGCGGCCCCCCCTTCCCCAAGGCACCCCCCCATGTTGAGGGCACGCGGCCTGGTACGGCTCAGGAGGGGGGGCGCTCGCTCGCCCCCCTTTCCTGGCCAGCCGGGTAGCGTGCTCGGACAAGGGTCTGTTGTGGACTTGGGGGGGACCCCCACGCCGATTTTTTTCGGCGTTGGGGTTCCTCTTTAGGTCCATACCAGGCGGCGGGGCCAGCGACGTCTCCTTCGCGGGCCCCGCCTACCTGGAGACCCGCTCGAAATGAGCGGACTTTTCTCTGGGTGGGAAAAGTCCGCTCATTTCAAAAGTACGGCGGACTGGCATACACACGGCCGGATTGTCCGCCGAAATGCGAGTACGACGGACAGAATTCGAAAAAACTGAAATTCTTAGTACAGCGGACTGCACGCTGAAAAAGTCAGCTGAAGCCCACACACGAGCGGACTGTCCGCTGAAATGTGTTTCGGCGGACTAAGTAGGCCATACAGTCCGCTCGTGTGTACGCGGCATTAGCTGTAACAGATAGATGTCATCGGCCTGGCCCGCCCTCTCTACTCATTGGCTCACTGACTTTGATTGACAGCAGCTGGAGCCAATGGTGCCTGCTGCTGTGCCTCAGCCAATCAGAAGGGAGAGTCCAGGACAGCCAAGTCTCTAGTGCAACAATACTGGATCGAGATGGGCTCAGGTAAGTATTAGGGGGGCTGCTGCACACAGAAGGTTTTCTATCTTAATCAGTTAGCAACTGCCCCACACAGATATACTGCGGCAGGGTGGCCAATCTGTGCCAGATCACATACCTGTACATGATCTGACACTTCTGGGTCTGGGGCGCATGCACTGCTAGTGTCCTGCTGTGACTGAACACAGTGGGAGCCAATCAGTGGGTCCGGTGACCCGCTGATCTTTCCGGAGATCAGCAGAAAACAAGGCAGATCACTGTTCTTTGAGAAGGGAAGGTAGAGATCCTGTGTTTCTGCTAAGCACACCTGGACCAGGAGGCGGTGGGTGGAGCTGCGCTGCTGGCTTGGCCTCTGTGTTCCTTCCCTGCATTGGTTGCTAGCGCCTGAGCTGCCTGGCGTGCAGCAACCAGTGACGTCAGTGAGTCATGTCGGAGCCGCTGCTGATGAGGAGAGCGCCAGCATTCTTCCTCCTCCACCCTTGGTGAGAATGTTGGCCCCACCCACGAGCACCTCCTCCTTCCATCTTCTCCACACTGCAGGCCTCCGCCCCTCAGTGAGTGTTGGCTCCACCCACCTCCACCCTCCATCCTCTCCACACTGCAGAGCAGCGTGAACACAGTAAGAAGAAGTCCTGCATAGGAGCCCCGCCCCCCACCAGAGCACCAAAATATTTTACTAAAAGTGAGTAAAAGAACGAATGAATGTCATGTGTCAAATCGCAAAATGCATGTGTGCCATTATGTATGAAGAAAATGCACTTTTAGTCTTGTTCAATCTTAACCCCTTCAGATCCGGAAGTTTTACCCCCCTTCATGACCAGGCCATTTTTTGCAATACTGCGCTGTTACTTGAACTGATTGACAATTACGTGGCCGTGCGACTCTGTACCCAAGTAAAATTGATGTCCTTTTTTTACCCACAAATAGAGCTTTCTTGTGATGGTATTTGATCACCACTGCCATTTTTTTGGGTTTTTTTTTTGCGAAATAAACAAAAAAGAGCGTAAATTTTGAAAAAATTGCAACATTTTTACTTTCTCCTATAAAAAAATGTCTCCATCAGTTTAGGACAATATGTATTCTGCTACATAAAATCCCAATAAGCGTGTAAGTGGTTTGCAAAAAAGTTATAGTGTCTACAAAATAGGAGATAGATTTATGGCATTTTTATTTATTTATTTTTTACTAGTAGTGGCGGCAATCAGTGATTTTTAGCAGGACTGCAACATTGCAGCGGACAGATCGGACACCTAACTGACACTTTTGACACTTTTTGGAGACCAGTGACACTAATACAGCGATCAGTGATGAAAATATGTACTGTCAATAAAAGTCAGCAGCTGCAGTATGTGTAGCTGCTGACTTTAAATTTTGGGGGGGGCAAAAAGTTAGGGTGCTTTAACCTCTTCGCGCCCGCCCTATAGCCGAATGACTGCCGTAGAGCAGGCGCTTTCGTCCGGGAGGCCGTCCCTGGATGTCCTAATGTTTACTTCCGCAATGCGCGCCGCCGCGGGCACGCATCGAGGAAGTTCTGTGTTTGCCGTGTCCCCTGGAGGCAGGCAAACACAGATCGCTGTAAACGGCCAATCACAGTGGCCTTTTACAGCGCGATCGGCGTGTCCAATGGGAGATGATCTCATATGTAAACATATGAGATCATCTCTCAGCGCCGCTCTCCCTCCTCACACAGACAGAGTGTGAGAGGGGAGAGATGAACGGCTGCAGCGGCCGTAAGTGTAAAAAAAAAAAAAAGTTAAAAAAAGGGCTATCCTCCCCCAGTGCCATCCTCCCCCAGTTCCATCCTGCCCCAGTGCCATCCTGCCCCAGTGCCATCCACCCCAGTGCCATCCTGCCCCAGTGCCATCCACCCCAGTGCCATCCTGCCCCAGTGCCATCCACCCTAGTGCCATCCGCCCCAGTGCCATCCACCCCAGTGCCATTCACCCCAGTGCTACCTGCCATCAGTGCCACCTGTTAGTGCTATCTGTCCCCAGTGCCACCTGTTGTCAGTGCCATATGTCCCCAGTGCCATCTGTCATCAGTGCCATGTATAAGTGCCATCTGTCATCAGTGCCACGTGTCATCAGTGCCACATAGTGCCATCTGTCATCAGTGCCACATATTAGTGCCATCTGTCATCAGTGCCACGTATCAGTGCCATCTGTCATCAGTGCCACCTGTCAGTGTCACGTGCCATCTGTTGTCAGTGTCACATGTCATCAATGCCACTTATCAGTGCCATCTGTCATCAGTGTCACGCGTCATCGGTGCCACGTATTAGTGCCATCTGTCATCGGTGGCACGTATTAGTGCCATCTGTCATCAGTGCCACGTATTAGTGCCACGTATCTTCAGTGCCACGTATTAGTGCCATGTGTCATCAGTGCCACGTATAAGTGCCATCTGTCATCAGTGCCACATATTAGTGCCATCTGTCATCAGTGCCACGTGTCATCAGTGCCACGTATAAGTGTCATCATTGCCATGTATCAGTGCCATCTGTCATCAGTGTCACATGTCATTGTCCTGGTACTCCAGGGCCTTCAAAAGTGTAATAAGTAGTCAACAAGTTAGATGTGTAATTTATGCTCCTAGAACACATGATGGCGCTCCCTGCATGTTGGGCCTCTCTATGTGGCCAGGCTGTGAAAAAGTCCCACACATGTGGTATTGTAATACTCAGGAGGAGTAGCAGAATTTTTTTGGGGGTGTCATTTGTGGTATACACATGCCATGTGAGAGAAATAACCTATTACAATGACAATTTTGTGGAAAAAAAATAAAAAAATGAAAAATCTTAATTTTGCAAAGAATTGTGGGAAAAAATGACAACATCAAAAAGCTCACCATGCCTCTTACTAAATACCTTGGAATGTCTACTTTCCAAAAAGGGGTAATTTGGGGGGTATTTGTACTTTCCTGACTTGTTCGGGTCACAAGAAGCGAGATAGGCCACCAGTACATCAGATGTGATAAATTTTGTGCGATTCGCACCACAGCTTGTAGACTCTCTAACTTTCACAAAGACCAAATAATATCCACTAATTTGGGTTATTTTTACCAAAGACATGTAGCAGTATAAATTGTGGCCAAAATTTATGAAGAAAAATTAATAATTTGCATAATTCTGTCACAGAAACAAAGAAATATGTGTTTTTTTTCAAAATTTTCGGTCTTTTTTCATTTATAGCGCAAAAAATAAAAACCCCAGAGGTGATCAAATACCACCAAAAGAAAGCTCTATTTGTCGGAAAAAAAGGACAAAAAAATTTATATGGGTACAGTGTTGCATGACTGAGTAATTGTCATTCAAAGTGTGAGAGCACCGAAAGCTAAAAATTGGTCTGGGCAGGAAGGGTGTTTAAGTGCCCAGTAAGCAAGTGGTTAATTATATGGGCCATCTCAGTATCTGCAGCATGTAAGAATCTACAATAATCTTACCCAGATATTTGCAATGAATACAGGGGAGTTTATTTCATTTTCTATCTAAACCTAAGAAAAAACATGTAATATATAAATATACAGCATATTACAGCTCACCAGTCATTAGATGCTTTCTGTTTTGTTACAGTGATACTGCCATTAACACACTTCTTGTTCTAGGTAAAACATTCAATCTCTGTATTTATAGAGGAGAAGCTATGTGACTACAAAACTTCACACCTTTTCTTTTCTCTATTACATAGAGGGAAGGTGTTTTGTAGTCCTCGTAACAATGATAAATGATAACAGTTAGTATCTCTATAGATACAGTACGGTTAGTTAGTGTTGTCACTCTAGGACAGGAAATGTGTTAATGGCAGGATCATCAGTGGTCATCACCAGGATAAAAAGAGAAAGTACATCTCCCTAACAGGGACACAGAAAACCTGACTTAGGTACCCACCACTTATCGCTTTATCCAAAACTAGAAAAAGTTTGGCTTTATACTGTATATACTTTATTCATATACCTAGAAAAATGCATTTGAAACAAATATCACATTGTGATATTGCAGATTTTTTGTTGTTGTTGTTTTGCAACAGTTATTTATTTTTCTGGGGTGTTTGCCAAATGATGAAACATACAGTATTTTTAATGCTGCAATACCTGCAAATAATGGTTGATTCCTAATGAACATAAAAGTCTCCCAATCTGGAAATGGGAGCTGCACATAGACCATATGAAAAATGCATTGGGCATTAGACAGCCAGTGCAATATAATATATTACAAGCAAGAAACTCTGAGCCGTACTCTAATGCACTATTCATGTCTCCTCTATAAACCTATGTTTAGCATCTATCACATTTCAAAAGGCCTGTTCAACAAAAGGGAATCATTCACATCCTCAACCTCAACAGAGAACAGGGACGCACCAGACCCCTGCTGTGAGCGGTATCAGGCATAAGTGTGAACCCAACCTTAAAGTGTTCCTAAACCCAGGACCCTGCATACACTATATCTGGTCTCCCACAGAAAATGGAAATGCAATTATTTTAGTAAATATAAACTGCTAAATACCATTTCTCATCAGCAATATAGAGCAGTCTTGTGACTTCTATCAGTGTCCAGCCAAGCATTGGTTAAAGCTTGTAGGAAGAGTTTTCTGACTGAGCTATGAGACTGCAAGACCCCTGACTCTCTGTCTGGACAGTGCTGGTTGGCCCTGAGCTGATCACATGTATCAGTGGAAGCAGGATCAGAGAAACCAGGATCAAACAGGCTTTTTACACAATGCAGAGGATTAACTTTGTGGGTTTAGTAATGCTTTAAGCCATGTCTCTGCACTTCCTGTTTGCCAGATTATTGTGCTGTCAATATCTCGCTGTCTTCCCTGTTGCTGTCCCTATTCTTCCTACCACTCATTACTGACCCTTGGCTTGTTCCTAGATTATGCTTCTGCCTGATCCCAACCTGCAACTACTCATTACTGATCTTTGGCTTGTTTACTGACCAAGCTTCTGTTTGATCCTTAGCTGCTATATCTGCTTCTGGACCCCGGCTTGCTCACCTCGCGGTGGGGCAATTCTGAGAACCGTGGCCAGGTACTAACTTGTGGATAAATCCATCTCCACCATCAGGAGCTCTGGTGAACACCGATTAGTACCTAGACCCTGCACCTCAGGTGAACCTGCATCATCCAGTAGGGTGACCCGCTTGTATACACTGGTTGGTGGACATCCCACTACTGCTATGGCTACTGGGCTTCGAGCCCTGATTGTGACAGTTTAAAAGAGAAGTGCGGGAATAAAAAAAAAAACACACTCACCTAGATGGCTTCAGCATCGATCCAGTTCTGCAGCTGTTCATTGCTGGCTCTATATAGAGAACTGAGCGACCAAAGACTGGTGATCGCTTAATTGTCAGGTCCACTCTGAGCCCAGAAGGGTGACTGTTAGTCACCATTCTGTGCTTTTCCCTTTCACTAGAGTGCCAGGCTGTGGAGAGGGCAGCAGCGGTGCACTGACAGGCTGAGCCAGCTTCATGTAGGCATCTGGCCAGTTCCCAATATTATTGTTGAGATCCCTGCAGAGCCGACAGCAGACTTTTACAATCTGGGTCATAAGAGTGCAGAACTAAGTGCACTCCTGTGACCCCGAGGAGAAGTAAGGCCAAAAGAGCTTTGGCCTTACTTCTCCTTTGAGTTCATATTTATCAATGAGAAGCAAGAGTGTGTTCAAAGCACACACTTGTCTTGTTTTTCTTTTGCTTTGTTCTAACAAATTAAGACCTACACCTAACAGAACATACAGTACATATGGACATACATATTGACTTCTGCTGTATCTGGCTACGAAGAGTGTACCCAATGGTTGTGATGATGGTGTCATTGGACAACTGTGGTTTCATGGTAATGCACATTTTCTGGCTTTCGTTTGAGGACAAGTTTAGAAATATGGGAGCTTATCACTTATATGGATAAATTTGATATCACTGCCTTGTGTTGGTGGCACTGTTTGATGACCTATCTGGGAGGATCATTCCTGTTTTTGTAATGTAGGGTCTGCTCTGCTAAAGAAAGCTCTTGTAGACCACTCTTATTGGGGGAGAGGGTCAGTGACTGGCCACATTTCCGGTAAGCAGGACATGAGAATGGATGGTGCCACTTTGGATATCTCTCGATAAGGCCGCGTACACACGCGCGGACTGTTGGCCCAACTTTGTCCGTCCAACAGTTTGAGCGAACAGTCCGCTCAAACTTAGCATGGACGGACATGGCCACACACGACGAACGAACAGTTTGCTGAAACCGTGCGCGATGACGTGAACGGCACGTACGACGGGACGCAAAATACGACGTCCTATACACTGCATTATAACTTTCGGCTTGAAAATCCTTTCTGAGCATGCGCGGAACTTAGTTTGGCGAACAAGCCTACACACGGGCGGACTGTTCGTTGAAACAAGGTTTCAGCGGACAGTTTTTCGGAATTTCCGTAAAACCTTGTCCGTCCAACTGTCCGCTGAAACTGTCCGCTGAAAGCCCACACACGAGCGGACTGTCCGCCCAAACACTGTTCAGCGGACAAGGTTGGGCCAACAGTCCGCGCGTGTGTACGCGGCCTAAGGGTTAGAGGGTTTCAGGTAGAAAGTTCAGGTACTCTTGGAACTTAGTCAAAACAGGTAGCCTCTCACTATAACAATCCAGAGAATAGCCATGAACAACTGGATCCTCACCCTTATTGGATAGACCTCCTCTCACTAGGCCCAACAGCTGATAGAGTGCTCAGACAAAGCGAAGCCTCTGCCACATTTTTGCATATGGAACGGTTGAATAAAATCTCTGCCACATACTTTTTGTAGAACCCTTGTAGTAACCGAAGGCTATAGACCAATTTAAAAAGCTCTCGTATGGTACCAGTATCTTGCAGCCTGCCCGGCGATACCGTACGAGTGTAGATTCACTTAGCCTCCAGGCTCTTTCTGAGAAGCCAGCCTTCTCCCGAAGAGCCCTCTCCTGGTTGCTTCTTCAGTTGCTGGGCCTCTCCACAGATGAGATGGCACCAGACCACCTCCGAATCCTCCCTCCAGTTACTTGGCCTCTGGCTAGCCAGCCCCAAGACTCAGAATCCGATGGATCTGCACCCCAGGCCATGAGGGCCATGGGGGCTGGTCAGGAGGACCAGGACCAAACAGACAGAAAGACCTTCTGGACCGGAACCCAGAAGCACGTGATGTCAATACCTTAAGTACCCTCTCCCAGAATGCACAGCAGAATGACACGCCCACTGAGTTGGTTCCAAGAAAAAGTGATACTCAATGCACCCAGCTGAACTGCGTTCTCACACCTGCCAGAGATGACAGCGCCACCTGTGGCCAAGCAGAACACAGTGCAATCCAGCTAGACTGGTACTGAGACCACAATTTGGTGTAATTAAACCCAAAACCAAACTGCGGTTTCAGGAATGTTAAATGGAGAAAAACACATAGCACATGCTCTTCAGGAGCCGGCGCTACATAAATCACAATTTATGCACTAGAACGCTGCACTGTTGATTTTTTACAATACACATTTTTTAACAATCCTTATTTTCAGTAGTGTAACCTGTGAGGTACAAGAGCTTTGCATACCTGGAAAATGAATGACATGAGAACATTATGCTAGTGAGCCATAGTACTAGTTTGAATTACAAGCAAGGTTTGTGGTCCCGTCATTAGCAAGGGTCATGACAGGTGGAACACTCTCATGAAAAGATTAAGAAGGTCAGTACAGGTTTGAGGTAGGAGCACACATCCATCCAGACTGATACCCATTGGAATCAGAGCCAAAGACAACAAGGAAGGAGAAGATAAGAAACCAGGTCACACACAGGTGATCAGAGCATGTAGCTTATGGCAGAATCAAATGGCCCTTTGCTGAAGACGATACAGTAAATATACAAGGAGCTTAGCATCCTTAAGGTTTTACTGTACATGGCATGGCACAAGGGAATGCCAGAGTGTGCATGTTGCATGGCCTCACGTGCATGCATTTGCATGCATACATATGCAGGCAAACAGACAGCTTAGTGGATACAGTCAGACTGAGAGTTGGAAAAGAAGAAAAAAAACAAGAGAAAAGATCTACCACAATATACAATCTGCTCTGGTCAAATAAGTGAACCAATCATAATTCGATCCACCTCTAATTTGCATAAATTGGACCCAGAGCTCTCTTGCAGATTTCGCAACAATGGGATTTATGTTTTTTTTTAATGGGATGGGAATATGGACTAATGCCCTGTACACACGGTTGGACTTTCCGACGGAAAATGTGCGATCGGATCGTGTTGTCGGAAAATCCGATTATGTGTGGGCTCCATCTGACTTTATCCGTCGGAATTTTCAAATGTTCCGACAACAAAATCCGATTGTTTAAATTCCAATCGCGTGTAGACCATTCCGACGGACAAAGTTTCACGCATGCTCAGAATAAATTATGAGACAAAAGCTTTTGGCTACTGCCCTCTTTATAGTCCCGTTGTACGTGTTGTACATCACCGCGTTCAGGGCGATCAAATTTTCCGACAACTTTGTGCAACCCTGTGTATGCAAGACAAGTTTGGGCCAAAATCCGTGGGAAAAAATCTGACGGATTTTGCCGTCGGAAAGTCCGACCGTGTGTACAGGGCATAAGGCTACGTTTACGTTTCCCAAAAATCTGTACCCATTTGATTTACATTATCTAGTTCCTGTGTTGATAAAACGCAAGCCTCGTACACACGATGAGATTATCGGATGAATGATCGTCCGTTTTTCGTTTGTAGGCTCCATCGAACATTTGCTTCGGAATTTCCGGCCACAAATGTTTGAGAGCAGGTTCTCAAATTTTCCGCCAACAAAACTAGTTATCGGAAAGTCTGATCATGTGTACACAAGTCCGTTGTACAAAAGTTCATGCATGCTCGAAATCAAGCAGAACTGTCTATTGAACTTCCTTTTTCTCAGCTCGTTGTACGTCTTGTACGCCACTGCGTTCCCACATTCCAACAACATTTGTGTGACCTTGTGTATGCAAAACAAGTTTGAGCCAACATCCTTCAAAAAAAAATCCACGGTTTTGTTGTCGGAAAGTCCAATTGTGTGCACGCGGCATTAGAGCCTGTTAGCCCTTGTACACACGGTCGGAGAATCCGTCGGAATGTGTCCTATTGGACCGTGTTGTCGGATAATCCGACTGTGTGTGGTATGCATCGGACTGATTCCGTCAGAATATCCGTCGGACCCAATTTTCCAACATGTTGGAAATATTTCCCGACCAACTGGGCCGATCGGACATACTCCGATCATGTGTAGAGAATTTTGATCGGACCAAGTGCCACGCATGCTCAGATCAAATTCCTACATCAAAGCTATTGGCTACTAGCCTGAACGTAGTCCCATCGTAACAAAATTACGTCATCACGTTCTGAAAGATCGGATTTTTCGACAACTTAGTCCGACCGTGTGTATGCAACAGTTTCGGACAAGATCCGACAGACAAAATCCAACGGGCAAAATCCGATGGATTTGGTTGTGGAAATCTCCGACCGTGTGTACAGGGGCTTAGACAGAGCAGATCATTGGGAATGTGTCAGAAATGTTTAATGGTAAACTCCAGTCATCTTGTAAAAATGTCCTTTTGGTTGTTTACGGCAGTATATGATGTGCATCTAAGTTTATACTTTTTTCTTTGTAAATAGCAAATCATTTTAAAAAATGTTTTAAAAAAATGATGTGTTACATGGAGGGATTTTGAATGTTTAGGGCTGATCTAAACTAGTATTATTATTTTACTAACTGTATCCAGTAAAAAACGTACAAATTCAATGCGTACTGCGTCCGTGGCGTTCACATAAATCAGACTGTTTGTTGTAGAGAGCGACATTCCATGTGCCAAACAATTGCCTCGGCTAAACTGGAAGAAGAAAGTTATTACACAGCAGTTTCCAAAACAAAATAAAACAGTAAAACCTAATGTGTTCTCAGGACATGGCTCTGAATGATAGCCTACAGGACAGCACGACCTACTGGAACACAAACACAATTTCTGGCAGTACTTATCCCCTCCCCCATAAAAAAATGAACTCCTAGCACCCAGTGCAAGCAGCAAATGTGTTACATACATTTTATGTGTAAAGCCTCATATACACATATAGTTGACAGCTCAGGATGAGCCGTTGTACTCAGGGCTGAATTCCCCACAAGGCCACCGAGGCCAGGCCTCCGGGCGGCAGTGGGGCAGGGACAGCGCCGCTTCTGCAGCGACTTCTCGGCTTTCGTGGGAAACTCCCGCTCGCTAGCCAGCCCGTTTCACCGCTGCTTATTTCACGGGGACCGATCGGGCTTGTGTACTCCCACTTCCTGGTGACTGGAACGCACGATAGTGCAGACATCATAAGTGTGCACAGCCTATTGCATTAGGGTGTGCACCCATGTTTAAACACCCTTGTGTGTGTGTCTACATATATTTGGCCCCCAACACATTGATCTACTTGCCAGCAAGGGAAAGATAAGTGGGTAAGCACTTCTCTTTTGGCAGAGCTAGTAAGATGGAGATCTTTCCTATCTTCCATGTGGTGATTAGTGTGTGCCCAGGCACACTCGGCACACACTGTGCGCATGCCTATGGCAGATGTGATGTCATCAGCCACAAAAGATGGACGCGTTTCCTCCCATGTCTTGCATCATTTCCGGGTGATGACATCACGTCTGCCCTATCGTGCGTGCCATCGCTACCAGGAAGTGGAAGTACACAAGCCCGATTGGTCCCTGTGAAATAAGCAGCGGTGCTGGTGAAACGGGTTTGCTAGCGGGTGGAGTTTTCCGCCCCCCTGAATGTCCCCTTTCCACAGAGTCCCTTCTTGGTCCAGACATGACAGCCACTAAAGTGGGCATCAGGGCTGCTGTTAGAAATCATCGGGCCCCGTACATCCTACCTGATGAGGCCCCCTTTGACCCAGTGGCAGGCGACGTGGCAAGTGACACCCTGCATCCGCTGACAAGTGACGTGGCAAGTGACACCCTGCATCCGCTGACAAGTGACGTGGCAAGTGACACCCTGCATCTGCTGACAAGTGACGTGGCAAATGACACCCTGCATCCGTTGACAAGTGATGTGACAAGTGACACCCTGCATGCGCTGACAAGTGACATGACAAGTGACACCCTGCATCCGCTAACAAGTGACGTGACAAGTGACACCCTGCATCCGCTGACAAGTGACGTGGCAAGTGACAATCCGCAATGTGTGGCAAGTGGCATCGTGGCAAGTGACAATCCACAACATGTGGCAAGTGAAAATCCCTATCTGAAGGCAGGTGACGTTGGCAAGTGACACGCTCCGACTGATTCTGCTTATGGTGAGTTGAACTATTTTATTTTATATAACAATGTAATAATAGAAACATTGCATTTCAATCATTTTTTTGTGATACGGCCAGGGCCCTCTTTAAGGCAGGGCAAAAGGGGCAGCTGCCCTGGGCCCTGTCATTCTTGTGGGGCCCAAAGCAGCTGCCTTATACTTGCCAACTCTCCCAGTTTAAATTCCCTTGTCCCTTGAAGTTTCAGTCCTGTGCTGTGTGCCGATATCTCAGTGTGAAGTGCTGGTACTAATGCTACCCAGCTCTGCCCTATTGTTGTGTACAGAGGACTCACCTGCAGACACTGTGTTTACATGTAAATAACCGGCATTCATGTGTAAATAGCGATGGCATTCATAAGTAAATAGCTGCGGCCAGCGGTATTGATATGTAAATATAGATGTCATTCATATGTATATCATGCCCCCCTGCAGTGAGGAGATGATGTGCTGTAACCTCTAGTAACCAGTGAGCAGTATAAGCCCCTGTACACACGGTCGGACATTCTGACAACCAAATCCGTCGGATTTTGTCCGACGGACTTTGTCCGACGGATTGTATCCAAAACTCTTGCATACACACGGTCGGACCAAGTTGTCTGATTTTGCGGTTGCCAAGAACGCGGTGACGTAAGCCGTGTACGGCGGGACTAGAAAAGGGAAGTTCAGTACCACGTCCGGCACCCTTTGGGCTCCTTCTGCTGATCTTGTGTCTATCGCGTGTTAGTAGAAGTTTGGTGAGAGACGATTCGCACTTTTCAGATTTGTGATTCAGATCGCTACTGCTCTTCGGTTTGTGCTTGTCTTTGCGTATCTGATAATCAGTGCGTGCAGTCACTAAGTATTTGTTTATCATTGTGGACTATATCTTGGTATAGTACGCTTTGAAAGGCATTTTTTATTGTCTGCTTGCTTCTGCTATTCAGGTTGTTCTTTCAGGCCTTGCTGTTTATTGGTGCTTTCTGGTGTCCGTTCTGACGAGCCGACCGTTTTCAAACCATGTTTCGTCTACGTACTCGTCGTAGAGTTTGTGCTGTGCAGGGGCTTCGTGTTGGGGTTCTTACTTTGACACAAGCCCGGTCCATGAACAGGGAGGGGGAGGCGTTTGTGGACCAAGAATTGGTTGCGCCAGCGTGACCAGTTCTCATGCAGATTTGCCTCACTAACTTCCCCACCATGCTCTTCTTGGCCCATAAAACTATAGTCTAGTCACTTACCAATGTCTTTTGTCAGCTCCATAGTATTGCTTTCGCCTAAACACCCCCTAAAATGTCTACAAATGTTATTTGTGTGCTTCAATTCATGCAGAGTGAAATATTTTTTTTTTTTTGGGTTGTGCCAAACTCATTAGGAACCCCCCTCCCCCCAACTGCTAGCTCAGCTGATAGCAATCCTCTATCTGATGACTTTACCAAACCCAATACACACTATACCTACCTTTTTGATGCTCACATTTATGGATGAATTCACCTAAGCATGTAGTGTAAAGGCCTGTCTCAATACTTTCAAATGCTATTTTTTTTTTTTAACCTATTAATTATCTGGATATGTAATAGCAGCATTTTGGTTTCTTATGTTATTATGACACTTCTTACCTGTCCGGTGTGCTGCCAATAGTGTAACTTAGGAGGGGCTTCCCAAAGTAGCACACATTATTTAGCCATTCAGCTCTCAATCAAGTGGAGAGGGTTACCTGTCCTAAACACCCCCCCCCTCATTTTTTAGCAAGGGCCCATCAGATGGGGGATATGGGGGGTGGGGGAGGGATGGGGGGGTGATGACTCTCATAAGGGGACATTAGACTTTAGGCTTTAAATACTCAGTTCCCAAAATGTTATACTAATTTTGACCAAAAATGTTGGTGTCTAATCTGCTTGTAATGTTGATTTGTCAAATTACTAATTTTTGTTCTTGTTTCACTCCACAGTGTCCTTCAACGCCACAGGAATGGCAGACTGTGGCCTCCCACTTTGCCAGTCGTTGGGACTTTCCCAATTGTGGAGGAGCAATAGATGGGAAGCACGTCCGCATCGTCCCACCACCCAACTCGGGGTCGTACTATTATAACTACAAAGGGTTTCATAGTATCGTGATGTTGGCGGTGGTGTCTGCGACATATGAGTTTTTGTATGTGGACGAGTGCACTGCAAAAGTACACCTTAAACTGCACTTGGAGTGCAAAGTGGAGTTGCCTTAGGTAAATCACACTCCTTCTCAGCACAAACTTAAATTTTACTCCAAATACATTTTTGGTGCCATGAAAAAGGAAGCCACGCATTGTTGATAATTAAACTTTTTAATCCAAGCACATTCACATGTGCGTTTCGAAAAGTTTTTTTACAACAAACCAAGAAATTGTTTGTTTCAAAAACAGAGTTTAATCAAAATTTGGTTTACTTGGTGTTTTTGGGTAAACAGGCATGTATCAAACTGTAAAATACAGAACACAGGAACTTACAAAGTTCAACTTTGAAAAGTGAAGACAATATCAGACCTGAGTACGTACAAACTGGGCTGATATTGCCTTCATCATATGGGGTGTCACCCCTGAAAAATCCAAATTTGGAAGATGCACACAGTGTGTCAACATGTGCCATCTCCCATCATGGGGGATCAATGTACATGCTTTGGGGCTGCAACCCCTTCATCTCAGACACTTTACACAAAACACGTACATTGATCCCCCATGATGGGAGATAGCGCATGTTTACACACTCAACAAATTTGTAATTTTGAGAAATACAACATTTTGTTTTTAAAAGAGCAAAAATAAGACCATATCTAGTTTTTGGTGTTTCACGCTCTCCCCAAAACATCAATAATGTTCTTCATTTTTTTTTTAACATCATTGATGTTTTGCAGGATATTTTCCAAATCCCGATTGCACCCCATTATCTCCCCAATCTGGATCTGGGCACTTTCACTGGTAAAACGGGAATCTTCTTCTACATCACCTACAAAACAAAGCAAATAAAAAAAAACACCATGTAATAAAAATATGGTGACATACATTGATGAGCTTACCGGAAGCTGTGTTCTCCGACACTCACCTGTTGTGGTGACAATTTGCCCAACCTCCACAATCTCTCCTTCCTCCTCCTCCTCCTGCTCCTCTGTTTCTGCTTTTGGAAGTTGGCCTTCTTTGGGAGGGGTGGGGTCCCTGGTGTCCTCATACTTGCCGAGTCTTCTCTCCCCTATGAGAATGGAAAAAAATAAACAATAAGCACACAGAGGGCAGAATTAACAATATGAAACATTGTTTGGAAGTGTTGTTCAATTGTTTATTTTGGCCGAGCTTCAAGGTCATAACATTATTGGGGACACTGTGTTCAGCTGGAATACTTACCGGAAGAACGATGTTTCCTACGAACGAATGAAACCATGAACTTGAAAGTGGCCATTTTAAAATGCACAACATGAACTCAAAGCACATGGAGCAGTATGCAAGCAATAATAATCATATGAACACACGACAACTACTTACTTTTGTCAAGAACACGCTTGATCCTTATGTACTGTTCGTGCTCCCTCAGTTTCAGGTCTGACCAGCGTTTTCTCAGTTGATCCATGGATCGGTGTACCCCAAAATTATGCAGAAGACTCTTCACAACTTTATTCAGGATCTTGGCCTTTCTGATATTTGACTTTGGGTAAGGTCCATACTTCCCATCATAGTCGGTCCTGTTCAATATGTCCACCATCTCCAACATCTCTCCAAAAGACATATTTGAGGCCTTAAATCTTCTCTTCCTGGATCGGGACGTTTCAGGCTCCGGGCTTTCCTCACCCTCCTCTTCGTTAGTGGAATTATTAGAGCGCACCTGCGTTCTCTCCGCCATGTGCTCTCCCCACTGCGCCAGAAGCAAAGGGGCGGGGAATAGTCTGGAAAGAATGTCAGGGGCGGGCAGAGTTTCACGCATGCGCACTGTATATAAAACGCAACACGTGTGTCGTCCGTACGATCTGTGAACAGAGGGAGAAGCTGAGGTGACGAACGTGCAAACAAAGGTAAAATTTTGAACTTGGCACATCACTAGGCTACACTGCTTCTAGATTGAGGCCTGCATTAGTGGAGTTTAGCCTGACATTGGGGTTTGTCTTGTGTTGTGTCTTGCAGACATTATGGATGGGTTCAATAACCATAGCTTCCTCCCTCTGTTCATCGATAAATACAGAGATATGCCCATCCTGTGGCAATCAACACACCCACCTTATAGTAACAAACAAAAGAGGCAGGCAGCACTGTTGCAACTGGTTGAGTTTTGTGAAGTCGGTGGTCCCCAGGGCAGATGAAAAATATTTAAAAAAGAAAATTGGTAACCTCAGGAGTACATATCTGAAGGAGAGGAAGAAGGTGCTGAAGTCCGTGAAATCTGGAGCTTCAGCAGATGACGTTTATGTACCCACCCTGTGGTATTATGACAGGATGCATTTTCTGGCAGACCAGGCTGAGGTCAGAGAATCCCTCTCTACTCTTCCTTCCACGCGTCCTATGCTCCATTCCACACCCGCTGAGTCTTCCGACGCCCAACCTGGGCCTTCCACTCAGGAAGAACTGTGGGAGCCCAGCTTGAGCCAGGTATAGTATTGTTGTACATATTTGTGGAGTCAAAATGAATGGTAACTTGATTTTTGCTCACTAATTGCTGAGTTTATAAAGTGTTTCACATATCAATAGACAGTAGTGGCCAAAACCTTTGGGACAAGAAAGAAAAATGCTGGTCTTTTCTATTGGTTAACAATTTGCAACAGTGTTGATGTGAAAATTGTGTGTGTGTTTGATGAACCAAAAACTAAAACTATGTCCCATTTTCATACACAGGAAGACATCAGCCAGGAGGAGGGTGTGGAATGCAGCAGCCAGGAGGTGGCTGTGGAAAGTGGCAGCCAGGAGGAGGCAGGGGTAAGCGGCAGCCAGGCGGTGGGCAGCCAAAGGAGCCTCACAGAATGCCAGGTCCCTCCCCTCCGCCTTCCACGCAAAAGGGCGAGAAAGGGGGGAAATGCTGAGGAGTCGGCCCTAAGGCTGATTGGTGAGGCTTCTGTGGCACTCCAAGCCAAACCCACCGACCAAGAGGCCTTTGCCGCCATGGTTGCGTGCAAGCTTGATAAAATGGAGGAGGGGCAACAGATCTTGTGTGAGGAGGTTATTCTCCACACCCTCCACAAGGGTCTGTTGGGCAAAATGACACAAACAACACACTTGTGTGATTTGGCCCATGCCCCTCCTCCTCCTCCTTCTGCCACACCTCCAGCACCACAGCCACAGCCTGGAAGGAAGCGTGGAAGGAAGACCAGAGAGTGATGACCTGGGTTCAGTCTGGTCTGACAGAAGATGCAGCCTCTTGTAGTACCACAGCCTGGGGACATAGATGTCATCTGCTGCTCTTCCGGGTTTCATGAACTTCAGGACCAGACTTCTCTCCCTCAGATATGTACTCCTCAGGCCACCAAGTTTTGCGTTGAAATAGTTGATGTGTGCCCTGGGGGCCAAAGGCTTCGCTAATCTCCCCAGTTTCTCCATCGCTGCCTCCCTCTTTATTTGTTACTGACACCAAAATAAAGGTATTTTTTGTTTTGAACAAATACTTGCGTATGTGTTTTCCTTCCAAAAGGCCAGTTTATTTGTGAGCAGGCAGGTACATTTCAAAAATACAAAGTGAAATAAATAACAAGGGGTACCAACACTAAACAACCTCCTGTAGATTAAAAAAGAAAAACAAAATATAAAAAATACAATAATGTTGTTGTGGTAAGTTTACACACCAAAAAAACACCAAAAAAAGGAGAAATTAGCAAACTGTCTTTAAATGAGATTTTTAGGGAATCCCCAAAAAAAAGCATCCAAAAAAGAATAAGCCAAATCTAAAATTGTGTAGATGTGACGCAAAATTGTATTGCTGAAATGGTTAAAAAAGAGTAATGAAATCCGTTCGGGAGAAGTGTGTGTGACTATAAGCATCAAAAGAAGTTCGTTCTTGCAGCATTGTAAAGAACAAGAGAATGCGATTGATGAAAGAATTTTTAACATTGCAGCGTGACGAATGTGCTATATCGCTTACGAGCAGTAGTTTTACCTAAACGAGCACTTCCGTGTCGGAATTTGAATGTGAGCATGCTTGGCACCTTATCCGTTGGAGTAGGCTACAAATGATCGGAGTATGTCCGATCGGACCAGTTGGTCGGAAAATATTTCCAACAAGTTGGAAAATTGGGTCCAACGGATATTCAGACGGAATCAGTCCGATGCATACCACACACAGTCGGATTATCCGACAACGCGGTCCGATAGGACACATTCCGATGGATTCTCCGATCGTGTGTACAAGGGCTTACTGTGCATTAATCTCTAGCAACCAATTAACAAGCAGAAATTATTTTCTGTAACCTTTAGCAATCAATCAGTGAGCCGTAATGTGTGCTGTAATCTCTAGCAACCAGTCATTAAGCAGTAATGATATGCTGTAACCACTGGCAACCAATCGCAATTGCTGCCTAAATCTCATACAGTAAACTGATTTTAAATCTAGCTGCTATTTATTGTATGTCTCAAAGTAGGTGGAGAGTGAAATTGCATGGGGGGGGGGGGCAAAGAAAATGTTTGCCCAGGGTCCAATCAATATTACAGACGGCCCTGGATATGGCAGTGCGTCGATTTAACTGACAATTGCGCAGTTGTGTGATGCTGTACCCAAACATAATTTAGGATAAAGTTAGAACTAAAAAATTGTAGGGAGTTTCTTACTGCTATAATCTTTAAAAGGCATTTTCTGCATTACAGAGTATTTTCAGCCTGTACAATTAAAGCCATTAACGGCAGACATTTTTCCGTCATACCCCATCGTCAGAAGCCGGCTTCTGTCAGACCAGCTGCAGTACACACGGGTTGAAGGTCAGCCGGTTTCTATTGAACCAGCCGATGTTGCCGGTGTCTTGTCTAATAACGTCCTCCATCGGATAGTGTCCGCTGTGTACTGCGCATGCGCAGTACACAGCAACACAGATTCCGAAAATTGCCGAGGATGAACGGCGCCTGCGCACTGAGTCCAGGTTCTATCCCCACTATCCAAGTGGACATAGAGTAGGAATACAAAAGAGCCGAGCGCAGCGAGGCCGAGCCCGAAGCATGGCGAGCGAAGCTCGCCCGCGAGCGAAGCTCGCCCGCGAGGGGCCCTTTAATACTCACAACCCTATGTCCGCTTGGATGGTGGGGCTACCACCTCCACTCACGGCGCAGGCACCGTTCAGCTTCGGAAATTTTCCGAAGCTTCGTCTTCTCCGTACTGCGCATGCGCAGTACGGGGCGGACGCTATATGATGGCCGGACACTATACGGCAGAACACCGGCATTCAGCCGTGTGTACTAGGCTTTAGGGCTTGTTCACATGTGCAGCAGCTCTTGCTGTCCCTCTCTAAAGTGATCTGCAGTGGTTTACCTTTTAGAGGGTGTTTGACAGTTGGCGAGAAAGCGATATGATGCCGCTTCACCATATTATTTAACCCTTTAAATGACACAGCACAGCACTGCAATCTATGTGATGGTAATAATGAGTCCAAAAGTGCTAAAATAATATAAATAATAGTGTCCATAAGACCACTTTCACACTGGAGCGTTTTGCAGGCACTATAGCGTTAAAAATAGCACCTGCAAAACGCCCTAAAACAGCTGCTCCATTCACTCCAGTGTGAAAGCCGGAGGGCTTTCACACTGGAGCGGTGCGCTGGCAGGGCCTCCAAAAAATTCCTGCCAGCAGCTTCTTTGGAGCGTTGAACTGACCGCTCCTCCACCGCTGCTCCCCATTGAAATCAATGGGGCAGCGCTGTGATACCGCTCTGGCGGTGTTTTGTGGGCATATTTAACCCCTTTTCGGCTGCTACCGGGGGGTTAAAACTGACGCTGGTGGCGGCTCAGTGTGAAAGGGGTCTAAGTTGTCCAAAAATTCCTTGTGATTCTTGAAATGAAGGATAACAGACAACCAAAGTATAACTTCCACCGTGAAATATAAGAGATGTACCCTTACCGGATGGCTAGACACCACGTTATAGGAGCCTAGCAAAGCGCGGATTCACACACCCCATCAAGGATCCATCCATGGAAAACAAACGAAAATGGCAATGAAGTGCCACAGTGCCAGCTATCAGTGCCCACAATCTGCCGCAACAACAGTGCTGCACCTCAGTGCCACATAGCCGTGCCCATCAGTGTCATCTACCAGTGCCCATCAGTGCCGCCCATCAGTGCCCAACAGTGCCACCTATCAGTGCCACCTATAAGTGCCCATCAGTCCCATCTATCAGTGGTACCTACAGTATCAGTGCCCATCTGTGCCACCCTCTGTGCCACCCATCCGTGCCACCCATCAGTGCCATCTTATCTGTGCCCATCTTTGCCCATCAGTGCCACCTTATCTGTTCCCATCAGTACTGCCTTATCTGTGCCTATCGGTGCCACCTTATCTGTGCCTATTAGTGCCACCTTAACTGTGCCTATCAGTGCCCACCAGTGCAGCCTATCAGTGCCCACCAGTGCCGCCTCATCAGCGCATTTCAATGAAGGAGAAAAATTACCTGTTTGCAAAATTTTATAACAAACTATTAAACATGATTTTTTATTTTTTTTAATTTTGCATCTTTTTTTGTATGTTTAGCAAAAAATAAAACTCCCAGCTGTAATTAAATACCACCGAAAGAAAGCTCTATTTGTGGGAAAAAAATGATAAAAATTTAATTTGGGTACAGTATTATATGGCCGCGCAATTGTCATTCAAACTGCATCAGCGCTGAAAGCTGAAAATTGGTCTGGGCAGGAGGGGGGTTTAAGTGCCCAGTAAGCAAGTGGTTAAATATATAACGGTATAGACATCTGAAAGCATTGATTGGAACAAAGACACAAATATAGAAATACAAAAGTGCAAAGAAGTGCAGCGCTAATAGTGAAATTATCAACCAAAATGAATGAATATTTGTATAAATGAAATATCCCACCAGTGACGTGAAATAAATAAATAACAATGATATCAAATAAATTTAATAAATAATTGAACAAAAATTTATATACTTATTAGAATAATTATCACACCAAAATGACGTGAAATCAATAGCAATGATAAATATTAAAAAATAAAATAAATGATTGAAATCAATTCTAGAGTAATGGTGAAAAGTCATAAAAGTAAAACTAAAGCAGACACCATGCAAAATTCATAACCCTCCTAACAAGTGTTAAAAAGCTCTCTTTAGTGGCAAACAACACTACAAAAACCCATACAATTAATATATGCAAATAAATAATAATAAAAAAGAGAAAATAAAAATAAAAAAAGTCCAACAAAGCGTGAATTAATGTAATAAAGTGCACAAAGAAAAAAGTCCACATAAAGTGCTGAGAAACACAATCCAATCTCAGGTAAGTGAAGACAGATTCCTTTATCCCAATCGGTGACTAGATCCAAACAGGTGGCACACCATGAGTGAGTAATAATAACCCTTACCGACTCCAAATGACCACACTGCAATGGTCACTCCAAGCATGGGGAAAAATTCTCAGGTATCCCCAGTACCTATACCGGCTTCTCAGGCAGCTCACACAGTGGGTATGGCAATCATGCTGCTCAGGAAGTAAAAACAAGAATTGCCTCCATAGTGTAATTGTATAAACACTTATTTAATGAGTAAAAAAGAAATACACTTACAAAGGAACATCTGATTTGTGCGTAAAATAAAAAACTGAGATTGCGGTGTCTCCACAGGCTTCCCGCTGTTGTCTTGCTGTCCATCAATGTTCTATCAGTGTGATGACGTCAGCGTCCCTGGCCCCACCCTATGTGTTTCGTCACAAGGGGACATCGTTTGGCGATTAGCCAAGTGATGCCGCCATCGCGCTGAAGGTTACCCATGCAGCGCCATCTTAGATACTGGCCTCACTGAGTTAACAAAAAGGTGCTGCCATCTTAGACACTGGCCGCTAAATGCAGCTGCTAAATGCTGCAGCACACAATGCGTTTATAGACCTTAAGTCAAAAATATACTGTGGTTGCAGCAAAAAACCCTACATGTTTCGGAAAACACAAAAAGATTTTTTCTTTTTATGGTGTATGTACTTCCTTCCTTAGGGGTTGAGAAAAAGCGTGCTGTTATATTTTTATTGAAAGATATACACTGTGTATATATATATATATATATATATATATATATATATATATATATATATATATATAAAAATAACCAGACAGTAAACAAACAGTGATTTTACATATAAAAATTGGTTTCAGAAAGGCAGCCATACATAGAATTTATACAGTTAGGTACTCACAAATCACATGTTCCTTTAGAAAGAAATGATGCACAGCATCATTGCAGGTAGCTGGAATTCCACGTCCGGAGGTCCACTGGAATATATAGTGACCATAAGGCAAGAGCAAAAAGATTTCTTCCCCAGTCATTAGGGTCCTGCTACCCTCTCAGATATAGGATGGATTGGGTGCAAACCGGATCTCTATTGGAAGCTGGGACAGGCTCTGCCTATATAGTGGAGCGGCAAGTCAGGGCTCACAGGAACCATCACAAAAGGCATAGAGGGTGCAAATCTAGCAGGCGTAGGTATAGAAGAGGTGTAGAAGAGATGTTTGGGATACAGTCTAATGTTAGAAGACCCTTTACCAAGGACTGCACTTGAAATCTCCTCTGTCGGCTATTTGTATGGTGTGTTTTCATGTGTAAGTGAGATACTTTTAAAGAAGGCCACTAGGTTTTATTCTCACAGTGAAAAGAATCTATCAGCAGTCTAACAAATGTCAGCTTTCTTGGCAATCACAATAAAGGCATTTCTACTGACAAATTTACTGGTTGTGCAGTCAAGTATGTGTGTCAGATATAATTGGAGAATGCTGCAGGCAATTTTTGTTTTTCGAAATGCAAAATCAATAACTTAAAAGCTGCCAGTGACCAGGGGCGTTGCTAGATCTACAAAAAATCTGGGGCTAGAGCCCATAGCAGCGAAATAAAGAAAGTCATAGGCTTGGGCAGGCATACACATGTATATAATATATATATATATATATATATATATATATACTGTATAGTACTGCATACAGTATCTCACCAAAGTGAGTACGCCCCTCACATTTTTGTAAATATTTTATCATACCCTTTCATGTGACAACACTGAAGAAATCCCCAGAGAGCCCCCCCCTTACATCAGGGTCCCCAGAGAGCCCCTTCCTTACATCAGGGTCCCCAGAGAGCCCCTTCCTTACATCAGGGTCCCCAGAAAGCCCCTTCCTTACATAAGGGTCCCCAGAGAGCGCACCCCTTACATCGGGGTCCCCAAAGATCCCATTCCTTACATCAGGGTCCCCAAAGAGCCCCCCTTACAACAGGGTCCCCAGAGAGCCCCTTCCTTACATCAGGGTCCCCAAAGAGCGCACCCCCTTACATCAGGGTCAATTATAAAAAAACTTCTGCTCAGCTGGGGGCCAGGGGAAGCAACAGGACTGTTTAACCCCTCAGCTCAAGTGCTTACCGCTTGTGGTGATCCAGACCGGACTGTGGCTCTGGGCTCCATTTGCTCAGCTGGTGGCTGGGAGAGGAACATGACTAGTTAATGTTATCAGGCAAAATCCTATCTACAGTATATTCAGCAGTTCCAACCATTTGATCATTGTCCCGACGTTCACATTTATACCAATCTGCCGGGCGATGTAATTGTCGGGAACTGCAGCACAAGGATTACTCCACCTGAGCCCAAAAATCATCAAATAGTCCACTTTTTAAATAATGTTTTGTGCTATACCCACATCTGAGGTATAACAAAAAGCATGGTTGCACCAACCATGGGTTACACCAACCTCTCAAACCCAAACCACCCCCTTTACCACCTCCCTTCTTGGGGTGCTTCTGCTATTTGTTTTAGGTATTTAAATGCAGCACCACCTGGCTTTGCCCATACAGTCATATTATTAATTTATGGATCTATGAATGAAAAAACTACAAGTCTCATCTGTCACCACAGTAGATGGACTAAGCAGATCACATTGGCAGCAGAGCGGTAATATCACTACCATTGTAATGCATTGATTATTTTCTCCAGCCCCACACCAGAAGGTCCACATGGCGGTACAGACCTTCTGTTACCAGGGTGGATGAAATAATCAATGGGACTGGGGGTAAACAATGAAAAAGCCTGTGCATTGCACCTGTGACGTATTGATCAGGGTTGCAATGCTATCCAAAAATATAATAATATAATAAATTTGTGTTTTTTTTATTAGTTCATTGTTGGTGTATTTATTCGTTTTTTTTAATTTACTTTGTTTTACTATATAACGGAAAATTGTTACCAATACTTACTGTAATTTTCCTTTCCTGGCCTGCCCTCACGTCAGCACACAATGGGTTAACCCCTTCCTCCAGTCTCTCAGTACCACCTTGATAAAAAGGGAGCCCCCCCCTCCCCTGCCCTTGTTCCATTACTAGCGGACGACAGGCTTGTAGGGAGGGGAAAAAGATTGTGCTGACGTGAGGGCAGGCCAGGAAAGGAAAATTACAGTAAGTATTGGTAACAATTTTCCGTTTTCCTGGCCAGCCTCACGTCAGCACACAATGGGATTTGATTTAGCTGATATAGGGTGGGATAACAAAAAGAGTTGAAAAAGAACTGGTAATACTGCTTTAGTGAATATTTTATTTTGCTTGGAAGGGAGTTGACCCCCCTACGTTTCCAAAATTTGATGCACTAGCCACTGTGACATCTAAACTGTAATGTCTTGCGAAGGTTTCACGGGAGCTCCAACTAGCGGTCCTGCATATGCCTTCAACCGATATTTTAGCAGAAGCTGCCCATGAGGCTGCCACCCCTCTTGTAGAATGAGCTCTAATAACTTGTAGGGGCGTCAGCCCCTGTTTCTCATATGTGAGGCTTATCCCCTTGGTGATCCAGGTAGCTATGGTTCTAGCTAATACCGCTTCTCCTCCTCTAGGTCCTGATGGCAGGACGAACAAGGTATCCGTTTTGCGCATCTGTAGAGAGCGGTTTAAGTAGTTTGAAAATAAGTTGACCATGTCCAATGGTCTGAGATCTAGTTCCTCCGCTTGTCTCGGCGGTTGGGTGAAGCTGGGTAGGACCGCCTCCCAATTTACATGGAACTTGGAAACCACCTTAGGAGTTAAGGCTGGCGAGGGCCTTACGATCACTGTCTGGGCGAATGATGCAAAAGGAATCTTTGCAAGATAGAGCTGCCAGCTCTGAAACTCTCCTTGCTGACATTACGGCTGTGAGGAAAATCAGCTTGACTGTCAGGAACCATAGTGGGCATGTCTCCGCAGGCACGAATGGATATTGGAGCAAAGCTTTTAGCACTGTGCCTAAGTCCCAAGCTGGGAACAGGGACTTCCTTGGTGGTCTTATTCTTATGGCCGCTCTAAGAAATTGCTTTATTAGCGGCTCGTCTGCCCATTTGTGGCCTGTGAAGCAAGACAAGGCTGACACCTGCACCTTTATGGTGTTGTATGCTAAGCCCATACTTAAAGCTGACTGTAAAAACTCCAGCACCTGCGCAGTGTTTGCGGACAATGGGGAGAAATTTTGTTGTAAAGCGAATACTGTAAATGTTCTCCAAATCCTGGTGTATGTGGCATTAGTTGTGGCCATTCTTGACTTCAATAAGTGTCGAGAGTACCTCCTCTGAGATGCCCTGAGACTGCAGTCTGGCTGATTCAACAGCCATGCTGTCAGTTGCAATCTGCCTGGGTTGGGGTGACACCATTGGTCCTGCTGTAGAAGGTCCCTCTTCAGCAGCAGCCTTATTGGGGGAACTGCCGCCATCTGCAGGAGCAGTGGGAACCATGGCCTTCATGGCCAGAAGGGTAGGATTGTAATTGCATGGACGTTCTCCCTCGCAATTTTTAATAGGGTTTTCATTATCAGTGGTACCGGTGGGAAAACCTAGACTAGGGGAAATTCCCATGGGATTGAGAAGGCATCTTGAGCTAGCGCTTCGTTGCAGTGGAATCTTGACACAAACTGGGGGTACCTGTGCATTCTCTGGGGTCGCCATCAGATCTACCGAGGGTGTACCCCACCTGTAAAAGATTGCTTTCAGATAGTCCTTATTGAGTGCCCTCTCGTTTTTGTTGGGAAAATCCAGACTCAGATGGTCTGCTATGTAATTTTGACTGCCCGAAATGTAGGCTGCCGTCAAGGCTTCCACATGTGCCTTGGCCCAGGCGAATATTTTGGTTGCCAGCTGCAGCAGCGGCAGGCTCTTGGTTCCTCCCTGATTGGTTATATAAGCGACCACCGTCCGGTTGTCCAACATAAGCTTGAGCCGAGCTCCCTGAATCAGGTTCTCGAATGCCAGTGGGGCTAAGTATCTTGCTTGTAACTCCAAAAGGTTGGAGTGTCTGGTCTCCATCCTGCTCCATTTGCCTTGAACCCGTCTGCCGAGGCAGTGAGCACCCCAGCCCCGGAGACTGGCATCCGTGGTTATTTGGATCCAATCTCCAGGGCCGAGAGGCATGCCCCGCGACAGAGTTCCTGGCACTATCCACCACGCCAAGCCCTGGCGAATCCGTCTTGGTATGAATATTTTTTGGTGGAGTGATACTCCATCCCACTGGTTCAGAAATGACGTTTGGAATGCCCTTTTATGGAATCTTGCCCAGGGAACAGCTGGGGTTGCTGCGGTAAACATTCCAAGAAGCGTCATACAGTCCCTCGCCGACAGCGACGAGGACTCCATCACGTTTTTCAGGCAGGCTACTAGCTCAGCTATCCTGCAATGTGGTAGCAAGACCTGCCCTTTGCTTGTGTTGAAAACAAGCTCTAGGTACTCCATCTCTTGGGAGGGAATCAACTGGCTCTTCCGCTTGTTGATAATCTAGCGAATTCTGATAGAATTTTCAGCACCACTTCGCCTTGTGCTGTTAACTCTTCGTTTGCACGGGCCACTACCAAGATGTCCTCTAAGTAGTGGAAAATTGTTATGCCCCTCAAACGTATAACAGTGAGGGTAGCTAGCAAGATCTTGGAAAAGACTTGAGGTGCTGTACTGATTCCTAAGAGAAGACATTTCAGCTGGAAATGATCTTCCCCTACCATGAAACTCAGGTATCTTTGGTGATGCCTGTTGATTTGGACATGAAGGTAGGCATCTGCTAAATCAACTGATATTAGCCAGTCCCCTGGTTGCAGAATTGATATAATTGTAAATATTGATTCCATCTTAAATGTCTTGGGATCGATGTAGTGGTTTAGAGATCTTAAGTCTAAGACCGGTCTGAGACCTCTGGAGGCTTTGGGCACCAGAAAAATTGGGGAGTAAACCCCTGTTCCCTGCTGCTTTACAGGAAATGACGAGATTGCCTCTTTCTGAAGTAATTCGGTCACATATTCTTGCAAGCACCTTCGTTTCTTCTGATCTTGTGGCCATTCTGTCTGGACAAAGATGCCCGGTGGTTTTTCTCGAAACATTATCTTGTACCCTCGCTTGACTGTTTTCTGGACCCATTGGTCCTTGACCTTCTCCGCCCATACCTTCCAAAAGGATGCCAACCTGGCACCCACCTGGGGGTGATGGGCGGTCAACCCGTCAAAAAGGACTTCTCCGGTTTCTTAGCAGTCTGAGTGGCCTTAGCCTTCACGTTCCAAAGAAAGGAGCTTTGTGAGCCTCTCCATTGGGGATATATTCTCGGCCTGGTCTATATGACCTGGCCTCCTGCAACCTTCTGAACTCTGATTGGCCCGACCGAGCGGTTTGCGGTCTCCTTTTGGGTCTCTGTGGTATCAGACCCGACTTCCCTCCAGTAGCTCGTTTAATAGCTTCCTCCAGGGTGTCCCCGAAAAGCATCTTGCCCTTGTATGGAATGTTACAAAGTGCCTGTTTCGAGGTACTGTCCTCCACCCAATGGCGTAACCCTAGGGCCCTTTTTGCCGTTACTGAAAACATCATAGTTCCTCCACTGCTGAAATGATTCTGGCCGTCTCTACGTCAGACTTCAGGGCCGTCTCCACATTTGTGACCTAGCCCTTCAGCGCCCTGGAGATTGAAGTTAGGGCTATGGCCGGGCGACAAGCTGCTCCAGCAGTTAACTAGATTTTCTTTAGATCTGTGTCTGTGCGTCTGTCCATTGGGTCTCTGAAGGTTGTAGAATTCTGCAATGGCAGGGGCACCTGCCTTGCTAAGTGCTGCAAGGCCGCATCTACCTCTGGAGGTGACTCCCAAAAGGCAGCATCTGGGGTGTTAAATGGGTATAATCTTAAAAAGCGATTTTGTATGTTCACCTTCCCTTTCCGGCTTTCCCCATTCCTCATCGGATAATTTGCGGATCTCTGTCATGAACGGGAAGGTTGCCCCTTGCCTTTTCAAGTTAGGGAAATATCTTTAATTTTTTTCCGGAGGCTGAGTGTCTTGATCCCAGTCTATGGCCTCCTTCACTGCCACAATGTAAGGGTCTATGAGTTGGAAGTCGAACAAATATTCCAATGGTTCATCAGAGTCTGAAGAATCTCCTGAAGATATGTCCAGCCCTGGTGATGCGTCTTGCTTCTGCTTAGATGTGTTCTTGGCTCTAGGCTTAGTCCCGGAGGCACTGTGACCGCCTGCATACTCTCAGTCACCGCCTCCTGAATATAGTCTTTTGTCCTACGTGCCTCTGTTTCTCTATCAGTGGCTACATCTCTTATGAATTCTGCGCACAAGAGCTTTTCAGGGGCGGATGGCACTGAACAAGCCCAGCAGAGGCCTTCGGTGGGACGGCCTCTTGTCGCACTTGGTTCTGCCGCCCTAGCTGTGTGAGCATTTTTGCGGCTTGGACTGCCCATTGCTTGGGGTCTATGTCCTGTGCGTGACCCAGATGCATGCGGAGATTCTGAGCGGTGGCGGGACTTTATCTTCCGCGACTGTCTTTTTTTAGGACTTCTGCTCCTATAAAGACAAAACACCTTATAAGGCTGGTGTTGCACTTTTTTGTTTTGTGGCCTCCGTAGACCCCTCCTACCTTTCCGACGATCTTTGTGCACTTTGGGGCTGTGGTGAGCTCATACTACAGCAACAAAAGACAAGATATAGAAATAAGAAAAAATAAGTTCCTATTCTATCGCTTTTTTTTTTTCTTTTCTTTACTGGCTCTTTAAAGGAAAAAACTTTACCTTAATACTGGATATGGAGTCACTCAGGGTGGCCGCAGATTTGTAGGGTATCTGAAAAGCTGTAAACACATGGTGCAATGCATTTTGTGATCATGGCTCAGTAAACACTGACACAGCCCAGCCACCCCTCCCCCTCTGTGAAGGAAAAGTATACTTCACTCACTAGCTGTGGAAAACAGCACTGGAGCTTCTGGCTCTCCAGGCTTTATAGCCCCAAAGCCCCGACCCCCTGTGAGGTCATCACCGACCAACAGAAAACACAGGGGAGATGGCCGGCACAGCTCCTAGAAAGCAGGAAAGGAAAACACAATACTACAGCAATACCACAGCCTAAAATGGTAAGCTCTTTAAGCCTTAGTATGCCCGCATGGCTCCTGCACATAGAGCGTCCAGTGTGATAAAAGGAACTACCTTTATTGTTCTGGACCTTCCGATCCCAGGAGAGGCTTGAACCTGGGTGGGTAGGTTCGGTAGGGGGGTGTAGTCTAATCCATGAGCATGGTGGCCTGGAGTCTGACCAAAAAAAAGGAACAAGGGCAGGGGAGGAGGGGCTCCCTTTTTATCAGCTAAGAGAAGGTGGTACTGAGAGACTGGAGGAAGGGGTTAACCCATTGTGTGCTGACGTGAGGCTGGCCAGGAAAATTTCTTTACAAAGGTTTTTATTGATAGAATATAAAAACTTACAGAGCCAACTGACTGTGACAGTTATCCTGAGTGTACAACATAACTCAGAGAATAGCTCCAAAATACAGTAGGGAAAAATAAAGTTATGCCGTGTACACACGACCGGACTTTCCGGCAGACTAGAGCCGCGTACACACGGGCGGATTGTATGGCCTACTTAGTCCGTCGAAACACATTTCAGCGGACAGTCCGCTCGTGTGTGGGCTTCAGCGGACTTTTTCAGCGTGCAGTCTGGCGTACTAAGTATTTCGGATTTTTCGAAATACTGTCCGTCATACTTTGGTTTCAGCGGACAATCCGCTCGTCAGTAGGCTAGTTCAACGGACTAAGAATGGCGCATGCTCAGAAAGGATTTACACGGCGAAAGGTTGCATTGCTGTGTATTCGACTTCCTATTTCTAGTCCCGTCGTACGTGCTGTACACGTCATCGTGCAAGCTTTCAACGGACTGTTTGTGCATCCGTGTGTGGTCAAATCCGTTCATTCGAAAGTAGGACGGACTATCCGTTGGATTGTATGACGGACTAAGTAGGCCATACAATCCGCCCGTGTGTACGCGGCTTAGGTCCGACGGTCTTCCCAACTGACTTTTCAGTGGAGTTCCGATGGACTTCTGAACGAACGGACTTGGCCACACACGAAAGTCTGTTCATTTTGAACGTGATGACGTATGATGGGACTAAAAAAGGAAGTTCAATAGCCAGTAGCCAATAGCTTCCCTTGCGTCGTATTTGGTCTGTTGGACCAGCATACAGACGAACGGTTTTCCCGAATTGAGTCCGTCAGACAGCTTTGAAACATGTTCTATTTTTAGGTCCGTCAAATTTTTAAAATGAGAAACAATCTGATTAGCCCACACGCGATTGGATTGTCTGACAGACTGATTCCGTCGGACCTAGTCTGCCGGAAAGTCCGGTCGTGTGTATGCGGCATTACAATGTGTACAAGTTACAAAATGTAAAATATGGAATAACTAAACCGATCCATACTATAGATGTAATATGCAAATGTTCCTAAAAGATAGAACAAAAAACAATGTATAGGATGAAGAATACTTCCCAGAATATGTAGGAGGAGGTTGAAGGTATAAGGAATCAGACAGTATAGATGTTAATATATCATTGACCATAACATCATTCATGCGATGTTTAAAGCGGGAGTAAACCCAGTTTCAAAAAACACTTAGATTCCCAGCATGCCGGAAATACTAACTTTCACATTGGTTGTGCTCTCAACCAAACTTTCAAACCATCCAATAGCTGGTTTCATAACTGATCACATGTGCAGCATTATGGAAGTTGAAGAATCATTATAGGCCAAGATGGCGGCTTCCTTGACTGAAAACGATAGAAGGGTTTACTTCCACTTTAACTGCTTCGAAGCTGAGAGCAGGATTTTCCTGGACTCCCAGTATAGTGACTTTAGTTGCAAGAAAGAGGTGAGTTACCAGTTTGCATTCGTCTGCAGTAATAGATAATAAAGATTTTAAAAGGAACGCTTCACAGGGGTTCCTCCTGACATCTTTATTATTTTTTAAAACTATAGACTATACCTTTAAAGGGGACTTTAAAGTGGTTCTGAAGGCTTAAGCTTTTTGCTTAAGCTTACGTACTTACTTACACCATTGGAGCATATTTTGTGTGGATAAAGGGGAACGAGTGCGATTCATGGTTGGAGGAGGAGTGCACCTGAAAACTGCCAATTCCCTGTGACCTCCATTTAAAGCAATAAATGCCAGTGGAAGATTATTCTGGCAGAATTTGATTATGCCTTGGAAGACATTTTTTGGAATGTTTAAATTTTCAATGTACAGTACACTTTTTTTTAATTTTTTTTATTATCTTTCCACCTTTTGGACATTGTGCTTTGTTTTCTTTCTTTTTTTTTGTTTCCATTTTATTAATTCGGGCAGCACAGTGCTTGCACAGTGGTTAGCACTCTCACCTAGCAGTAAGAAGGGTCGCTGGTTCAAATCCCAACCACGACACTACCTGCCTGGAGTTTGCATGTTCTCCCTGTGCCTGCATGGGTTTTCTCTGGGTACTCCAGTTTCCTCCCACAATCCAAAGACATGCAGGTAGGTTAATTGGCTTCTATTCAAAATTGGTCGTAGTATATGAATGGGGACCTTGGATTGTGGGCTCCTTGAGGGTAGGGACCAATGTGAATGTGCAATGTACAGGGATAGGGACAATTGTAGACACTCACTCAGGTTGAACTGGATGGACTGGTGTCTTTATTCAACCTAACAAATTATGAAACTATGAATTTACATCATAGCGCTGCATTTTGAAAAACACTTTGTTCATATGTTGTGGTATTTAATTTCAGGATTTTGTTGAAGGTTTTTTTTTTTTTTTAACTCTACTGAGTTCTCTGCCTTAAGGTAAAAAAATGTCTGTAGTCAGGATAAACCTCCCCCCAACACTTGCCTGAACCTGATCTCGATCCAGTGCTGTGCCCGAGAGCAGCGTCTCTCTCTCTCCTCACAGGACAGAGAGCCATTGGCTCCCACTGCTGTCAGTCAAATCATGTGAAGAGGGAGTCGGTGGTAGGGCCAAGCCACCCTGTTTGTGTCAATGGACACAGGCAGCGTGGCTTGAGATCGAGCAAGTGCACCCATAAGAAGCAGCTTACTATGGGGACACTCACTGAAGAGAAGGAGCCATAAGTGCTGGTGGGGGATCCCAGAAGAGGAGGATCAGGGCTGCCCTGTGCACCATTGCACAGAGCAGGTAAGTATGACATGTTTATTATTTAAAAAAAATAATTGCAACCATTTTTTTTTTTCAAAACTTTATGAATAAAAGGTGACTATCTTTTAAAACTGAACTAAAGTCTGAAAAAAAACATTGGAGCAGGCAGGCTCTATATTGTAGAAGAGACATGATGCAATGCTTGTTCTTACACCGCTGATTATAAAGGGCAACAGGCCTGCTGGTCGTGAAACAGTTACCCAATCTGGATATTCACACTTCCAAAAATAATGTTATCACTCATACTGAATATAAACAGTATATAAACTATACAAGAAGGATGACCTAAAAACATATTCAGCAGAAAAAAAACGTTATCAGTGTCACGAGATGTCCTGAGATTTACACAATACTGATGCTACAGTTTATAAAGCTCTTCATCAAACCTGCCACAAAAATGAAGTACTGGTCATTTTTATATTTGATGGATCCTATGTATCACAATTTTTAAAGTATAAAGCAAACCTTAAAATCTTGTTTTTATATATACAGATCTCAGGATGCACACAATGAAGAAGGTCTCCTTTACTTTTTCCTTTCACTGCTGAACATTGCTTAAAGCTGAACTATAAAAATACAATACTATAAGGCTCGGTTCACACAGGGGGCCATGCGAGGCGACACGACTTGCCGCGCCGCGACCTGCCGCGACCTCAGCGGCGACTTGCAAATGACTTCTGTATAGAAGTCAATGCAAGTCGCCCGAGGTCGCCCAAAAGTAGTACAGGAACCTTTTTTCTAAGTCGGAGCGACTCGAGTCGCTCCTCTTAGAACGGTTCCGTAGTACAGAACCGAGTGTGAACCGAGCCTAAAGATAGTATTATAGTAGAAAGATACTATAAAGATACCAATTGATGCAGCTCTGTATAAATATTACATTATTAAATGCATTTTTAAAGTATATGTGAACCTTCACCTTGTTTAGCAACCCATTCAGTTTAAAATAGAAATACAGGTTTTTGCCTTGGATTGAGAGTATAATTAGTTGGAACCTTGGATTGAGAGCATAATTAGTTCCAGAAACATACCTGTAATCCAAAGCACTCGTATATCAAAGCGAATTTCCCCATAAGAAATAATGGAAAATCAAATGATTAGTTCCACAACCATTTATTCATAAGTTCTTCAGTTTATAGTCCATATAAAAAGATTATAGCAATGTGACCAGGTTGTGTAACCATAAAATGTCCATCTTCAAATGGCAGCCTCCACAAGGGGATTAGAAGCAAAATCCAGCAGGAGCTACAGAGTATAAAAGAGAAGAGAGGCGCCTCTAAGTTTAGCAATATGGTTACATTTAATGAAGGTACAACATTTAGCAACTCACATGGTTGATGATCAAAAGAGGCACATCTAAGTATGAAGGCATCCGGGGTAAAGCTGTCCACATAGACCATCCTCCGCACCGCCGCCTCTCACCGCTGTCAGTCTGCAAAGGTGACCGGGAAGACTGCCCTGCAGTAGAGCGATCTGAAAGCGAGGCTTGAAGCATTTGTGGAGCGCAGAGTGGAAGGGATGGCGTCAATGGCGGTGAGAAGGTTGGTCTATGTGGACAGCTTTACCCCAGATAGCTGCATACTTAGATGTGCCTCTTTTAATCATATTAAATGTAACTGTATTGCTACACTTAGAGACACCTCTCTCAGTTGTGACATGGCGCTACTGGTATATCAAGACGTCGCTTGTATATCAAGTCACATTTTATTAAAAAAATGAATGTACCCCAGAATTTATATAATGGATGGCACGCAAAGGAACTTGCTGCTTCTGAAGTCGGCGCTGTTTGATGACGAAACAGCGGAGGTTGAACGCACGTCAGGCTACAGGTGGCATCCATCTTTTTTGATTGTAACAGTGGACCGTTTTGTATGATGTCTATTGGATGTTGTAGTGTTTTTAATCTTTTTTGATAAATCTACCAATAGCTTTTACACTATGAGAAGCTCCCTCTCTGTTTTCATGTTTATCATACTGCCTGCCCACTAATTTCACAGGAGCAATAGCAGGACCGTATTGAGGAAGAGAAAAGATCCGTGCCAGGAAGCCACCAGGAAGAGTGGGATAAGTCTCCTAAATGACCTACAAGCGTTAAGGACTTCTCTTGCTGTAAAGTAAGGGGGTCATTGACATCTGATGAGTGCGGTGTGTATTACCCAGCACAAGGTGTAATATTCACTACAGGGGGCACACTGGGAACCTGGCACTCAAGCAGTCAAGATTTCACAATCTACTGTATAAAGACATTTGCACTAGTTTACTTTAAGGATTTTTTATTTTTATGCAATATATATATTTTCCCATATTTGCATTCATAGTTTGGTATTTGTGACAATTCATTATGGTACATGTTTGATTTACTGTACAATAACGCAAGTGCTGCCTAGGGATAACTCCATAATGATCAGATTTTTTTATCTATAGGCAAACTTCTTCTATAGGCACACTTATCCAATAGCAGGAGTGCTGCCAGACAGCGAAGAATAGAAAGGTAAGTATTTCAAATGTTCTCTTATAGGGGGCATTTTCTAATCCTAGGAAGAGGGTCGCTTTGATGGGAGGACTGAATAGATCAATAGGCTTGTAGCTTTTAGTAACTATCAAGATGAAGAATTGTCTGTGTTGCCCCTGGGCCATCACAACCAGTCAAACTTTTCTTTTCAATCTCTAACTGTAACCTAAAAAATCTGAGTTTCTATCGACAACATACCTTTCAGACACTTCGATAAATGAGGCCATCTGTGTCTGTGTTTTGTTCTTACTTCAATAGCAGTTTTGCATTCCATCACAAAACACTGTGAGAAGGAGATCAATAACACAAATGGGTGGAGGCCTGTGGTAAGAAGAAAGAGATGGAATCACCCAACTGCAAAACCTTTTTGTATAACACGCCTAAAACATACAATAAATGTCTAGCAGAATATATTACCTTTGTACAGAATTTGCTGACCCTGCCCCTAGCTCAGTAGGGCTTTGCTATCAACACAGCTATTAATCTCCATTATCTGTTAAAGATCAAGGACATGCCTAAAGGATGTTGAATATGAATCTAGGATCCCCGAGTAAAATTGTGAAGCTTTGGCAAACATTATTTAAATCAAATGTTTGGCTATAATAATGTATATTTATTAATATCTATGTTGTGTGATGGCAGGGTGCCACTGGCATGTTCAGATATTCCTTTAAATCCATGAGGCTGAGCCTGCCAGGAAGTTTTCACCTATAATGGGCCCTTCCCTGCCTTGCAGGTGCAGATATACAAGGGAACTCAGACACAAATGATTGGCCCATTACAGATGACAGCTGCCTGCCTACAGATGACAGCTGCCTGGCGGACTTTGCCACATGGTTTCAGAAGAGCACCTGAACATGCCCAGACTCAACTCTAGTGCCACATGTTGGGCTGCATGGTCACCACATGAACTCCTTACCCATGGGATGGATTTCCCCAAGCACACTAAGATACCTAGGGTACAGGCCTCCATAGGGTACCCTGGGACTCTGGCCTATGCTATGGATTGCCCCTTTGCGTGAGCTCACCCTTTTAGAGATATCCAGCCTGGCCTGGCCTGTATTTTCAGTTGCTCTTCCACATACCCACTGCAAACCTTACAGCATAGAGTCCCACAGCAGACCTACACTGACACAAGTTTTGTTATTGAGCGACCTTGCCAGTAGAGGCTGGGATAAAGGAGATTCCAGAGGCGAGAGGCATTTTCAAAGCTTTACTGAACAGTCAGTCAAAATCCATATACCGTATATACTCGAGTATAAGCCGAGATTTTCAGCCTCTTTTTTGAGGCTGAAAGTGCCCCCCTCGGCTTATACTCGAGTCATCGCTGTCTGCCTGCTCGATCAGCGTGTCGAGCAGACAGACAGCGGCCATTCTATAATTCAAAAGCCGCGCCTCCGGCTCCGCCTTCGCCTGTGATAGGCGGAACACTGAATTTCCCAGCAGCCTGTGTTCCGCCTATCACGGACATCGTCTCATCCTCGTACTACGGACGAGGATGAAAGGATGTCCGTGATAGGCGGAACACAGACTGCTGGGAAATTGTGTTCCGCCTATCACAGACAGGGAGGCGCGGCATTTGAACAGGGGAATGGGCGCCGACGAAGAGCGGTGATCCTGGGACGGGACCGGACGGAGGCTCGGCTCGGGACGGGACCGGACCGGACGGAGTCTCGGGACGGGACGGGACCGGACGGAGGCTCGGGACGGGACGGGACCGGACGGAGGCTCGGCTCGGGACGGGACCGGACCGGACGGAGGCTCGGGACACAGGTAGGCTGGACACACAAGGCCACACACACACACACACACACACACACACACACACACACACACACACACGGATGGATGGATGGACACACACACAGGGATGGATGGATGGATGGATGGACACACACACACACAGGGATGGATGGATGGATGGATGGACACACACACACACAGGGATGGATGGATGGATGGACACACACACAGGGATGGATGGATGGATGGACACACACACACACACACAGGGATGGATGGACACACACACACACAGGGATGGATGGATGGATGGACACACACACAGGGATGGACAGGCATATCTCACCCTCGGCTTATACACGAGTCAATAGGTTTCCCAGTTTTTTGGGGGTAAATTGGGGGCCTCGGCTTATACTCGGGTCGGCCTTTACTCGAGTATATACGGTACGTTTACTGTCATCCTGGTCCCAGGTAAGGGCAAATGACTTAGTTGCAAAAATGTAAACGTTAAAGAGAGAGACTGAGTCGAGGAGTTACCGTATGGTACAAAGCTCATGGCCCCTAAAGACCAAGTTGCCCAATTGTGGATGAGATCCAATGCAGGTGTCTTTGAGCTAGATCCTTACAGCCTACATCCTGCTGTAGCTTTATCCTCAGCCACTTACCATCAAAAAGACTCCAGTGGCTCCACATCAAAACTATTTATATCCTAGCCCTCTACCATGGTGTGCTCGCATTAACTCTAAGTGCCATCTACCTATCACCAGTATACTACCTATGGGGACCTCTAGTGGCTTCTATTGCAGCTACACTGCAAATTAATTCAAGTGTTCCTCTAGCGGTCAGAAAAGAAAAATACCCTACACTTATATTAAAAGAACTCTAGAAGAGCGCCTGCAGTATGCAAGAGCAGCTGGAGTTATCATGGCATAATGTTGCCTGGACTAACTGTGGAAATCTGTGGTCTGGCAAAAACTATGTATGCAAGCACTGGATGCTGTAGGCTATATGTCACAAAAGTTTAATATGGGGAACAAAGCTATAAGTGTGCCTTAAAGCAAACCTAAAGTGGAATATACTTAAATAATCCAATGCCATCATCATATAGCTGGCAGCTGCAAGTGTCTGTATGTTAGGGCCTTTTTTATCTGAAGCGTTTTGGGTGCCCTGAATGCTCAGGTGATATGATATGCAAAGATGTTGGTCTATTACTGTTACTGTGCACTGGGCTCGATTCCTGCCTGAAATGTCTCTCTGACTGCTTATTTATTTCTGTGTGTTTAAACCTGGGAAGATATATATAAAAAAAAAAAAAAAGAAATCGAAAATAATTTTTTTTACAAAAAAAGCTCTATTTGTGGGAAAAAAATACATACGTTTTATTTGGGTATAGTGTCGCAAGACCGCGCAATTGTTAGTTAAAAGGGTGCTACACTTACGTCCTCTGCATCCCCTTCTGCTATCAGCTCATGGTCACTTCAGCAAATTTGAACGAAAGAAAGAAGTGTCCTCTAGACTCTCCTGATTAAAGTAATAGCTGTGGTCCACAGCTAACAAGCCACTGATCGCAGGCAGCCATTCACTAAAAATGTAATGCCGCGTACACATGACCGGACTTTATGGCAGAAAAGGTCAGACGGAATCATTTCATCGGATATTCTGATTGTGTGTGGGCTTCAGCTGACTTTTTTTTTCCAAAAGTCTGATGGACCTAGAAATAGAACATGTTTTAAATCTTTCCGACAGAATCAATTCCTATCGGGAAAACCGTTCATCTGTATGCTAGTCCGGCGGACCAAATACGATGCAAGGGCAGCTATTGGCTACTTGCTATTGAACTTCCTTTTCTAGTCCCGTTGTACGTCATCACGTTTGAAACTAATGGACTTTGGTGTGATCGTGTGTAGCAGGGGCGGATCCAGAGTCTAATCTCGGGAGGGGCACTGCTATAAAATATGTTTTTTGGGGGGCAATTTATATGGGAAATGGCTGGTATTGGCGCTTCAATCATTACGGCACCATGGTTGTTATGGTGTCAGGATGATTGAAGCGCATTATTTCTATTAATACATTGTAATATAAAATTAAATGGTTCAACTCACCATATTGCAGAATCAGTGGGAGCCCTGAGGATGTCACTTGCCATGTCGCCTGCCACCAAATGTGGATTGTCACTTGTCACCAAATGCGGATTGTTACTTGCCACGTCACCTGCCACACATTGCGGATTGTCACTTGCCACGTAGCCTGCCACACATTGCAGATTGCCACTTGCCACGTCACCTGCCACACATTGCGGATTGTGACTTGCCACGTCACCTGCCACACATTGCGGATTGTCACTTGCCACGTCGCCTGCCACCAGATGCGGATTGCCACGTAGCCTGCCACACATTGCGGATTGCCACTTGCCACGTCACCTGCCACACATTGCGGATTGTCACTTGCCACGTTGCCTGACCCACATTGCGGATTGCCACTTGCCACGTCACCTGCCACACATTGGGGATTGTCACTTGCCACGTCACCTGCCACACATTGCGGATTGTCACTTGCCACGTTGCCTGCCACACATTGCGGATTGCCACTTGCCACGTCACCTGCCACACATTGCGGATTGTCACTTGCCACGTTGCCTGCCACACATTGCGGATTGCCACTTGCCACGTAGCCTGCCACACATTGCGGATTGTCACTTGCCACGTCACCTGCCACACATTGCGGATTGCCACTTGCCACGTAGTCTGCCACACATTGCGGATTGTCACTTGCCACGTCACCTGCCACACATTGCGGATTGTCACTTGCCACGTTGCCTGCCACACATTGCGGATTGCCACTTGCCACGTAGCCTGCCACACATTGCGGATTGTCACTTGCCACGTCACCTGCCACACATTGTGGATTGCCACTTGCCACGTAGTCTGCCACACATTGCGGATTGTCACTTGCCACGTCACCTGCCACACATTGCGGATTGTCACTTGCCACGTCACCTGCCACACATTGCGGATTGTCACTTGCCACGTCACCTGCCACACATTGCGGATTGTCACTTGCCACGTCACCTGCCACACATTGCGGATTGTCACTTGCCACGTCACCTGCCACACATTGCGGATTGCCACTTGCCACGTAGTCTGCCACACATTGCGGATTGCCACTTGCCACGTAGCCTGCCACACACTGCGGATTGTCACCTACTGGTGGTCTTTTGTTGGGTCCCAGAGTGAAGATAGGCAGCAGAGAGATAATGCAATCTCTCCGCTGCACACAGCTTCGTACACAGTGAGGGTGGAACTGGAGGGATGCAGGGCAGTGAGAGATGATGTCATCTCCCTGCTCCCCTGCCTGCTGGCTTCCTGATTGGCCAGCAGCCCTCCTAAGCCGCCCAGCTGCCCCCCCCTCACCCGTCCACTCAGCGCGGGTACCCGCGGAACCGGACGCGCGGGTACCCGCGGAACCGACCGCGATTGGACCCGCGGAACCGGCCGCGGGTACCCTCGGAACCGGCCGCGATTGGACCCGCGGAACCGGCCCGCGGGTACCCGCGAAACCGGCCGCGATTGGACCCGCGGAACCGGCCCGCGGGTACCCGCGGAACCGGCCGCGATTGGACCCGCGGAACCGGCCGCGATTGGACCCGCGGAACCGGCCGTGCTGTCATTAGCTGGCGGTATTCTCGGAGGGGGCAATTGACCCGTTGCCCCCCCCTGGATCCGCCCCTGCCGCGATTGGACCCGCGGAATCGGCCGTGCTGTCATTAGCTGGCGGTATTCTCGGAGGGGGCAATTGATCCGTTGCCCCCCCCCTGGATCCGCCCCTGGTGTGTAGTCAAGTCCGTTCTGTCTGAACTCCATTGAAAACTACGTCGGAAAGACCGTCAGAGTTTATTCTGATGGATAGTCCGGTCGCGTACACGGCATTATAGTTTCTTGATCGTTTGCTAAACATTTGCGCAGCTATAAAGGGTCCTACAAAATCAGTAGCACCATCTTTTTATTCCAGTGCTCCTGTACTTTCAGAAAATGGTTAGATGGGTATTTTACAAACTCTGAAAACTATAAGAGAAAAATTATAAAAAAAGGTTAAGATATGCAAATGTGGTCTGGCCACCTAAGGTTAAAGGGGAGCACGGGGCCTGGCAGCAAAAGGGTTAAAGAGGGACCTTATCACCCCCTTTTGTCCCGATGTGTTCATTTTCTCTCAGTCTTTTCTCACTTCTTTTGCTGGGTTGTCCTCAATTAACATGCAGTACATACCCAGTGAGGCTCCAGGGGCAAGGTTCTACATGTTCCTGGCCTGGGTGAGAATGGGGGCAGCGGACAGGTGGAATGTAAAAGAAAACAAAGGTAAAAAGCTGAAAAAAAATCCTTTTTTTCTTACATGTAGTGCTACTCCTGCAGGAGCCACTGGTAATATTAGGTCCTCTGCTCTTTCTCTGGTCCTAGGCAGAGCCTTACTCCTGCTGACACCACCAAAATACCTTGACTGAGAGCTCCCAGCGGTCACTCAAGAATGGCATACACTGACTGCTAAAAAATAAATAGTTTGTACTGGCAAACAAAAGAGAAAAAGTAACACAGCAAATCAGTAATTTAGTGCCAATACATGGAAAAAACAAAACAAAAAAACACTGCAATACCAATACAATATACTTAACCCAGGTACCTTTAAGAATAGATTCACTATGTATTGCACTACCAAGAGCATAAAAAACCCACCTTCTCTATAGCACATCGGTGGGCACTGGTGTAAGCGATTGGCCTAACAGTGAGAATTGGTATGTGCCTGATTCTTCTTTTTTCTTATATGTTGTTTTATCTTTTTTTTTTTTTTTAAGTGCACAGAACTGACATATGGACCCAAGGTTTTGTCACAGTAGGCGAGGTCACCTCATTTAAGGGTGATCCTACTCTTCCTTTTCAGTACTTAAATATTTTTGTGTGTGGCCCCTGTGGTGGTGGGCTACTGGGGGAGGTATGGTGGTGGTCATTTGGCTCCCCTCTCTCAGTGGCGAGCCTGCTGGGCCGCATTGTTACCAAACGTAGCACTCAAACTGTCTTTGACAGGCTAGGATTGATTCCGGAACATACTTGTTTAATTATTTCTAATGTTTTGGGTCCATGTTCATGCCTCCAAAGTTGCAGAGAATGTGTTCATAGTTTGTAGATGTATTTTGTGTGATTGCATATATTATACATGTTCTAGAGATTTTCTATCTTTCCCACATGTATGGCAATGTTTACTATGACATGCTCCTTTGTTTTGTATAAATAAAAGTTATATAAAAAAAGACCATAAACAACAGCTCTCCGACTGGGAGATTACGTCACGTGACTGGAAAGATCTAACAATAAGTATAACAGGTTGGTTCACATGAGGGCTCCCAGTCAAGAAGATCTAGGCTTAGGCCTGAAAATTTGACAAACTAACAGCAACCTAGTACTGTCCCCGGTAGGCCAAATGATCTAACAGTTCCTTGATATTACCCTTCCCAACCAGCCGCCGCAATTATACTGAGGCAGGTTGGCTCCCCTGCGTGAGCCGTCACAGCTGTAGGTCTGCTCTTTAAGACGCTTCAGCAGGTGTGTGCCCGCATCATGTCCCTAGAGCCGATGCGTGTGCTCGGCCGGTTCGATGACCGCCAAGCACCCCGCGATTGCTCGTGACAGAGCGAGAACCGGGATCTGTGTGTGTAAACACACAAATCCCGGTTCTCTCAGGGGAGAGGAGACAAATCATGTGCTCCTACTAAGTAGGAACACTGAACAGTCTCCTCCCCTAGTCAGTCACATCCCCCCACAGTTTGAACACACCTAGGGAACACAGTTAACCCCTTGATCACTCCCCTACTGTTAACCCCTTCCCTACCAATGACATTGAAATAGTAATCAGTGGCTATTTTTAGCTCTGATTGCTGTATAAATGTCACTGGTCCCAAAAAAGTGTCAAAAGTGTCCGATCTGTCCGCCGCAATGTCGCAGTCACGATAAAAATCACTGATCACCACCATTACTAGTAAAGAATAATAAAAAATAAAAATGCCATAAATCTATCCCCTATTTTGTAGACGATATAACTTTTGCGCAAACCAATCAATATATGCTTAGTGCAATTTTTATTTTATTTTTACAAAAAATATATAGAAGAATACATATTAGCCTAAACTGATGAAGAAATTAGCTTTTTTTATTTTTGGGATATTTATTAAAGCAAAATGTACAAAATATTGTGTTTTTGTTCAAAATTGTCGCTCTATTTTTGTTTATAGCACAAAAAATAAAAACGCAGAGGTGATAAAATACCACCAAAAAAAGCTCTATTTGTAGGGAAAAAAAGGACATCAATTTTGTTTGGGTACAATGTTGCAAATCCTGCCAGGGCTGAAGTGGTTAATGTCTGATGGCTCAGTTGGGGCCCTTTAATGTTGGTGCACTAAAGCTGTGTGATGTTTCTGGGGCATAGAGCTTAGGAACAGTTAGAAAGGTTGGATTCAGTTAGTGGGTATGCCTATTTAAAGTGGCTAGGCAAAAACAAACATGTTTGAAGAAAGAGGAGTGTACTGTGGAGAGAGGATTAGAACAGGCTAAGGTTGGGATATCCTGCAACAAACTGTGATGCACAAGGAGTAATCAAAGTCAGCAGTCTGGAATACTGGCAGCTTTGGTAATGGTCTTAGGCGTTGATAGCTGCAGCTTTCAGAAGTAAATGGAAGCAAATGTATTTGGCTTCTGTTGGGGAACAGTGTCACTGGAAGGTAAAGGCCCTGCTAAGCCTGCGTGCAAACAAGAACTAATGGTTGATTATAGCAACTACATAGGTCAGAGATCCTCTCACCCAGTCCTTATGCTGCACTTCTTAGAAGACTGAGTCATCTGTGCAGTGGGGTGCCCTCTTAAGTGGCAATGCAGCTGCGTCGATCTGGAAGAATACAGGTCAGGCAACAAATCTGGAAGATAGCAGGTCCCCCTTGGGTTATCTCACAGGTGCTCAGCACAACAGTCTGCTCCTCAGACCTGATGCAGCCCTGTAGAATGCAGCCTGACCCAGTCCACAACTGCACAGCATGGTCATACTCACACCTTTCCTCCAACCGCCTGACCCCTTCCTGGGGTTTGTGTTTTTTATTGTCTCGCTCCTTGTGGGCTTTGTAAGTGTGTCCCCAGATTTACTGTATGTAAGATCCTCCTTTGAGACTACATTTCCCAGATTTCTCTAGGCACTTTCACTAGCACTATGACAACACAAAGTGGTGAGCATTGCCATCTTCTGGGCAAATCGAGTTATGCATTTTCAGTAACAACTTACAGTGTTACATACTGTACATTTTTGGGGGTGAGCAATGCAATGGGGCAAAGAGTTTTTTTTTGCTTGTTTTTGCGTAAGGCTGGGTTCACACTAGTGGGTTCACACATTCAATTTGCACAGCAGGAGATTGTGACCGACTCTCTATGGAGCCGGTTCACATATCTTCACAGCGGCTCTGGTGCGATTTGCACAGGAGGCCTGTGTGTCTTTTGGTCCATTTCAGGTCTGAATTCAGCCAAAAATTTGGGTTGAAATCGTACCTGAAATGGTGAACAAGAACACACTGGACTCGTGCTGTGAGCTGCTGCGTGCTCATATGTGAACCAAGCCTTAAAGTGGATGTAAACCCCAATTTTTTTTTTTAAATTAAGGCTTACACCTTGTACAGTATAGGATTTCATGTCATGTTTTCTATATAAAATAATATACAAAGTGGTTGGAGGGAAGCTTCAGAATGGCAAAGATATTTTTATTACTAATTATGAATTGCATGTGCTTAGCTCAGCAATGTAACCTGTAATAACCTGTGTCTGTGCCTCCTAGGCTTCCAAGGTATGCTATCTTTTTCTTTATCTAAACCAGGGGTCTCCACACTTTCTAAACAAGGGGCCATTTCACTGTTCTTCGTGTTCTCCAGACTTTGTGGGGGGGGGGGGGGGGTGGACTGTGGCCAGTAGGAGTAGAAAATATCTCATAGTCAGTGGGAGTAAACAATGCCCCATCATTGGTTTTAGGGGGAGTAACAGTATCTCATTGTTGGTATCAGTGGAAGGAATCTTGCCCTATTGTTGGTGTCAGTGGGAGGAATAGTTCCCCATCATTGGTGTTAGTGGGAGAAATAGTGCCCCATCATTGGTGTTAGTGAGAGGACTAGCGCCCTATCATTGGTGTCAGCGGGAGGAATATTGCTCCATTATTGGTGTCAGCCAGAAGAATAGTGCCCCATCATTATTGTCAGCGGGAGGAATAGTGCTCCATCACTGGTGTTAGTGGGAGGAATAGTGCCCCATCACTGGTGTTAGTGGGAGGAATAGTGCCCCATCATTGGTGTCAATTGGAGGCATAGTGCTCCATCATTGGTGTCAGTGGGAGGAATAGCGCTCTATCATTGGTGCCAGTGGGAGGAATAGCGCCCCATCATTGGTGTCAGTGGGAGGAATAGTGCCCCATCATTGGTGTCAGTGGGAGGAATAGCGCCCCATCATTGGTGTCAGTGGGAGGAATAGTGCCCCATCATTGGTGTCAGTGGGAGGAATAGCGCCCCATCATTGGTGTCAGTGGGAGGAATAGTGCCCCATCATTGGTGTCAGTGGAAGGAATAGTGCCCCATTATTGGTGTCAGTGGGAGGAATAGCGCCCCATTATTGGTGTCAGTGGGAGAAATAGTGCCCCATTATTGGTGTTAGTGGGAGGACTAGTGCCCCATCATTGGTGTCAATGGGAGGAATAGCGCCCCTTTATTGGTGTTAGTGTGAAGACTAGTGCCCCATCATTGGTGTCAGTGGGAGGAAATGTGCCCCATCATTAGTGTCAGTTGTGAATTCGAATAGTGCCCCAAGGGCCAGATAGAGGCAAGCTAAGGGCCACATCTGGCCCCAGGGCTGCAGTTTGGAGACCACTGATCTATAAAATGTAATTTTTTTAACTTTGATTCAAGGAATCCATTATTTTCTTTATTTTGTTCAAGAGGAAGACAGAATAAAATTCTTGTCCTAAAAAAAAGGAAATGTTTAATTATTTTAACTGATTACTCATGGTAAGCTACATGGTCTGCTGAGTCTGGTCATGTTCCAGCATGTGAATGAAGTGTGCTGAGTCTGACACAGGAACATACCAGCAAGCACACACGATTCTGAAGGAAATGGCAGTAGTACTAGTCCCCTTAGTACATTAGGCCTTCTGAGCCAAATGCAAAAATCTCCTCCCATGATCTGTCAGCTCTTCCAGCAGTCTGACACTCGCAGCGTTGAACAATGGAATAGCTGCGTCCTCAGGAAGCTGTCTCATCCACACCTGCTCTGTGATGCAGTGGCGGTGACGTACATTGAATAAATTCATTCCTGGAAGAGATCACACTGCTCTATTGTGCTGAAATTGGATTAATCACCGAGGTGTTACAGGAGGCATCATCTACTACAGGCATGACATTTAAAGGGAACAAACACTTTGCCCAAAAAAAGTGATTAAACACTTTCTCTATTTATTTTGTGTGTGTGTTTTTTTTTGTTTTCTTTTTATGAATATTAATGTTTTTATAAATATTTATTTCAGTAGAAAATAATTATTGATTTCAGTTCAGCTGCAGTCAATAAAGCTTTGGGCTATTTTTAAAAGTATGACTTTGATCTTTGGCCTCGCTAGTGTGGTTTACGTGTAATGAGAAGTGTTGGTTCATTGTAAACAAGGAAGATATAAAATACAAAATAAATTTTTCAGTTAACCCGCAGGGGTGGAGAAGTGACCCGTGAAAGTGAAACTGCAACAGAGAAAAATCAGGCCTCTTCCCCTGATAGGAGGACTGTGCTGTGTGTCAAAGCTGTGTACATTTCAGGACTGGATGCACAGAAATTCAAATCCCTTCCGTAGGCAAAACAACTCGCATATATGTATTTATCTGTGCATGTTTTTCTGTTTGCTTGGAGTTTAGCGTTAACAAGAACCTGCTATTGGTAAAAAAAAAACACATAGGGGGTTATTTACTAAAGGATTATCCACTTTGCACTGCAAGTGCACTTGGAAGTGCAGTTGCTGTAGATCCGAGGGGGGCATGCTAGGAAAAAAAAAAACAGCATTTTAGTCTGCACATGATTGGATGATAAAATCAGCAGAGCTTCCACTCATTTCAGATCTACTCCTTAGATTTAGAGCGACTGCACTTCTAAGTGCACTTGCAGTGCAAAGTGGATTTTCCTTTCGTAAATAACCCCCACAGACTGGCTATAGGTTGTCATACTGACCCAGAATTCAAGCTTCACTGGCTGCATACTTGTTCCAGGTCAAAGTGAACTGAAGAGGGACGGTTAGCATGCTAGCCGGGCAACTCACATATTCAGGATGACATCCTACATATGAGGACCAATTTATCCCCTTCGCTACTTGACTGCTGCCTGTCAGATGGAAGCATTCAGGTAGCCGTGCTGCCGCCCAATTGCTTCCACACATCCTCGATCACCAATGCCATTTGCATTGCATTACATTCTTTTAGACCCTGGATGTCTCATTAAAGAGAACCTGTCACAAAAAAATCATCACATAGGGGACTTTTTGTGGGTGGATGAATCTCCTGCTGTGTCTGTTGTATTCCGACAGCCAGCATTTTTGGGAGAGCGTCGAGAAGTTACCTTTTAGTGGCAGAGGAGCTGGTATATAAAAATAAGGTGAGCACTCACATAACATAAGCACTAAGGGCTAAATCACCCCAAACACTTTAGTGGGAGCGCAGGACTACTCCACAGCTTCCTCCTGGCACGTGCCTCCACATCCTCTGGAGATAATGTCACCACAAATAGACTCCACCCAGCGCGTTTCATCACCTGAAGGTAATTGAGTATGTATTGTTATCTGTTGATCCCACCAGTAAATCTTTTTTTTCCTTTTAATTTTTTTCTTTTACAGTAAACCCTATGAATAAAATGACCATTGCAGGCTTCCTTTTCAGTGTTATAAAGTTTGCTGCCACCCATGTAACTGTCACTTGTGTTCTGGACATCTTGGCCTGAATGTAAATGTGGAGAAACACATAAATAAAGGCCAGTGATACCAATAAATACAATAATTACAGGTAATAACTGTACAAAATGTTTTCTTTATAGTAGTGTCTAACAGAGTTGTTTTAATGTAGAAATGACATAAATGTAACATCTGCCTGAAATCTTCCTCTATCATGCTTTGGTGTGATAACATCTGTCGGAGTGACGTAACCGTTTCCATTAATTAAAAAGGAGTCCTGCGCAAATAATGCCACAAAAAATAAATAATGTATAAAAATGTGAAGAAAAACAAAAGTCAATGTAAATATTTCAAAAATAAACACACCAATAGTGTAAGTGTGTAGTAAAAAAGTACTGGAGAAAGAACAGGACCAAATGTTCCAAAAGATCAGGCTCCCAGAACTCTCACCTCAGAGATGGAATAATAAGGCAAAAGAAAGTAATTCCAGTGGACTTCTCCTTCACTTCTCTGTGCACAATCATCAAATGGTATAAACTTCTACCACTAGAGGGCCGATTCAATCTCTTATGAGTAATGCTGCAGCATAAGTATCCTCGTGGTATGAAACTTAAAGAAAACACAGAGGGGAAGGGGGAAGGGAGAGAGAAAGGGGACTCCAATAGTGTAGTGGTTTCCAAAACTGAATAAATTTATTTAAGAGAAAGCAAATGGACTCTCACATTTAAAAAGAAAATATCAAACAGAAAGAGATCTGGCGTGTACAGCCAGTCTTACGCTCGTTCCGGTATTCCTACGGCCACTCCGTTTCCATTGTTACATTTCGTAAAGTTTTTCTCAGTTACATACTATGACAAATTTATATTCTGCCAGCCGGTAATCTCGATTATTTTGCTGATGCTTTTTTTTATCTCCAGCTTCCCATTTGACATGTTTATCAAAGTGACAGTGAATGTCAGAGAGCATATAATCAGAGAGCTTCACTGACGCATAATAGCGACTCTGCTTAGAACAAACTTGACATGTGGCAAACACAGCAAATAAAGACAAACTGTAATGCTTTTACCTTTGCTCCATTATAAATGACTTGGCACAGGTAAAAAAACAAAACAAAAAAACACACAATGCACCCTTGAGCCCGGTCCACCCGCAGCAGGTTTCAGCCTTTTTTATTGAGTTTAGTAGGTTGTGGGTAGTAGGGCTGTATGGTGTGCATGTGCTTTCCTCTTCCACCTATATGCCAGGATTTTGTACTCCAGGGCTAAACATCCAGTATGCATGAGGCCTTAGCACGAACAATAAAACAAAAGGCCCCTTTCATACCTATGTGCAAGTGTATATTGTAACAAGTTGCTTAATGTAGAAAAAGAGCTTGGAGATATGGGACTAAACAGGACTCACAGCACTCAAATAAATAAAAGAATATTGAATACTTCGACCCAACTTTTTTGACATGTTTCGCCGATGTGTCTTCTTCAGGAAAAAAGACGCAAAGTAATCTTTCTAAGTACAAATATCTTTGATGTTGCTTAATGTGCTGACCCTCTTAAGTATGGAGTTCACCAGAGCTTCACAGGTTGCCACTGGAGTCCTCTTCCACTCCTCCATGACGACATCACAGAGCTGGTGGATGTTAGAGACCTTGCGCTCCTCCACCTTCCATTTGAGGATGCTCCACAGATGCTCAATAGGGTTTAGCTCTGGAGACATGCTTGGCCAGTCCAACACATTTACCCTCAGCTTCTTTAGCAAGGCAGTGGTCAGCTTGGAGGTGTGTTTGAGGTTCGTTATCATGTTGAAATACTTAGAATAAATGTATTACTCCTGCGCTGTCAAAAAAAACAATAAAGCTAGGGGTACACTGCAGCAAACACCTGGTAAGCTGATCCTTAACGGATAGAGAGGTAAAAAATAATAAATATTGGTGTTTGCGCTGTGAGATGATTACGTGAATAAAGTGCTAGTGCAATGAGGGGATATAACCAATAACAAATTGCTAGGTGCTAAAATATCAGGTGAGGATAAAAATAATTCCTATAAATAATGAACATGCATAATCATAAGTGAAATCTTAATCATAAAATCAAATAAAATATACAAATCCATGAATAAGCATTTAAAATAACATATCAAGAGTCCAATGTGCGCTTCTCAATAAAAAGTAGACATGTGCATTCGTTTTCGTCCGAATGCATTTTCGTCCGAATTTCAGCTATTTTCGTTTTCGTTTTGACAAACGATAACGAAAGCACAAAGTCCGAAAAACGAAAGATCCGACATAAATAAATGCTTTATTTTCGTTTTCATTGTTACAACAGTTCGATATAGAATAGGAGATTCAATGTGACTCTGACGATAACAATCTGTCTATAGAACCTGTGGTCGAATGTGCCTAACCTTACCTCTATTAGTCCAAGATTATATAGAGAAAATATTCGACAGAGAAAAAAGATTTGACAGAGAGAAAAGATTCTGCAAGTTACTGTCCTAAAAAGTGTTTGGGGACCCGGGTCCTGCCCCAGGGGACATGGATCAATGCAAAAAAAAGTTTTAAAAATGGCAGTTTTTTCGGGAGCAGTGATTTTAATAATGATTAAAGTGAAACAATAAAAGTGTAATTTTCCTTTAAATTTCGTAGGGGGGGGGGGGTTGTCTATAGTATGCCTGTGAAGGGGCGCATGTTTCCCGTGCTTAGAACTGTCCCTGCACAAAGTGTCATTTATGCAGGAAAAAAAGTCCTTTAAAATCACTCGCAACTATTATGAATTGTCGGCTCCCGTAATACAGAGAACACTCATTGAAAGTCATTGATAAAAAAATAAATAAATAAATAAAAAAGCGTGGGGGTCCCCCAAATTCAATTACCAGGCCCTTCAGGTCTGGTATGGATATTAAGGGGAACCCTGCCTCAAATTTAAGAAAAAATTTGACGTGGGGTTCCCCCTAAATATCCATAACCAGACCCTTCAGGTCTGGTATGGATATTAAGGGGAACCCCGCGTCAAATTTAAAAAAAAATTGACGTGGGGTTCCCCCTAAAAATCCATACCAGACCCTTTATCCGAGCACGCAACCTGGCAGGCCGCAGGAAAAGAGGGGGGGACGAGAGAGCGGCCCCCCCTCCCTCCTGAACCGTACCAGGCCACATGCCCTCACCAGCGGCGGTAATCCACTCTTGCTATCCAGCGACGGACGGCCATCTCTCCAGCGATGTCTCATCTCATCCAGCGCAGCGATCCATCCTTCTTCTGTCTCCGTGGAGGAGACACTGCAAGGATTCCGGCGGCTGACGTTTCTTATATACGGAGGGCGGGGCCACCCGTCACCTGACCCCGCCCCCCTCTGACGCAAGGGGAAACCCGGGGTTCCCTGTGACGTATGGGTGACCCCGCACCCCTCTGATGTAACACAGGCAGGTTTCCGTTACATCAGAGGGGGGCGGGGTCACCCATACGTCACAGGGAACCCCGGGTTTCCCCTTGCGTCAGAGGGGGGCGGGGTCAGGTGACGGGTGGCCCCGCCCTCCGTATATAAGAAACGTCAGCCGCCGGAATCCTTGCAGTGTCTCCTCCACGGAGACAGAAGAAGGATGGATCGCTGCGCTGGATGAGATGAGACATCGCTGGAGAGATGACCGTCCGTCGCTGGATAGCAAGAGTGGATTACCGCCGCTGGAATCTTTTTTTTATTTTTTTATTTTTAATAAAGGAATTTTTCAAAAGTGTGTTTGTTTTATTTAACCATTTTTTACACTTTCTTTGTGAAATGGTAGGGGTACTTTTGTACCCCCTTACCATTTTAAACAGGGGGGGGGCCGGGATCTGGGGGTCCCCTTGTTAAAGGGGGCTTCCAGATTCTGATAAGCCCCCCGCCCGCAGACCTCCACAACCACCGGCCAGGGTTGTGGGGATGAGGCCCTTGTCCTCATCAAAATGGGGACAAGGTGCTTTGAGGGGTCACAGACCCCCAAAGCATCCTCCCAATGTTGAGGGCATGTGGCCTGGTACGGTTCAGGAGGGAGGGGGGGCCGCTCTCTCGTCCCCCCCTCTTTTCCTGCGGCCTGCCACGTTGCGTGCTCGGATAAAGGGTCTGGTATGGATTTTTAGGGGGAACCCCACGTCAATTTTTTTTAAAATTTGACGCGGGGTTCCCCTTAATATCCATACCAGACCTGAAGGGTCTGGTTATGGATATTTAGGGGGAACCCCACGTCAATTTTTTTCTTAAATTTGAGGCAGGGTTCCCCTTAATATCCATACCAGACCTGAAGGGCCTGGTATTTGAATTTGGGGGACCCCCACGCTTTTTTATTTATTTATTTATTTATTTTTTTATCAATGACTTTCAATGAGTGTTCTCTGTATTACGGGAGCCGACAATTCATAATAGCTGCGAGTGATTTTAAAGGACTTTTTTTCCTGCATAAATGACACTTTGTGCAGGGACAGTTCTAAGCACGGGAAACATGCGCCCCTTCACAGGCATACTATAGACAACCCCCCCCTACGAAATTTAAAGGAATATTACACTTTTATTGTTTCACTTTAATCATTATTAAAATCACTGCTCCCGAAAAAACGGCCGTTTTAAAACTTTTTTTTTGCATTGATACATGTCCCCTGGGGCAGGACCCGGGTCCCCAAACACTTTTTAGGACAGTAACTTGCAAATTAGCCTTTAAAATGAGCACTTTAGATTTTGAACGTTGGAGTCCCATAGACTTTAATAGGGTTCTAAAGTATGCTATATACTAGCTCCGTCGAATCTTCTTTATACATTCGACAGACACCATAAGCCTTCAAAGACAGATTCGACCGTAATTCATGTGGATTTTCGGACGAATGCAATTTTTGAACGAAAAACGAAATAAATAAAAACGAATTTCGGGAGTAACTAAATAAATTAAGTTTTCAGACGAAAACGAAATTCCGAAACGAAATATTTTACTCTGCACATGTCTAATAAACAGTATAAATGAAATCCAGAAAAAAATTATTCTGTGCCAATCTGACGATTGAAAATGTAATTCAAACAATATTGTGACAATCTGATAGTGATACCAAAATAAATAATGGATCCCTCCACCAAGAGAAAAAAAAAACTGCCTGGTCAGTCCTCAGTGATGATACCTGTGTGTGTACAAGCCTCTCACCTTACTGCCGTAAGGTAACAGCATTTATGGATCGCAAGCAGCAGTCCTCAGAGGGTCCCTCTTTGATGTTAGTAGCACTTCCTTTGCTGATATACTCAGTGTGAAGAGATGAGACAAAAAAATGAAGAGAGATGCCAATAGCATAATCCCATTTACAAGGGTCGGTTTATTAAAACAAACATGCAAATTCACTCACTTTTTGAATTTTAAAAAATGGCAACAATCCACGAGCACCAAGCTCGTATGCTTCAGTCAATCCTGGTTACATCTATTTCTCCAAGGGATTGGGCGCTCGTGGATTGCTGCATGAAGAGTAACCTTCACAACATTACGGGCCATTCAACGAGGCATGTGTGACATTTTCTGGCAGTGCGTATGTTAGAGACTCTGTATATAGCCCTACAGAACAAATAGATAGTTCACAGTCCACATGGAACTTTTTTCAGGGAAAAGACATAGAGCATGCCATAGCTACAACTACAAACTTATAAACACTGCCATCTACTAGTGGAAGAATATACAGTAGGTGTAGAAAAGAATCACCCCCCTTTTAAAATAATCACATTTTGTTGCTTTGCAGCCTGAAACAAAGACAGGCACAGTTTTTGTTTTATCCAGCTGTATTTATAACATCCAAGTGGAAGATATTACATCAACATGTCAGAAAAAAAAAGATCAAAACAGAATCACTAAAGTGCAAAAAGGATCACCTCCTTGTGTCAGTATTTTGCTGAACCATCCATTGCTTTAATTGCAGCCTTTAGTCTGTTAGGATACGTCTCTACTAACTTTGCACATCTAGACTTTGGAATATTTGCCGACTCTTCTTTACAGAACTGCTCAAGTTCAGTTAAATTTGTTGGTGACCGTTTGTGGACTGTAGTTTAAGTCTGGGCTCTGACTAAGCCATGCAAGGACATTCACCTCCTTCTCCTTCAACCACTGTGTGGTAATTTTTGCTGTGTGCTTTTGGTCATTGTCATGTTGGAATGTAACCCTTCTTCCCATTGACAACTTTCTGGCAGAGGGCAGCAGATTTTCTGCAAGAATTTGATGGTATTTTGCCCGATCCAATTTTTCCTTCTATCCTGACAAGTGCTCCAGTCCCTGCTGCAGAGAAACATCCCTATAACCGGATATTACCTCCTCCATGCTTTACTGTAGGAATGCTGTTATTTGGATGGTGAATGTTTTTATTTTTTTCTAACATGTTGGTATTATATCTTTCACTTGGATGTTATAAGTTGCACTGAGTAAATATAGCTGGATAAAACAAAAACTGTGTATGTCTTCATTTCAGGCTGCAAAGCAATAAAATGTGATTATTTTAAAGGGGAATGATTATTTTCTATGCCCACTGTATTTCTACTAAATACTGATGTACAGTAGTTATTGCACAAAATACAAATGAACATTGTATCCCAACAGTGTATGATGTTGGATGCCTTTCACCAAATTCATGAAAACCCCGCTACATTTTCATTGTTAGTACTAATGTGTGAGATAAATTCCAATCCTTCTTATTTGCAGCAATTTTGCTGTCTGGCATTGTCACTGCAACCAGTGGCAGAACTACCAGGGTCGCACTTGCGTCCGGGCCCTGGCCTTCCACCACTGTCGCGGGCCTCAGTGGGGTTGCTTGCCGCAGGGCTGAGAGCATCTCTCTCATACAGCATAGAGACTGCACTGACAGTTACCCCTCCCTCCTTCCTAGCATCCTAACATAGGAGGAGAGGGGTGGGAGGAGAAGGAGCAGATTGTCTCTCTCCTCTCCCATCTGTGCGAAGGAGGAGGGAGGGGAAACTTCCAGTACAGGCTCTGGGCTGTATGAGAGATATGCTCTCAGCTCAGAGGCCTGTTAAGGAGGCCCTGATAGTCGGCACTGATAGTAAGCACTGATAGGCTACACTGATGGGCAATGATAGGTGGTATTGATGAGCACTGATAGGTGGCATTGATGAGCTCTGATAGATTGCACTGATGGGCACTGATTGGTGACACTGATGGGCTCTGATAGGTGGTTTTGATGATCACTGATAGGCAGCACTGATAGGCGGCCCTGATTGGTGCCATTGATGGGTGGCACTGATAGGCAGCATTGAAGGGGCACAGATAGGCGGCACTGATAAGTGGCATTATTTAGCACTGATAGGTGGCATTTATAAACAATAATAGGTGGCATTAATAGGCGGCACTGATAGGTGGCATTGATGAGCAATGATAGGTGGCATTAATAGGCGGCACGGATAGGTGGCATTGATGAGCACTAACAGGTGGCACTGATAGGATGCACTGATAATTAGTGCAAACTATGTACTGACAGTCTTGCCGGTTCACGGCTCTCCTTTACTCACACAGACACAGCATGGGAGGAAAGGACTGTTGATAACCGACAAGTCTGTTTTCATGCAATCAGATGATAACATGGTAAAGAGCCTCTGTGATAGGCCCTTTACCATGATCAGCTGTGTCTGAAAGACAAAGCAGTCACTACAAGCTGGGGTAAGAATTTAAACAGTTTACTGGGAAGTGTTTATATTATTGTACTCAGTGTGTTAAAAATGAAAAAAAAAAAACACTGAGGATTTAAAGTGGTCTTAAGGTTTTTCACCTAATGCATTCTATGTACTGTGCTGCAGCCCCCCCCCCCCCCCCCCTACATGATAGTGATCCGATCCAGCGATGTGAACGACAGCAGCAGCTTCTGACGCTGTCTCCCTCCTCATTGGGCAGCTTGATAGTAGCGGGAGCCATTGCCTCCCTTTGCTGTCAATCAAATGCTGGGACACAGGAGGCAGGGGGCGGGGCCGAGGCTCACTGTTTGTGTCAATGGATGCAGCAGCGGACTCAGGAGCGAGACCAAAAAGTAGGAGCCAGGAGCACCGGCGGGGGACCCTAGAAGAGGAGGATCGGAGCTGCTCTGTGCAAAACCTAAAAATTACACAGAGGAGGTAAGTATAACATCTTTGTTTTTTTAGAAAATAACAAAGGTTTACAACCACTTTAATATAAAGCCCATTTTCATCTGAAACATTTTTTTTATGTCCAACAGAGTGTAACTATATTAGAATCTCTGGTTTTCCAAATAAAGTCCAGATCACACAGCATCGCTGGTGTGAGCTTGAACGATCGGTTTTCTATAATCACCATTTACCTTTCTACCTATCCATCCTCCGCACTGCAGAGGGCGCTCAACTTCTATCCTCTTGTTATTCTAAACTCGCGGCGCCTGTGTGATTGGTGTGCACTCAAACACTGGAGGCGAAGCAGTACTCTAGTTTCCGTCTGCTACTTCTTACTCAGCCAGCCAATGAGGAAAGAGATTGACGCTTACTAGATGATGACAAAAGATCGCCGACAAAATGACCGCATACTCACCGGAAAAAGACTGCTGTAGCTTTCTGTTGTAGTCCGGTATCCGGAAGTTGTATTATCTGTGTGTTTGAGCATGGCAGCTGTGGACCTTAGAGGTAGGCATTGTGTCTCTGGTGATAAAGCAGATAATACGTTGTATAGTTCTATTATTAGCGGTGTACAGGTTAGAGAAGGCATGGTGTGTCCTGAGCTGGGAGAAGTGAGCCCCCCACATAGCCTGAGATGGAAAGACCCCATAAGGAATACACAGGTAATGACTGTCCACATTCTGTCTGATGTAAATACTCTGATATTTGTGATTTCTGTTTGTAGATAATTTGCTGGGCATCTCCTGGGTGGACAGCGCCTGGATCCCCATACTGAACAATGTCACCGTCCTGGATTACTTCTCGGAAAGAAGCAACCCCTTCTATGACCGCACGTGTAACAACGAGGTGGTGAAGATGCAGAGACTAACCCTGGACCATCTCAAGTAAGCTGGCTGTGTAGGATTTGGGGGTCAGATGTGTTTACAATGCCCTCTATATTATAATCTGGTCACTTTTCTAAGCATGATTATTTTCAAATATATAAAGATGGGTATTAAATCCAAAAATGTATTATATTGCGGCATGCCAGTCATTAGATGTGGTGGCTGCATTCGTTTTATTTTCTTGGGCTTTTTCCCCTGGTGATCTGGCCAGTAAATCACCTCCTGTATAAGGCTTCATTTACTTGCATATACACGTGATTTTTCAAATTACTGATCTGCATACAGTTACTTTTTTTTTCCTTTTTATTGAAACTTTGAAAACATTAAAACCGAGTCAACAGTCAGCACTACAATGCAGCTCCAGTCCATACCAGTGACTAAGGATGAGCTCCGGCGTATTCCCACAGCCATGTGCAGAGCCCGCCAGGAAGTCGGCACCGCTCTGCGCTAATCACAGGCAGTGAGACACTGTCCTGATTTCTGCAGCCACGCATCAGGACAGTGTCTCACTGCTGTTTTGCCAATGTTTTGATAGGGTGGGGACAGGGAAGAGCTTAGTTTCCATCAGTTTCTTATTCCTTTCTGTGACCTGTTGGAGAAAGTTTGCCTCGCTTCTGGTACCATGATGTCCATTCAATAAATTGGAGGTGTGGGGGTCATTGGCACAGGAAGGCAAGGACAGCAGTAAAAAAAAGATGAAGTTCTAACTCTACTAAAGATATGTTTCCTCTTTGTCCCTGTTATGTTGATTTCCTATCTCTTCCTGTCCTGAAAGGGAGTGAAAGGAAATCTCCCCAATAGGGACACAGCCTGCAATAAAAACCTGACAGAGGCTTTAACTCTTCCCTGCCCTATTCAAGATGAAATGAGGTATTGTCTAGAGTTTTGCGTTAATTTATTTTATGATGATGTTATGTCAACAGTTGCAAACTGAGAAATGCAAATCACATGTGCTGAGTTGTGATAGCCCATTTCGACTACTGCTGTATTTGCATGCATTCTCCATTCATTATGTATGGCCTGTAAGAAAAATAAAAATAAGCAACAGACCTAAAAATTCACATGGACCCTCTTTCTCACCTCAGCGCACCGCAATGCAGGGTTTGTGTTGGGGTGCTTTCTACAATGGGGCCCCAAAATCCTTATTGTGCCAGCATACCGTTTCGAGTGTTGAATGACTCCTGCATATATTTTTGATCCATGTTGCTTCTGTTTCTTATTTTTTTCTTTTGTTTGTGTGTTTTAGTCAGATGACTGGTGTGGAATATATTTTGTTACACGCACAAGAGCCTATATTGTTCATCATCAGAAAACAACAGAGGCAGTCTCCCACACAGGGTGAGTACAGCATGCTCTATATAGGTTGACTTCTTACAACAGTCTTTAATGTTACTTCATCATTTTAGGAAGGCCAAATTTATACTTTTAAATGGCTAATATATAAAGCCGGGAAGAGAGAAAGTTGAAGGTATTGCAGCCCAACGCTGGGTTCATGTCTCATGCCATGAGGAATCTTTGATTGGGCTGGATAAAGTGTGATTTTGTGGGCATACAAGTCATGCAAGTCAGCAGTCCCAAACCTTTTTGGCAACAGGAACCAGTTTTGTGGCAGCCTATTCTCTGGGGGGGGGGGGGCTATTCACGGAGTTGTTCCTCGGCCCCCCTTTACAAAACAGTCCCTCGTTTATACCAATGTCCTCCTCTTTACATCCCAGTACCCCTTTACATGTAACAGGGACTGCTCTGTAACGGGGGGCTATGATGCACAGGGGCCAATGTAATGTTAAGGGGCTGTGATATAAAGGGGCACTGTAATGATTAAAGTACCCCTTTACAGTGCAGCCCCTTTATATTACAGTGCCCCTAGCAATTTCAGCCTCTTCCATCATAGTGCCCCTGCAGTATGTCAGCCACTACCCCCCCCTTTCCTCTCTAACGTGAGACTTCCCTATACCAATGTCTGCCTCCCCCGCACAGGAGTCGTACCTTTTTGGCAGGGCAGAGGCTTTGATCATTCTGTGTGTCGTCTCCCAGCTCCCCCGCCTGCCCTTACGATGTCATCCTAGCAGCAGGGCAGGGGGCGGGAGGAGCTCTCCATTCTGATCTTCAGCTCCTACCTCCCCCCTGCCCTGCTGATTGTATGACATTGTTGGCCGGGTGAGCGGAGGGGCCAGGAGAGGACAAACGGGCATGGCTGCACAGCAGGAGGTGAGCGACAACCGCAGTTTGTAATAATCCTGTGTGCCAATCATCTTATGCTGTGCAGCCTGGGCATCATCACCGGTCTATGGCCCGGGGGTTGGGGACACCTCATGTAATTGATATCCATTACAGCTAAGGGCTGGTTCATACCAGATAGTCCGGTGCATTTTTAATATGCATTAAAAATTCCAATGGCCTTCACATCAGCGCAGTGCATTCCAGTACGATCAAAAGTAGCAAAAAAAATTTCTGTATGGAATGCAAAATACATAAAAATTGCACTGAAACGCACATGTCCTGAATTGAGGTGAAGAAAAAAAACGCCCTGGCATGGATTAAAAAAAGTGTATGCAGAATTGCATTCTGAACGCAGACATTGTGGCATGAACCAGCCCTGCTACAGTAATGTAGCAGTAAGTGATTGTGATAATGGCACTACTAATCAAACACTGGAAGTCTTTGCTGTAGGGCATTATCCTCTAATAGTTTATTAAAATGACAGCAGTAGTAGATTTATGCATGTGTGCTACATGATTTATTTTTGTTTGTTTCCTGTATTATCAAGATAATCAATCCTTCTGTTTGCAGCTATACCGCTGGCTGATTATTACATCATCGCAGGAGTAATCTACCAGGCTCCAGATTTGGGATCAGTTATCAATTCCAGATTGGTAAGATCTATATTATATTTCATCGTGTATAGCCCTCATAGATTATAGATCTAAAAAAAGCTGCTATGAAACTTATTTGAGCATTTAATTACTGTTAATAAAAAAGGTTGGACATCTATCCCTAACTGCAGGTGACCCCTGGATGTGCAGAAACATGCAGAAAACCGCAACTCCTGTCCTCCTGTCTTTTCTTTGTACAGGCTTCTCACCAGTGTGTTTGCCTATACTTTTATTTTTTATTTCCTTTATTATACTTCTCTAGGCATCTGTTTGGTGCTGCATCTGTCCCTGCCGTCTCTTTGCTGAAAACCGAGCCACCGAATGGCTCGGTTCTCTTACCTCCCTGAGCAGAGAAATGCTGCCTGTCAGTCAGAATCTCTTCTGCTCTGCTCCTCCATGCTCATTGGAGCGCTGAGTTGTTGAGGGGCAGGGAGTGGCTGTCTTGGCTTGCTGAGAGGCTGAGACAGCCATTTGTCCAGGCAGCTAGTGGATCCAGAACTCCTAAGTTGGGATGACACGGTGCAGAAACTGATTCCGGTGACGTTGGCGGAGAGCGGACTTCAGACCGCTCTCTGCTGAAAATGGGTCACAGGAGTGCAAAACTAATTGCACTACTGTAACCCTTAGGAGAAGCACAGTATAAAAAGCTCAGGCTGGACCTCTCCTTTTTAAGCTATAAACCAAAGTAGCCTTGTCAACACTGACATATATAAAATGGATGTGACCTTTTACATGGAAGTAGCAATAATATAACGGTACCAAGTTGTACAACCTGAAATAGATTAGGGGTGGCGTTTTAGATTCAAAAGTATAAATATATAGGTACATGGATGATCTGGAGACCAAGGTCCTGGTAGTCTTCCATGTTTAGCTAATAGGCATAGATATGAGAACCAAAAAGGATTAATTAGGCTTGGTTCACACATATACGGATCCTGAGTGTTTCCCGCACTGCACTGAAATCGCATTCCATTCATGCGATCTGCCACCGGTGTCCATGTTAAATTAATGGCATCCCAAAACAGATTGCAAAACAGTGTGATTGCAAGAATCCGATCACATGGATGTGAACACCCATGCGATCTGATTCTGGTGTGGCAAAAAGATGCCTGCACCTTTTTTGTGCAGTGGGAATTGAGCCCTTAAAAAATGTATGCACTCAAATCGCCCTGCAAAAAATTGCATGTGATTTGAATAGAAATGCGGTACGATTCCTATCTGAATCACATGATGGGATAGGTATGAAGGTTGAAGCTCTGGAAAGAGGATGTTGGAGCTGTAAGAACAATGAAAAGACATAAAGAAAAAAAGCTGATGGGAGGAAGAGAACTGGGGGCTGGAAGGCTATAAGGAGAAGACATGGGGGGGGGGGGGCTGGGGAGGCGCCTAAGACATCAAGCCACTATAAATTCAAATGGACAATACAGAATTATTAAAGTGTGGCAGGCGGGTGTAAGAGGAGTGTATGTATGGGCCAGGATTGCCATTAGTATTTATCATAATATCAGTTAATCTTATTTTTACTGCTTCAAAACTACGGTTGGAAGTCTTTCAGACTCTAGTTATTGTGAGTCGTCATGGCTGCTTTTCATGTGCTTAAATAATCGGGTACATAATCGCCCCCGCTAGTTGTAAATTTTAATTCCTTCTCAGGTTTTTTTTTTTTTTTTTTTCTGATCCTGCAGTGTCGGTGGAGCTAAAAAAAAGGAATAATATCTTCAGACTTTCATGCATACAGGGTTTTTTTTTTTTTTTTTTTTTTTTTTTTTTTTTTCCTTCAAAGGATATTCTAGCACCAATGGCAGGCACAGTCAGGGCTGCTTTCTCTACAGATCACTCGTGGCAGTCAGTGATATCTGACAAGTGGTGTACAAGTGGCTTTATTACTTTGAGTCACTGAGCCTGAACAAGTATACACATCAGACATTCCGACTGTCCAATCTACATACATGTAGCCAGAGATGGCCAACAACTAGCATTTCTAAAGGAGGCCTGCAATGGCACACTCTTTATTTCTCTGTGAAAGGTTTTTTTAAATATATTTGGGAAGATTAAAAATGTACAGCAGATTTGTCATAAAATGTTACAAAGGTGAACATAGGCTTTAAGTAACTTCAGTAGTGTGACTCCCCAAGATCTTAACTTTAAAAGTATAACTTTGTGTAGTATATGATGTTATTTAATCTATGATTGTAAGTTTTCAGTATTTCATATGTAAACTAAGGTCCACATTGATCTTTCAGCTGACTGCAGTTCACGGGATCCAGTCTGCATTTGATGAAGCCATGTCTTACTGCCGCTACCATCCTTCTAAAGGCTACTGGTGGCATTTCAAAGACCAGGAAGAGCGAGGTACGCTACTATTCCAATTCATTTTTCTGCCTTGTGATACAAACTTTCTGGTTTCTTACAAATATGTAGAAATGAAACACTCTGTTGCCTTCCAGTAATAACATGCATATGCATATATATATATATATATATATATATATATATATATAATTGTATGGAGGCTGTATGCCCAGAGCATTTTAGAGGTTGATGCCCAAAATGTTTGTATGACTTATCATGGACTATACAAAATAAATATTCATTGCAGTCACTTGACTTATTCTCTTACTGATGTGTGCTTCATTTAAAGTCCCAATTCTGTTCTCTCCTCTCATATAACATTGATAGGGATGGAGGCAGGCATTCCTTTAGTGCCAGCCTCATTTAAAGTCCCAAAAATCCTCCTATTTTTTATATAATATATATAAACATGCAAATGAGGTGAAACAACTGTCAATGTGAAAAAGAGAAATAATTCCCCAGAAGCACACTAATCTACAATTTTCCTAAATATTAACAATTTGTAAAGAGATTCCTGCGCTTAGTACATAAAATAGCCAACAGCTGAGTACTATAACCCAGATATCGGGCACAAAGAAAAATGTTTAAATAAGTGTAGCGCTAGGGCAAAAAGTGCAATTCATGCGAATCACAAAACACATGTGATGTGCATACATCCAAAAATGGTATAATAAAGTGCAATTGTGCATTAATTGGTACAATTTGTAATGAAATAAATCATAGCAACATATGTGCAATGTAATATCACAAGTGCAAACAATGTGCACAAAAGTGTCCGTATAGCATATCCCAAAAATATGCTACAACATATGCAAATCAATATAGTAATACAGTCCAACTTAGTGATGAAACAATAGTTAAACAAAATCTCATTGCTCATGCAAAATCCTTCAACAAAGTGATGTCTATCACTTCCACTCCTTAAGAATAAAGCTCACAAGATGCTGTTGCCAATCACTCTCTTTTCTGGCAAATATCGCCTTATTAAATGTTATTGAATAGCTGCTTAACCACTTCCTGCCTGGCGAACATCATATGAGGTCGTCTACTTTGAGTGGTTATATCTGAATGATGCCTGCAGCTACAGGCAACATTCAGATATCTTCCTTGAGAGCCAGAGATTTCCCTTCACCGTAAGAACAATCATCGTTCTTACAGCTGGCGGGAGGTAACATCCCCACATGTAGAGAGTGTCTTTATTAATCTGGATGGAGATTGGCGTGTTTAAGCGGCGCTTCAATAAAATTTAATAAGGCAATATTTGCCAGACACGAGAGTGAATGGCAACAGCATCTGGTGAGCTTTATTCTTAAGGAGTGGAAGTGGTACACATCACTTTGATCAAGAATTTTGGTGGATCAAAGAGATTTTTGTTTCACACTATTTTTTTTCATCACGCTAAAAGTATGGCTTTCATTTTTTAGATTTCTACTTACCTAGGTGGATGCAGCATAGGTCCGCCTACAGCGCCTCTGCACTGAAAACCGAGCAATTGAACACCGCCGATCACTCGGTTTTCACAGCTCTATGAGCAGAGAGCTGTAGACTCAGTCACAGCTCTCTGCTCTTCTCCCTGCTCGCTCATTGGAGCGCTGGGCTGTGGTGGGGGCGGAGTGGGCTGTCTCAGGCTCTCAACGGCACATTGAGACGGGTGTCAGTCCAGGCACCTGGTGGATCCAGACTTCCATTGTCGGGATGGCGTGGTACCTGGACTGCTATCCATGACGTCAGCAGAGAAAACGGGTCACGGGAGCAAAACGAACAGCACTCCTGTGATCCATAGGCGAAGCCCAGCCAAACGAGCTTTGGTTGGACTTCTCCTTTTAAGTTGGACTGTATTACTATATTGATTTGCATATGTTGTAGTATATATTTCTCAAAGCGTCTTTCAGGACAGCACCTGGAGTGAGCGTAGCTCCACCCAACTTCCAGGAAACGCTGAATAATTCCTTTTTAAGGCAGCCCCTTCCACCATGGCCTCAGTTGTAGTGCTTCCTCCGCCATGGTGGAAGAGCTGCGAGGAACTGTGGGTGGGCTGTGCTCTCTCCAGGCAGAGGTCCTGTGTGTGGGTGCATGGCTCACCTTTAATTTTATTTTTTTATTTTTTTTCCGTATTGGATCTTGTGGTCCTCTGGCCCATCCCAGCATTCCCCCAGATGGGTGGGGGACACTCTGGAGCTCCCCCTTCTTCCCCGCTCTGGACGGCTGGGATAGTCTACCCCCTTCCTGGAGCATGGAGCCGGGGCTTCCCAGGTCTCTGTTTTTTGTTCTGGGTCTGGATGGTGGACGATATAATTTACGGAAGGGGTGGAACTTCTGGCCGTGCGCACGGCTTTCGGTTCCGGCCTGTGGAACGCAGGAATGCGGGGGACGGGCTCTGTCTGGCGTAGACTTCTGGTCGTCTCGGCGACGAGGAGACCAGGAGTTTTAAAAAAACTGGCAGCAATGCAGCTACTCCTGCTGCAGTATGGAGTCGAACAGGAGCCACAAGTGCCAGCCCAGCCAAGGTAAGCTTTTACCTTGGGGCTTTTTTACCTTCCCCTGGTGACTATAGTTTGGGGAAGGGGGAGCCTTTTCCATGTTCCTTCTGTTACCACTTGAGGGGACATGTTTTGGATGGTCTCTCCCCCACCCCACCTAAATGGGGGGGGGGGGGGGGGGGAGAGGAAGGGAATCTATCAGAATGTCCGCTAGAACTTCGGCGCAAAGGGTGCTCTGGTTTAAAACTTGGTCCAGGGACTCAGCTTCTAAAGTGAAGCTCTGGTCTCCCCTTTAATGGGGATCTACTTTTTGGCCCTGACGTAGAGGCCATTTATAGGACCGCAGACAAGAAAAAGGCTTTTCTGGCAAAGAAGAAGCCTTTAATGAAAAATTATTTTTGTCCTCTTCAGCAAATCCAGGCCCCCAAGGAAACAGGATATAAGAAGCCCTGGGGTACACAGAGGGGAAAAGGTAGGACGGCTGTTCTGTTTCATACGTCCTGAACAGCCAGCTAAAAGCCAGTGATGGTGGTCCTGCTGTGGGAGGGAGTCTTCTAGCCGCCTTCCCTCAGTGGTGGGCAGTAACCTCCAGTCTGTTTGTCCTGAATGTCATCTCGCAGGGGTATGAGCTGGAGTTTTCAGAGAGACCTCCAAACCGCTTCTTTGTGACCCAGATCTCCAGAGCACAGGACAAGGCCCTAGCCCTGATATCCCTTTTAGAAGAGCTGAGGCACCATGGAGTAATTATTCCAGTACCTCAGGAAGTGGAAGGTCTAGGGTTTTATTCTCACATATTTCGAATAAAAAAATTCCTCTGGAAAATTTTGCTTAATTTTGAACTTTAAACTCTTGAATCAGTCCATTCATTACAAAAGGTTCCGCATGGATACGATCTGCTCCGTAAGGAAACTATTTATGGGGGGGGGGGGGTGTTTTATGGCTTCCATCGACCTCAGGGATGTGGGATGCTTATCTGCACATTCCAATAGAGGTAGCATCCCAGAAATTCTTGCATCTGGCAATCAGCTCAGAGGGCAGGATAGCCCATCTGCAGTTCAGAGCCCTGCCTTTTTGGTCTATCCTTGGCTCCGAGGATCTTCACCAAAGTCATGGTGGAAACCTTAAAAAAGGGGGAGGGGTGTGTTGCGCTTCCTAAATACCAACAAAAACGAATACAATAACTATAAATCAAATAGTACTAAAAAGGTGTAAATAATTCTTAAAGTGTTTAGTGAGCGGCACTTAAAGCTTAAAGAAGTGCATTAAAATGAACGTCTAATATATAGTGTTCTTATGCATTATTCCTGTGTCTAGAAAATAAGCAGAACAGTGCTTGAGACCATAAAGTGCATAGAATAAATAAATTAAGGATGAGTGAACATCTATGATATCACTGTAAGCAAAATTATAAAAAAATATATATAATGGTCTATGTGATCAAAATCGCATAAAAAAACCTATAAATGAATGAAATCGGTGATCTAAAACGTGCAGAGAAAACAGAGGAATGTCCCAATTACATTCCTTAACATAAATAGAACTAAATAGCAGCAAAAACGTGAATTTCGATAAAGTGTCCCATACACAATTCAATCATGCAACTTTCAGATGTGATTTCACAGCCGCCAAAAAAAATGCAATGTGCCAAGGCAACTCCCCTCCAACGGTGTTCCGTGCCAGTGCTGGTTATCTTAAACAATTACCTCACAGCTGCAAGGTATGCAGCGAAACAACTGATGTTGCAGGGAAAACTCAGGGGGGTCAGCGGGGCTGTGGATGGGGGCTTCTGACGGTGCCGTTCTTCCTTGTAGTTATGGCCAATATAGCAATGCTCAAAACAACAGGTAAAGAATATCCTCCATAGTGTAGTATTTCAAACAAATAGTTTATTAAAAGTAGCCAAAATTTGGAAACCTTGGCACCTCTGACGATACAGGGAATAGTGATAGTTTACCTGGATGATCTGCTTCTTTTCGCCATCTCAAAAGATCATCTGCTGGCGAACCTGAACAGAATACCACTTGCAAGACCTAGGTTCAATCCTGAGTTTCAGGGCCCTGAAAAAGTCACGTGACAGTGACGCAATGCGTAGGGAGGCAGAGCCTGTGACAGACTCACGAGAGCACTAGCAAATGTTTTACTGCACGGATTAGCGGCAGTGTCTGACCATATTTTTTTTTTTTCTGAAAAGCGCTACTTCTATTTATAAACATGTGAGTGGATACAATTCTGAACCCTAACGTTTCATAGTAGTGGAGATCTGCGCAATGATACATTTTTATTCTTGGTTCCTTACAAGCACTTATCTATCCACGAGCCCAGCAGCAGTAACAACTTGATTGAGCACTTCACCTGGACAATATATAAGGTTGAAGATTGTTTGCTTGGCAGAAACTAATATATAATATGCTGGAAGTTTAAAACCCTCGGCAGTGGCTGCTTCTTTACATTGATCAGTATAATTTAGTCCATTTCATTGAGGACTATTCCGATTTTTGGAGTGATTTTTGCCTTTCCAAAACTGTTCTCCTGCTCAGAAAGTTGGCCATCAGATTTAAGCTTCCTTTCAGGTGTATGGCTGACAGGGACCCCAGATTCTTCTCTTCCCAGATTAAGATCTCCCAAGCCAAGGACAGGAGAACCCTGCTCCTGGTACCTCCCTGCTTTGCTATGTAGACAACTGCCGTGCCATTGTCACACAAGACCTGAACGTGTTGACCCCTGATCTCAGAGAATCAAAATTATACTAAATAATAGTGATGCACTATAATTCCACCTCAAACCTAAAGTGCAATGTGCAGATAATACAATAAGCTAAGTGCAACACAGTGACCTTCGGGGGGGGGGGGGGGGGGGAGACCAAACCATCTCCCACTATAATGACTGTAAATGATTCCAAACAATATAATACTTCCTGCAGTGCCAAAATAAATAAATTACTAATAAATAGTTATGAAACAAGGACACATAATAAAGTGCAGAGTGCTAAATGTGCTGATTGTAAACGTAAAAAAACAGGGGAGATGCAAATATCCCAAAACCCCCTGACACTGCAACAAACAATGGGGCTAAATAAATAGTATATCCAGTTTGGACATAAATCGGATCCCATGGGTGTGAACATGAACACCCATGGGATTTGATTCTGGTGCATACCAAAAAAAGGATCCTGTGCAAGTTTGGTCCGAATGTGATACGAATTCAGCCATACTATCCATATGGCTGAAATTGCATTGCACGGACATCCCATATGATTTGCAGTGCGGAGCTCATCGCATGTGATATTGCAGACCGTACTAGTGTGAACCAACACTTAGACAAATGCTAGTGAGACGATTCAAGCATTGGCCTCTTCTGGCTGAGATGTCTGTGCCATAGCTCCCAGCTGTGCTCCCACACTTTTGTTGCTTTATGCAGCCTTCTGCAGCGCAATAAATCAAACTTTTCTAGTGTAAAAAAACAAAAAAATGTTTACATTTTATGATTTTGTGCCAGGTGGATGGATCTGTAAACCTAACCAGTATTGTTGCCACTCAACAACATAAGAGATATATAAAAAAAACAATGCAGGCTGACTCAACCCTCCAGCATCATCCAAAAATTTAAATAAGAACTTTATGTGGACTGATCCTTTTAATAGATGTCTTGTTCTTTTTCGGATTCTGAACTACGTTTTTATTATATTCCTGTGAAGAATGTAGTGTATGCTATGGCTGATTTTCCTTTCTTGTATTTGCAGACAAGGCCAAACCAAAAGCTAAAAAGAAAGAAGAAGCCAGCTCCTTCTTCCAGAGACAGAGGGTAGATGCATTGTTACTTGAACTCAGGCAAAAGTTCCCACCAAAGGTTGTCCAGGTAAATGAAAATAGTTGGGCAGTGCACATTTTTGTTACCATGATTCCTACTGGATCTCCTTTACCTTCTGTAAGTTATTTTGGAACGGTGCTGGATATAACTTAAAGGGGTTGTAAACCCTCATGGTCCTATGCATTAAGATGAAAAACCTCCTGTGGTGCTGCAGCCCCCCCCCCCCCCCGAGCCCCCGTTTTACTTGCCTGACCCTGATCCTTTGCCGGTCTGGAACGAGCAGACCAGCTCTAGCTGGTGTCTCGTGTCCCGATTGGATAGATTGATAGCAGTGCAACCATTGGCTCCTGCTGCTGTCAATCAAGCCGGGGGCGGGGCTGAGTCCTGCATTCTGTGAATGGACACAGATGCAGGACTCGGGAGCGTGCTCCGCACAGGTGTCCACCGTAGGAGAGAGCTTCTCCAATTAGACACTCGATGCAGGGAGAAGCCAGGAGCACTGCTGAGGGACCCCAGAAGAGGATGTTCGGGGCCACTCTGCAAAACAAGCTACACAGTGGAGGTAAGTATGACAGGTTTTTATTTAAAAAAAAAAAAACAAACAAAAAAAAAAACAAAGCTTTGAAAATCCCTTTTTAAAGCTGAACTTTACCCATAACAGTTTGATAACAATTAATATTCTTTAACAAAAAAAACATACATTACACTTTATTCATTATGCTACCAAAATTAGTGGGTGCTGTAAATTGCCTCCAGCATTGCACCCATTTCCTCTTGCTGGAGGCTGCCATTTTGTTGAAGTCCAGAGCAGTCATTTCCGTAATAAGCTCTTTTTCTATCCTTAGTCTCAAAAACTGTCACTTTTTGCAGTTAACGTGTGTGTATATCCTTGTCTTGCCTTGTATATCCTTGTCTTTGTTCAGCTAGAGGGGAAGGCCAACCAATAGCTGACGGTGCTTGCTCATAGTAAAGGGGAGAGATTATCAGGGAGATGAGGCACTATTCTTGTAAGTGTAACTCTTTTGTGTCTCCCTGGAGTTTGTCCTGTCACTTCTCCTGCCTTCCTCTTCTCTCTCCCTAATCTTTCCTTTCTCAGCACAGACTTTCATCCCCCCCCCTCCTCCCTTCCACTGCAGCATCATTACACTTTTCGGCAGTCAAAGGATTGGCCTTTAGTGACTCCCTGATTAATGACACAGTGCCGAAAATACATGAAATTGAGGTTGTGCAGAGCAGGAAGAGGCTGTTTATTACTTTATTTTAAACAGTATAGGCAATTGTGTTTAATATTTTAAGACCTAGAACTGAGCGATCAAACACCACTGATCACTCCATTCTCTGTCTTCAGGCTGCAGAGAGCTGGTGACTGTTAGTGACTGGCTCTTTGCTCTGCTCTTTGCCCCTCTCCCTTCCCTTGTATACACTTTATAAGGATGCCTATGATCCTGCCAATCAGCTTGACAAAGGAGCGAGAATGCTCATGAAACACGTTGCATTACCTTCCTCGTCTTCTGACCATCTGCTGTCCGAGCTTTGCTTTGAGATTCCTCCACTGTGGCTGGCTTGTCACAAATCTACACCCAGAGGCACTTCTCTCCTTGTCTTTTTCAGTGTTGCTGGAACCTGGTTTCTGTTCCTATATGATGGCAGCCCTAAGTGTTGGACTTTATGCTACTCCCTATTCATTTATGGACTTTTAGAACATCTTTTTAGACTGTTGTATATGTTATATATAATTATAATTTTTATTTACCATTTTGGGATACATTGATCCAGTTTTTGTGCCTTTTACTTGTTTGTTTGTCTTTGCTCTGCCCCACCAGCACTCGCTGGAGTACTGGGCTGTGAAGGAGGTGAGAGCGGCTGGTTCAGTCTCCCAGTGGCTCGCTGAGAGGCAGCTTCCGGTCCAAGCATCTGGTTGGATCCCAACCACACGGTCAGGATCTTTTCAGTGCCTGAACCAGCTCTGTGACAGCGGCTGACAGCAGGCCTTATCCTACTGTTGGCTTAAACGAGTCACAGGAGTGAAGAATGAACTGAAGTGGCAGAAGTACAACCCAAAAAAATAAAGTTTTGGCTATACTTCTCCTTTTTAAAGATGAAATCCATAACTAACAAGAAAAAAAAAATGAATAGCCCATTAAAAGATTAACCACTTGCTTACTGGGCACTTAAACCCCCCTCAGTCCCAGACCAATTTTCAGCTTTCAGCGCTGATGCACTTTGAATGACAATTGCGCGGGCATACAACACTGTACCCAAATGAAATTTTTATCACTTTTTTCCCACAAATAGAGCTTTCTTTTGGTGGTATTTAATTACAGCTCAGAGTTTTATTTTTTGCTAAACAAACAAAAAAAGATGCAAAAAAAAAAAAAATCATGTTTTAATAGTTTGTTATAAAATTTTGCAAACGGGTCATTTTTCTTCTTCGTTGAAGTGCGCTGATTAGGCGGCACTGATGGGCTGCACTGGTGGGCCCTGATGGGCTGCACTGGTGGGCCCTGATGGGCTGCACTGGTGGGACCTGATGGGCTGCACTGGTGGGACCTGATGGGCTGCACTGGTGGGCCCTGATGGGCTGCATTGATGGGCAAAGATGTCACGGATGGGCACTGATAGGTGGCTCTGATAGGTGGCACTGCTGGGCACTGGTAGATGACACTGATGGGCACGGATATGTGGCACTGGGGTGCAGCACCTTTGAGGCAGATTGTGGGCACTGCTGGGTGGCACTGTGGGCACTGCTGGGTGGCACTGTGGGCACTGCTGGGTGGCACTGTGGGCACTGCTGGGTGGCACTATGGGCACTGACGGGGGGCACTTTTAATAAGTGTGGCACTGCAGGGGGCAGGTGGGCACTGGCAGGGGGCAGGTGGGCACTGATGTCCCGATCACGGCCGCCGGTGATCGGCTTTTTTTTTTTTCTCCTCGCGCTGTCAGCGCGAGGAGGAATAATAGCCGATTACCGGCTCCGTTATATCACATGATCAGCTGTCATTGGCTGACAGCTGATCACGTGATAAGGGGTCGGGATCGACCTCTTGCACGGAACGGTGATCAGGCGAGTCTCATGGACTCGCCGATCACAGAGCGCGCGCCCCTCAGGGGGCGCGCAGGCCGCTCGTACACGGGACTACGTCTATTGACGTCGTCCCGGAAAAGGAGATCCGCGCTGTAGCCGTCATTTGGCTATAGCGCGGATCTCAAGTTGTTAAACGACAAAAGCAACTTTTTTTTTGCACTATGCATCTTCAATCCAAAGATCTTCCTCGCAGTACTTTTTTATTTATTTTTTTTGCTGCTAGATGTGCTCAGCTATTGATATTCAACCTGCATAATTTGAGCCCAGGTTGTCTTGGACTTGCCAAGCCTGAGACTGGACAGTACAGGAAGAAGCAGCCCAGTGATGAGCTTATCTCTGTCACTCTGCTGTGTCCTATCGGCATGCTTCTTGTCAGCAAATTAACTGGTTCTTTGTACTGCTTCTTCCTCACACTCCAGCCCTGATATACAGGGCCTGCAAGAGGCTGATACCAGGTTATATTCAGATGATTGCAATGATGGTTTTGTTTTTTCCTCAGAGAATAATTACAGGCACTCGCACAAAACAAGTGTACATCCACTTTTACTGGATGAATTGCTATGCATTTTTTAAATGCATCCTCATGATGTGTCCTATGGAAAAAAAATGCTTAATACTTTCCCCTTATTAATAAAAAATTTAAAGAGAAACTCCACTTATGTTGAGAAAAGCCTTCCCCTCTGGGCGATCTATGTACATTGCAAGGATTTTAACAAACTTTGATGCAGTGACCTACCTATTGTTGTTCTGAAGAAATAGCTACAGTGCATTCGGAAAGTATTCACAGCACTTCACTTTCCCATATTTTGTTATGTTGCAGTCTTATTCCAAAATGGATTAAATTCATCATTTTCTACAAACAGTACCCCATAATGACAATGTGAAAGAAGTTTGTTTGAAACCTTTGCAAATTTATTAAAAATAAAAAAACAAATAAAAATTCCATGTACGTAAGTATTCACAGCCTTCGTCATGACACTCAAAATTGAGCTCAGGTGCATCCTGTTTCCATTGATTATCCTTGAGATGTTTCTACAACTTGATTGGAGTCCACCTGTGGTAAATTCAGTTGATTGGACATGATTTGGAAAGGCACACACCTGTCTATATAAGGTCCCACAATTAACCACGCAAGGGTACAGAAAAATGTCTGCAGCATTGAGGCCGGGTTCACACCACAGCGATGCGGGAACGCCGCGAATCCGCGGCGTTTTCCCGCATTGCACACCTCCCGCCGCCAGTTCACACTGCCCTATGCGGAAGGCTGGGAGTGTCAATGATATGTTAATGACACCCCCAGATCCGTACGCATATCGCAGTGCGATCTGCAGACTCGCACAGGAATCGGATCGCATGGTGTGAACCCCCATGCGATCCGATTCTGTTGCGGACCAAAAAAAGGGTCCCGTGCGAGTTTGCTGCGGGAGCGATGCGAATTCAGCCATACTATCTGTATGGCTGAACTCTCATCGCTACGGAGATCGGATGTGATTTGCACTGCAGTGCGGGTGCGAATCACATCCGGATCTCTCCCCGCAGCAGTGTGAACCCAGCCTGAAGGTCCCAATGAGCACAGTGGCCTCCATAACCACTTAAGGACCAGGCCTCTTTTTCAGATTTGGTGTTTACATGTATAAAACAGCTTTTTTCGCTAGAAAATTACTTGGAACCCCCAAACATTTTATATTGTTTTTTTTTTTTCCTAACACCCTAGAGAATAAAATGGCGGTCATTGAAATACTTTTTTTCACACCGTATTTGCACAGCGGTCTTACAAGCGCGCATTTTTTGGAAAAAATTCACTTTTTTGAATAAAAAAATAAGACAACAGTAAAATTAGCCCAATTTTTTTTTATATTGTGAAAGATAATGGTACGCCGAGTAAATTCATACCCAACATGTCACACTTCAAAATTGCGCCCGCTCGTGGAATGGCGTCAAACTTTTAGCCTCAAAAATCTCCATAAGCGACATTTAAAAAATTCTACAGGTTGCATTTTTTGCGTTACAGAGGAGGTCTAGGGCTAGAATTATTGCTCTCACTCTACCGATCGCGGCGATACCTCACATGTGTGGTTTGACCACCGTTTTCATATGCGGGCGCTACTCGCGTATGCGCTCGCTTCTGTGCGCAAGCTCGGCGTGACGGGGTGTTTTTAAAAACCTTTTTTTTTTCTTATTTATTTTAATTGATTTTATTTTATTTAAAAAAAAAATCAAAAAAATGTATCGCTTTTATTCCTATTACAAGGAATGTAAACATCCCTTGTAATAGAAAAAAGCATGACAGGACCTCTTAAATATGAGATCTGGGGTCAAAAAGTCCTCAGATCTCATATTTGGATTAAAATAAATAAAAAAATAAAAATAAATGACATTTAAAAAAAATATACCTTTTTAAGAGGTATGGGCGGAAGTGACGTTTTGACGTCGCTTCCACCCTCCTATGGTATAGAGACGAGTGCGGGCCATCTTAGCCTCACTCGTCTCCATACCCAGCTAGCAAAAGGACCCGATCGCCTCTCCGCCGCTACCGACGGCTCCGGTAAGCAGCGGGAGGGGGGTGGCACCTCTCCCACCGCCGATAGCGGTGATCTCGCTGCGAATCCGCCACGGAGACCACCGTTATCGTACAGACGACCGGTGCCTGAAGAGATGGATATCTCGGTTGTGGCAGCAGCTGCTGCCGTTACCGAGATATCCCTCTTCAAAAATAGGACGTACATCGGCGTGCGCTGGTCGTTAAGTGGATAATCTGTAAATGGAAAAAGTTTTGAATCACCAGGACTCTTCCTAGAATGGGTTGCCTGGCCAAGCCGAGCGATCGAGGGAGAAGGGCCTCAGTCAGGGAGGTGACCAAGAACCCGATGGTCACTCTGACAGAGCTCCAGCGTTTCTCTGTGGAGAGAGGAGAACCTTCCAGAAGGACAACCACCTCTGCAGCACTCCACCAATCAGGCCTGTATGATACAATGGCCAGACGAAAGCTACTCTGTACAAGGCACATGACAGCCCACCTAGAGTTTGCCAAAATGCACCTGAAGGACTCTCAGACCATGAGAAACCAAATTCTGTGGTCTGATGAATCAAAGATTGAACTCTTTGGCCTAAATGGCAAGCGTCATGTCTGGAGGAAACCAGGTACCGCTCATCACGTGGCCGATATCATCCCTACAGTGAAGCATGGTGGTGGCAGCATAATGCTGTGGGGATGTTTTTCAGCGGCAGGATCTGCAAGGTTAGTCAGGAGTGAGGGGAAGATGAATGTAGCAATGTACAGAGACATCCTTGATTCAAAATCTGCTCCAGAGCGCTCTTGACCTCAGACTGGGGTGAAGATTCATCTTCCAACAGGACAACGACCATTAGCACACAGCCAAGATGAGAAAGGAGTGGCTACAGGACAACTCTGTGAATGTCCTTGAGTGGCCCAGCCAGAGCCCAGACTTGAACCTGATTTAACATCTCTGGAGAGATATGAAAATGGCTGCGCACCGACACTCCCCATCCAACCTGATGGAGCTTGAGAGGTCTTGCAAAGAAGAATGGGAGAAACTGCCCAAAAGTAGATGTGCCAAGCTTGTAGCATCATACTCAAAAAGAAGGGTGAACAGCGGCGCTAGATATGGTGATAACATAAAATTATATAACAACTGGAATATAGGTATACATAAAATGTGTGTGAATAAGCACACATGATATTAAAACATTTGTTTAAAACATAATGTCCATAAATGATCCGAGATCTTGTATGATTAGCACCTGGAGGCAGCTCCCTTAGAGTGAAGTGATGAGCTCTGTGTAGAAATGGGAACAGAGGGGCGCCAGACTGAGTGCAGTATAAATCATATATTTAATAAAAACAAGTAGTAACTCACAGGTTAAATTAGATGAGTTCAGTATGCAGTGAAAATCGCCAGTCCTGGAGTCTCATAAATGTCTTCCCTTTGCAGCCTGGAGCACTGGTGTGATCTTACAGGGATGGTCTGATGAAGAAGCTGTAGCTTCGAAATGCATTACCATTCCTTGCCACTGTGAATAATCACACTTCCTGTTCCTGTGAAGTCACGACCAGCTGCTTCTTGTTTCCTGCCTCCTGGTTCCCAGCATTTTCTGGATCCCTGTAAGATCACATCAGTGCCCCAGGCTGCAAAGGGAAGACATTTATGAGACTCCAGGACTGGCGATTTTCACTGCATACTTAACTCATCTAATTTAACCTGTGAGTTACTACTTGTTTTTATTAAATATATGATTTATACTGCACTCAGTCTGGCGCCCCTCTGTTCCCATTTCATACTCAAAAAGACTTGAGGCTGGAATTGGTGCCAAAGGTGTGTCAACAAAGTATTGAGCAGAGACTGTGAACACTTATGTACATGTGATATTTTTTATTTATTTTTTTGATGAATTTGCAAAGATTTCAAACAAACTTCTTTCACGTTATCATTGTGAGGTATTGTTTGTAGAATTTTGAGGAAAATAATGAATTTAATCAATTTTGGAATAGGGCTGTGAATACTTTCCGGATACACTGTATGTGTCCTTGTGCGGAGTGAATGTAGGGGAGTGGTTTTATAATTGCTGCTGCACCTGTAGTGCTCTAATAAGGAAAGCTGCATGGTCTGCATCCCTTTAGCCATGATTTCCCTTTGGGAGTATCTCGCCAAAAATTTAATTTTTGTTGCAGGGGATGCTCAAAATCAAATTTGTATCTAAGTGCAGACTTCTGGGAGAATCTGTAAGTCAAACACACAAGCAGAAAATAACTTTTCTGTAAGACGTTTTGTACACCATCTGTGTATAGAAGGCCTCCAGGTAGACATTGCATTTTGCAGAAGATTAGGGTGCTGCAGATTGAAAAGGAAAAGTAATTTTTAATAACATTTGGTTATAATATGACTTGGGTCGCAATTGTATACACTATATTTTTCATCTGATATTTTTTTCCCCCAAGAAAGTGGAGTTAACCTTTAAGAATGACAATTGTCTACTTTTTAAGTTACACAGGCAGATAACTTTATTGTTCTTCTTTATTTAAATGATGTTTATTTAAATGATGATAACTATTTGTGTAGATTAAGAAGCCTAAAAAAGGGGAATGATGAACAGTGAAGACAGGAGTTTTATTATCCGAGTGTTAAAAGGAACAACTAAGAAAGTACTGATTATTCTTAACTTTCTGATTCATTTTTCTCTTTCCATATTGCAGCAAAAACCTGGCGAGAAACCAGTCCCAGGTAAGTGAAAACATAACATAGCAGATTATGGGGCTTCTCAAATCTGAGTACATAGACTCTGTCCCATTGGTACTAAGATGTGCAAGTAGGAGAATTAGTTGAGGTGTGGCAGCAGTGTTGTGAAAGTTTACAGTGCCTTGAAAATGTATTTATACCCCTTGAAATCTTCCACATTTTGTCATATTACAACCAAAAGCGTAAATGTATTTTATTGGGATTTTATGTGATAAACCAACACAAAGTGGCACATAATTGTGAAGTGGAAGGAAAATTATTTTACATTTTTTTTTATTTTATTTTTTTACAAATATCTGAACAGTGTGGTGTGCATTTGCGGAATAAATTGTAGTAAATAGAACCCACCTGTGGGTAATTTAATATCAGCTGTTCTGTGAAGCCCTCAGAGGTTTGTTAGAGAATCTTATTCACAAACAGCATCATGGAGGCCAAGAAACACACCAGACGGGTCAGGCATAAAGTTGTGGAGAAGTTTAAAGCAGGGTTAGTTTATAAAAAATAAAAAAATCCCAAGCTTTGAACATCTCACAGAGCACTGTTCAATCCATCATCCGAAAATGGAAAGAGTATGGCACAAGTGCAAACCTACCAAGGCATGGCTGTCCACCTAAACTGACAGGCCGGGCAAGGAGAGCAGTCATCAGAGAAGCAGCCAAGTGGCCCATGGTAACTCTGGAGGAGCTGCAGAGATCCACAGCTCAGGTGCGCTCAGGTCCACAAGACAACTATTAGTCATGTACTCCAAAAATCTGGCCTTTATGGAAGAATGGCAAGAAGAAAGATATATTGCTGAATGAAACCAAAATTTAACTTTTTGGCCTAAAAGCAAAACGCTATATGTGACGGAAAACTAACACTGCACTTAACCCTGAACACACCATCCCCACCGTGAAACGTGGTGGTAGCATCATGTTGTGGCAATTCTATTCTTTAGCAGGGACAGGGAAGCTGGTCAGGGTTGATGGGAAGATGGATGGAACCAAATACTGGGGCAATCCTAGAAGAAAAGCTGTTTGAGTCTGCAAAAGACTTGAATGGGGTGGAGGTTCACCTTCCAGCAGGACAACAGCCCTAAACGTACAGCCAGAACTACAATGGAATGGTTTAGATCAAAGCATGTTCATGTGTTTGGCCAAGTGACAGTCCAGATCTAAATCCAATTGAGAATCTGTGGCAAGACTTGAAAATTGCTGTTCATAGACACTCCCCATCCAATTTCACAGAGTTTGAGTTATTTTGCAAAAATGTCACTCTAGATGTGCAAAGCTGGTAGAAACATCCCCAAAAAGACTTGCAGCTGTAATTGCAGTGAAAGGCGGTTCTACAAAGTATTGACTCGAGGGGGCTGAATACAAATCACGCCACACTTTTTTCAGATATTTGTAAACAATTTTGCAAACTGTTAATCATTTTCCTTCTATTTCACAATTGTGTGCATAAAATCCCAATAAAATACATTTATGGTTTTGGTTGTAATATGACAAAATGTGGAAAATGTTCAAGGAGCATGAATAGTTTTTCAAGGCACTGTATTTACTTGGACCGGATGTGATCTGTGACAGTTCTGGGATCTCAAAGAAATAAACATAAGATTCTCCCAAGAATAATAAGATGTTTATAAAAACCTAAGGTTAAGAAAAATCTCTGAAATACCCATAGCACCACAATCAAACTTCACCAATATGTTTTCATGATGTCTGTAGTACAGTAATGGAGGCAGATCTGGGATTATGATATTCTGCAGGATGCTGAAGTACAGTTTTTTGCTTTCTGGAAAGTTATGCACTTTGGGAGGGGGCTAAGAATATGCATGCATCGTACATACTAGGGGAATCAATGGTGGAGAAGAATCTGTGGTTTTTGGTAGATCATAAGCTTAATATTAATAGCATGCAATGCCAAGCTGCTGTCTCCAAAGCAAGCAAAAACCTTTCTTGTATTGAGAGGTATGGACTCCAGAGAGAGAGAGAGAGAGATAATTTTTGCCCCTGTACAAATCATTAGTAAGACCTCATTTGGAATATGCAGTTCAGTTTTGGGCACCAGTTCTCAAAAAGGATATCTGGGAACTGGAGAAAGTGCATAGAAGGGCACTCAAACTGATAAGAGGCATGGAGGAACTCAGCTATGAGGAAAAATTTAAGGAACTGAATGTATTCTCTCATGAGAAGAGGAGTTTAAGGGAAGATATGATCCACATGTACAAATATATAAAAGGTCCATATAGTGAACTTTGGTATTGAGTTTTTCACTTTTAAGGTCATCAGAGAGGACAAGGGAGCGCTCTTTATGTCTAGAGGAAAGGAGTTTTGATCTCCAAATACAGAAACGTTTCTTCAGTTAGAGCTGTGAAAATGTGGAATAGACTCCTCCAGAACTGATTCTGGCCAAAAAAACACATTATTTTTTACTTTTTGCTATAATAAATACCCCCAAATTGAAAAAACAAAAACAAATTTCTTCCTCAGTTTAGGCCGACAGTCTTCTATATATTTTTGGTAAAAAAAAATCGCAATAAGTGTATATCGATTGTAGACACGAACTTTTGCGCAAACCAAAATAGGGGATAGATTTATGGCATATATATTTATTTGTTTTACTAGTAATGGTGGTGATCTGCGTTTTTTATCGGGACTGCGACATTGTGCTGGACAGATCGGACACTTCTTTTTTTTTTTTTTTTTTCTTCTTGGGGGGGGGGGGGGGGGGGGGAACTACTGAAATTTATACAGCAATCGGTGCACACAAAAATAACCACTGATTACTGTATAAATGTCACTGGCAGGGAAGGGGTTAACTGTGTTCCCTCGGCATGTTCTAACTGTAGGGGGGGGGGGGGGGGTGGGGGAATGTCTGGGGGAGGAGACTGATTGGTGTACCTAATATACTAGGAGCACACGATCTGGCTCTGTCAGGAGCGATCATGGGTACCCGGCAGCCGCGAAGTCTACGGCAGGCGGGTGCAGCCGCCGTACAGCTACGGGGATTCGTGCAGGGGAGCCATTCTGATGGCGGGCGGTCAGCAAGCAGTTAAAGGCCTGGATTCTTTCCTAAATGTACATAATATATCTGGGTACTAACATTTTCTTGGTAAAGTTGATCCAGGGAAAATCTGATTGCCTCTCGGGGATCAGGAAGGAATTATTTTTTTTTCCCTGCGGGAGCAAATTGGATCATGCTTTGCTGGAGTTTTTTTACTTCCTCTGGATCAACTGTGCTTATATGGGATTGTATGATTTTTTTTTTCTTTTATTGGTTGAACTAGATGCTCTTTTATTTTTATTTTTTTCAACCCATGTACTATTGTGAACTAGACTAGTACTTTTTTGTAAGTTTTTCACATACTTCTACATGAAGATATTTTATACTAGTATTTTATTGTTTCTAGTTGAACAGATAAAGAAAGAACAAGAGCCACCGGCTGAGGTTGTGGTAAAACAAGAAGAAAAAGAACCAGTTAAGCCTTCTCAAGGAACAACCCCTAAAGGTCCACCAGAGAAGAGAATGAGATTACAATAGAAGCTGACTTCAGACTTCTTAAAGAGCTCCCCTTGTCTATAGGCTGTCTTCATGGCCATATCAAGTATATTTTGAAGGTCTGCAAGTTGGTTCTGATGACATTACATGCAATCACATCAGTGACTTATACCGCACTCTGTCAAGGAGGACATTTTTTCATATCCTGTGGGATCAGCTGCAGCAAAAATCTGAAAAATGTAAATAGATCTGTATATTGTCAGTGTTCCTTATGGATAAATGTCTTCTCTGCATCCTCCCCTTTTTGAGGGGATGGGGGTCAGAGATAATCGAATGGGTTTTCTTTTTGTATGTGTCAAAATATTAACAAGTCATTTTATAACTTTAAACGTTGCTTAATAATATTATGGTGAAGTTATTTTATGGCATTTTCTTTTGAATCAGCGATTTTGGTTCATGTCTTCGGGAGAACGAAAGAGGCATGTTGTCTCTACAATTATATAAGAAGAGTATTGTGATCCTTGCAAGTACAAATACAGCTATATGTGGTTTTACAGATACAAGTACTTACATCTATCAACATTTGTAAAAAGCCACCATTTGTTAACACATAATGCCCAACAGTGCACGTTGCCCGATGTCTGACACAGGGACCATGGGAGGGATGGATGAGGGGGAACAACAAACCAACCCGATGTCTTAAACATGCTTTCTAAGTTACCTGGGATATACAGTATATACAATTACCCTTATTTTATATTCTCATAGAATGGTAATCTATACTGTGTATATAATTTCCAGGTGATTTTTGTCCACCCCGTTCTGAGATTTACTCTGCTAGCTCTATCACAGTACATACGGACCTGGTAGGAAAAGCTGATTTTTCTTTGCTGTTGTTCATTTACAAGTCTCCTCCCCGGCCTGTGACTGAGCAGTAAAAGGAGAAGCATCGCTCTGGAGAGCTTATCTCTCTGTCACTCTGCTCTCTCCTCTAGGGGTGCAACGGATCAAAAAACTCACGGATCGGATCGTTCCTGGGATCAGAGTCACGGATTGGATCATTTTTCAGATCAGCAAATAATAATTGAATTTGCAAAAGCCTCTGAAAATTCCACCACCCTATAGTCCCCACTGTAATATCCACGTCATCTCCCCCCACTGTAATATTGGCTGAGTGTGGCTGGGTATCACCGAGTGTGGCTGGGTATCACCGAGTGTGGCTGGGTGTTGCCAGAGTATTGACAGGGTAATGGCAGAGTATTGATGGATGTGACTGCAATTGTCACAGAGCAGTGTTGTGGGCACTACAGATCTAACCCACAGCGCTGCTTCCATCCGACCTCTCCCCTCCACTGTACAGATCAGTACACAGAGGGGAGAGAGGAACTGGCGTCATGACATGATGTTGGTTTGTTTACAAGTGATGCTCCGTCATTTGATGGAGCAATCGCATTGTAAACAGCCACCGGGTGTACCAAGATGGCCGCCGCTCTAGAGCTAGGCCGAAGCCGCGGCCTTTCCTAATATGCCGATCCAAACACGTTGACCCCTTCGGATCACAGAAAAGATTACAAAAAGTTTGGTTTATACTGCAAGACACTGGCAATCTTTTCAATGAGCATAATCCAAGTGAGCTTATGTTTCACCAGGGCTAAATCTAAAGTCAGATTTTTCCAAGAGGTAACAATAGCGATTTTAGCCTCTAAGAACATAAAGTGAATTAAAGTTTGCGTGTGTCTTGGGACATTCTCCACTGGTTTGTTCAGCAAGGCAGTGCAGTCATCATTAATATTAACCATGGTACCTGAGTATATGAAGGAGTGAATCCTTATGCCAAGTCCACCATGTGTGTAAAGCTGTGCCTACCTGACCACAACCCCTAAAGCAGGAGGCTGACAAGCCTGGATACATCTTTGAAAGGCGTTCTGGTACCAAATACCACCTAGCATAAACGTTATACCCTGCTTCAATCAGGGCTACATTCATAATGCCTTTGTGAATGCACAAGTTCCATGACTGGCAATCCTCCACCTCTGGTGTCATGTCCAAATCCTTCTCCCACGCCAGTTGATAGGAGAGTTTGGCAGATAGGGTGGTGAACAGTTTGTACAGCACAGAGATGCCCCCCTGCAATTACAAATTCATACACTTCAATGGGACTGTGTCTTGAGCAGTGTTAATTTTGTAGACTAAATTAATACTAAAATACGACTACAACTAAAACAATTTAGATGACTAAAATATGACTAAAACTAAAATGCCATTTTAGTCAAAGGACTATGACTAAAAATAAATTAAATTTATATCACAAAGGCTATATCTGTGTCTGTAGTGCATGTTCAAACCTTAATACCATACATAATAAACATGTTAATAGATATTTACTCCAGGAGTATATAATGTTTGGCCGTTCTGAAGAAATAATGTATTTAAAATTTAACTTTTACTGCAGAGTCAACTAAAATACGACTAGAACGAAAACAACACAGGTGACTTAAAATACGACTAAAACTAAAATAGCTTTTTAGTCAAGACTATAACTAAAACTAAATTGAAATTTGATGTCAAAATTAACACTGGTCTTGAGATGGTGGGAGAAAGCTGAAATGCCCCTATAGATGTCTATAGCAGTGGCCATCAACCCTGTCCTCAGGGCCCACTAACAAGCCAGGTTTTATGTATTACCTTGGGGAGATGCCGACTAGAATACTGCAATCAATGAGCAGCAAATGATATCACCTGTGATGTATTTCAGTTATCTTGCAAACCTGGGCTGTTAGTGGGTCCTGGGGACAGGGTTGATGACCACTGGTCTGTAGAGTTTACAGGTGTGTAGGCACAGCCAGTATGTAATCCTATGGCCATTGGATTGCGGTAAGTGGTGGAGTGGAGTAGAAGGTTGTTAATTTGGGTCAGACATGGGGCAAAGGGAAGCAAGCAAGGAAGAAAGGGTGACAGGGGGAAAGGAAGATCAAGATAACATGGGAACAGAAAGGACAGGGTAAAAGTAAGGATAGGGGGACAGGATAACAGGGCGGTCAGGAGCACAGGAAGGACAGGGTAACAGAAAGGAGAGGGTGACAAGGTGACAGGGAGAAAAAGGTAACAGAGTGACAGGAAGGACAAGGTAACAGGAATAACAGGGTGACAGGAAGGACAAGGTAACAGGAATAACAGGGTGACAGGAAGGACAGCACACTCCCATGACTATTCTGATTGGCTATCACAGTGGTCACATGATCTGGATTCCCCTGTCTTCTAATCATTACTGGAGAACTGTAGGTGTCTATGACAGGTAGGTCCCTCTCCTGGGATCTGCACAGAAACCTCTGCTGTCCATGGACACATACACGGTTTGTGGGGGTAAAGCCCACCCTCTTCACCACCACACATATGCATTACTAGGGTGGTAAGTAGGGATGAGCCGAACACCCACCCCCCATCCGGCTCGGTTCGCACCAGAACATGCAAACAGACAAAAAATTAGTGTGAACGCCGTTAAAGTCTATGTGACACGAACATGAAAAAGCAAAAGTGTTTATTTTAAATGCTAATATGCACGTTATTGAAATAAAAATTGTTTGGGGACCCAGGTCCTGCCCCATGGGACAAGTATCAATGCAAAAAAAAGTTTTTAAAACTGCTGTTTTTTTTAGGAGCAGTGATTTTATTAATGCTTAAAGAGAAACAATAAAATTAAACATTCCTTTAAATATCGTGCCCGGGGGTCCCCTTAGTCTGCCTGTAAAGTACCACATCTTTCCCATGTTTATAATAGTACCACAGCAAAATCGAACAGCATACAGGAATTGGTTCAGTCGGAAATATTTAGAACATGTTCTATTTCTAGGTCCGTTAGAATTTTTGACGTAAAAAGTCAGATGGGTCATACACACCATCAGAATTTACAATGAAAAGCTCCCGTCTGATTTTACTATCGGACATTCCGCTCGTGTGTACGCGGCATAAGACAGGTGTTGTCTGGTCCTTAGGGTTACTGTAGCCAGATCCACTGGTCTTGTGTTCCAGGACTTGGGAAGCAGCTTTTGGAATAGGGCAGAGCTGAGCAGCATAAGTAACAGAATTTCACACTGAGATATCAGGACACAGCACGGAGCTAAAACCTCAAGGGAATTTAAACTGGGATAGTTGGCAAGTATGAGGCAGCTGCTTTATTTATTAAATACACTGCCTGCGAGCCACTAACTAACCTGCTTGCCTAATCTAGCTCCTCAACACTATACACGGCCACTATGTAAGCAGCCTTATATAGTGTGGGGCGTGGACTTAGTCCCCATGAGCCATGATTGGCCAAAGGCACGCTGCCTTTGGCCAATTATGGCTCTCTCAGCAGAGCGTGCTGTGATTGGCCAAAGCATGCAAGTCAGGTGCATGCTTTGGCCAATCATCATACAGCAATGCACCGCAATCTCGCAGTGTATTATAGGGTGTTCTGCAGCGCTTGAATTTCCCGCGAACGCCCCATAATATTCGCTGTTCGGCGAACATCAAGCTTATCCCTAGGGGTAAGAGCGGAAAGTGTTACTAAAGTAAATTTTTTAATAAAAATAACAAACATGTTATACTTACCTACTCTGTGTAAGGGCTCCATTCACCTTAGCACGCCCCCAAAGTCACATGATTTCAAGAGCAACTTTACATGGGGACAGGAAGGACAGGGTGACAAGAAGGACAAGGTATTGGGGGGGCAGGAAGGACAGGGTAACAGGAAAGACAGGGTAGCAGGGTGACATCAAAGACAGGGTAACAGAGGGACAGGGTAAAAGGGGGACAGGAAGGACAGGGTAACAGGTAGCGCAAGGTGACAGGAAGCACAAGGTAACGACACAGGAAGGACAAGGTGACAGGAAGGACAAGAAGGAAAAGGTAACAGGGGGACAGGAAGGACAGGGTACCAAGAAGGACAGGGGGACAGGAAGGATAAGGTAAGGAGGGGGGGGGCAGGGTAACAGGAAGGAAAGGGTAACAGGAAGGGAAGGGGGACGAGAAGGAAAAGGTAACGGGGGACAGGAAGCACAAGGTAACAGGTTGACAGGAAGCACAAGGTGACAGGAAGCACAAGGTAACAGGGTGACAGGAAGGACAAGGTAAGGGGGTGGGGCGGGGTAACAGGAAGGACAGGGGGACAGGCTGACAGGAAGCACAAGGTAACAGAAAGGACAAGGGGATGAGAAGGAAAAGGTAACAGGGGGACAGGAAGGACAGGGTACCAAGAAGGACAGGGGGACAGGAAGGACAAGGTAACTAGGGGGGGGGGGGGGGCAGGGTAACAGGAAGGGAAGGGGGACAAGAAGGAAAAGGTAACGGGTGACAGGAAGCACAAGGTAACAGGGTGACAGGAAGGACAAGGTAAGGGGGTGGGGCGGGGTAACAGGAAGGACAGGGGGACAAGAAGTATAAGCTAACAGGGGGACAGGCTGACAGGAAGCACAAGGTAACAGAAAGGACAAGGGGATGAGAAGTAAAAGGTAACAGGGGGACAGGAAGGACAGGGTACCAAGGACAGGGGGACAGGAAGGACAAGGTAACGAGGGGAGGGGGGCAGAGTAACAGGAAGGAAAGGGTAACAGGAAGGGCAGGGGGACGAGAAGGAAAAGGTAACGGGTGACAGGAAGCACAAGGTAAGGGGGTGGGGCGGGGTAACAGGAAGGACAGGGGGACAAGAAGGAAAAGGTAACAGGGGGACAGGCTGACAGGAAGCACAAGGTAACAGAAAGGACAAGGGGATGAGAAGGAAAGGGTAACAGGGGGACAGAAAGGACAAGGGGACAGAAAGGAAAGGGTAACAGAGTGACAGGAAGGACAAGGTAAAGGGGGACAGGAAGAACAGGGGGACAAGAAGAACAAGGGGGCAGGAAGGACAGGGGGACAAGAACAGGGTGACAGGAAGGAAAGGGTAACAGAGTGACAGGAAGGACAAGGTAAAGTGGGGACAGAGTGTCAGGAAGGACAGCCCACTCTCATGACAATTGTGATTGGCTATCACAGTAGTCACAAGATCTGGATTCCCGTCTTCTAATCATTATTGGAGACCTGTAAGTGTCTATGACAGGTAGGTCCCTCTCCCATGGACATATACATGGTGTTGGGGGGTAAAGCCCCCTCTTCACACCACACATATGCATTACTAGGATGGGAAGAGCGGAAAGTGTTACTAAAGTATTTTTTAATAAAAATAACAAACGTTCTGCTCTCACATCCCCATGTCACACTGTTTCTGGAGACTTTACATTGTGTGGACCAATCCAGTCTCCTGACAGTAGTACGGCACCTTTGGTGACTTTATGTTGCTCTGCTTTGATTGGGTGTCAGTGAAAAGAATGGGCTACGACTTGTCATTTGTCTTTGATGTCCAAAGTCGCAGACAATTCGCACAATGTGCATGTAGCCTGGAATGTGCCCCATCCTCCTCGTCTGCTCCCTGTGAGAAGGGGGACACTGACATGCTCAGGTAGGTGTTGGGGTGGGGGAGGGGATTACACCAATGCAGGGAATGCCAAGCCTTGGTTTATTTTGCTGCCTTTCCACATACAGAGCTGCTCTCATCTCTGTCTCTTCTATCCTCTTGTAGCCACATTGGCGCTGAGCTCAGCCCTCCTCCTCCTATCCCAGGGCAGGGGGCGGTGACTGGAGACGTGACGTCGCCGGAGGACTACAAGTCCCAAGATGCAGCGCGGCGCTTCCTCCCCCCACGTGGGGGCCGCCTGGTTGCAGAAACAGAAAGTGTGCGGCCAGGGTTCACCTTCACCCTTATCGGCTTGTCTCATCATCCGGGGAGGGGGGCGAGGAAGAAGACATGAGTGCCGGAGCCCGGGCCGCCGCCGAGGAGGAGATCCAGCTGACTAGAGGGCCGTCCGGTAAGGGCAGAGAGGGGCGCGGAGGACGGGGCCTGGGGGGAGCGGGACATTGGGGGGGTCACCCCGGGGAGGGCGGACTGTCCTGGGTGGGAGGATGGGCAGCAGGCTGGTAACCCATTCATGACCGCACTGTCACTTCATAGACTGTCACTCCCCGGACACATTCTGAAAGGACTTTATTATTTTGTAAAGCACTTCCACCCTTCTCCTCTAAGCGAAACGTCACCGCCGCGCATGCGCTGATCCCAGACAGCTTTTAAAGCACATCTGCACCCAATATCTGCACATGTGCAAAGACCACCAATAGGGACATGGGACGCCATCTCTGTCATCACTGACTGACATATCAGTGTGGATGTCACAGCACATCCTTAACCACTTAGTTACCGGGCACCTAAACCCCTTTCCTGCCCAGACCAATGTTCAGCTTTTAGCGCGGTCACTCTGACAATTGCGCGGTCACACAGCATTGTACCCAAATTACACTTTTATCATTTATTTCCCACAAATAGTTTTCTTTTGGTGGTATTTGATCACCTCTGGGTTTTTTATTTTTTGTTAAAAAAAAAAAGCAAAACTATTTTTTGTATTTTGTTAATACATTTTGCAAACCAGTAATTTTTCTCCTTCATTGATGTATTCTGATGAGGCGGCACCGATGGGCTGCACTGGTAGGTGACACTGGTGGGCATTGATAGGTGGCACTTTGCACTGATTGGCACTTATGTACTGTGGGCATTGATTCGCGGCACTGGCAGGTGGTACTGGTGGGCACATATTAAGCTCTCCCTCTTCGGGGCCAATGTCCCTTCAAACAGAACCCGGTTACTAGCTTCTTTTTTCTCCTCACGCTGTCAGCGTGAGAAGAAGAAAAAAACTATTACCGATCTTCTGTTTACATCACATGATCATCTGTCTTGAGCTGACAGCCGATCACGTGGTAAGGGGCCAGGATCCCCCCTTACTCGGATCTGTGATCACCCGAGTCTGACTCTCGTGATCACAGCACGTACCCTTCATCGGGACGTGGTGAGCCTTCAAAGGAAAGGATGTCTATTGACAGCCTCCCAGCATAGCAGATCCGCACTGTAGCCGTCATTCGACTATAGTGCAAATCTGAAGCAGTTAAACATAATCTCTCTAAAACTGAGCTATTGATATCCCCCCTGCTCGTGCCACCCTCCATGACTTTTCCGCCAAAATCAACAATTCAACTATCACGCCAGGGTACTAGGTGTAATCTTAGACCAGTGATGGTGAGCCTTGGCACCCCAGATGTTTTGGAACTACATTTCCCATGCTGCTCAACTACACTGCAGGGTGCATGAGCCTCATGGGAAATGTAGTTCCAAAACAGCTGGGGTGCCAAGGTTTGCCATCACTGTCCTAGACTATGACTTGTCATTTCAGCCCCAAGTCCAATCGTTGTCAAGTTTGTAGAATTCTCCTCCCTAACATCTCTAAAATTCACCCCTTTTTAACAAATGAAACCGCCAAGCTCCTCATTCACTCCCTTGTTATCTCTCGTCTTGATATTGCAACTCCCTTCTCATTGGCCAACCTCTTCATAGGCTCCTCCCCTCTTCAGTCTATCATGAATGCTGCTGCCAGACTTATCCACCTTACCAACCACTCAGTGTCTGCCAACCCTCCCCTCCAATCCTTACACTGGCTGCCAATCACCCAGCGAATTACATTCAAAATACTAACCACAACATACAAAGCCATTCTCAAATCTGCCCCGAGCTACATCCCCAATCTTGTCTCCAAATATCACCCAAATCATCCCCTCTGCTCTTCTCAAGACCTCCTACTCTCAAGTTCTCTCGTCTCCTCCCATGCTCGTCTCCAGGATTTCTCCAGAGCTTCTCCAATCCTCTGGAACTCACTACCTCCACTGGTCCGGCTATCTCCTGCTCTCGCTACCTTCAGGCAATCTCTTCAGGAAAGCCTATCACATCCCCAACAACTTCCATCAGCTCATTCCCCACAGTTACAACCTTTTGTATCACCTGCCCCACCCTATTAGATTGTAAGCTCTTCTAAACGGGGCCCTCTTAATCCTCTTGTATTTTATTGTATTATAACTGTATTGTCACCCTTTTCATATTGTAAAGCGCTAAGTAAACTTGGTGCTATACAAATCCTGTATAATAATCATTGAGCATGCATGGCATTTCCATGGCGCATGTGCAGATGCACTGAAAGGACCCATAATTTCCCTTGGGATCAAAAAAATAAGACCTTGGGGAGGTGGCCGGATTGCCCCCCTGAGCGCCTGTCAGCCATTGCTTCGCTAACTCCTGAAAACTGATCCACACCAGATAGCTTTTCAAAGGACAGCAGACACTGCCTTCTGAGTTAGTGGTTGACCCCTATAAAAAAATAAAATAAAAACAACCTGTAAGACAAAAGCATAATGAGCTAGTATGCATTGCATAATAGCTCAGTATGAAATACTCCCCTTAGATCAAAGTTGTTGCAGAGGTCCCCGTACACTGATGTGACTGGTGATGTGTCTCCGGGAGTTATTTACAAGTATGTGGGCTCTGGTGCTGTGATTAGCAAGAGCCAATATGATGTCACTCCCGTGCACGGGAGCCACTGGTCACGGCACAGGCCCTTTAGAAATGGCGCGATTAAGCCATTTCTTCAGTGCATATGCGCCAGCGATATCGGCACAAGCGTATTTGGCAAATATCTCCAAAAGGTGCAGGTTTAGGAGATATTTCCAGTACCTACAGGTTCGCCTTATAGAATTACCTGTTGGTACAAGTGGTGTAACAGAGTTTACAACCGAACCACTTTATAGAACCCAAAAGCTGAAGTTTAGTGTTTTTTTTTTCCTCCACGGCTTTATTGACCTATTTTACCTGTAATTAAGAAAGTCCCACCTTGGGCAGACTGTTTGATCCTGTAGAAGTCTTCCCTGCAGGAATAGCCTGTCCTCTTCCTGGGTCTGTACTTCCGGATTTCTGTCAGATTAGCCAACCCGCCAGATTAGGTAACGGAAGTGACGTAACGTCAGCTGCGCATTTGTTCCACCGCTACCAGGTTTGCTAATCTGACAGAACACCTGAAGTCAGAAGAAGGCAGGGAACATCTTAGTACACCCAGCTACATCTTGAATTTCACAGTAATTTTAGCAATAGTGAGCGTATATATACCCTGTTTCCCCTAAAATAAGAATTAGCGTGATTGTCGACGATGGCTGCAATATGAGCCCTACCCCCCAAATAAGCCCTAGTTAAAGTCCTTCTATGTATTATTCTCAGTGTAGGGCTTATTTTTGGGGAAAGAGGGTAGGGCTTATATTGCAGCCATCACCGGCACTCGCGCTAGGTCTTATTTTAGGGGAAACAGGGTAGTACGTTGACATCTGTGATACTGTTTGGTTGTTAAATTTTGAAAGCCTAAAGGTTTAGCACTGGGTAGTGTGAGGTGTACCGACATGGCCTCCGCCACCTTTCTAAAAGCTGGCGTCCAGCTCCTTTCAAAATATAACATCAAAACAGCATCACAGATGTCAATATATTCTAGTTATTTATATACGCTTTTTTTCAGAGAATTTGAATGATAAAACAAAAACTTTTCTTTCACTCATGGTTAGTGTTTGGCTGAAGCTATTTATCAATCAACTGTGTTTACTCTTTTGAATTCATAATCACAACAGAAACTACCCAAATGACCCTGATCAAAAGTAGGAGGAGTTTTCATAATGCACTGGCTGTCCTATCAAGATGCAGGACCCCTGACCATCTGTCTGGACAGTGCTGATTGGCCCTGTGCTGATCACATGCACTCTCCCAAGAAAAGAAAAAACTAGCCATACACACCAAACTGAGCATGTGCAGCCTGACTCCACTAACTGTCTTATCCGAACATGTTTTGGGGGCAGTGCAAGAAGGGGAGGATCTGTGCATACAGCATCAAACAGCCTTTTCACACAATGCAGAGGATTAACCCCTTAGGTTCCACAGTGAGTATAAGAAGCATACTTTACTGCATATACAGACTGATTTTACAGTTGTGGGTTTAATAACACGTTAAGGCTTAAGAACCACTTTCAGCCAATCATACATGAAATTAAATTTGGCCAGTTCTGGAGGAATCGGCTTGAATTTCGATCCATATATGGGCAGCCTTGTGGTACACAAGTCCATCTATTGATTGTCTTGATCAGTGGCTGAAGCGATGAGCGCCCGTTTACCGTGATGCACTGGGTCCTGTGGACCTGGCGGTCACGGATGTTCTCGAGTGTGCGTGAGAGCAGAATTCTGGGAGGATGTCATAGTACGCCCTCCCAGAGTTAAGCAACCGCCCTGTAGCCATTATTCGGCTATGGGCAGGTTGTTAAGTGGTTAAAAAGGGGTCATCCATAACAGCTGCGTGTATCAGCTCCTCAGTAATTAAGAGGGAAATTGCTACTATGTATACAGTTTTGTACTGACATTGATTTTAATGTTTCTATTAATTACTTTCTCAATAAAATGTATTAATTTTTAAATACTTTCCTGGTCTGTCCTCACAATCCTGAGGGGTTATGCTGTGCCTTGTGTGCTAGGCCTTTTTCTTATTTGTAAAAAGTGAGTTCACGCTAATGCCGTGTACACACGGTCTGATTTTTCGACGGAAAATGTTCGTTGGGAGCCTTTTGTTTGAAATTCCCACCATGTGTAGGCTCCATCAGACATTTTTTGACATCTGGATCTCAAATTTCCAACAACCTCGTGTGACTGTGTGTATGCAAGACAAGTTTGAGCCAACATCCATTGGAAAAAATCTTGCTGATTTTGTTGTCGGAATGTGCGATTGTGTGTACGCGGAATAAGGCTTCATGTACACTAGCCTACATTGGCAGCTCCTAAACTTGAGTTTAAGGGCTCTTAGCATTTTTTACCAAAGCTCCTAAATTCATATAGGCTTTTAGCAGAGTTTAGGAGCTGCTGTGTTTTAGTTGAGGTTAAGCCTCCCTCTCCTGAACGTGGAGGAATCGCACTCAGGATAGGAATGTTTTGACTGCGGGAAAACAAAAAACGTGGCAAAAAGGCAAACTGTTTTGCTGCGGTCTGGGTAAGGCTAATACATGTAGCTTTAGGTGAGTTTTTAACAGATTTTCTCCACTCAGGGGAAACAGCGTTTACAATAAACCAATGTGCATGAAGCCTGTGAGTTAGTAAAAGGCAAACCTTTTCTTTGGTTTTGGATAGAGCGGAGAGGGATTAGAACCTCGGTCAGTTTTTATTGCTGTCTGTGCCCCCATTAGGGAGATTCATTGAAAGTGAAAGAAAATCCCGGAATTTTTGGGTCATCTCCAGAAAAGTAATAGAGGGGAAATCTTCCAGTGGGGACACTAGTTCTGGTGCCCTGGGGATCCTCAAGAGGTTCTTTTACTTTGCAAGGATTTCCTCTCACTACTTGATTTGGTTGTGGGACAGGAAGTGTAGCTTTGCAGGGAGAAGAAACAGCCAGATCGCTATTCCCTGTACACAGAACTCTGTGTGATTGGACAATCAGCCAATCACCTGACTTCAGCCAAAATCTTTGTACAGGTATGTCGCCCGGGCCTGCAGGTTGGAAGTAGTTAAAATATGTAAGTCAAAGCATTAAACAACGATACGTACGAAAAACGAATGGTCATCCATTTACATCCGGTTTTCACCCGCCTCTTTTTTCTGTTAAATGGAACAAAAATGCAGACTTGTTCCCTTTAGAAAAAAACAGACCTGAACGAAAGCAGACGAAAAACTGTTGTAAATGACCGACCTCCAATTTTCCATTCATATGCCCATAGGAATGCATGGACAGACGGAATGCCTGGGTCTGGAAAGGGGCCGCAGTCCACCCGGGCGAGTTGCTTGTTAACCCACAAATAGTCTTGATGTGGCAGCCGATCTACAGAAATCTGGGAAACATCTGAATTGTCTGTCCCTACGTAAGCGACGTTAAGATTTTCAGGATCTGTTTTGATGCTGTGTGTCTAATTCTGAGCTTACCACCATTCTAGTATCTGTATAGCATTCAATTCATACCCAGGTGTGTTTTCATTGGCACCACATAGAATTCTTGGTTGGGTTTTGTCAGAAATACTCCACCCTGCAAAGACAGTGTTCTATTTAGCTCTGTAATACTGTTGAAATTATTAATGAAAAAACATACAGAATATGATGGAATAATCTCACTTAAAGAGGAAGTAAACCCTGATGAGTTTACTTCCTCTTTTTTTCCCTGCAAAGGCAAAGCATAATGGACTACTATGCATCGCATAGTAGCCCATTATGTGTCACTTACCTGACACAGGAGCCAGCGAAGTCGCCGCTGTCCCCTGTAGTCCGCCGCATCCATCTTGCTGGTGGCGTCTCGCAGCTCCGCCGCTGTCATTCGGCGAAGCCGCGATGACGTCACTCCCGCGCATGCGCACGGGAGTCGACAAATGCGGCAGCTCCATTCTTGGAACTGCCGCACTCAGTGCGCCTGCGCGCCGCTGTCTACGGCGCATGCGCCGTAGACAGCGGTGCCCGTTTTCGGGCAAATATCTCCTAAACCATATAGGTTTAGGAGATATTGCTTGGACCTACAGGTAAGCCTTAATCTAGGCTTACCTGTAGGTCAAAGTGGTTTGTAAGGGTTTACAACCACTTTAAAGTGAATACAAACTGCTTGGCTTAGGTGAAAGAACAGGTTTCCTTGATAGTAGGCCCCACAGGGAATCTTAATGCCTTCTCTATGCTCCTCCACTTACCCGCTACAGCCTCCGAAAATTTCTTTGCAGTCTTTGGCTTTCACAAAATTTACAGGGGGCGCTGTTGTCAGAGTCATTCCTTTATACAGGCACCACCTCTGCTGAGCCCCCCAGAGAAGATCATGGGGCTCAGTACTGAGGGCGACCCCCCGCCCCTAAATTGGAAGCCCTGCTCTATGCTGGGAGTGCGCTGTGCGGCATGCTCCCAGCACAAAGACAGATGCACATATATGCAGACCCATGGGCAAAAAAAAGCCCAGTCCAGTAAGGCCACATATGTACTGTCCGCGCCAAAGGGTTAAATAATATTTCTATTCTCCAAAAATAATCCATGCTCAGCTACTACTTAACCACTTGCTTACTGGGCACTTAAACCCCCCTCCTGTCCAGACCAATTTTCAGCTTTCAGCGCTTATGCACTTTGAATGACAATTACGCGGGCATACAACACTCTACCCAAAATACATTTTTATAATTTTTTTCCCACAAATAGAGCTTTCTTTTGGTGGTATTTGATCACCTCTTTGGTTTTTATTTTTTGTTAAAAAAATGTTTAAAGACCACATTTTTTATATTTTGTTATAAAGTTTCACAAACAGGTAATTTTTCTCCTTCATTGATGTACGCTGATGAGGCGGCACTGATGGGTGGCAATAATGTGCACTGATCAGCACTGGTTGGTTAAACCGATAGGCAGCACTGCTAGGTGGTTCTGGTGGGCATTGATAGTTGGCACTCATGAGCATTGATAGGTGGCACTGGTAGGGGGTACTGCTGGCACAGATGCGGCAGAATTGCCGCCTCCTCTTCGGGACAGATGTCCTTTACAAACAAGCCGGTGAGGAGCGTTTTTTTTCTCCTCATGCTGTCAGCGTGAGGAGAGAAAAAAACAGATTACCGAGCTTTTGTTTACATCATGTGATCAGCTGTCATTGGCTGACAGCTAATCACGTGGTAAGGGGCCGGGACCAGCCCCTTACTCGGATCTGTGATCGCCCAAGTCTCAGTAAATCTGAGCTCACAGCGTGCGCACTGCAGGGGGGCGCGCAGGGCGCATGCAAAGGGGAGGCTGCGGTATGACCGCCTCCTGGAAATTCAGGTCCGCGCTATGGCTGTCATTTGGCTATAGCGCGGACACCAAGAGGTTAATAGCCCTGTAATCTATTTTTCTTTTCAAATATTTTATTGGCAACAATCAAGAAAAAGAAACCGGCACAGTTACAGATGTTATAGACGTAGGTGAACATTCCAGCAGAGCATTGGAGTAGTAAAAAGTCACGACCATGCATATAGATATAGATTGTACAACTGATTCCCATTCAAAGTGGATCAAAAATCAACAAGTAGCATCGATGGGAGAAGTATGTGAATGTGAGTCCAAAAACTATAACCAACACATAAGGCAGGGATACTCTGCCCGAGCAATCTGGGCAACAGTAACAGGTACATAACGTGTATTATATGCCACCATAGTCAGAATAGTCAGTGAAAGGAGAGAAAAGAGCAAGTAGAGGGAAAAGAGAAAAGAAAAAGAAAAGGGGGAACTAAAGGTAAAGAAGAATAGAGACTAAAGGAAAAGATAAGGAGAGAACAAATAAGGTAGAGAGAGAAAAGGTACTGGCCAGGCCGCCCCCACGCCCCATGGAAAATTGGGAACAAACCACCACCACTAGGAATAGGATCAGGGTTCCAGGAGACGGCTATCAAAATCGGGGGGGGGGGAGATAATGATCTGCCCAAGGGCGCCAAATTTTAAGGTGTTGAGGAATCTTATCCAAGATTGTGGCTTCGATTTTACTGTTTATCATAGCCAGAGTGACTCTATTTTTAACTTCCACAATATTCAAAAGAGGGGATTTCCAGGCTTTCGCAATGGTCTGTTTGGCGGCAGTGGTGAGCTGGAGGAAAAGACGCAATTGTGCCCTAGAGAAGTTGTGTGGGGGGAAATTAAGCAGTGCAAGGGCTGGGTCCGGGACAAGGGTTGTATTAAACAGGGTGGAAGCCATTTGGAATATGAGTGCCCAGAAGTGTTCCACCACAGGACATGTCCACCATATATGAAGATGGGTACCCCCTGCATCACATCCTCGGAAACAGTTGGGAGAATAGGTTGGAGTGTATTTAGCAATCCTAACTGGGACCAGGTACCACCTCATTAGAACTTTGTAACTAGCTTCTAATGCCACCACATTCTGTGATGATAGTTTAGTTGTTGACCACATCCTTGTCCAGTCTTCCGCATCCCAATCTATGGATAAATCTTTGGACCAAGCAGAAGCATATGACGGTAGTGGGGAAGGGGAAGACATGAGATGCGCATAGAGGCTAGAAATGATACCCGGTGCATGTGGGTCCGAGTCGCATATATTCTCGAATGTGGATAGGTTGTTCGATACTCTGTAGGGGCCTATAATTGTTTGGAGTAATCTATTTTTCATAAATTGTTTCTTACTGTGTTTTTCTGCTTCCTTGTAATGCCCTCTCTGAGCTCCCAAACCTCTCCTTCTCTCCTTCCTTTCTGCTTGTTTAGGATGGGCAGTTCATGTTAGTTGTGGTCATATGCACACTACAATCCCATAGTCCAGGAATATGCATTTAGCGGACCTCCAGCTGTTGCAAAACTACAAGTCCCATCATGCCTTGTAGTTTTGATGACTGGAGGTCATGCTTGTGGCTGTTAGTCTTGATATGCCTCATGGGACTTGTAGTTCTGCAACAGCTGGAGGTCCGCTAATTGCATATCCCTGCCATAGTCCATCTCAGGAGCGGGCTGCTGCATAATTACAGTGGGACCATAGAAAACAGACACCTTCTAAGGAAGTTAAATCACAGCAGCAAAAAAAAAAAGTATAACTATAAAGGCCCACTATATAAGCGCTTTTGGCCTGTTTACGATTAATCATTAAAAGTGAAAGAAAAGAAAAATCCCAAATTGGATTGTCCCCAGAAAAGTAATATAGGGGAAATCTTTGGGGCCCCAAAGAATTCCCTTAATCTGTATGGATTTGCTCTCACTTCCTGTTTGGCTATGGGACAGGAAGTGAAGAAAAATCTCCGCAATGCGACACAGATGGCAAAAAGTGAAAAAAATTGACAGCCATTATAACTCTCCCTGGCCCTATCCAGAATGGGAATAAAAAGGTTTACCTATAGTTTTACTTTGATTTGAAGAGGACTAGTGTCTGGGTCTTACACACTACCTATGTTTTGGTGCATTTTGCCTAGATTTTGGCACTCCCTATTATTGTTTTCCATTTTTTCTTGGCTGCTGTTCTTCTTTCTTCAGCATATTGTCTGCTGATAAATTTTGCAGTTTCACTGAATTTTTAATAAAAAAAAAAAGAGAGAAAAATATGCCCAGAATCATTGAGAACAAAAGGTCGGAGTGATGTTTCATATGGCATCCACCTGCTGGGCACCAGTAAGCTGATCTCTGGGATCGGAGGGAGAATGCACTTAAGGAGAGTTGGAATAAAACTCTCCTGTAGGCTTCATTGATTCCATGTAGAGACGTTCTGCTGGCAGGAGATCTAATGGTGTCTGCCGAGCTCCAGAAAGCCACATCATTGACTCCACAGATACTAAATGTACTTGGTAATAAGATAATGGCTTACAGTAATTGTGGCCTTGTGTAGAATAGAGATGGAACATGAGGTTCCGTATACTGGAAGTCTCCGGGGTACAAACAAGATGGGTCTGTAGGTTTTTTCAAAGCGGTTGTAAACCCGCTGTTGTGTGTTTTTTTTTTAAAGTTTTTTTCCCCACCTGCAAAGGAAAAGGCATATTGAGCTAGTATGCACCGCATACTAGCTCATTATGAAATACTTACCTTAGAACAAGGCCCCGACATCTGGCCCGATCCACGCGGAAGGAGCTGACATGTTCCCTCGGCGTGTCTTCTGGGTATTGCGGCTCCGGTGCTGTGAGTAGCCGGAGACGCGATATCGTCACTCCCGCGCATGCGTGCGGGAGATTTCTTCCCGGCAGGGTCCAGCGTCTGCCGGGCTTCCAGCCGGGAATCCCCTAAGCGCATTGCGAGGGGAATATCCCCTAAACTGTACAGGTTTAGGAGATATTTTTTTTTACCTACAGGTAAGTCTTATAGGCTTTCCTGTAGGTAAAAGTCCCCAAAATTACTTTACAACCTCTTTAAGTTGATTTTGTAAGCTGGAACAGGTACATTAAGTGTAGCACCAGCCAAAAAAACTATTTTTAAGCTTTTGGGATAGCATAGGGAAGGGTTATCACCCCTGGAATGTTTGTTTTGCTGTCTGTGCCCCTGTTCAGATTTCACCTCACTTTCTGTCCCTGTGATAATTGGATATTGAAAATTTTGGGTTGTTGTAGAAACAAGGATTGGTGATAAACCATCAGTGGAGACACCTTTTTCCCATAATAACTCTTAGGCCTCATGCACACTGGACATTTTTTGACATTTTTACAGCAGCTGTTTTTGGCTGTAGATGTTTTTTTTCTACACTCATTAAACACTCATGTTATTCTGTGTCCATGGACACATATTCTGTTATCCGCAGTTTTGGGCAGTGGCGTTTTTGAGCAGTAAAAAAACAAAACTAGTGGGTCCTGAGAGATGTTTTTCAGCTGTAAAAACGCTCTAACGCCGATAAACGCTCAAAAAGATGCTCACCAGTGGTTTTTTTTTTTTTTTAAACGTTTTTGATCCATTGAAGCCTCAAGCACAATGGACGTTATCTAGGGGTGCACCGAATGGGTTTTTTGGTGCCGATACCGAAAATGAAAAATACACTAGGCCGAAAACCGAAACCGATACTGAAACAGCACCGATACCAAAACATATTTAAAAAAAATGTTTTTATACAGGAGATGGTCAGAGACTGGGGACATAGTACAGGAGATGGTCAGAGACTGGGGACATGGTACAGGAGGTGGTCAGAGACTGGGGACATGGTACAGGAGGTGGTCAGAGACTGGGGACATGGTACAGGAGGTGGTCAGAGACTGGGGACATGGTACAGGAGGTGGCCAGAGACTGGGGACATGGTACAGGAGTTGGTCAGAGACTGGGGACGTGGTACAGGAGATGGTCAGAGACTGGGGACGTGGTACAGGAGATGGTCAGAGACTGGGGACGTGGTACAGGAGATGGTCAGAGACTGGGGACGTGGTACAGGAGATGGTCAGAGACTGGGGACGTGGTACAGGAGATGGTCAGAGACTGGGGACATGGTACAGGAAGATGGTCAGAGACTGGGGACATGGTACAGGGAGATGGTCAGAGACTGGGGACATGGTACAGGGAGATGGTCAGAGACTGGGGACATGGTACAGGGAGATGGTCAGAGACTGGGGACATGGTACAGGGAGATGGTCAGAGACTGGGGACATGGTACAGGGAGATGGTCAGAGACTGGGGACATGGTACAGGGAGATGGTCAGAGACTGGGGACATGGTACAGGGAGATGGTCAGAGACTGGGGACATGGTACAGGGAGATGGTCAGAGACTGGGGACATGGTACAGGGAGATGGTCAGAGACTGGGGACATGGTACAGGGAGATGGTCAGAGACTGGGGACATGGTACAGGGAGATGGTCAGAGACTGGGGACATGGTACAGGGAGATGGTCAGAGACTGGGGACATGGTACAGGGAGATGGTCAGAGACTGGGGACATGGTACAGGGAGATGGTCAGAGACTGGGGACATGGTACAGGGAGATGGTCAGAGACTGGGGACATGGTACAGGGAGATGGTCAGAGACTGGGGACATGGTACAGGGAGATGGTCAGAGACTGGGGACATGGTACAGGGAGATGGTCAGAGACTGGGGACATGGTACAGGGAGATGGTCAGAGACTGGGGACATGGTACAGGGAGATGGTCAGAGACTGGAGACATGGTACAGGGAGATGGTCAGAGACTGGGGACATGGTACAGGGAGATGGTCAGAGACTGGGGACATGGTACAGGGAGATGGTCAGAGACTGGGGACATGGTACAGGGAGATGGTCAGAGACTGGGGACATGGTACAGGGAGATGGTCAGAGACTGGGGACATGGTACAGGGAGATGGTCAGAGACTGGGGACATGGTACAGGGAGATGGTCAGAGACTGGGGACATGGTACAGGAAGATGGTCAGAGACTGGGGACATGGTACAGGAAGATGGTCAGAGACTGGGGACATGATACATGACACATGATACAATTGATACAATGCAGCCAGTGTCCCCTCATAGCAGCCAGTGTCCCCTCATAGCAGCCAACCTGTGAAGAGAAGAGGAGAGCCGCCTCCGTCGCCTGTTTGATCACAGCGCCGGGAACATCACAGCTTTCAGTTCAATAGCTCTGTGTTCCCGGCCTCGCGCTGTCACGTATAGCCCCTCCCCCTTGTCAGGGCACTTTGATAGACAGATCATCCGTCCAATCCTGCAGGTGATCTGTCTATCAAAGTGCCCGGACAAGGGGGAGGGGCTGCACGTGACGGCGCGCGGCCGGGAACACACAGCTATTGAACTGAAAGCTGTGATGTTCCCGTGCTGTGATCAAACAGGTGGTGGAGGCGGCTCTCCTGCACTATAGCACGATATATCTTTTCATGATGGGCGGCACCAGGGGCAGGGGGCGGAGCCCTGCCCCCTACCCAGGCCCCGCCCCATTTTCTGCTCCATTATCGGACGTTTTTCTCTTTCGGCAAATTGCCGAAAAGGGCATTTTCGGCCGATATGTTTCAGCGGCCGAAATTTCGGTGCATCCCTAATAATAACGTCATAAAAACGCTAGCAGCTTTGCAGTGAGTTTTTCAGCCGTTTTGCAATAGCGTGTTGTAGCATTTATTAGCTTTTTTCTGCGCTATCGTTTTTTTGTGTTTTTTTTTTTTTTTTTTTAAGAGAAACATTTTTTATTTTCCATGGATCAAAAATGTTAAAAACCGGTGCCGAGCAATATTTTTGAGCGTTTATCGACGTTTATTATATTCTTATACATGATTTATATAGCGCCAACAGTTTACGCATTTACGCATCTCTTTACATTGTACGGGGGGGGGGGGGGAACACACAAAAAAAGTACAGTTCAGTACAAAAGGTACAGGAGGGCCCTACTCGTAGAGCTTACATTCTAAAGGGAGGGGGTGGTACAAAAGGTAATCGCTGCAGAGAATGATGTGATGGAGGTTTATCAGCATTAGGGTGTTTTTACAGCTGAAAAACGTCTCTCAGAACCATTGTTAATTTAGTCGACTAAAATACGAGTAAAACAATTGAGATGATTAAAATGCGACCAAAACTAAAATAGAATTTTAATCAAAAGACTAAAATGGGACTAAAACTAAAATGCCATTTTAGCCAAAAGACTAAGACTAAAACTAAATTGAAATTTGACTTCAAAATGAGCACTGGTCTGTAGTGCATGTTCATACCTCAATACCATAAACAATAACGTGAGATTATTCACTCCAGCAGTATAGAATGAGTTTGGAAATTGTAGAGAAATGTTAACTAAGGCATTCCAATTTAATTACACCCATTCGATTTTAGTTAACTAAAATGTACTAGAGATTTTAGTCGACTAAAACGTAGGACATTTTAGTCAACTAAAATTTACTGGAGATTTAGTTGACTAAATACAACTAAAACAATTGCAGAAGACCAAACTGGGACTAAAACTAAAATGCCATTTTAGTCCTAAGACTAAAACGAAATCGAAATTTGCTGCCAAAATGAACACAATTTTTTTTTTTTTTTTTTTTTTTTTTTTTTTTACTACTGAAAAACGCCACTGCCCAAAACTGATGATAACAGCCTATGTGTGCATGGACACAGGATAACATGATGGGGAGTTTAATGACTGTAGAAAAAAATGTCTACAGCCAAAAACAGCTGCTGTAAAAACGTCAAAAATGTGCAGTGTTCATGAGGCCGGAAAAACAAAATTTTTTAAATTTTCTTAAAAAACAAACAAAAAAAACCCTAATGCGTAAAAACGCTATTGCAAAAACATTGAAAAAAGTTGAACAACTCACTGCAAATCTTACTGGCATTTTTATAACGTTATTTTAACGTCCAGTGTGCATGAGGCCTTAAAAGAGTGAATTTCCCTTCCGAGGGGTAATTTCCTCTCACTTCCTGTTGTCTATAGGGGGCCGCCTGGAATAACACGGGTTACACACATCCATAAACTAGGAAAAGGCAAACCTAGCAATGCCTCGTTTACCAAGATATCGTTACAGCGGACCTTCACTCCCCCGAGTCGTGTAACCCCCCCACAGTCTAACGGCCCCCTTTCCCTTTTACATGCTTTGAAGTTAGTGTATTTATTCCGGGGTCAGCTCCTTCCAGCTCTTTTCTTGAACTTTTCCTAAAATAAAAAACCGCCTCCGACCTTTTGCAGTTGCCTGTCTGTTCTGCTTACCCACTTGCCTTTAGTACTTTGATTTGACCTGAAAACAATTGTTTGCATTCTTTGGGTCAGTGACTTAAAGCAGGGGTTGACAAATTTGCTTGGAATCTAGGAGCCAGCTAAAAAAGTTAGGAGCCGGGTCGGTAACGGCAATCCAGACCTGTCCCTGGCCTGACATGGAGACGAGTGAGGGGAGGATAGCGCGGCCCCCCCACCTGTCTCCATGTCATTGCCCATAGCTCTTAGAGGGACATTTTTTTTTTTTATTTTTTTTTTTTCAAATGACAATTTTTTTTTTATTTTTTTTTTTTTTTATTGCATTTTAGTGTAAATTTGAGATCTGAGGTCTCTCTGACCCCAGATCTCATATATTTAAGAGGACCTGTCCTGTTTTTTTCAATTACAAGGGATTTTTACATTCCTTGTAATAGGAATAAAAGTGACAATTTTTTTTTTTTTAAAAGCACCGTGAAAAAATAAAAAGTTAAAATAAGAAAAAAAAAAAAATGTTTTAAATGCGCCCTGTCCTGCCAAGCTTGCGTGCAGAAGCGAACGCATACGTGAGTAGCGCCCGCATAGGAAAGCGGTGTTCAAACCACACATGAGGTATCGCTGCGTTCGGTAGAGCGAGAGCAATAATTCTAGCCCTAGACCTCCTCTGTAACCCAAAACGTGCAACCTGTAGAATTTTTTAAACGTCGCCTATGGAGATTTTAAAGGCTAAAAGTTTGTCGCCATTCCATGAGCGGACGCAATTTTGAAGCGTGACATGTTGGGTATCAATTTATTCGGTGTAACATTATTTTTCACAATATAAAAAAATTGGGCCAACTTGACTGTTATATTTAATTAAAAAAATAAGACTTTTTCCCTGAAAATGCGCTTGTAAGTCCGCTGCACAAATACGGTGTGACAGACAGTATTGCAACGACCACCATTTTATTCTCTAGGTTGTTAGAACTCCTAAACACACACACACATATACATATATATATATATATATATATATATATATATATATATATATATATATATATACACACACACACACACATTTTTTTTTTTTTTATTATTCTAAGTAAAGGTGAGATGGGTGGGCAGTGAAAGCTTCATTAGCATCGCTGGCTGTCATACCAACAGCCACCACTAGATGGCGCCAGATTACAGAACTAAACATAGGACCACAGAAGGCCTCAAAGCCGCGGCCTCAATTACCGGCCGGCGGCGGCGCGGCCCGACACGATCACGCCAGGGGGGGTGGAAGGAGACAGGATACCCCCGCTGTGCTGCCCCAGGCGCCAGATCACAAATTCTAGTCGCCAATGCGATCTGGCGCCCGGGGTTTGTCGAGCCCTGACTTAAAGTATTTAAAGCTGTATCTGCAGACAAAATTAATTTGCACCTCGTGTTTCAATTATTTCTAGCCTGCTTCTGTTAACCACTTGCTGCCCGCCTTATAGCACTTTTACTGCTACAGGGCAGCAGCTGTGTGCAGGATCACATGTATATATCTGATTGTGCACTTCCACCAGCAGGGGGCGAGCGCTGCTTCTGCTGTGTTCACAGCTGAATCTGATCTACAGGTGCTGGGCACTTTATGTCTGCTGGCACACGCAGATTGTTATCTAAACAAGGCAGAGTTCCGTTCTGAGAGGGGAAAGGGACGGATTCTGGGTTCCTGCCAAGCAGGGACTTAAATCCACATTTTCCCCCTAGTAAAAGTAGCACACATAGTAAACACAAACACTGGCTAGGCACACATTTAATTCTTTGATCGCCCCTGGTGTTAACCCCTTTCCAGCCAGTGTCCTTAGTACAGTTACAGTGCATATTTTTAGCACTGATCATTATATTAAAGAGGAAGTAAACTCTTGTTTAAAAAAAAAAAAAAAAAAAGACAATCTGCAAGACAAAAGCATTACCTCAGATTGAAGACCCCAAAGTCATCCTCGTCTCCCCTCCGGCTGCCGACCTGTCGTCCCAGAGTTACGATGCATGTGGGAGACACCAGTAACGGCACGCAGACTGATGCAGCAGGTACATAAGTTCTATTTCGTCAGTTTCCTCTAGTGCGCATGTGCCGGTGTCATCCGCACATGGAGGGGACAGGTTTAGGAGATATCCTGGTTAGATGCAGGTAAGCCTTAATTTAGGCTTACCTGTAGCATAAAGTTTAAAAACAGGGTTTACAACCACTTTAAGGTCACTGGTTCAGGTAAAGTGTCAGTGTCCGTTTGTCGCCGCAATATCGCAGTCCTACTATAAGTCGCTAATCCATAGATGGCATCAAAAAATACTAAGCTAGGTAGCTTAGCACTGAGGAAGGGGGTTCACCCCAAAATGTGTCAGCGGTACACCCCATGTTGTGTATATGGCACATTTATGTCCATCCTTTTCAGCACTGTTTTTATGGCTTATGTCTATTTGCCATCTTGTGAGTATTCATTTTTATTTATCTAAATTTTTGAGTAAATATTTTTGGTAATGTACTAGGTGTACGGCCTTCTATTTTTGTCTGTCTTTGTATCACTGTATTAATGTTAGTGTCAGATTGACCACCGCACTATCGCAGTCCTGTTATTAAATGCTGATTGCCATAAGCAGGGTAAAAATTCCAGTATATAGACCGCAGTTTGTAGGCGCTATGACTTTCACGCAAAACAAATTAATAAAAACTTATATTGATTTAAAACTTAGCAGAATACATTTTGTCCAAAATTTATGAAGATCAGTCAGACCGATATACCCACAGGCTGAATGTCAAACGTTTTTTTTATTGAACCGGCCAATGTCTCCCGACATTCGGCACATGTGTACAAGGCTTGAGGCAACAAGCATTTGCAATTGTTCACCAATGTCAACCTGCATGTTTATCTTGGGAAATACGAAAGTTTCATCTGGTAGAACCTTGCTATTTAAGGCGCTAGGTTTGTCTATGGGGCTATAGCCCTGTTCTTGCAGGCCATGTGCTCCACTTTTAGGCTTAGTTCACACTGCTCCAATTTGTAGCTGCTGACTTTTTTAAAAAAAATTCCCCAGGCTGGAACACCTCTTTAAGGTGAGTTTGTATGTAAGTTGGAACAGGTACATTTTCTAAGTGTAGCCCCTGCCAATAATTTGTTGTCTGTGCCCCTGTTCGGAAGATTTCACCTCACTTTCTGTCCCTGTGACAATTGGATTTTGAAAAATTTGGGTTGTTGTGGAAAGGAAGGATTGGTGATAAAGCTTCAGTGGAGACACCTTTTTCCCATTCTAAAGCTTACAGGAATGATTTTCCCTTCCTAGGGATAGATTTCCTCTCAATTCCTATTGTCTCAATCAGTTTGTCAGTAGGAACCATTTGTAAGTCTGCTGTTTGTAACACGCAGACTGCCTGTGTATATATATATTTTCTGACCAAGATAATCATGGCTGCTGGGCCCTGTCTACAGTGGTCAGCTTATGTCCCTCCATCATCTGCAGCTCTCCTTTTGTCCTCCTCGCCCCTTTCCTCCCTGCCTGTCAACTCTGTGTCTGGCGCTATTCGTAAGAAAAATATCTTGGCAGCCTTTTTTCCAGTTCTCTTCAGGCCAGTCAAGTGACTCCCAGCCGCTCTGCTACTATGATCCAAGGCTACAGTGGGAGGGGCCAGCACAGTGGTCACATGACTCCTGGCTGACATCAGAGGACGATTATGGCTCCTCCCGCTGTAGCCCTGGATCGTAGTAGCAGAGCCGCTGGGAGTCACGTGACTGGCCTGAAGATAATTGGGAAAAGGTATTTAGAAGCATCTTTTTAACCACTTAAGGACCGCCGTATTGCCAATGTGCGTCATTACAATGGCGCAGGCACAAGCACGTACATGTACGTGCCTGCCTTCCAGCGGGTGGGGGGTCCGATCGGACCCCCTCCCGCTGGATACGGCGGTCCGTTTCCCTCCAGCAGCGATCCGTGATGAGGGGATGGCCGTCGGTTTCTGGCCACCCCCTCTCGATCGCTCCTGGCCAATGACGAACTTCCTCCCACTGTGTATTGTTTACACAGGAAGGAGGAAGTGATGTCATTCTCCTCGGGGCGGTCTTTTTGACCGGACTACGAGGAGAAGACTAAAAGTAAGTGCACCAAAACACTACACTGACACATAGGTACACATAGGTACACAAACCCCCCCCCCCCGATCCCCCCCAGTCACAGTGTCACTGATTGCATTGATCATTTCTTTACTGATCAATGCATTCAGTGTCAGTTGTAAAAGTAAAAACTGTCAGGGCAGTTAGTGTTAGGTCCAGGGTAGCCCCCTATCACCCCCCAATAAAGATTTAACCCCCTGATTGCCCCTAGAGTTAACCCTTTCACCCCCTTTTGCCAGTGTCACTAAGCGATAATTTTTCTGATCGCTGCATCAGTGTCGCTAGGTAGCTAGTTATTTTTTTAGGTTCACCGCCAGGTTTTTATATCGCTAGGTACCCCGATATACTACCCAATAATGGTTTTAACATCCTGATTGCCCCTAGTTAACCCTTTCACCCCCTTTTGCCACTGTCACTAAGCGATCATTTTTCTGATCGCTGCATTAGTGTCGCTACTGTCGCTAGGTAGCTAGTTATTTTTTTAGGTTCACCGCCAGGTTTTTATATCGCTAGGTACCCCGATATACTACCCAATAATAGTTTTAACATCCTGATTGCCCCTAGTTAACCCTTTCACCCCCTTTTGCCAGTGTCACTAAGCGATAATTTTTCTGATCGCTGCATCAGTGTCGCTACTGTCGCTAGGTAGCTAGTTATTTTTTTAGGTTCACCGCCAGGTTTTTATAGCGCTAGGTACCCCGATATACTACCCAATAATGGTTTTAACCCCCTGATTGCCCCTAGTTAACCCTTTCACCAGCAATCACAGTATAAGTGTCACTGGTGACGCTGGTTAGCCAGTTAGTTATTTAGGGTTCCCGTTAGGTTTTTATATAGCGCCAGGGACCCCCATATACTACCTAATAAAAATTTGAACCCCCTGATTGCCCCTAGTTAACCCTTTCACCACTGATCACCATATAAGTGTTACGGGTGACTCTGGTTAGTTTGCTTTTTATAGCATCAGGGCACCCACCATTTATTACCCAATAAAGGTTTAACCCCCTGATCACCCGGCGGGTGATATCAATTAGGTTTTAGGGTCAGGGTCTGCGTCGCCCCAGGCAGCGCTAGGTTAGTGCCAGTACCGCTAACACCCACGCGCAAAGCATACACCTCCCGTAGTGGTATAGAATCTGAACAGATCAATATCTGATCTGATCAGATCTATAATAGCGTCCCCAGCAGTTCAGGGTTCCAAAAAAATGCATTGTTAGCGGGATCAGCCCAGATACCTGCTAGCACCTGCGTTTTGCCCCTCTGCCCAGCCCACCCAAGTGCAGTATCGATCGATCACTGTCACTTACAAAACACTAAACACATAACTGCAGCGATCGCAGAATCAGGCCTGATCCCTGCGATCGCTAACAGTTTTTTTGGTAGCATTTTATATTTAAATCCGGAAGGCAGTGCTTGGTTTTCGGGGTCCCGTACGTGGCTAGGCTCCCAAAAAGTCCCCCACATGTGGTATCCCCGTACTCGGGAGAAGCAGCAGAATTTATTTTGGGGTGTAATTTGACTTCTGCCCATAGCATGTGTGAGCAATATATCATTTAGTGACAACTTTGTGCAAAAAAAAAAGGGGGGGTTTTGTGCTATTTTGGCATTTTATGGCCTTCGAAACTGTGATAGGTAGTGAGGAGTTAAATAAAAAATTTGCACCCTTAGAAATCCTGAAGGTGGTGATTGGTTTTCGGGGTGCCGTGCGCGACTAGACTCCCAAAAAGTCATTATTCAATCCCTTGGGACAAAAAAAAAATATTCAATGGTCTCAACATGGCCCTCAGCAAATAGCTTGGGGTGTCTACTTTCCAAAATGGGGTCATTTGGGGGGGTTTTGTGCCATCTTGGCATTTTATGGCCTTCAAAACTGTGATAGGTAGTGATAGGTAGTGAGGAGTAAAATAAAAAATGTATGCCCTTAGAAATCCTGAAGGCGGTGCTTGGATTTCGGGGTCCCGTACGCGGCTAGGCTCCCAAAAAGTCCCACACATGTGGTATCCCCGTACTCAGGAGAAGCAGCAGAATGTATTTTGGGGTGTCATTTCACATATGCCCATAGCATGTGTGAGCAATATATCATTTAGTGACAACTTTGTGCAAAAAAAAAAAGTTTGTAATATTCCCGCAACTTGTGGCAAAATATAAAATATTCCATGGACTCAACATGCCTCTCAGTAAATAGCTTGGGGTGTCTTCTTTCCAAAATTGGGTCATTTTGGGGGGTTTTGTGCTATTTTGGCATTTTATGGCCTTCGAAACTGTGATGGGTAGTGAGGAGTTAAATCAAAAATTTGCACCCTTAGAAATCCTGAAGGTGGTGATTGGTTTTCGGGGTGCCGTGCGCGAATAGACTCCCAAAAAGTCCCACACATGTGGTATCCCCGTACTCGGGAGAAGTAGCGGAATATATTTTGGGGTGCAATTCCACATATAACCATGGCATGTGTGAGCAATATATCATTTAGTGACAATTTTTTGTAAAAAAAATTTAATTTTTATTTTTTTTGTCATTATTCAATCCCTTAGGACAAAAAAAATAAATATTCAATGGGCTCAACATACCCCTCAGCAATTTCCTTGGGGTGTCTACTTTCCAAAATGGGGTCATTTGGGGGGGGGTTTGTACTGCCCTGCCATTTTAGCACCTCAAGAAATGAGATAGGCAGTCATAAATTAAAAGCTGTGTAAATTCCAGAAAATGTACTCTAGTTTGTAGACGCTATAACTTTTGCGCAAACCAAAAAATATACGCTTATTGACATTTTTTTTACTAAAGACATGTGGCTGAATAAATTTTGCCCTCAATGTATGACTAAAATTTAGTTTATTCGATTTTTCTTATAACAAAAAGAAGAAAATATCTTTTTTTTTAAAAATTTTCGCTCTTTTTCCATTTATATCGCAAAAAAAAAAAATCGCAGAGGCAATCAAATACCATAAAAAAAAAGCTCTATTTGTGGGAAGAAAAGGACGCAAATTTCGTTTGTGTGCAATATTGCATGACCGCGCAATTACCAGTTAAAGCAGCGCAGTGCGAAATTGGAAAAAGACCTCTGGTCCTTAAGGTGTTTATTGGTCCGGGGCTGAAGTGGTTAAACACACTTGGAAAGTAAGTTATTGCCAGATAAAGGAGAGGGGCTCCCAGTGAAAGCTGTTTTTAGGGTTAAAACCACTTTAATATCATGAATTTAAATTAATATGAATTTATTGTCGGCCATTATCAGCACCTTTTAGATGGAAACGGTGAGTGGAAGCACCGGAGTGCGGCGGGGCGGTCCCCTCTCTCCGCCCGTAAGAACGATCACACGGCGGAGCAGCCACTATGATCATTCTTATAGTGTAGGGAATCGCCAGGCTGAAAGAGCTGATATCTGAATGATGCCTGTAGCTGCACTCATAATTCAGATATACCCCCACAAAGTCAAGGACGTCATATGACGGCTGGCAGTGGGTAAGTGATTAAATTTTATTTCTTTTTGTTGAGTTCATTTCTACTGTAATCATTCATGTTGTCTCTGGCTGGGTTCAATGTTACCCTTGTCATAACTGTTTTAAAATGTTTGTAAACCCCAACAATGAACTTATTTTCTCCCTTTTTGTCTACTCAATATGCCATGTTTTTGAATGTTTTTGGGTTTATCTGTTTAAAGTGGTTGTAAACCCTTACAACCAACTTTGACCTACAGGTAAGCCTAGATTAAGGCTTACCTGTAGGTCCAAGAAATATCTCCTAAACCTATACGGTTTAGAATATTTACCCGAAGACAGCCACCGCTGTCTACGGCACATGCGCACTGGGCAGGCCACAGATCGCGGCGATATGCTGCGAGTGTCGGCTCCCCGTGCGCATGCGCGGGAGTGACGTCATCGCGGCCCCGGCGAATCACAGCGCTGGAGCCGCGAGACTCGGAAGTCGCTCCGGGATACATGGCAGCTGCGAAAAGGAAGACGGAGGACCGCTTCAGGGGCTTCGTTCTCAGGTAAGTTATTCATAATGAGTTAGTATGCTATGCATACTAGCTCATTATGCCTTTGCCTTACAGGGTGTGTGCTTTTAAAAAAAAAAAATGTCTTTACTTCCTCTTTAATAAGTACCGTATATACTCGAGTATAGGCCGACCCGAATATAAGCCGAGGCCCCCAATTTACCCCCAAAAAAACTGGCAAACTTATTGACTCGTGTATAAGCCGAGGGTAAGACATGCCTGTCCATCCCTGTGTGTGTGTCCGTCCATCCCTGTGTGTCCGTCCATCCCTGTGTGTCCGTCCATCCCTGTGTGTCCGTCCATCCATCCCTGTGTGTGTGTGTGTGTCCATCCATCCATCCATCCCTGTGTGTGTGTGTCTCCATCCCTGTGTGTGTGTGTCTCCATCCATCCATCCATCCCTGTGTGTGTGTGTGTCTCCATCCATCCATCCATCCCTGTGTGTGTGTGTGTGTGTGTGTGTGTGTGTGTGTGTGTGTGTGTGTGTGTGTGTGTGTCCAGCCTACCTGTGTCCTGAGCCTTTGTCCCGAGCCTCCGTCCCGTGCCGAGCCTCCTTGCCTCCGTGCCTCGCCGCCGTGCCTCGCCGCCATGCCATGCCTTGCCTCCGGTCCCGTCCCGTCCCGTGCCGTGCCGTGCCGTGCCGTCCTGTGCCTTGCCTCCGTCCCGTGCCCTCTTCGTTCGTCGGCGCCTCGGCGGCCATTGTCAAATTCAAAAGCTGCGCCGCCGCCTTCGCCTGTGATAGGCGGAACACTGAATTTCCCAGCAGCCTGTGTTCCGCCTATCACAGACGTCGTATCATCCTCGTCCGTAGTACGAGGATGATACGAAGTCCGTGATAGGCGGAACACAGGCTGCTGGGAAATTCAGTGTTCCGCCTATCACAGGCGAAGGGGGAGCCGGAGGCGCGGCTTTTGAATCAGAATGGCCGCTGTCTGTCTGCTCGACACGCTGATCGAGCGGGCAGACAGCGATGACTCGAGTATAAGCCGAGGGGGGCACTTTCAGCCTCAAAAAAGAGGCTGAAAATCTCGGCTTATACTCGAGTATATACGGTACATAAAATACCTGTTCATTTTGCCAAAAATCCTTTGAGCTAAAACGTGTGTGTGCGCTCTGCTTATGTACAAAGAGAGGGCTATTGGAGATGAAGTCTGTGTTCTTTGTAATCCATCAGCCTTCAGGTAGGCAGGGCTGACACCACGTGCTTGGTTATGCTGTAGTGTTAAAAGCTCGGTTCACATGTCTGGCTGTGGTTTCAGTGTGATTTTTTTTTTAAAAGGAGTCCGGTGCAGTTTTGTTCACTGGTTCAGGTCAGAATTTTTACTTGAAATTGCACCTTAACTGGACTGAAAACAAACTGTGGCTAGCCTGAACATACACTATATTACCAAAAGTATTGGGACACCTGCTTTTATACGCACATAAACTTTAATGATATCCCAGTCTTAGTCCGTAGAGTTCAATATTGGGTTGACCCACCCTTGGCAGCTATAACAGCTTCAACTCTTCTGGGAAGGATGTCCACAAGGATTTGGAGTGTGTTTATGGGAATGTGAATTTGTGAGGTCAGGCACTGATGTTAAACAAGAAGGCCTGGCTCTCAGTCTCCACCCTAATTCATCCCAAAAGGGTTCTATCAGGTTGATGTCAGGACTCTGCAGCCCAGTCAAGGTCCTCCACCCCAGACTCATTCATGTCTTTTATGGACCTTGCTTTGTGCACTGGTGCGCAGTTATGTTGGAATGGGAAGGGGCCGTCCCCAAAACTGTTCCCAGAAAGTTGGAGCCGTGACATTTTTCAAAATGTCTCGGTATGCTGACATCCTAAGTGTTCTCTTCACTGGAACTAAGGGGCCAAGCCCAATCCCTGAAAAATAACCCCACACCATAACCTCCCCTCCACCAAATAATTTGGACGAGTGCACAAAGCAAGGTCCATAAAGACATGGGGGTGAGCAAGTTTGGGGTGGAGGAACTTGACTGGCCTGCACTGAGTCCTCACTTCAACCCGATGGAACACTTTTGGATGAATTGGAGTGGAGACTGTAAACCAGGCCTTCTCATCCAACATCAGTGGCTGACCTCACATATGCGCTTCTGGAAGAATGATCAAACATTCCCATAGACACACTCCTAAACCTTGTGGACAGCCTTCCCAGAAGAGTTGAAGCTGTTATGGCTTCAAAGGATGGGCCAACTCAACTCAGACTAAGTCTGGGATGTCGTTGAAGTTCATGTGTGTGTAAAGGCAGGTGTCCCAATACTTTTGATGATATTGTGTATGAACAAGCGCCATAGAAAGCTGGTTCAGTTCACATGTCATGAAAATCGGTTGCAGTTCCAAAATTCATCCTTTTGGCATATATGTGAACCGAACCTAAAGGGATCAAATCTGGTGAAATGTAAATGTATTGCAAAAATGTTTTCCCCCTTCTCATCTGTAATGCTTTCTTGTTGGTTCAGGCCTAGGGTTCAACATTGTGGGTGGCACAGACCAGCAATACGTGTCTCATAATGACAGTGGAATATACGTTAGTAGCATCAAGGAGAATGGAGCTGCCGCTGTGGATGGAAGGCTACAGGAAGGAGACCGAATACTGGAGGTAAGACACCATTGTATTCTGTTTGTCTGGGATCGCTTGTAGTGTAAACTGTCTGTCTGGATTTTCTTGTAATGTGAACAAACGTTTGTACAATTGTCCTCTCTGTGATCATTTAAACTGTTTACTTAATTCAGCCTACTTCCATTCAAAGAGGAGAACTCTGCAGTGGCACGCCTCTCCCTCTGGCCTGGAGTTTCATGAATGACTAGGTTTGTGTTATTGAAGACAACACCTAGGTGTGTTGCAGAGTCGAGCAACAAGGTTATTTTTAAGGATATGGAAGAGTTTATTTTTTTGTTCTTCATGTTGCATATCTGCCAATAGTTTTCAGCAACAAATATTTGCTTTCTTTTGCCTTTCATGTACTCAGTCTTGCCTATCCATAGAGCACAAAGTAGAAGCTGCAAATATGTGTAGAAATATGGGTTTTAATGCTTCATATTCTCAAAAACAACATGCAACATAATACCAGCCCTTAAAGTGATTGTAAGGGTTATTTATTTATTTTTTGAAATGACGAACATCATACTTCCACTGTGCAGCTATTTTTGGAACTGTGGCCGTTGAACCTAGTCTTCTGGGACCCCCTTTGACTCTCACAGCTCCTCCCCACATCAGATAACCCCATAGGAGAAGCTTTGTCTCGGGGGGTTACCTTGTGGGTGCGTTCCTGAGTCCAGCATTTGCATCCATAGAAACAAATGCTGGACTCCGCCCCGCAACAAATAGTGTAGCTGCTGACTTTTAAGATAAGGACACTTACCTGTCCAGGGAGCCCGCGATGTCAGTACCCAAAGCCAATCTTCGGATTGACTCACGGCTGCTGCTGCCAACATTCCTGGTGAGGGAACCAGGCAGGGAAGACTTTCCGCTTCACTCCTGGTTCCCTACTGAGCATGCAGAAGTTGCCCGGTGCGTTCTGAATGGTCCCTGCTGTCTTCTGGGACCTGTGTGTCTCCCAGAAGACAGCAGGGGGGAAGGAGGAGGGGCCGGACATGGCGTAGTTCACCGCACAATGTGCGGCGCTATTTTGCCGAAAGTGGGCGCAAATACCTGGATTTGACAGGTATCTGCTCCCCCCTACCCACTGAAAGGTGCCAAATGTGAAATTGGAGGGGGGAGGAATCCGATCAGCCGAAGTTCCATTTTTTTTCGGTGGCACTCCGCTTTAATATCACAGTCCCCCCTCCCCCTTAAAGCGGTGCTATAGTGTTCTCAGTTCCCATTCATATCACAGCTCCCCTTTACATTACAGTGCAGTCCACTTTTCTTCACAGTGCCCCCATACAATAATGTAAAGGGACTGCTCTGTAAAGTGGCACTGATATAAAGCACCTGCACTGTAAGGATTACAGTGCAGTGCTATTTATATCACTGTGCCCCTTTACATTCGTGCCCTTAGCAATCACAGTTAGCCCCCCCACCACAGTGCTCTTGCAGTCATGGCCCCCCTTTCCTCTTACACCAGAGTGCCTACCCTGCACAGTCCTAGCCTTTGGCAGTGCCAGGGCAGTTAGCAGAGAACTTTGCAGATTAGGTAATCCTTTCAGCAGGGCAGGGGGCAAGGAGCTGCAGATCTGGATGGATTGTTGGAGCTGCCCAACTTTTAATGTTAACAAGCGGGTAATTACCACACTCTGTCCCGATCTGCAGCTCCTCCAGCCCATTGACATGCAGATAGGATGACATTGTTGGGGGTGCGGGAGACCTTTGAGAGAATACGCAGGCTGTGGCACAGCCACACAGCAGAAGGTGAGCAGCGAGCGCAGTTTGTGCTAATATTGTCCGGACAACAGTTTCCGCTCACCTCCTGCTGTGCAGCCCGGGGGTTGGGGACCTAATGGGCACAGAAGAACTGTTGTCTATAAAATCTTGACATTAAGGCTAGGTTCACATTGCTGCGATGCGGGAACGCCGCGAATCCGCGGCGTTTTCCCGCATCGCATTACTCCCGCCGGCAGTTCACACTGCCCTATGCGGACGGCTGGGGGTGTCAATGTTATGTTAATGACACCCCCAGATCCGTCGGCATATCGCAGTGCGATCTGCCGACTCGCACAGGAATCGGATCGCATGGTGTGAACCCCCATGCGATCCGATTCCGTTGCGGACCCAAAAAAGGGTCCCGTGCGAGTTTGCTGCGGGACCGCTGCGAGTTCAGCCATACTATCTGTATGGCTGAACTCGCAGCGCTACGGAGATCGGATGTGATTTGCTGTGCGAATCACATCCGGTTCTCCCCCCGCAGCGGTGTGAACCCAGCCTAACAGTTACAGTTGTGCTCATAAGTTTACATACCCTGTCAGAATTGGATTTCTTGCCCATTTTTCAGAGAATATGAATGATAACACAAAAACTTTTCTTTCGCTCATGGTTAGTGTTTGGCTGAAGCCATTTATTATCAATCAACTGTGTTTACTCTTTTTTTTATTTTTTATTTTAATCATAATGGCAACAGAAACTACCCAAATGACCCTGATCAAAAGTTTACATACCCTGGTGATTTTGGCCTGGTAACATGCACACAAGTTGACACAAAGGGTTTTGAATGGCTATTAAAGGTAACCGTCCTCACCTGTGATCTGGTTGCTTGTAATCAGTGTGTGTGTGTTAGGTCTCATGCACACTGGACGTTAAAATAATATAAAAATGGCAGTAGCTTTGCAGTGAGTTTTTCAAAGTTTTTGCCATATCGTTTTTTACCGTTTATTAGTGTTTTTCTGCGTTAGTGTTTTTTTTTTTTTTTAAATAAATTATTATTCTTTTTTTTCAATGGCTCAAAAACGTTAAACGCTGGTGAGTGAAGTTTTTGAGCATTTATCGATGTCTATCAGCGTTAGAGTGTTTTTTACAGCTGAAAAATGTTTCTCAGAACCCACTAGTCTAGCCTTGTGTTTTTTTTTTTTTTTTTTTTTTTTTTCTGCTCAAACGACACTACTCAAAACTTCTGATAACGGCCTATGTGTGCATGGACACATAGGATAACATGATGGAGAGTTTAATGACTGTAGAAAAAACATCTACAGCCAAAAACAGCTGCTGTAAAAAGGTTTCTGGATTCTGAATCATGGGGAAAGCAAAAGAATATTCAAAGGATCTGTGGGAAAAGGTAGTTGAACTGTATAAAACAAGAAGGGGATATAAAAAGATATCCAAGGAATTGAGAATGCCAATCAGCAGTATTCAAACTCTAATCAAGAAGTGGAAAATGAGAGGTTCTGTTGAAAACAAATCGCGGTCAGGTAGTCCAACTAAAATTTCAGCCACAACTGCCTGGAAAATTGTTCGGGATGCAAAGAAAAACCACAAATAAATTCAGGTGAAATACAGGACTCTAAAAACGTGGTGTGGCTGTCAAGATGCACAATAAAGAGGCACTTGAAGAAAGATGGGCTGCATGGTCAAGTCACCAGAAGAAAGCCATTACTATGCAAATGCCACAAAGTATCCCGTCTTCAATATGCCAAACAGCACAGAGACAAGCCTCAAACCTTCTGGTACAAAGTCATTTGGAATGATGAGACCAAATTGAGCTTTTTGGCCACAACCATAAATGCTAAATTTGGAGAGGAGTCAACAAGGCCTATGATGAAAGGTATGGAGGTGGATCACTGATGTTTTGGGGATGTTTGAGCTACCAAGGCACAGGAAATTTGGTTTTGTTGGCAAGATGAATGCAGTTTGTTATCAAATACTGGAGGAACATTTGCATTCATCACTCAGGAAGCTGCGCATGGGACGTACTTGGACATTCCAACATTGCAATGATCCAAAACACAAGGACAAGTCGACCTCTCATTGGCTACAGCAGAATAAAGTGAAGGTTCTGGAGTGGCCATCTCAGTCTCCTGACCACAATATAATTGAGCCACTCTGGGGAGATCTCAAACATGCATTTCATGCAAGACTGCCCAAGAAATCACAGGAACTGGAGGCTTTTTGCCAAGAGGAATGGGCAGCTTTACTATCTGAGAAGCTAAAGAGCCTCATCCACAAATACCACAAAAGAATTCAAGCTGTCATTGATGTTAAAGGGGCCAATACACAGTATTAAGAACTGGGGTGTGTAAACTTTTGATCAGGATCATTTGGGTCGTTTTTGTCATGATTTAAAGAGTAAACACAGTTAATTGATAATAAATGGATTAAGCCAAACACTAACTATGAGTGAAAGAAAAGTTTTTGTGTTGTTCATATTCTTTGAAAAATTGCCAAGAAATCATAAATTATGCCAGTGTATGTAAACTTGTGAGCACAACTGTATACCCACAAAAATTCAAGTATTTGTAAGACCCCTTTCACACTAGGGTGGTCCAGCCACTACCGGGGCACTTTTAACCCCGCTAGCAGCCGAAGAAAGGGTTAATAGCACCCTTGATGCGGCGCTGCCGGAGCACTTTGCAGGCACTTTGGCAGTGCTGCCCATTAATTTCAATGGGCAAGGGCGGTGCGGGAGTGGTGTATACACCACTCCCGCACCACCCCAAAGATGCTAATTGCAGGACTTTTTTTTCCCGTCCTGCAAACGCCACCGCCCCAGTGCGAAAGCACTCCGGCTTTCACACTGGGGTGGCTTGAGAGACGCTTTCAGGCACTTTACAGGCACTATTTTTAGTGCTAAAGTGCCCCAGGGTGAAAGGGGTCTAAATGTAAAGGTTTATGGAGTACAGAATGTGTACTGCAACAGTGTAGAACATTGAATTGTCTACACATTCTATAAATTCAAGCTGGTGTTTAGAATATGCCAAGTGGATAGCAACTTACCAATTATTCTTTATTTTTTTTTCTTGTCCATTCAGGTGAATGGTATTAAGCTAGAAAAACTTTTGCACAGACATGCAGTGGAACTCTTCAGAAATGCTGGTGAACATGTGGTCTTAAAGGTTCGGCACCAGGTAACTGGGTCTCTGTACTGTATTTGAAACAATATATATTGATTGTTATGTCAGAACATGAGCTGTATAACATTCCTATTATATATATATATATATATATATATATATATATATATATAATTTTTTTTTTAAAGTGTACTTTATATTAATATAAAAGCAAACTGATGCCATAAGATGCGGAAGAAATATTCTAGCTGTATAGCTATAGTGCAAGCCTATTCTTCTAGATATATTTTGTAGTGTAGGGCTGTCATCTTCTATTACTACTTAAAATGTTTTCTTGAGGATAGCAGGGAGAAAAGCAAAATCATCTGAAATATGTTGGTGACTGTGGAGTGTTGAGTGTTCTGGTCTCTATTAAAGGGTAACTCCACTTTTGTGGGAATAAAAATAATATAGCATATACCAGTGATGGCGAACCTTGGCACTCCAGATGTTTTGGAACTACATTTCCCATGCTGCTCATGCACTCTGTAGTGTAGTTGAGCGTCATGGGAAATGTAGTTCCAAAACATCTGGGGTGTCAACGTTTGCCATCGCTATCATATACAATTGTGACACAAGTCATATTGTATTGAAATGTTACTAAAAGTGACCTTTCCTTTTTAACCTGCAGCTCTGTAATTTTCTGTAAAATTCAATGCAATATGGCTACCTGGAGGTGCTCTGTACACAGAATGCCCCCTGAAAATGTCATAACCTACGTGTGTGATTGGCTCACTGATTTTCCCAGAAGTCTGCATTAAGATACAGGTCAGATATCTGGCATCCCCTTCAACAAAAGGGTAATTTTTGGTGAGCTACTCCTAATAGGAAATTTCGTCTAATGGGATGCAGACCCAGAAATATTCCTCATTAGAGCCCTGCAAGTGCAACAGCTGATTGATAATTATGAAACCACTCCCATACAGAGTCATTTTGCACATGGACACAGACAAACACACAGGGATTTCTTCAGAATAACAAAAGGTAGGCATCTGCAACAAAGTTTGTCAAAATCCCAGCAATGTGTATATATATAGTATTTCACAAAAGTGAGTACACCCCTCACATTTTTGTAAATATTTTATTATCTTTTCATGTGACAACACTGAAGAAACTACACTTTGCTACAATATAAAGTAGTGAGTGTACAGCTTGTATAACTGTAACTGTAAATTTGCTGTCCCCTTAAAATAACTCCACACACAGCCATTAATGTCTAAACCGCTGGCCACTGTTATTTTCCAGCACTGCCTTAACCCTCTTGGGCATGAAGTTCACCGGAGCTTCACAGGTTGTCACTGGAGTCCTCTTGCACTCCTCCATGATATCACGGAGCTGGTGGATGTTAGAGACCTTGTGCTCCTCCACCTTCCGTTTTGATGCCCCACAGATGCTCAATAGGGTTTAGGTCTGGAGACATGCTTTGCCAGTCCATCACCTTTGCCCTCAGCTTCTTTAGCAAGGCAGTGGTAGTCTTGGAGGTGTGTCTGGAGTCGTTATGTTTTAATACTGCCCTGCGGCCCAGTCTCCAAAGGGAGGGGATCATGCTCTGCTTCAGTATGTCACAGTACTTGTGTTTGCGGGCTTTCTTGTGCATCATCTTTAGAAGCGATGCAGACCAATTTGATGCAGTGTATGTCATATGGTCTGAGCACTGACAGGCTGACCCCCTAACCCTTCACCCTCTGCAGCTATGCTGGTAGCACTCATATTTCCCCGAGACAACCTCTGCATATGACGTTGAGCACATGCACTCAACTTCTTTGGTTGACCATGGCAAGGTCTGTTCTGAGTGGAACCTGTCCTGTTAAACCGCTGTATGGTCTTGGCCAACGTGCTGAAGGTCAGTTTCAGTGTCTTCAGTGGCAATCTTCTTGTCTAGGTCATCTTTATGTAGAGCAACAATTCTTTTTTTCTCTTACGTTCACCGACTGACACAGCTCCTTTCTTAGACCATTGGGTCGTTACGCCACCTTCAGGAGAGGACTAGGCATAACATGTTAACAATAAAGCTAGAACTTTCTAGTTCCGCCCAAGGGGCGGTCCCTTAGGTAACATCCCCTCAGCCTGCTACTGCATCCTCAGTTTTTTTCTGCCTAGTGAAGAAGGACCTAGGAACCCTGCGGGCCCATCAGTCCATGGATTTTTCTGCAGAAGTTTTGCTTTTTGCACAAGATCTGCTATCAACAGCCGACTGGGTGACAGGCTGGATACGCTTATCCTTGTAGTCTCCCCAGCCTGGCCAGCGAGCGTGTGAAGACCAGAGCTCCGCGCTGGGTTGGCCACGACATGCCCCCAGCTCCTGGGGCGGCTGATGGGTGTAATGCCCCGGGGCACACATATGACCGGGCTACTGATGTCTACGTCAGTGTGCCGGGCCAGAAGCCACCCCGTACTGATCAGAGAGTGGGTCTGTGATGTTATGTCTCCCAGCTCTTCAGGACTGGTAAGTACAGCTCTCCCTGCCTCTGTGGGGCTGAGCAGCTGGGCATTCCCTGGGATGTTGATTCGGGGGTCCCTCACCTCCCTCTCTTCTCTCCCTGTCCCTATCTCCCCCCCCCCTCCCCCCGCCTTTCCTGTGGGGGATGTTGCATGGGCTGCTCAGCGGTGTGTGTGCCATAGACAGGGGCTTTCCGGGGGGGAGGGGGGGTGTCTCTCACCTGGGGGGGACTGCGCTGGATAGCTGTGCCGTGGATGTCTCTCCTCTGAGGTGTCTGGAGGCTGTGTCTGTAGATAGCTGTAGCGCTTTTTCACCGCCATTTTTCTGCCTGTTTTTTCACTGTCCCTCATGGCATACAGTTCTCGGCGGCCATTTTTGGTGTGACCAGGGAGCTGCATGCATCTAACCAAGGGTTCCATCAGGTTAGGTTTTAGAATTCTCTTCAGGGAGAGTGTACTTTATTCCTGTAGATCAATGATTACATTTTCTTTTCTAGTGTGTTCACCAAGTGAGCTCTTACTCAAAATATAATGATGTACGCATTTAGTTTTTACGAGTCGTCACCAGAAAACACATTATGAATTGCAGCTGGAGTCATAGAAACTGATCTCTATATTTATTTATAATGGGGAGCAGCTCATGGCTTTTAATATGTTCTGGAAACCATCAGGCATTTCTTACCCCTGTCACTAATGTCTTCCTGAGCTTGTACATTTGTATCATCCTCCATGAGTTTGAGCGGCAGAGCAGGTAGTTGGTTCCGCTCCGGTGCCTCTGTCTGCTCTGTGTAACTCCAGGGGAGAATGGCTTTCAAAACCTGTTTGTTTAATAATTTTTTTTTTTTTTTTTTTTTTTTTTACAAAGGTGAGTAAGTTGCAGTACCAATTATACAGACAGACAATATGAAACTTAAAGAGTAACTTGACTTCTATTGAGAGAAAAAAACATTCCTCTCTGGGTCCGCTATGTACGTATAAAAAGGGAGGGCACACCGACCTTGTGCATTACCCAAAATAATTTTAATAAACGTAAAAACAGCAATGGTTATACTCGTATGAAAACGTGGTATACAAGCATATCAAGGCAACAGCAATAGCGAACGGGTTCTCTAAGGTCTATGGTTGGAATCGGAGATGCCGGAGGACCAGACAGTATTGCAGGGGGGCTAACACATTTCAAGGGAGGGCCCTCTTCAAAGCCAAAGTGATGAGTGACTGGTCTCTTCTGTATGTATATACACACATATACACCTTTATACACGCCCACATGATGGCATATTCTGACACGCCCATCCACATAGGCACTGCCTCCCTGTGGACAAAGGGGAGGATTCTGTGTGCCACGGTCAGGCATCTCAGGCTCACCGTTCCCATATTGACAGTTTGTGTAAAGGTATAGCATTGTAGCCTCACAATACATGTAAAGATTAAACCGTATAGCTATAGCTTGAAAACATGGGGTGTATTAAACAATCACAATTGTAAATCTAACCTGTTACTGTGGGGAAGTTGGTATCCTCTGATGGGTCTAACATCGATCTGTGGTATATAGCATGCTCTGTGTCACCCAGGCTCTGGCAAGGTGGGCCCAGCGGCGTTCCTGACAAAATAGCATGTGATCTATGTACATTGCAGGGATTTTTACCAAACTTTGTTGCAGATTCCTACCTTTTGTTACTCTGAAGAAATAACTGCATGTTTGTCTGTGTCCATGTTCTGCATGAATTTGTATGGAAGTGGTTATATAATGATCAGTCAGCTGCTGCACCTGCAGGCCTCTGGGGAAATTGACAGGGGCTGCATCTCTTTAGACGTGATTCCCCTTTGGGCGTAACTCAATGATGCAATGATTTTAGTAAATATAAACGGCTAAATACCTTTTCTCATCAGCAGTATATAGAAGTCAGAAGACTTCTATCAGTGTTGGCTTGTAGAAGGAGTTTCCATTTTCCTCTGACTGTCCTATCGGGATGCAGAACCCCTGGCCCTCTGTCTTGATAGTGCTGATTGGCCCTGTGCTGCATCCTTCCAAGAAAAAAAAAAACCTCTAGCAATACACACCAAACTGAGCATGTGCAGCCTGTCCCCTGGCTCTGTATTATCATAAAATATATTGTGGACAGTGGAAGAAGGGGAGAATGAGAAGACAGGATCAAACAGCCTTTTTACACAGTGCAGAGGATTAAACCCTTAGGTTTCACAGTGAGTATAACCAGCATGCTTGACTGCATATACATACTGATTTTACTGTTGTGGGTTTAGTAACACTTTAAAGCCCAATTGAACTTTAATTTTCAATCAGCATGCCGGGCTCTTGGGAAAAGGTGTTAGCAGCCACAGTTAAATAAGCTGATGCCCTGCCAGCATGCTGCAGACTAGGGTCCTTTCTGTGTGGAAGCAGTTGTCTCTGTGGCTAGATAATTTGGTAGATTGGTGGCTCCAGGTTTGTTGTCACAGCAAGCAAAAAGAGTCGGCGGGTAAACCATAACCAAAATTAATACAATGTAGGTGGTCTTGTCTGCTCCTTGTAGAGTTTATAGCTCAACTCTGAAAGACGTGGGAATTCTCCCTTTGCAGTGGGGCTGTGCCTGCAGTTCAAAGATTAATATTGCACAATTAGCTCTAGCGGACGTAGTAAAGATCTATGTACCCAATCATCCATGCTGCTACACTGGTCTGGGCAGCATCTTTTCCCCTACTCCCCAGCAGTCTAAGGTCCTGACGACATCAAGACTAATGCAAGGTCTGGAGCAGTGATGGCAAACCTTGGCACCCCAGATGTTTTGGAACTACATTTCCTATAATGCTTATGCACTCTGCAGTGTAGTTGAGCATCATGGGAAATGTATTTCCAAAACATCTGGGGCGCCAAAGTTCGCCATCACTGATCTAGAGCCTTGCACTGTTGTGTGTGTGGGGGGGCGTAGTGGATATCGGGTAAGTTAAAGTGCTTCACCTCTCTCCTATAATACATTTCTCACTGCAAAGAATATTTTTCACATTTCTGGCAGTTGAGTTTCAGCAAGCTGTTGTGACAGATCCTGGTAGTCAACCAAAACTAGCAGAACCTTTTTGAGGGGTCTTTTAAGTATTTCTAACCAAATCTAATTATTTTCTTTGTTTTGTTTCTTTCACACTTTGCTAATCTCTGCCCTTGCCTCTGTTTTTTCTTAACAGAATCATCTAAATGGACCTCTTGGAGGTAGAAGCGACACAGACTCTGATGGAACGTCAATAGCCATGATATTGGTGCCTGTAATATTAGCTGCCGTGGCTGTCTACACCTTTATAAAATATCGGCAACGTATAACAAAATATTAGACTGCCAAACAATGCAAACGCAAAGAACACAAGAAAATACAGTTATAATCACACTAGTCCTTTGTATGCTATCGTGTAAGATCCCTACATCCTATGTGCTGCCTGTAAATATATTCAACAGCTTGAAATGGTACTGACCACAGGAATGTTTCAGTCCAACCTTTCTGACAATATGCGGTATCTAGCCTTAGAAATTGCTTTAACTTTTTATCTCTGCTATGTTTAATCTGAACTTGATTCCCTTGAAGTAAGTTATTCTTATCAATGTTTTCTGTCCCTGAATATTTTAAATAATTTAATTTGTGGTACTGTATCTTTACATTTATGTTGTCAGAAGAAGAGGAATATATAAATATTTAATTGGACATTCCACTTATAGTGGAAAGTAATTTTCTTTGGAGTGAGGTCCAATGAAATGGGCAACACCCCATAGGCCACAACTGATCAGCTGATGGGAGCTTTCTACAGTTGATGATAAAGCCACACAGAGCCAAGTGGTTTTCAGTGGGCTTTTTTCATTAGCTGACTTTTGGGGGATTTGAGAAAGGGACCTTTTTTTCCACTTGGGGAATGAGATCATCATCACAGTGAATGTGAATGTTGTTAAAAACGATACCAATCAGAAGGAATAGTAGAGGGTATATTGCATATGTGCAATTTGTATTCAACAAGAATAATCTGCTGTACTGCTGGGTAATGTGTTGGTGTCTGCATTAAAGCCCATCTTCTTCATGCTCTGTTCTTCCTCTGTGGCTTCACCAAAAATTACATAGTACTTCCGGGTATAGGGGAATATATGGCCTTCTTTGATGCAGTCCTCAGACCTAGCGACCAATTGCTAGGCTGGAGTATAGTCATATGATGACTGATGAGTCGGGGGTCATGTCCTCATTCACTCTGAGCTCCTATACCTGTTGACACTGGGTATTTTTCTGGTGGCTACAACAGAGAAAGGAACAAGGTGCCAATGTCCCTTTATTATAAACCAGATATCAGAAAATCTATGTGAATTTGTGAAAACCAATCAGGTAAACTCTGGTTCATGTTGAGGTAGCTTTACAACGTGCACTATGCATTCTGCCACTTTTATAGGTCCCTTTATAAATGAACTCAAACAAGGTTAGACCTAAGGGAAGTTTCATTTTAATTCCCCTTTTGTCATTTCAGAGTTCAGTTTTTATGATTCTGTAAGAATCCTAGTTAAAGTTAGATGTAAATGTTGGTTACTTTTGAGGCATCCAATGTATATACTCCTTCCTGCAACCCTCCCGTTTTACTGGCAGCCTAGTCTTCATTTTCTACCTGCTGGTTAGTATTATGGTCAGTTCCTTCAAATATAATTGCTTTTAATATGCATTACATTTGAAAGGATTAACCTTATTCTTTTTAGCAGTATCAACAAACAAGGATAAGCCTATTATGCAGCTGGAGCGGGACAGTGGGTGAAAGCAGAGTACCTCTTTAACAAAGAACCCCCCCTTGTACCTTCTTGTATCTACAATAGAGGCTTGGATTATATTGAGGTTCAGCAAACACTAAAAAGCGTTATAATGTCCTAATATCCTAAAAGTCTCTTCTGAAAATTAGTAGGTTCATAACAATAAAGTTGGAGGAAAATTTGGTTCCATAACTGGTTGATTTGGTGGATTTGTTCACATGGAAATACTATGGTTGATTTTAAACATGTTTGTTCCTCAAGCTTACCTATGCAACATGTGTCTCATTATGTCAACTTGGTGGACGTGCCTTACATTTTTGCCAAATTTCCTTCTTAGCTTTGACTCCAGTATCTCCAGGAACAGGTTTTTTTCTATATTTAGGATGATGCCATAAACTTAACAGAGGTTGTTGGCCTTCCCCATCATACTATGAAATGTCTAAAATGTCCCTCGCTTCCTGTTAATGTGACCACCATCATTGGGATAGGAAGTGAGAGAGAGACTTCCTGTTGAGGGACAAAGACATTAGTAAAAAACCTGACAGTGGTACTACCCCAATCTATTAAAAAAAAAAAAAAAAAAGTTGAATGTAGAGGCTCATTTTTAGGTGTGCTTAAAGTCATGCTAAATCCCAAAGAGTGCTTTAGAGTAACATTCTGCAATTTAGGAGTGAGTCATTGTGACATGAATTTTCATGTGTGTACAATGAACAATTGTGTATTAACACATCACCGTAGTTATACTATTGTCATACTAGTTTGCGTTGTTAATGCAATAATTATTCTACTGAATATTTTAATTGAAGCTTGACTAATCGGCTTCCCATTAGTCATAATGGAGTTCTTAGTTCTAGCTTAATGTACTAGCAAGGCTCCTGTTTGTAGTTCTGCTATTGTTGGCAAGCCATGGATAGCTGACAAAATTTGAAGGAGAGTGACTATTCATAATCTGCACTCCTTTTTCCTTTTTTTATTTTTATTTTTTTTATATATTAATGTGCTGTTGTGAACTGCACCATTGTCTGTATATATTGCTTTGCACAAAAACATGAAAAGGCAAATCCGTGTGACTGCTAGAAAAGGAAATGTATTGTATAGAGAATGGTGCTGAAAGTTTATACACAGATCCTGGTAACTATGATTCAACATGGCCTTAATGCATACATTTACAATATCACTAAGGGTTCATTCACATACACTGTGCCTTCTGAAGAGAAATATGTGTTGGATCACCTGCATGTGACTAGGGTTGAGGAGGCATTATGTCACCTCTTCACCTAATTTACCTTGTAAATGCTGCATTACCAAGCTGCAATCATGCTGCAGCCCCATTCATTTGCATTGGTCCTGTTCGGGAGCAGTAATAACCTCCAAATGCGTCATGATTCTTAATTTTGCCATCCCCGAAGCACTGCATCTTGCAGCATTTGTACAGGCCTGAGCGGCTGCATACCTGGGTTCATTCAGGCAGTTGGGGATGGTGAAACTGTGGCTAAACTACCATCTCTTACTGCATCCTACCTGCACGTGTGAATGAAACCTGAGAGGCCACTTTAGCACGTCTTTCTTTTAATTTGAGGTGCCTTCAATATTAATGCGGGTTAAGGAATCAGGGGTCTGTATGTACATGTTAGTCATGTTTTTAAACTTAATATTACTTGAGGCAAACATGGAGATTGCCATTGGAAATATGGATTGCTTGGCTGTCATGATAACAACTTACCAGTAGTTGGAGTCATAGAGTGGGGGCAATTATGAACATAGACTTATCACTCCATTGTGCCTTTCTTGATGAGCTAAATTATCAGATGGGTTCAGAAAGCACTGAAGCCAGGAATTCAGCAGAACAGCCAAGCAGCTATTCGGGAGGTCAGCAAAGGCAGTCTGCATCTCGATTCTTTAGGAAAGTTTTCGTAAAGTAGGAATCTACCCAAGGTAGACATTCACTCCTGAAGGGAGAAAAGTAGAATCTGAAATCCAAAGATACCCCCTGGTTCTAGACCCCAGGAAAGTTATCTCCAATCTCCATCTTCAACTTTTTTTTTTCCTTTTGTCACTGTGCTGGGGATGATGCAAGTTTAGAAGCAATAACTGCACTACATTGTCAACTCTTAATTGGAGAATTGGTAGGTGGGTGTCTGTTTTTTGGTCAGGAAAAGGAGAGGGGGAGAATGCCAGTTGATATAAAAAAAAAAAAATACTTTTCTGTTTACATAGGTTTAAATTGAACTGATCACTCACATGTTAGAGGCAACCATTTTGTGACTGAACAAGGGTAATTCATTTATACATGATATGCCAGGTATGTCACATTCCCAGTAAACTAACAACATGGTTTGGTACAGATTAACATCCTTTCCGCTATGTAAACTCATGAGGCACCACCATCCTTCTGCTTTTTATTTTCGAAAGGACCAGAAACTGCAATTTTTGATTTCCCCCACAGTGCTACTACAGTTGAAAAGTGGTATGGTGCTTTGCCCATTCAGATATAATAAAGCTGTGTGCCTGTATGTCAGGGTAGCCATTCATTGGGGAAAAAGGGCCTTGATCCTTAAAGAAATGTTACTACTCTGCCAATTTAGGGTAAAGTGACAGTACCTTTGTAATGGGGCCCACTGCCCCTATTACACTCACCTCTCCAGCGATCTCTCGCTGCTATTGCTTCTGGTACAGTTGATGTCCAAACCTGATAAATTCAGGTATGGAGAGCATCTAACCTCCCCTCTGTATGACCAGGCTTGGGGCCAGCAACCAAACATTAGGTCTGAGCACTGTCGCATGACTGGGGGAGTGACATCACCACCTCACTTAGTGAATGACACCTTGGATTTCTGTGTGGCGGCATCAGAGAAGGAATCCTGAAAGGATGACTGGTAGAGTTGTAGGGCAAATATAACTGGGTTTAGTGGACCTTTGCAAAAAGTCACATCCTACATGGACAAGATGACAGTGTCTTTGAAAGTGGATTTTTTTTTTTTTTTTTGAAGTGCAGCCACAGAATCAACACTATCAGAATCAACACACACTGTATTAAAGTGGAGTTCCACCCAAAACTGGAACTTCTCCTTTAAGGGAAGGTGACCCCCTAACATGCCACATTTGGCATGTCTTTTTTTTTTGGGGGGGGGGAGCGGAAACCCTCTTTTAGAGGGTTCCAGCTCCCACTTCCTCCCAGGCACCGGAAGGAAGATCACCTCTCCCCCTACCACTCGGCAATCATCTGGGACACGTTGCAGCGCGGGTCGCGGATACGCAGTATGTGCATGGCTGTGAAGCTACAGCCAGGCGCGCACAGTGACCATGCCGGTGCCGCAGAGAGGAGGGGAGACCAGCGGGGCTTCATTCCCCCGCATCGCTGGACCCTGGGACAGGTAAGTGTCCGATTATTAAGTCAGCAGCTGCAGTATTTGTAGCTGCGGACTTTTTTGCCACTTTAGGGTCATTGATCGCAGAAACGTTTGTAATTTTTATGTGCTAAAAACCCCTAACCAGTCACAATTCCTCTTTTGCTCATATAACTTCGCCAAAGTCTGTGTGCTTAAAGTGATATTAAATTCTTTTTTTTTTTTAAAGAACTTTCAGCAGCTCATTTAATTGCTTATTTAATATGCAGCTTTATTTTCTATTCCCTTTCTTCTTTATGCTGGTGCCCAAGGTTTCCAGTTTCAGAGGGGTGTCTGTCTCTTGCAGCATCCTATAGAGCAGGGGTCTCAAACTAGTGGCCTTCCAGTTGTTGCGAAACTACAAGTTCCATCATGCCTCTGCTTGGGAATCACGCTTGTGTAACGGTCAGCCTTGCAATGCCTCATGGTATTTGCAGTTTGGCAACAGCTGGAGTGCCACAAGTTTGAGACCCCTACTATAGAGCCACCCTAGTGTGCAGGGACTAATCGAGTCTCTGTATACTATGTGCATCATTAGAAACACACATCCCCACAGCCTAAGTTGGCAAACCACTCCCCCGTTCCGCTCTTCTCCAAACTAATAGACTGACTGGAGACTACACTGTCCCCTGTAAACTCTTCCCTGTGAAAATCAGAAGTTCAGGGTAGCACTACTGAGAGAGAAGGAGCCAACAGCATTGAAAGTTTAAACTGAAAGTGCTTGGGTAAGGCCAGCCTTAGATGGAGCGATTTATCCCATGGTTGCAGGAAAGTAAATCTCTCAAATCCATCAATGCAGACAATGTTGACAGGGGGAATCCCTCCCGTGGAGCCATTGTGTTTTCCCAGCGGAGGACTGGGGAAGCCATCCTTACTGGAAGAACACAGTGATTATTGCTAGAGGGTATACCGGCCACTAGCAATAATCGCATATAAAATCTGGCCGGGCCATTTGTACCCAAGTTTATCGCTCAATCAACTTGAGTACATTCAGCCTGCCCATACATGGTTTGCATCTCGGCCAGTTCAAACCATCTATGGCCGGCTTAAGAGTTTTAACAAATAACTGGGGGATGTTCATTCTATTGTGTTAAGTGTGTTGAGCTAAAAAAATCAAATGCTGAGGGTTTAACACTTCTTCAAAGAATATATATCATTTTAAATTGAGATGCATTAATGCCTTTTCAAATAGCAATTCCAGAAAAGGGAATCCCAGCAAATTTGTATTTCCCTTGTCAAGTATTACATTTTTTTTTTTTATTTTTTTTTTTTTTACAGACTACAACTATACACTATGGCAACATTTTTACCTTTGATGTAAATCTGATTTTTTTCTTTAAATTTTTTTTTTTTATTTTGAAAGATTAACATTAGTGTACATAACATGAAAATAAAGAAAGTCATTACATCTGAATGTCTCCCTTTTTGTCTTTTTAGCAAAATTAACTGCTGCAGTTTATGTTGTATTGTGATTGCAGCGGTGTACTGAAGAGATGGCATGCTGTCCTGTTTATAGTCTGCCTGATCTTTTCCAAATACGCATTATTGCTTATTTGCCAGTAGCTATTTAGCTGCAAAATGTGTGTGTAAGATATACAGTATATGCTCAATAGCTACTAGCAAATGAGCAATAGAAGAGAAAAAGCAAAAAATGTGTGTCTGTATTTATACAGTCATGGTTGAGTAATTGCAATTACAAATGTATAGGCATTCTTATGGTTATTTCTTGTATCTGTATTGGTATGGCACACTAAAGTGGAGAAACAAAAAGCCAAATGTGACACATTCCATGCAAAAAAAACTCCAAAAAGGGACTGGACAAAATTATTGGCACCTTCTCAAAATTGTTCATACAATGGGAGTGCTTCACCGCGTGCGATACATCCCCCGTAGGGGGTTAAACTCACCAGACAATGTTGGTAAATTGTAAATTAGATGTATCGCACGCGGTGAAGCACTCCCATTGTATGGTGGAAGAGATGTCAACAGCACTTTGATATAACACCGTGAACACCTCGCAACGTTGATTAAATCACTACAATCACCCTGTCTGCACATTAAGGACTTTCTCTTTTTAGAGTTCATACATAAGTATTTATGAAAATATCTTGGACTCCATATAGAGCGCTGTTTTAATACTGATATTCTCAGACCTATATTGATGAATTGTTTGTATTACTGGTTTATATAATTACTATAATATATATATATATATATATATATATAAAATATATAGGATCTGTGGTATAGTCCTCTTTTGGCGCTGAGTGGTGTATTATAGGCCGTTTTTGAAATATACCTGGTGTTTAGATTTACCTTCTCAAATTTGTGAGAAATAATGCACTCCAAGTTTTTCTGATGTTCCTGTAATTAAACTTACCTGTTTCTGTTGCTGACAATAAAGAAACCACACTGGCAACCAGTTAAAATGGTGAAAATTTTACTTAACCTTTCTGTTTGTCTCTGTGCTGCATGGAGAAGAGCAAAAGTAAGCAAATAATTGTTTAAGGATTTGAGAACAAAAATTGTGGAAAAGCATGAATAATCTCAAGGGTAAGTCTATCTCCAAAGAGCTTAATGTTCCTGTGTCCACTGTGCACAACATCATCAAGAAGTTTACAGCCCATGGCATTGTAGCTGATTTCTGTGGACGAAAGAAAAAAATGATCAAGGATTGTTTAAATGGTGGATAAAAAATAAACCTTGATCAACTTCCAGACAAATTCAAGCTGACCTTCAGGCACAGGGTATAACTGTCAGCTTGCACTATACGTCACCATCTGAATGAAAAAAAAGTGACACCATGGTAGAAGACCCAGGAGGACCCCACTGTTGACATGTGCACGTAAAAGCCAGATTGGAGTTTGCCAAAAGTTACATGAGGAAGCCAAAATACTTTTGGGAGAATGTGCTGTGGATAGACTAAACAAAATGTAAAGCCCATCGTTCTACTATTTTCAGAAAAATAAATGATGCCTTTAAAGAAAAGAATACAGTCAAACGTGGTGTGAAGGTTCACTTGTTTTTGGGGTTGTTTTGCTGCATCAGGTACTGGATGTATTCACTGTGCATGGCATTATGAAATCTGAAGACTACCAAATAATTATGGGACGCAATGTAGGGCCCAATGTCAGAAAGTTGGGTCTCTGTCAGAGTTCATGTTTCTTTACAGCAGGACAATGACCCAAAGCATATGTCAAAAAGCACCCCAAAATGGTTTAAGACAATGTGCTGGAGAGTACTGAACTGGCCAGTCCAGATCTAAATCCCATAGAGCACCTGTGGAGAGAACTCAAAACGGCAGTTGGGAAAAGGAACCCTTAAAATCTGAGAGACCAGGAGCAGTTGACAAATGAAGAGTGCTCCAAAACTCTAGTAGAGAGGTAAGAAACTCATTGATGGTTACAGGAAGCGATTAATTTAGTTATTTTTTCCAAGAGGTGTGCTACAAAATATTAAATTGAGCATTACCTGACAGAAATGTTGGGGTGCCAATATTATTGGCCATGACTTTGTGTGTATGTATATGTGTGTATATATATATATATATATATATATATATATATATATATATATATATATATATACATACATACAAACACAGCGAGGGGAAAAAAGTATGTGATCCTCTGCCGATTTTGTACATTTGCCCACTGATAAAGAAATGATCAGTCTATAATTTTAATGGTACAGTGCCTTGCAAAAGTATTCGGCCCCCTTAAACTTTTCAACCTTTTGCCCCATTTTAGGCTTCAAACATAAAGATATAACATTTTTATTTTTTTGTGAAGAATCACCAACAAGTGGGACACAATTGTGAAGTGGAACGAAATCTATTGGATAATTTAAACTTTTTTAGCAAATAAAAAATGAAAAGTGGTGCGTGCAAAATTATTCGGCCCCTTTACTTTCAGTGCAGCAAACTCACTCCAGAAGTTCAACGAGGATCTCTGAATGATCCAATGTTGTCCTAAATGACTGATGTTGATAAATAGAATCCACTTGTGTGTAATCAAGTCTCTGTATAAATGCACCTGCTCTGTGATAGTCTCAGGGTTCTGTTGAAAGCGCAGAGAGCATCATGAAGACCAAGGAACACACCAGGCAGGTCCGTAATACTGTTGTGGAGAAGTTTAAAGCCGGATTTGGATACAAAAAGATTTCCCAAGCTTTAAACATCCCAAAGAGCACTGTGCAAGCGATCATTTTGAAATGGAAGGAGTATCAGACCACTGCAAATCTACCAAGACCTGGCCGTCCCTCTAAACTTTCATCTCAGACAAGGAGAAGACTGATCAGAGATGCAGCCAAGAGGCCCATGATCACTCTGGATGAACTGCAGAGAACTACAGCTGAGGTGGGAGAGTCTGTCCATAGGACAACAATGAGTCGTACACTGTACAAATCTGGCCTTTATGGAAGAGTGGCAAGAAGAAAGCCATTTCTCAAAGATATCCATAAAAAGTCTCGTCTAAAGTTTGCCACAAGCCACCTGGGAGACACACCAAACATGTGGAAGAAGGTGCTCTGGTCAGATGAAACCAAAATCGAACTTTTTGCCCACAATACAAAACGATATGTTTGGCGTAAAAGCAACACAGCTCATCACCCTCAACACACCATCCCCACTTTTCATTTTTTTATAATGCCCCGTACACACGAGCGGACTTTTCGACATCCAAACTCCGACGGACTGAGTCCGGCGGACTATCCGATCGTGTGTGGGCTGCAACGGACTTTAGCGAAGCTAAAGTCTGACGGACTTTAGAAATGAAGCATGCTTTAAATTTTCCCGACGGAACTCCGCCGGACCCGGTCCCCTTTGAAAAATCCGCTCGTGTGTGTGCTACTCCGACGGACTAAAACCGACGCTAGGGCAGCTATTGGCTACTGTCTAGGAACTTCCTACGTCGAATCCAGTCGTACGTCATCACGTTCGACTCCGTCGGAGTTTGGTGTGATGGTGTGTGGTCAAGTCCGTTCGGTCGAAAAGTCCGCCAGAACTCCGTCGGAACTCCGGCGGAACTCCTTTGGAGGTCTGTCAGACTTAATCCCTCTCGTGTGTACGGGGCATTAGTTAAAAAAGTTTCAAAAATCCAATAGATTTCGTTCCACTTCACAATTGTGTCCCACTTGTTGGTGACTCTTCACAAAAAATAAAAATTTTATATCTTTATGTTTAAAGCCTGAAATGTGGCAAAAGGTTGAAAAGTTCAAGGGGGCCGAATACTTTCGCAAGGCACTGTAGGTTTATTTTAACAGTGAGAGATCAGAATAAAAAAAATCCAGAAAAACGCATTTCAAAAAAGTTATAAATTGATTTGCATTTTAATGAGTGAATTAAGTATTTGACCCCTTCGCAAAACATGACTTTTACTTGGTGGCAAAACCTGTGTTGGCAATCACAGAGATCAGATGTTTCTTGTAGTTGGCCACCAGGTTTGCATACCTCTCGGGAGGGATTTTGTGTCGCGTGTCTTTGCAGATCCTCTCTAAGTCATTAAGGTTTCGAGGCTGACCTTTGGTAACTTGAACCTTTGGCTCCCTCCACATGTTTTCTATGGGAATAAGGTCAGGAGACTGACTAGGCCAGTCCGGGACCTGAATGTGCTTCTTGAACCACTACTTTGTTGCCTTGGCCATGTGTTTTGAGTCATTGTCATGCTGCAATCCCCATCCACGGCCCTTTTTCAATGCCCTGGCTAAGAGAAGAAGGTTCTCACCCAAGATTTTGACAGTACATGGCCCCATCCATTGTCCCTTTTGATGCGGTGAAGTTGTCCTGTACCCTTAGCTTAAACACACCCCAAAGCATAATGTTTCCACCTCCATATTTGATGGTATTCTTGGTATCATAGGCATCATTCGTCCTCCAAACACGTTGAGTTGATGCCAAAGAGCTCGATTTTGGTCTCATCTGACCACAACACTTTCACCCAGTTTTCCTCTGAATCATTCAGATGTTCATTCGAAAAATTCAGACAGGCCTGTACATGCCCTTTCATGAGCAGGGGGACCTTGTGGTGTTGCAGGTTTCAGTCTTTCACGGCGTAGTGTGTTACCAATTGCTTTCTTGGTAACAATGATCCCAGCTGCCTTGAGATCATTGACAAGATTCTCCTATGTAGTTCTGGGCTGATTCCTCACCGTTCCCATGATCATTGAAAAACTCCACGAGGGGAGATCTTGCATTTAGCCCCATACTGAGGTAGAGTAATGGTTATTTTGTGTTTCTTCCATTTGCGATTAATCGCACCAACTGTTGTCACCCTATCAACAAGCTCCTTGACGATGGTCTTGTAGCCAATTCTAGCCTTGTGTAGGTCTACAATCTTGTCCCTGACATCCTTGGACAGCTCTTGTCTTGTCCATGGTGGACAGATTGGAATCTGCTTCTGTGGACAGGTGTCTTTTATACAGGTGAAAGCTGAGATTAGGAGCACTCCCTTTGCCTAGGTTCACATTGTTGTGGGTTAGAAATTGCGCTAGTTCAGCTGAACTCAATTTTAAACCGGCAATGCAATCTGACTTCTGGGGCGATTTGACAGACATCTGCAAACATCTGTGTGGGTCCATGCGCAGATATCTATATCTATTCGAAACGCCCCCAAAGTAGCCAAAAGTAGTACAGGAACTACTTTTGGGAATCGGTGCGGTGCTGCAAAGTTGGTGTCACACCAATTTGGATGGTGCCATTGCTGGCAATAACCACCAATTTGGCATGCGATTTGACATGTCAAATCGCATGCTAAATCGGCCCAATGTGAACGTGGGCTTTAAGAGAGTGCTCCTAGTCTCAGCTCGTTACCTGTATAGAAGACACCTGGGAGCCATAAATATTGCTGATAGGGGGTCAAATACTTATTTCACTCATTAAAAAGCAACTCAATTTATAACTTTTTTGAAATGCGTTTCTGGATTATTTTTTGTTATTCTACCACTCACTTTAAAATGAATCTACCATTAAAATTATAGACTGATCATTTCTTAATCAGTGAGCATACAAAATCGGCAGTTGATCAAATACTTTTTTCCTGCTCACTGTGTGTGTGTGTGTGTGTGTGTGTGTGTATATATATATATATATATCTATATCTCTGCCCTTCCAAAATACAATTTCAGCCTCCTTGCTGCTAATCGGACCTATTTTATCACTCTCATTAGCAGCTTATCATCCCGTCCCCATAAACTCTTTTCTACCTTCAACTCTCTACTTCGCCAAGCACTTCAACCAGATTGATACAATTTACAAGGAAATCTCTACTGTTCCGATACCCTCCACACTTTATACTTCATGCCCACAGGTACAATCATTCCCTTTTTCAACCCCACCACTATAGGTGAGGTTGCTAAACTACTTGCTAATGTCCACCTTACTACCTGCCCTCTGGATCCTGTTCCCTCACAAATACTACGTTCACCCCCTGACTCTATGCTACACTCTCTAACCCACATCTTCAATCTCTCTCTCTCTTCTGGCATCTTCTCCAACTCTCTAAAACATGCACTTATCAGACCCATACTTAAAAAGCTCTCACTGGACCCATCCAATCTTAACAACCTTCGCCCCATCTCCTTGCTCCCCTTCTTATCCAAATGCCTTGAACGTCTGCTCTACAACTGACTGAGTGTCCACCTCGCTGATAATAGCCTTCTTGATCCCCTTCAGTCTGGATTTCATCCTCAGCACTCCACAGAAACTGCTCTCATAAAACTAATAAACGATCTACTAGCGCCCAAAACCAATCTACACTATTCTGTACTCCTACTCCTGAACCTCTCTGCTGCCTTTTATTTTTGACCACCCCCTCCTCAAAAAAACTCCATGCCTTTGGTCTCTGTGACTGTACTCTTCGCTGGTTCTCTTCCTACTTATCCAACTGCACCTTTAGCGTTTCTTACAACTCTACTTTCTCCTCTCCTCTTTCCTTTCTCGGTTGGGTTCCCCCAAGGTTCTGTTCTTGGACCTCTCATTTTCAATCTACATCTCCTCCCTGGGTCAGCTGATAGCCTCCCATGGCTTCCAATACCACCACTATGCTGACGACACCCAAATCTACTTCTCTATCCCTCAGCTCACTCCCTCTGTCTCCTCACGTATAACTAATTTACTATCAGATATATCAGTCTGGCGTTCACACCACTACCTCAAACTCAATCCAGAACCGAAATTATAATTTGTCCTCCACCATATGCCCCTTCCCTTGATCTCTCTGTCAAAATCGATAGCACGACTATAAGCCCATCCCCACATGCCAAGGTTCTAGGTGTAGTCCTGGACTCTGAACTCTCCTTTAAGCACCAAGTCCAATCACTGTCCAAATCCTGCCGCCTCCACCTCCGTAACATCTCAAAAATATGCCCCTTTCTAACCAATGGCACAAGCTTAGTCCATTCCCTGGTCATCTCTCGCCTTGACTACTGCAACTCCCTTCTAATTGGCTTACCTTTACATAGTCTATCACCTCTTCAATCCATCATGATTGCTGCTGCCAGACTCATCCACCTTACCAATCTCTCTGTGTCTGCTAACCCTCTTTGTCAATCCCTCCACTGGCTTCCGCTTGGCCAAAGAATTAAATTCAAAATACTAACAACTACTTACAAAGCCATCCACAATTTAGCCCTCAGCTACATCACTAGCCTAGTCTCTAAATACCAACCTACTCGTTCTCTTTGTTCCTCTCAAGAACTCCTGCTCTCTAGCTCCCTCGTCACCTCCTCCCATGCTCGCCTCCAGGACTTTTCCAAAACCTCTCTAATCCTATGGAATACCTTACCCCAATCTGTCCACTTATCTCCTACTCTATTATCTTTTAGACCAAGGGTCTCAAACTGGCGTCCCTCCAGCTGTTGAGGAACTACAAGTCCCATCATGCCTCTGCCTGAGGGAGTCATGCTTGTAACTGTCAGCCTTGCAATGCCTCATGGGACTTGTAGTTTCACAACAGCTGGAGGGCCACCAGTTTGAGACCCCTGGTTTAGACAATCCCTGAAAACCCTTCTCTTCAGAGAAGCCTACCCTACTGGGTATATGGGATTGTATGATGATATTATTTTTTTTTTTTTGTAGTTGAACTAGATGGACTTGTGTCCTTTTTCAACCTGACTAACTATGTAACTATGTACTCACACCTAACAACTGTATTTTCATTTTCTCCATCAGCTCACCCCCCAGTTATTACCTTTTGTTTTCACTTGACCCTCCCTTCTAGATTGTAAGCTGTAATGAGCAGGGCCCCCTGATCCCTCCTGTATTGATTTGTATTGTAAGTGTACTGTCTGCTCTCATGTTGTAAAGCGTTGCACAAACTGTTAGCCCTATATAAATCCTGTATAATAATATTTTATATATATATATATATATATATATATATATATATATATATATATAAAATGTGTGTGTGCGTATATATACACACACGGTGCATCTCTAATTATAATATCAAAAAGTTCATTTATTTCAGTAATTCATTTCAAAAAGTGAAACTCCAATATTATATAGATTCATTACACAAAGAATGATATATTTTAATCATTCTTTTCATTTTGATAATTATGGCTTACAGCTTGTGAAAACCCAAAATTCAGTATCGGATAATTAGAATATTACATAAGACCAATAAAAAAAAGGATTTTTAATACAGAAATGTTGGCTTACTGAAAAAAATATGTCCATGCACAGTATAGTATGCACACAATACTTGATTGGGGCTCCTTTTGCATGAATTACTGCATTCATGTGGTGTGGCATGGAGGTGATCAGCCTGTGGCACTGCTGTGGTGTTATGGAAGCCCAGGTTGCTTTGATATTGGCCTTCAGGTTGTCTGCATTGTTGGTTCTGGTGTGTCTCATCTTCCTCTAGAGTCTTGACAATACCCTACAGATTCTCTGTGGTTTGCTGGCCAATCAAGCCCAGTGATACCATGATCATTAAACCAGGTATTGGTACTTTTTGCAGTGTGGGCAGGTGCCAGGTCCTGCTGGAAAATGAAATCTGGATCTCCATAAAGCTGGTAGGCAGAGGGAAGCATGAAGTGCTCTAGATTTTCCTGTTCGAGTGCTGTGCTGACCTTAGACTTGATAAAACGCAGCAGACCAACACCAGAAGATTACACGGCTCCCCAAATCATCACTGATTGTGTAAAGTTCACACTGGACCGTTTGCAACTTGGATTCTGTGCCTCTTCACTCTTCCTCCAGACTCTCGGACCTTTATTTCCAAATGAAATGCAAAATTTACTTTTATTCAAAAAGACGACTTTTCTCCCTAGCCCTGGTAAGACACTTCTGACATTGTCTGTGGTTCAGGAGTGGCTTGACACAAGGGATGCAACAGTTGTAGCCCATGTTCTGGTTACATCTGTGTTTGGTGGCTCTGGAAGCACTGATACCAGCCGTATTCCACTCCTTGTGAATCTCCTCCCTAATTCTTCAAGGCTGTGGTTATCCCTGTTGCTTGTGCACCTTTTTCTAATACACTTTTTCCTTCCACTCAACTTTCCATTAATATGCTTGGATACAGCACTCTGTGAACAGCCAGCTTCTTTAGCAATGATCTTTTGTGACTTATTGTCTTTGTGGAGGGTATCAATGACTGTCTTCCGGACAACTGTCAAGTCAGCAGTCTTCCCCATGATTGTATAACCTACTGGACCAGAGAAAGGCTATTTAACCACTTGCCGCCCGCCCTATAGGCAATTGACGGCTGCAAAGTGGTTTCATAATCCTGACCGGACGTCATATGACGTGATCAGGATTATGAGCCGCTGCGCGCCCCCGGGGGCGCGCATCGCGGCGATCGTTGTTGCGGGGTGTCAATCTGACACCCGGCAACTACGATCTCGGTAAAGAGTCTCCGACGGAGACTCTTTACCATGTGATCAGCCGTGTCCAATCACGGCTGATCACAGTGTAAATGGAAAGAGCCGGTGATCGGCTTTCCCTCACTCGCGTCTGTCAGACGCGAGTAGAGGAGAGCCGATCGGCTGCTCCTCTGACGGGGGGGTCTGTGCTGATCGATTATCAGCACAGCCCCCCCGAGGATGCCCACACTGGACCACCAGGGACGCCACCAGACCACCAGGGAAAAGGTAATAAAGGTCATAATCCTCCCTAGACCACCAGGGATGCCAGTCAGCACAATGGGTGCCAATCAGTGCCCATAATGGATGCCAATCAGTGCCCACAATGGGCATCACTGATTGGCATGCATTATTGTTTGGCACTGATTGGCATCCATTACTATAGTATAACACCGTTGCCGCCTATGAGTGCCCACCTGTGCCGCCTATGGGTGCCCACCTGTGCCGCCTATGGGTGCCCACCTGTGCCGCCTATGAGTGCCCACCTGTGCCGCCTATGAATGCCCACCTGTGCCGCCTATCCATGCCCACCTGTGCCGCCTATCTATGCCCATCCGTGCCACCCATCCGTGCCGCCCATCCGTGCCAGCTATCAGTGCCAGCTATCAGTGCCAATTTGTGCCACCTATCAGTGTCCGTCCGTGTCGCCCATCCGTGTCGCCCATCAGTGCCGCCTATCAGTGCCACTTCATTGGTGCCCATCAGTGCCGCCTTATCAGTGCCCATCAGTGTAGCCCCATCAGTGAAGGAGAAAACGTACTTATTTACAAAGTTTTGAAACTGAAACAAAAAAAAACATTTTTTTTTTCAAAATTTTCGGTATTATTTTATTTGTAGCGCAAAAAATAAAAACCGTAGAGGTGATCAAATACCACCAAAAGAAAGCTCTATTTGTGGGGAAAAAATGATAAAAATTTCATTTGGGTACAGTGTAGCATGACCGCGCAATTGTCATTCAAAGTGCGACAGCACTGAAAGCTCAAAATTGGTCTGGGCAGGAAGGTGTTTAAGTGCCCTGTATTGAAGTGGTTAAAGGCTCAGGAAACCTTTGCAGGTGTTTGGAGTTAACTAGCTGATTAGAGTGTGACACCATGAGTCTACAATATTTAACTTTTTCACTTTTTTTTTTTTTTCATTATCTAATTTTCTGAGATACTGAATTTTGAGTTTTATAAGATGAAATGCTTGAACTATATCGCTCTGTATGTAATTAATCTATATAATATGAGTTTTACTCTTTGAATTGAATTAATGAAATTACGTATGTACTTTTTGATACTTTTATTTTTTTAATGCACCTTTATATAATCAAAGCAGAGCACTTCGTATAAGCATTCCCAGCTTTTATTTCAAAGTAAACACATGCTAGGAAAGTATTTACATTCGAATAACGTTCAAACTTGACGGACCTTGACTTTTTTCAGGTTTACAACTCTATTAGCACCAGTTGGTTTATTGAGCTTATGTTTACAAGCATCACAACACCGAGTAGGCAGAGAAATGGAAGATGATATCTGATGTAGATTATGGGCTCCTGCAATCTGTTGCTCTTTGCACTATCAATAAGGCTACTTTCACAATGGAACGCCTGACTGTTAGCGCTAAAGCGCCGCTCGTTTTAGCGCTGTTTCAGCTGCGCTTTTCGGCCGATAGCAGGATGCTTTTTACCAAAAAAAAGTCCAGTTTTGTGGTGATTTTAAAGCACTTTTAAGACACTTCGGAAGCACTGCCCTTTCATTGAAATGGGTAGGGTGTTTGGGAGCACTAAATACAGTGCTCCCAACCCACCCCAAAGATGCTGCTTGCAGGATTTTTTGTAACATCCCGCAAGTGCACCGCCCCGGTGTGAAAAGACACACTGCAATGAATGGGAGGTGCACTTTTCAGAGGCACTAATTTCAGTGTGAAAGTAGCCTTAAGGCAAATGAACATCATGCCACATTAATTTTCTTTTTAAATTTTCATTTAATAGTCTAATCACATCCTGCTTAAAATCAAATCACCTGTCAGCACTATTCCCTTTAAGCTTAATTGGAAGAGGACACGTTCTGAACGATTGGATTGCTATTCCTTTATTTTTGATAAGTGGTTTCAAGCATCACAGTCATTTCATTGAGTGGAAATTGTTTCTTTAGTAAGCCACTTGCTTAGTTTATAGCTATGTGCATTCAGTTAATGTCATGGGTGTTGTATTTGGTATCTGAAACTAAACCTATTGGAGAGAATTCTGGAGGCAGCCATTCTTATGTCTTCAAAAAATATTAGTTGCCTGGCTGTCATAGTAACATTTTTGCTTCATTCAATTTGAGTTGTTGAGCAGAGCTAGTTTCCAGACCAGGAGTTTAAAGAGGAAGTAAACCCTGATGGGATTACTTCTTCTTTGTCTCCCTGCAAAGGTAAAGCATAATGGACTACTATGCATCGCATAGTAGTCCATTATGTGTCACTTACCTGACACAGGAGCCAGCAATGTCACCGCTGTCCCCTGTAGTCCGGAGCATCAAAGGGATATGTTCCTAGGGAGTGCTTGCTAACTGTGTGGGGGAGGTGCTTGTACTGTGGGAAGGCAGAGATCCGTGTTTTTGCATAGCAGAAACACAAGATCACTGCCTTCCCTTGTCATAGAACATTGATCTGCCTTGTTTATATAGGCAGATCGCTGTGCTGCCTGTGCCTCAAAAGATCGGCAGACTTTGAGTCAGCTGGACCTGCTGATTGGGAGTGTGTTACCAACAGTGCGCATGTGCGCCTCAGACCCGGAAGTGCAGAATCCCGTACCTGTAAGTGATTCTGCACAAAGGGGCCACCCTGCCACAGTAAATGTGCATGGACTGGTCCGCATCTTGTTAAAGTGGATTTTTTTAAAGTGATTGTAAATGTAAAATTTGTGATCACATACTTTCTGTTCTCAGCTGCATAAGAGCTGGGGGAGGAGAAGCAGCAGCATACTGAGCTTCCCAGTGAATGGTTGTGAAGTGGGGAGGGGTGTCAGGAAAAGTCTGATCATTGGAGGAGAGCACACTGAGTTCCCAGCACACCTAGAGAACTGATCACGGTGTGCTCTCCTGGTTAGTGTGGTCAGTTTGTAATAGGAAAGCAGAGGGACTGGCAGGATTTCACATAAAGGAAGCAATACAAAGAGAACAGGACACTTTCTCATACAAGTACATGGCATTGCAGGCACATATTAACAATATGAAGTATTGGGGTAACAAACACTTTCCGATAACAGAACCCTTATCCTGACAGTCTGCCCCTTTGCAATAAATTTTTTTTTTTAAAGCCCTGTAATGCTTAACTGTGCTGCAGAAAATTCTGTTTTGGTCTCAGGATGGCTGGTCAGGTGACCATTTGCCATGGCATGTGTTCATAGCTATAAATGGCTGGGAAGAGATCTTCCACTTCACTTTTACTTGAGCAAATATTTCTGCAGGCTTCTGCACATCATTTTATCCCTCAAAGTGACTTGAGAGCCTCTGAGCCCAGAACATTCTGTATGCAATGGCATAGTTTGGAAATCTCAGTTTTAACCACCTCCCCTCCCCATGCTCAGGTAAACAAAAAAATTGAAAGTATATGTGAACCCAATCTCAAAAATTTCATATAAGCTTTAACATGTTGATGTCATCTCATTTTTAATAATTCTGCAGCTTTCAATAAAATAATACTTGGTGATCCTGCCATTGAGGTCCCTGTTTATGCACTTCCTGTTATAGTGGGACGATGCTCTAACCCTGTATCCCAATTGTGCTACTTTGTCAGCCTGTCACGGTGCTTTGAATGCAGACTGCAAGTGGCTGTTGCAACACAATACAATGGCATGGCCTGTCACTATCAAAAAATCTACCCTGAGAACTATGGCTAGGAAGCATTTCCCCAGGAAGTAGCTGCAAAGAGGCTGCTGAAGCTCTGAAGCACTGAGCACAACAAAGGATCAAAAGTAAGGAAAGCCCTTTGTAATATTAAAAAGCTATTGTTTTATTATACACAGTGCTTTAGAAAACGAAATGCCAAATACTGTATCTACTGTCACCACTTGCCAGCCGCCCACAGTACATTTACTGTGGGCGGCATGGGCAGGCTGGATCACATACATGTACATCACCAGACCTGTTCGGGGTTAGGGATGCACAGCCCTATGCTCCTGCGACTGCTGTTTCCCCTGGACAGAGCGGATCCCGGTATCCAGCCGCTTTCGGCGACCGGGGGATCATGTCATTGCTATCCGATTACATGATCCCAATGACAGCAAAGCTCTTATGAATGAATTTCATTACCAGCTGTGTTCCTTATAGAGTGATTGGCCCACAGCTATCACATGGTACCTGGGCTAACCATAGCACCCTGTACCATGTGATTAGCTATAGCTAATCACAGATCACTAGTAATCACAACTGTTCTGTATGTAACCCATTCATGACAGTTAAAAACATTGCTGTTACAGTGATCATCATTGTAATAGCAATCAAATTGGTCAAGAAAAAATCCCTGATCACCCTCCAGAGTAGCACATCGTCAATAGTAAAAAAAAAAAAAAGTAAAGGAAAATTTAATATTTAAAAAAGTTTTTAAAAATTCTTTAAAATTTTTTTCATTTTTTACACACTTTCACAAGTCAGTCATATGATGACGCTGTACTACACAGGTGACAACATGTAAGCTCTATCGGACAGTATCATATAAAAAAAAAAAAAAACTGTCATTTTGTTTTTTTTAAAACTACAACTTCAAAAAACTTGCCATGCCTCTTACTAAATACCTCAGAATGTCTACTTTCCAAAAAGGGGTAATTTGGGGGAAATTTGTACTGTCCTGGCATTTTAGGGGCCTCAAGAAATGAGATAGTCCGTCGGTACATCAGGATTGATCAATTTTCAAATATATATACCATAGATTGTAGATGCTATAACTTTCACACAAACCAATTAAAATACACTTAATGGGTTTTTTTTTTTTTTTTTTTTTTTTTTACCAAAGACATGTAGCAGAATAGATTTTGGCCAAGATTTATGAAGCAATTTGATATTATTGGATGTTTTATTTTTTTTTATTTTTTTCCATAAAATATTTATTTATTTTCAAAGAAAGAGGTATAACAGGTAAGACTTGATGTACAAAATGAGAAAAGTACAAGTTGGTATCACAGACAATAACAATGGCATAGATAAAACATGTGAACAGTCAAATCGGACAAGGTTTCCTATTGGAGAGCAGAGGTGAGTCCTACCCAGCGTCTCCTATTAAAACTAAACACAATGTTATGTCCCCTACGCCTCTACTCCCTTCCTTTTCCTCACCACGAATGCAAGCACATGAAGCGGTAAGGGGGTCGCAGTTCAGTTACAATGTAGCTCAACACGGGGATATTCAGTCTCCCATGGCAATCGGTCAAGAGCCCCAGTGAGTAGTGGAGTGAAGTGGAGGAAGGGTGGTAAAACAGCAGTCATAAGAGAGGCGCAGGGGGCTGGGGAGGGGTACACATAGTCAGTGCGAAGTCGTCAACCGTTCTCGGGATGGGAGTCTGCGTCAAAAGTCTAAACCCCATACAGGGGGGTAGTCAAGTCAAATGAAAGAAGGAAAGAGGGAAAGAGCAGGTATGAAAGGAAGGACAAAAAAAGAAGGGGATGGGGGGATAGGGAGTAGGAGCCCCGGTTGGGGAGGAGGGATTTCTCTCCGGGCTCCCCCAAGTGTCCGTGAGCAGAATGAGGGGGAAAAACGATAAAGCGGGCTGGCCTACATATCCCGGGACCGCGCAATCGGGGTGATTCGAGGCAGATAGGGTAACCCAATTTAGACAAGCGGTCACCCGTTAAGTGGGAGACTAGTCTGGTTGGCCCCTAAGCTCAAGGGGTGACAGCTTTGAAAAGTCGTCCATTTATCCCAGATCTGTGCGAATTTGTGCGGTGAGTCTTTGGCAATGTAAATGAGTTCCTCCATTTCAGCTATTTTAGCCACCCTTTTTAACCAGTCAGATGTGGAGGGAACAGTGGGAGATCCCCAATGGATGGGGATGCACAATTTGGCAGCGTTGAGTAGGTGCAAGCCTAGTGAGTGCATATAGGAGCGGTTTGGGATTGGAGTGTGGTGTAGGAGCATGTGGGCTGCTGTAAAATCAATAGGGCTGTCAGTAATGGAGCTAGCTATTCCATGCACCTGGGTCCAGAAATTCTGGAGACGGGGACATGACCACCATATGTGTAGTAGGGATCCGTCAGTATCAGAGCACCTCCAGCATTTGTTAGGGATCTCAGGGTTATATTTGTTAATTAAAGCCGGTGTTCGATACCATCTAGAAATAAGTTTAAAATTGTTTTCTTGGGTATGTACGTTCAGGGAGCCTTTGTGCGTAATGATGTAAATTTTTTCCCAATCTTCTTCTGAGAACTCCATTTGCAGATCCCTTTCCCAAGCTAGACATGCTTTCCAATGTTTCGAGGATGCTGGCTGGGAGAGGAGCGAGTGGACCTCCGAAATTAGGTGGCGCTTGGGCGCGGCTTGAGAGCAGAGAGTCTCAAAAGGCGTCAGCTGTCTAGAGAGATCAGCCTCTCTGTGAACTTTTCTAAGGAAATGGCGTATTTGGAAGTAAGACCATTTGGGAACAGGGGGAATATCCCCATCTGTCGGAAGAGTCGAGTAATCCAGGATCTCCCCATTTTGGTAAAACTGATGCGCCAACAGTTCTGCATGTGGCCAGTTATTTTTAAGGAAGTTTACAGACATGCCTGGGGGGAACGCAGGGTTAAGCCGAATAGGCGTGAGGGGCCCCGGATTAGATGAGACCTTAAATTTTTTACATGCTTCCTTAAAGTTAAGCAGTGTAGCATGCACTAGCGGGTGGCTTTTCAGGGCCTTAGGTATAGAGGAAGTGGGGATCCAGGGCGTGTGCTTGACAGGGATGTTCGAGAAAGCATTTTCTATGGAGACCCAGTCCTTATCTGACCCATGAGCTGACCAGTCAAAGATTCTGACCATTTGGCAAGCAAGGGAATACAGTTTGAGATCCGTGAGACCTATACCTCCTGCGGTTTTAGGGCTGGTAAGTTGATTATAACTGATTCTCGGGCGTTTATGTTTCCATAAAAATTGTGTGAACGCACGTTTGAGGAGCACGAAAAAGGAGGCAGGGATTTGAATGGGAATTGTCTGTAGAAGATATAGGACTCTGGGGAGCACATTCATCTTGAGAATGGCTGCTCTGCCAAACCAGGAGAAGTGGGGTTTGTCCCAGCGTCGTAGATCTTCAGTAATGGAGCGTGACAGCGGAAGGAAATTATTAGAGTATAGGTTGGACAAATGCTTGGGAAGTTGAATTCCTAAATAAGTGATAGCGTCCTGTTTCCATGAGAAAGGGAACGCTATTTGACATTGTGAAACTATTTCGGTAGGTAAAGTGATGTTTAAAGCATTGGACTTTGAAAAATTAATTTTTAAGTTGGATAGTTTGCCAAAGGCTTCAAAGTCCTTGAGCAAATTAGGGATAGACGTTAGCGGTTCACTAAGGAACAAAAGGATGTCGTCCGCGAATGCCGCTAATTTATGAGTGTGTCCTGCTACCTGAATTCCCCTAATATCTTCATTGGAATGTAAGCGCCGAAGGAGAGGCTCGAGCGTCAAGATAAATAGAATCGGGGATAGAGGGCATCCCTGTCTTGTTCCATTTCGGATGTCGAAGGCATTTGACAGGTGGCCATTGACCCTTATGGATGCAGTGGGAGTGGTATAGAGGGACAGGATCAAGGTCAGCAGTCTGTTGGGTAGACCCAGGTGTCGGAGTACCGAAGCTAAATAATCCCAGGCCAACCTGTCAAATGCCTTCTCAGCATCCAGTGACAGGAAAAAACCCCTTTCATTACGGGACGTGAGCCAGTGGTGAAGGTTGATGGCTTTGGTAGTATTATCCCTGGCCTCCCTGCCAGGGACAAAGCCCACCTGATATTTGCCGATAAGAGAGGGGAGGATTGGGAGTAAGCGGTTGGCTAATATTTTGGCGAAGAGCTTGATGTCGGAATTGAGTAGAGAAATGGGTCTATAACTGGTGACCGATGAAGTGTCTTTCCCTGGTTTGGGGATGACCGTGATGTGTGCATCTAGGAGCCGATGGAATGGTAGTTCCGAGTTACTAAGGGAATTAAAGGCCCGCAGAAAGGGTGTAGTGAGGATCTCAGTGAAAGCTTTATAATAGGGGGCAGACAGACCATCCGGCCCCGGACTTTTGCCCGGTTTTAATTGCTTGATAGCCTGCTTGAGCTCCAGCTCAGAGATGGGATTATCCAACTCAGAGGCTAGTTCACCAGAAATCTTTCCAGGGCTGCATTTTTCCAAAAAGTTCGTAAGGAGCATTTCCCTGTGTTTTTGGGACGAAGGAGTAAACGTTGGGTTGTGTAAGTTGTAGAGACTTTTATAGTAAGATTCGAATTGGGATGCTATACCCTCCGGTGATGTGTGTGCCGTGCCCCCTGGATCTTTAATGGTGTGAACTGTAGTGGACAAGCGCTTAGTACGAATGGCTTGGGCCAGAAGTCTGCCATTTTTATTGCCCTGTTCGTAGAACAGTTTCTGGTTAAGAATGAACTTACGGTGGGATTTACGGTTCAACGTTTCCTGTAGGAGCTTTCTCGTGTCAGTCAAGTCTTGAAGTGTGGCCTGAGCTAACGAGCGTTTGTGGGCTCGTTCGAGCTGTTGGATTTTGTGGACTAATTCAGAGATAAGGGCTTGGTTCGCTTTTTTCCGCAGTGCAGCAAGTTCTATAAATTTCCCCCTTATAGTACACTTATGGGCTTCCCAGATCGTAATAGGAGAGATCCCGGGTGTGGTATTTTCTTGGAAGTAATGAGTAAGGCTTGAGGAAATAGCATTCAGATCTATCTCAGAGGAAAGGAGGGAAGCGTCCAAGCGCCAGATTTTCGTGGTCCTATTTTGAATCGGGAATGTAAGGAGCATGGAGATCGGGTTGTGATCTGCAAAAAGGAGTGGTTCGATCCTCGCTGATTGGAGAAGAGGGAGATCTCTTTGAGAAATGAAAAGGTAGTCTAACCTGGAATACCGATTGTGTGGTGCAGAAAAAAAGGTGTAGTCTTTTGTGGTAGGGTGTAGAGTGCGCCAAGCATCGTGCAAAGTAAGAGCCTGTAGTAAAGTCCTGATCTGTCGTAGAGATCTATAGGGAATGGAGGACGTACCCGACGATGAGTCTAGGAGGGGTTGGAGTACCACATTAAAGTCACCGCCCAGAATCGTCATTCCCGCCTGGAAGTTCGTAAGAAGGTCAACGACCTTTCGGAAGAAACTGACCTGCGCCGTGTTAGGGCTGTATACGCTCGCCAATGTAACTGGTTTATTATGAATGGTTCCCTTCAAAAAGACAAATCTGCCATCAGGGTCTATAAGTGAATCCTCCCACTGCCATGGGATATTTTTAGCGATGAGGATTGAGACACCCTTAGTTTTTGCAGAGGGGTTTGTAGAATGGTAAGCCGTAGAAAATTTTCGGTTTAGTAGGTTAGGGACCTGTCCAGCACGGAAGTGCGTTTCCTGTAGGAATGCTATATCTACTTTCTGCTTGGATAAAAGGTTAAGGACTTGGCTACGTTTTTCTGGGATGTTAAGGCCCTTCACATTTTGAGACCAAATTTTTAGAGTATCGGGGCCTAGTGTAGGAGTCAGGTTGGACATGGTTGCGTAAAGTAGATTGTGTGGGAACGCTTGTGAAAATGTGGCTAGTCCCTGTGATCCGCAATTCGGGCTCCTCAAAGTCAGGAGGGAAGGAGCGCGGATAGTTAGGTGTAAGGTGTAAGCCCAGCGCTAGTAAGGATAACCGCTCCTCGCGAAGTGGCGTGCGGTTCAGGGGAGGCCGGAGAGAAGTATGTGGGGAGGAAGAGGCAAAGGGGTATAGGAGAGAGAGTGAGGAGGGGGATAGAGGGGAGGAAAAAGCAGGAAGAATAAGAGAGAAAGAAGGGGAAAAAAGGGAACAAAGAAGAAAGAGAGCCGGAGGGATGTGTAGCACAGCTACCTTACCCTGACCTAGTGTGGTAAGTCCGGAAAGGGTCAACAGTCGGAGAGTCCGTCTGTCGTGCGAGTGCGTGGAAGGTCGTCCGAGAAGAAGTCCTTTCAGTTTCGGTCCAGCGGGAGTCCTTGGAAGGCGTCTGTAGGTTTGGCAGGAGCTCGCTATACTAAGCAAGAGGGGACAAAATGTTAGGTTGCATCACCATGACTACGTAGCCTGTGAAAAACAGAACAGTGAAACAGCAACAATAGGAAAACAAAAGTAAAACAGAACAACACTAGGGGGCCCAAAAACAGCACAACGCCTCGGAACGTTGCTGCTTATGCAGAAAGTGAGGCCGTGAGGTAAATGTAAAACACAATAGCTAATCTGCATCTAACAGTCCCCCTCATCCTGGTAACTCTATGTGCTATCTTATACTGGACCGGACACATAGCGTACCAATTTCCCACCCCTGCCCCCCCTCCTCCCGCCCCCACATAGTCATCAAAGCAGTTTAAAATAGGCAGGAAGTACTCCGCTGCTTATCCCATACGAGAAACAATGGTCCGTGATATCAAATCGTATGAATACTTGCAGGAGACGTCCTCTACATGTTGGCGGGAGGCGGTGGTACAAAAAAAAAAAAAAAAAAAAAGGGGGGGGGATCCCTTGGCTAGCTATATCCAGCCTTGACGTATGCGGACTTAATCAATCCGCGAACTCCCCAACCTGAAAAACTTGCTCAATAATCATCAACTGAAAACGGCAACATGTCAAGTTAGGTAAAAACAGCTGTAATCTCGTGGGATAATTTGGTTGGAGGGGGGGGGTAAAATAACCCACAAAAAAGGGAAAGAAAAAAAAAAAAAAAAAAGGGGGGCATACGGGTGAGTGAAGCAATGACTGTGACTCTTCGGCCCTCCAATTCGGGAGGGGGCGAGGGAAGATCTACTAAGAAGCGTCTGAGGCAAATGAGAGTCTCTAACAGGACGAACCAAGGCACACGATCCTGCCGATTGAAAGAATGAAAATGGTGCTTAGTTTAGGGGTCATCTGGTCGCGCTCGCCTGTGAGCCGGTGAGGCAGTGGGGCTATTGTAGGCCCTGTCTCCACGATCTCTCTGCTGAAGCGGGTCCGGTGACGAAGATCTGCGTCTTCTGATATGGAAATCATCTCTCTCTGGGATGGTGTCCATCGAGTCAGATCTGCGGAGATGAGTGGACCGGAAAGCTTTGTACCAATCAGGTAGCTCCACCGGGGGCAACTGCAATACCTCGCAGAACCTGCTCAGTTCTTCTGGAACTCGCAAAATGGCGGTGCGACCGGAAACAGATGCTGAGAGTCCAAAAGGGAATCGCCATTTGTAGGGAATGCCTTTGCGGCGCAAAACCTCCAAAAGGGGGCGCAGATCTCTCCTGTTTTGTAGTGTCACGGGAGACAGGTCCTGGAAAATCTTTACTTCAGTGCCTTGGAACAGCAACTGTCTTCTGTCTCTAGCCTTCCTCAGAATTTCCTCTTTGGTTTTAAAATTAACTAAACAGCAGACAACGTCTCTGGGGGGGTCTGTATCTCTGCCCCTAGGTTTCAAGGCTCTGTGTAATCGTTCAAAGTCCAGGGAGGTATCCGGGGGTCTGCCAAGGACATCATTAAAAATCTGTGTAGTGGCCTGAGTCAGGCGTGTGGGTTCAACAGTCTCGGGGATGCCTCTTACCCTCAAGTTATGGCGGCGCCCCCTGTTGTCGAGGTCCTCCATGTACCTGTTAACATCTCTCAGTTGCATGTTGTAGGAGGAGGAGGTGTGCTGCAGCTGCCTGATGGCGGAGTCATGGCGGGCTGACACTTCTTCCACACCAGAGATTCTGGTGTGCATGGCCTGTAAATCTCTGCGGAGCTCCCCTATAGCTGCTGAGAGGGAGTTTTTTATGTCAGTGGCCACATCCCGGAGGTCTGCTACTGTGAGGGCCTGTCTGGCATGTGGGCTGGGCGATCCCTCCGTTCGCGGGGAAAGCTCCGCCGGCGTAGAACTCCTAGAAGGAGATGCGGCCTCCGGGTAGGCCCGAGATGAAGCCTCGGCCTCGCGTGAGCGGGGACGGAATAGTTCCGGTATTCCGCGCCCCGTCTGCGCCTCGGAACTCCTCGGGGAGCGCGAGCGGGACAGCGAACGCTGTCCCCGTGATTTCCCCATCCACTGGCTGATGTTGCTCCTGTATAAGGGCTGATTAGAGGACTCCATCGGACGGAGCTCTTCTAGCAAGCGGCCATTTCGTCTCGGCTCCAAGCCACGCCCCTCCGGATGTTTTATAACAAAGTAGAAAATTATGTTTGTTTTTTTATTAAAAGTTTCACCTTTTTTTATTTATATAGCAAAAAATAAAAAACCCAGTGGTGATTAAATACCACCAAAAGAAAGCTCTATTTGTGTGAAAAAAATATATACATTTCATTTGTGTATAGTGTTGCATGATCTAGCAATTGCTAGTTAAAGTAGCACAGTGCTGAATAGCAAAGATCAGCCTGATCATGTAGGGGGTAAAACCTTCCGGAGGTCAAGTGGTTAAATTTTTTGGTGATAGTCCAAAAAATAAATAAATGAAGAATCTAGTTCATTTTAGAACACTGAAGGCTTTCGGAATATATTGGTGAAGCTATTATAATTTAGCATAGTTAACAGCATGGGGTTTCCAGTACTGGTGTAACAGACAGTTGCTTTAAAAGAGAAAGCTGTAGGTAAATATAATAAGTGAACCCATAATGTGTAGTCGCCTCTGACATTTTATTCGCTTTCATCCTTATCATTCAGCTACCATCCTTCCATACTGAAGTGGTAAACAGAAGATCAGATCCTCTCCTGTTAATAGAGCTGAGATGGGGAGCAGGTGCCTGGGCTTCACAAATGACATTGTTACTTGATGGCTTTGCAAATCCATTCCACCTCTTCATGTTGACGGATTATAAATGAGAGCTTGAGGAATTATTTTCCCTCGAGACAAATTCTTGCGCTGCCCCAAGACATCACGTTTCCTTTATCCTCAGATAAGGATAACATAAAGAAGTCACAGACAGCTAGGCCTAATCATGAATCCATATGTTTCACTTTTTAAACAATTTTAGTCGAATAAAGCAACATTTTGAGGTTCTTTTACTCAGTAACCCAATTTTAGCTAAACATTTTCAGGCTAAATATGGAGTCAGTTGCAAAGACTAGGGAGTACTCATTGTATGAGAAACTGTCCAAGTCTTTAAAACCATCTGCTAGTGCCTGTGATTTGGACGACGGCCACCGCATCAGTTAAATGATGCATTGTGGTTTGCTCAGCTTTCTTTGTAAAGATCTGCAGTGGGAATTTACACAATGACCACTTTAATTTGTCATTTCTTTTTAATAATCACAGTTCAGTAACAGCCTTAAAGACCAACTCCTCAGAAAACCGATCATTTCTGTTTGGTGTAATTGTTGGGAAGTTGAAACCCTATAATGGTGGTGAGATAGATCATATGCATAGTGAGTGAAGTGCTTATTTTTTCCAGCAGATCTACTCCTTACTTGTCCTGCATTAATTGAACCAGTAGGTCTATACAGTATGTTTATGACAAGCATACGTTGGTTTATGGTTCAGTAATCGCGATTGATGTAGTACCCACTTTAGACAGTTGACATTGAAACCAGTGTCCCTTATTGGAAGATTTAGCATTTTTCATCACTTTGTCTCATTGACTATGGTCACCAGGACAAATGAAGGGTGAACCTCTCCAGTTAAAAACACAGATGATAACAAAAACATACTTTATTTGACCAGGCTACTAATACATTACCTTTTTTCAAAACGGCAAAGATTTGACTGTACTTACATATTAATTGAGTGTTGGCAGGGCTGGATTTTTGCCTAACCAACACATACCATGGTATAGGTTAACAGAACTTTCAGGAATCGCACACCACCTGGGCATTATGTTTCTAGCTGATAGTAACACATTCTCATGATAAGCCTAATAAAAGTGCCCATCTGCTGCTAGCTTATTAGTGCAATTAGATTGGTTCCCCTTTGTTGCTGTTCCTGCAGAGTTTGTGCAAATTTGTTGCTGGAACGGTGTACTATGTACTTACAGTTCAGATTTTGGATTTTTACACTAAACTCCTAGCAGAATAGTGCAACAATATGCACTAGTCTTCTGTTGTTTTAGCCTTTCTGTCCCCAGATTTTCTGTACTCCAGATTACAGGTTAGGCCCCTTTCACATGGGCACCCCCGTGGAATAGATTCCACTTGTCAGTGGGGATCGCTCTGCTGACAGACGTGTCCTCTGTACCCACCTCCACATCGAAGCCGCGGCTGACAGCTCAGAGTGGGATCAGAGCTTCCGCCGCTAGACAACAGGTTCGATCGCCTGTAGAAAAGGTATGTATACTATCTTTTCAGGGTTAGAGAGGTTAGTGTTATGCCCTGTACACACGGTCGGAACTTCAGATGGAAAAGGTCCGATCGGATTATATTGTTGGAAAATCCGATCGTGTGTGGGCTCTATCAGACTTTTTCCGTCGGAAATCCCGATGGAAAAAATTTAAGAGCAGGAGCTCAAATTTTCAGACAAAAAAATCCGATCTGACTTTTTCCGTTTGTAGAGAATTCCGATCGGACAAAGTGCCACGCATGCTAAAATCAAATTACGAGACCAAAACTATTGGCTACTAACCTCAACGTAGACCTGTCGTCATCATGTTCTGAATGATCGGATTTTCCGACAACTTTGTCCGACCGTGTGTATGCAACACCAGTTTAGGACAAAATCCAACGGATTTTGTAGTTGGAATGTCCGACCGTGTGTACAAGGCATTAGAATGTTTGTGTGTTATGGACCAGCAAGTACAGTTGATATTTGATTTAATTACCACAGTATGCCATGCCCTAATAACTGTGTGCATTGCAGAAGTTAGGAATGGTTGAGAAGCCCTCCTACACCACTGAAGCATTAGTGTCATCAGAGATAAGACATGCATTTGCATGTGTAAGCATAGCCACTAAATATAAGTATATAGATCCGGACAAGAGAACCACCCTTGTGTCCAGGGTTTGCATAAAACCTTTTTGCTGAATCTGCCCCCCGGATGTGACTGCCGTAGGAATGAGTTAACGTCATACTTAACTCCACTGTGCAGCTTGTTTAGCACATAGTGGCCCCAAACCTGCTCTTCTGGGGTCCCTTGGCAGCTCTCTTGGCTCCTCCCCACATCAGATAGCCCCCTGGGAGAAGTTCTGTCCCGGGGGGTTGCCTTGTGCACGCACTCCCGAGTCCAGCATTCGGTGTCCATAGAGGCAGAATGCAGGACTCAGCCCGCCCCCGGCGGATGCCTGTGGCCAATCATAGCTCAGGCTGTGTAGTGCACGCCCCACACTATATAAGGCCGCCATTAAGGCGGCCTCGTGTAGTGTGTTGGCATCTGAAGCAGTGGGTGTTCTGTGTACCTTCAACACAGTACACACCGATCGTTTTTGGCTGATTTCCTATCTTGCTGTTGTGTAGTGGTTATTGTCTGTGCCCTGACCGCAGTATACACCACTATATTCACCTCACCTATATAGCTAGTGATCTATCTTTAATAATAGAGCTTGCAGTCAGTAGTGTTAGGAGATAGTGCGTGCTGTCTGCGTGCTCTGTACCCAGTACATACCGCTATAATCCACCTACATAGCTGTTCTCTATTTGAGCCCAATTGCCATCTGCAGGAGTTATTGGAAGTTGTGTGTGCCTCCGGCACAGCACAGTATACATCTGTATATACCCCTTTATCTCTGCTGTTTTCTGGTTATTGTCTGCGTGCCCTGACCGCAGTATACACCGCGATATTCACCTCACCTATATAGCTAGTGACAGTGGCGGAATTATCAGGGTCGCAACAGTCGCAGTTGCGACTGGGCCCTGGAATTCCATCACTGTGGGGGGGCCCCGGCGTGGTTGCTATCCACAGGGCTGTGAGTGGAGAGCGTGTCTCATGTAAACAGCAGCACAGAGACACCGGGACTTGGGAGTGAAGTTTCGTCCGCTCTCGCAAAGCACACAGCTGATCCTGCTCCCCCTTCGGCCCCCCTCCCCTCCTCTCCTCTCCTGTGTTCTCCGCGGGCATTCAGGTGTGAAGCGAACAAGCTCACATTTCCCGCGGAGAACACAGGAGAGAGGAGAGGAGAGGAGAGGAGGGGAGGGGAGGGGGGCCGAAGGGGGAGCAGGATCAGCTGTGTGCTTTGCGAGAGCGGGCGAAACTTCACTCCCAAGTCCCGGTGTCTCTGTGCTGCTGTTTACATGAGACACGCTCTCCACTCACAGCCATGCTGACCCCTCTCCAGTGTGTGTGTGTAGACTCAGGAAGATCCCGCCATCCATCAACATCATAGAGCTGCTGATCGCTGCCTCCCCCCAGGTGGGGGGGGGGGGTACAGAGATCTGCTGGGGGCCAAGGTGCACAGCAGAGTCCAGCAAGGTACAGAGAAACCTCTTTAAGGGGGGTGACTGTCTAGGGACCCTAAAGCAAGGGGGGGTATCTGGGGATCCTGATGTCCAGTACCACCGCCACCCCTCCTCCAGTACCACCACCCCCGTGCCACCCACCTCCAGGACCACCACCCCCGTGCCACCCACCTCCAGTACCACCGCCACCCCCTCTCCAGTACCACCACCATGCCACCCACCTCCAGTACCACCGCCACCCCTCTCCAGGACCACCATGCCTCTCTAGTACCACCACCCACCTCCAGAACCACCATGCCGCTCCAGTACCATTGCCACCCACCTCCAGTACCACCGCCACCCCTCTCCAGTACCGCCACCCCTCTCCAGGACCACCATGCCTCTCCAGTACCACCACCCACCTCCAGAACCACCATGCCGCTCCAGTACCATCGCCACCCACCTCCAGTACCACCGCCACCCCTCTCCAGGACCACCATGCCTCTCTAGTACCACCACCCACCTCCAGAACCACCATGCCGCTCCAGTACCACCGCCACCCCTCTCCAGTACCGCCACCCCTCTCCAGGACCACCATGCCTCTCCAGTACCACCACCCACCTCCAGAACCACCATGCCGCTCCAGTACCATCGCCACCCACCTCCAGTACCACCGCCACCCCTCTCCAGTACCGCCACCCCTCTCCAGGACCGCCACCCCTCTCCAGTACCACCACCCCCCCTTCAGTACCACCACTGCCACCCACCTCCAGTCCCACCGCCACCCACCTCCAGTACCACCGCCACCCCTCTCCAGGACCACCATCCCCCTCCAGTACCACCACCACCCCTCTCCGGGACCACTATTCCCTCCAGTACCACTACCACCCACCTCCAGTACCACCACCACCCCTCTCCAGGACCACCATCCCCCTCCAGTACCACCACCGCCACCCACCTCCAGTACCACCACCCCTCTCCACGGCCACCACTGCACTGGTGACACAAGTTCCACTCGGGACACAGGCTGCACAGAAATGTTTTACTTTGTTGTACAGTGGAAAAAAAATATAGTATCAAAATCATGCTTTTCGGGGGGGGGGGGCCCTTCCTGATTTCTTGCACCGGGGCCCTGAGGTTTCTAGTTACGCCTCTGGCTAGTGATCTATCTTTAATAATAGAGCTTGCAGTCAGTAGTGTTAGGAGATAGTGCGTGCTGTCTGCTTGCTCTGTACCCAGTACATACCGCTATAATCCACCTACATAGCTGTTCTCTATTTGAGCCCAATTGCCATCTGCAGGAGTTATTGGAAGTTGTGTGTGCCTCCAGCACAGCACAGTATACATCTGTATATACCCCTTTATCTCTGCTGTTTTCTGGTTATTGTCTGCGTGCCCTGACCGCAGTATACACCGCGATATTCACCTCACCTATATAGCTAGTGATCTATCTTTAATAATAGAGCTTGCAGTCAGTAGTGTTAGGAGATAGTGCGTGCTGTCTGCGTGCTCTGTACCCAGTACATACCGCTATAATCCACCTACATAGCTGTTCTCTATTTGAGCCCAATTGCCATCTGCAGGAGTTATTGGAAGTTGTGTGTGCCTCCAGCACAATATAAACTACCCAACTGCTGTTTTATCCAACTCCCTTCAGGCCATTACCATGTCTGGAAGGCCAGCAAGGAGAGGCAGACAGGCGCGAGCCGATAAAAGAGGGCAAGCAGGCTCTGTGTCTAGAGACAACAGTGCTGGTCGTGGACGCGGTGCATTGTCATCAGCACGTGGCCATGGGACATGCTTGTCCTTCTTTTCGGCAGCTGGACATGTTGAACCGCAACATGCCAACGACTTGGTAGAGTGGATGACCAAGCCCTCTTCATCCTCCTCATCCTCTCTCACCCAGTCTCAGGGTAGTCGCAAAGCAGCTGCCAACGCATCGTCTTCCCTCCTCTCAATGTCATCATCAGTGACTCCTTCCCTAGACCCACCACGTCCTCCTGAGGAGTCTCCTGAACTCTTTGAGCACAGTGTTGGGTACATGCTCCAGGAGGATGCCCAGTGTTTGGTGGGCTCTGATGATGACACTCAGCTAGAGGAAGGCAGTAGCGTGAGCGTAGAGAGAGGGGATGCTCAAGAAGGACAGCAATCTGGCAGTCATGTTCCACAAGCTGCAGCATACTGCCAGGTTTGCTACAGCGATGAAGAGGGAGGGGATGATGAGGGCACTGACTCCACGTGGGTGCCTGGAAGGAGGGAGGAGGAGGAGGAGGAGGAGGAGGAGGAGGAGGCACATGTCCAACGAGGCAGGATGCCCTCCGGGGGCCAGCTTAGGGGTACAACACCGACTGAATCACACCACAGAGCTCCGCCTGTGCAGAGCGCTGCCTCTATTCTAAAAGTTCTTTGGTGTGGGCCTTTTTTGAGACGAGTGCATCAGATCGCACCGCTGCTATTTGCAACATATGTCTCAAGCGTATCTCACGTGGCCAAAACATCAGCCGCTTGGGCACCACATGCTTGACCAGACATATGTTGACCTGCCATGCAGCTCGTTGGCAAGCGTACCTCAAAGACCCACACCAAAGAACAAAGCGGACCTCTCCTTGCTCCTCATCAGCTGGCATCTCCAACCCCACTAGACCTTCAGTCCTCTCTGAAACCTGCTCTGAGAGGAATGAAGGTGTAGAATTAGGTGTGTCACAGCCAAGTGCTTCCGGGAACTCTGCTAGCGGTACACCCACGTCCGATTATAGCAGGCAAATGTCCCTGCCCCAGCTGCTGGACTGGCGGAAGAAGTTTACTCCCAGCCATCCACATGCCCAGCGGTTGAATGCTAGCTTGGCTAAATTGCTAGCACTTCAACTGCTGCCTTTTCAGTTGGTAGACTCGGCCCCCTTCCGTGAGTTTGTACAATGTGCGGTTCCTCAGTGGCAGGTCCCCAAACGCCACTTTTTCTCACGGAAGGCGATTCCAGCTCTCTACCGGCATGTGGAAGGCAATGTCCTTGCCTCGCTGGCCAGGGCGGTCAGCGGTAAGGTGCATATTACCGCTGACTCATGGTCCAGCAGGCATGGACAGGGACATTACCTGTCTTTCACGGCCCATTGGGTCACTCTTCTGGCTGCTGGGAAGGATGCAGGACAAGGTGCAGTAGTGTTGGAGGTTGTTCCGCCACCACGCCTCCAAAATGCTACTATTGGTTGTGACACACCTCTCTCCTCCACCCCCTCCTCTTCTTCTTCCTCCATGGCCTCTTCCAGTGCTCTGTCCTCAGAACCAGCGGTGCTCCGTAGGCGTTGCAGGGGCTACGCAAGTACGCAAGTACGCAGGCAAAACGATGCCATGCCGTGCTTGCGCTGGTTTGTTTGGGGGACAGGAGCCACACTGGGGCGGATGTTTTGTCAGCTCTGCAGGGGCAGGCCGAGAGGTGGTTGACGCCACGCCAGCTTAAGCCAGGAATGGTGGTTTGCGACAATGGCACCAACCTCCTCTCCGCCCTCCGACAGGGACAACTGACCCATGTGCCCTGTGTAGCTCACGTCCTTAACCTGGTGGTGCAGCGGTTCTTGGGCAGGTACCCCGGCTTACAGGATGTCCTGAAGCAGGCCAGGAAAGTCTGTGTGCATTTCCGCCGATCATTTAATGCCTGTGCTTGGCTGGCTGAGCTCCAAAAGGAGTTGAACCTGCCCAAGAACCGCCTTATATGTGACATGCCCACCAGATGGAACTCAACATTGGCCATGCTGCAGCGGCTGCACACGCAGCAGAGGGCCATCAATGAGTACCTGTGCGACTACGGCACCAGGACAGGGTCAGGGGAGCTTGGTTTTTTTCTCACCACGCCAGTGGGGCATGATCAGGGATGCATGCACTGTCCTGTCACCGTTTGAGGAGGCCACAAGGATGGTGAGCAGTGACAGTGCATGCATCAGTGACACTGTACCTCTTGTCCACCTCTTGGAGCATACGCTGCGTGGAATAATGGACAGGGCACTTGAGGCAGAACAGAGGCAGGAAGAGGAGGACTTCCTTGCCTCTCAAGGCCCCCTTTATCCAGACAGTGTTCCTGCTGTGCCACCCATCACACAGGAAGAGGATGAGGAGGAGGAGGAAGAGGAGGAGGAGGATGATTGTGTCAGCATGGAGGTGGAGGCTGGCACTCAGCATCAGCATCAGCAGCAGCAGCAGCAGTCTTATAGGGATGATTTACAGTCCCAAGAAACACGTGGACTTGTACGTGGCTGGGAGGAGGTAGCTGCGGATCATGTTGTCCTTAGTGACCCAGAGGACTCCGGACCGAATGCCTCAGCTAACCTACGCTGCATGGCCTCCCTGATCCTGCAAAGCCTGCGGAAGGATCCTTGTATTCTTCGGATCAAGGAGAGGGACCATTACTGGCTGGCCACTCTCCTTGATCCACGGTACAAGGGTAAGGTTGCCGACCTTATCTTGCCATCGCAGAGGGAGCAGAGGATGAGACATCTCCGGGAGGCCTTGCAGAAAGCTCTGTGCAACGCGTTCCCAGAGACTGGGAGGTTACAAACTCCTGGTCCTGGACAACGTGTTGCTGAGGCATCGGTCAGAAGGAGCGGTGGAGAAGGTGGCCGTCTGACTGATGCTTTCAGACAATTTTTTAGTCCGCAGCCCCAAGGTATGATTGGTTCCAGCACCCATCGCCAGCGTCTGATTTACATGGTGCAGGAATACCTAGGGGCAAGGTCAGACTTGGACACCTTTCCCACCGAAAATCCTCTGGCTTACTGGGTCTTGAGGATGGATCACTGGCCAGAGCTTGCACAGTATGCAATTGAGCTACTGGCCTGTCCTGCATCCAGCGTTCTTTCGGAACGCACCTTCAGTGCTGCTGGTGGCTTTGTTACCGATCACAGGGTGCGCCTGTCCACCGAATCAGTTGATCGACTGACCTTCATCAAGATGAATCAGTCTTGGATCACCCACAGCTACCAAGCACCTGAAGCTGATGTAACCGAATAATTTTTTTTGAAATACCACATCCCTTCAAGACTGCCTATGCTGATGCTGAGTGACTGTCCTGTTATGTTGATTGTCTATCCTCTTCCTCCTCCGCTGATATGTTGGAAGAACATTTTTGGTTCTGGGTGATGCCAGCAGCCCAATTTTTCTGCCCCTGTTTAACAGGGGCGTTTAATTACAATTTTTGATGCAATGCTTTGCAGCAGGGCTAATTCCTGCAATAAAACTAGAGTATATGGCAGAGGTTGCAGTGTGGTGGCACCAGCACCAGTGCCTAAGGCCCAATTTTTCTGCCCCTGTTTAACAGGGGCGTTTAAGTACAATTTTTGATGCAATGCTTTGCAGCAGGGCTAATTCCTGCAATAAAACTAGAGTATATGGCAGAGGTTGCAGTGTGGTGGCACCAGCACCAGTGCCTAAGGCCCAATTTTTCTGCCCCTGTTTAACAGGGGCGTTTAAGTACAATTTTTGATGCAATGCTTTGCAGCAGGGCTAATTCCTGCAATAAAACTAGAGTATATGGCAGAGGTTGCAGTGTGGTGGCACCAGCACCAGTGCCTAAGGCCCAATTTTTCTGCCCCTGTTTAACAGGGGCGTTTAAGTACAATTTTTGATGCAATGCTTTGCAGCAGGGCTAATTCCTGCAATAAAACTAGAGTATATGGCAGAGGTTGCAGTGTGGTGGCACCAGCACCAGTGCCTAAGGCCCAATTTTTCTGCCCCTGTTTAACAGGGGCGTTTAAGTACAATTTTTGATGCAATGCTTTGCAGCAGGGCTAATTCCTGCAATAAAACTAGAGTATATGTGTCAGGCTGGCACTTACCGAACCGATGAGTCTGCTTGGGCAGAGGGTGGTCTCCCGTACGTGTCCGACTTACAACCCCTGATAGAGCAGACAGGTGGCTGAGAGTGCGGAGTGGTAAGAGAGCCTGTGATATGGCTCCAGGAGCAGGAACTTGCAGGAAGCTTCCGGCAGCAGGTGTGTAGATAGGACACAGGCAAACTGGGTACAGAACAGGAGCAGAGCAGGCAAGTCCGGGTGCAGGCAGGGTACGGCAACAGGCGGGCAGCAGAGGCACAGAAGGAGCAGGCAAAAGAGAGGTCAAACAGGCCGAGGTCAGATGCAGGCAGAGGTCAGCGGTGTCAAGGGAAAGCCGGGTCGTCAGGAGATAAGCAACAGGAACACAGGATACGAACAACGGGACAGGAACCGAGAAGCTGTTGCTCAGGCAGCACCTGGGAGATGTCAGTGGCAGACCTAAATAGGCCGTTTGGTGCCAAGCACCGCGCACACGCGCGCGGGCGCGCGCATAGGCGCACACGCGCGCGCGCCCCCGAACGCCGGCAGACACACCAGCGGTACCCGAAGTGCCCACCACAGCGCACTGACGCGCACCAGCGCCAGCAGGGGCACGTGAGGGCACACACCGACGCGCACCAGCGCCCGCAGGAGCGCGCAACACCGCACGCACAGGAACACGCACCCCAGCACGCACCGCAGGACATCGGCGCGCACCAACACGGGCAGCACCGCGACCAACCAGGTAACGACCCTGACAATATGGCAGAGGTTGCAGTGTGGTGGCACCAGCACCAGTGCCTAAGGCCCAATTTTTCTGCCCCTGTTTAACAGGGGCGTTTAAGTACAATTTTTGATGCAATGCTTTGCAGCAGGGCTAATTCCTGCAATAAAACTAGAGTATATGGCAGAGGTTGCAGTGTGGTGGCACCAGCACCAGTGCCTAAGGCCCAATTTTTCTGCCCCTGTTTAACAGGGGCGTTTAATTACAATTTTTGATGCAATGCTTTGCAGCAGGGCTAATTCCTGCAATAAAACTAGAGTATATGGCAGAGGTTGCAGTGTGGTGGCACCAGCACCAGTGCCTAAGGCCCAATTTTTCTGCCCCTGTTTAACAGGGGCGTTTAAGTACAATTTTTGATGCAATGCTTTGCAGCAGGGCTAATTCCAGCAAAAAAACTAGAGTATATGGAAGAGGTTGCAGTGTGGTGGCACCAGCAGCAGTGCCTAAGGCCACATTTTTCTGCCCCTGTTTAACAGGGACATGTAATTACGATTCTTGATATAATATTTCACAGGAGGGCCCCTTCCTGTGCCCACCCAGAGTAACGGTGAGGACTTATAGTGTTGTGGCACCAGCACCACAACCACCAAAGGTCAATTTTTCTACCACTGTTCAACAATGGCATGTACAGTGGTGTGAAAAAGTGTTTGCCCCCTTCCTCATTTCCTGTTCCTTTGCATGTTTGTCACACTTAAGTGTTTCGGAACATCAAACCAATTTAAACAATAGTCAAGGACAACACAAGTAAACACAAAATGCAATTTGTAAATGAAGGTGTTTACTATTAAAGGTGAAAAAAAATCCAAACCATCATGGCCCTGTGTGAAAAAGTGATTGCCCCCCTTGTTAAAACATACTATAACTGTGGTTGTCCACACCTGAGTTCAATTTCTCTAGCCACACCCAGGCCTGTTTATTGCCACACCTGTTCACAATCAAGGCATCACTTAAATAGGAGCCGCTTGACACAGTAAGGTCCACCAGAAGATCCTTAAAAGCTACACATCATGCCGAGACCCAAAGAAATTCAGGAACAATTGAGAAAGAAAGTAATTGAGATCTATCAGTCTGGAAAGGGTTATAAAGCCATTTCCAAAGCTTTGGGAATCCAGCAAACCACAGTGAGAGCCATTATCCACAAATGGCGAAGACATGGAACAGTGGTGAACCTTCCCAGGAGTGGCCGGCCGCCCAAAATTACCCCAAGAGCGCAGCGACGACTCATCCAAAAGGGCACAAAAGACCCCACAACAACGTCCAAGGAACTGCAGGCCTCACTTGCCTCAGTTAAGGTCAGCGTTCATGCCTCCACCATCAGGAAAAGACTGGGCAAAAATGGCCTGCATGGCAGAGTTCCAAGGAGAAAACCACTGCTGAGCAAAAAGAACATCAAAGCTCGTCTCAATTTCTCCACAACACATCTTGATGATCCCCAAGACTTTTGGGACAACATTCTGTGGACCGATGAGACAAAAGTGGAACTCTTTGGAAGGTGTGTGTCCAAGTATATCTGGCGTAGAAGGAACACTGCATTTCATAAAAAGAACATTATACCAACAGTAAAATATGGTGGTGGTAGTGTGATGGTCTGGGGCTGTTTTGCTGCTTCAGGACCTGGAAGACTTGCCGTGATAAAAGGAACTATGAATTCTGCTGTCTACCAAGAGATCCTGAAGGAGAATGTCCGACCATCTGTTCGTGTACTCAAGCTGAAACGAACTTGGGTTCTGCAGCAGGACAATGATCCTAAACACACCAGCAAGTCCACCACCGAATGGCTGAAGAAAAACAAAATGAAGACTTTGGAGTGGCCTAGCCAAAGTCCTGACCTGAATCCTATTGAGATGTTGTGGTATGACCTTAAAAAGGCCGTTCATGCTTGAAAACCCTCTAATGTAACTGAATTAGGACAATTCTGCAAAGATGAGTGGGCCAAAATTCCTCCAGGACGCTGTAAAAGCCTCATTGCACGTTATCGCAAACGCTTGGTTGCAGTTGTTGCTGCTAAGGGTGGCCCAACCAGTTATTAGGTTTAGGGGGCAATCACTTTTTCACACAGGGCCATGATGGTTTGGATTTTTTTTCACCTTTAATAATAAACACCTTCATTTACAAATTGCATTTTGTGTTTACTTGTGTTGTCCTTGACTATTGTTTAAATTGGTTTGATGTTCCGAAACACTTAAGTGTGACAAACATGCAAAGGAACAGGAAATGAGGAAGGGGGCAAACACTTTTTCACACCACTGTAATTACAATTCTTGATATAATCGTTCACAGCAGGGCGCTCCAGCGCCCACCAAGAGTCACTTTGAGGGCTTACAATGTTGTGGCAAAACCAACACCTTGTTCCGCCATTTCTGCAGAGCATATAGGGCAGGCCCCTACTTTCAAACATCCAACTTACAAACATCTCCTACTTGCAAACGCAAGGAGACAGCAGCAAGTGAGATGAAAAAAGATGGACGACAAAACAAATTATACAGGGGTGATAACCCTTCCCTATGTTTTCCAAAAAGCTTAAAAATTGTTTTTTTGACTGGAGCTACACTTTAAAAATGTACCAGTTGAAAATTACAAACAGATTCAACTTAACGCAACAAACCTACACAGTCCCTGTCTTGTTTGCACCGCCTGTATACTGCTGTTCTGAGTATATAGGGCCTGGGGGCCACACGTATTTCCTTTTTTTAATATGGGTACAGGGTTCCCCTTAATATGCGTACAAGACCCAAATAGGCTGGTAATGGGCAGGGAGGGCTACCCATGCCATTTTTCTCAATGATTTTCAACCATATTGCAGGAACCAGATATAACATTAAAACCGCAAGCAGTTTTAAATGGTGTTATTTCCGTTAAATGTCATTATGTGCAGGGACTGTTCTAAACACGGGAAACACGTGGCACTTCACAGGCATACTACAGACACCCCCCAGGCACCATATTTAAAGGAATATTTCACTTTTTTTTTTCACTTAATCGTCATTAAAATCAGTGCTCCCGCCAAAACGGCCGTTTTTAAAACTTTTTTTTGCATTGACCCATGTCCCCTGGGGCAGGAGCCAGGTCTCTAAACCCTTTTTAGGACAGTATCTTGCATATTAGCCGTTAAAATTAGCACTTTCCATTTCGAACGTTCGAGTCCCATAGACTTCAATGGGGTTCTAACGTTCGTAACGAACGTGGGGTCCGTTCGAAAGTTCTGGTGCGAACCGAACCGGGGGGGGGGGGGGGGTTCGGCTCATCCCTAGTAGGATGATACTGTGCTGCGTTCAAAACTGTACTGTCCAATTTCTCATAGTCAAACAGTGCTACATGAAAAAGGAGATGCTATTTATGTCGGCTAAGCCCACTTTAAAAAAAAAAAAAACTTTTTTCTAAACTTTTAATGAGAGGTAATATTATGGCTAAAGGCTGGTTCACACCATGCCTGCATCTGAATTGTGAAGGGATGTGCTGTGGATTCCTGTACAATTTAACCTGCAAGCAAAACGCAATACTTTTTCAATCTGCAGCAGGTGTCAATAAAAAGTCAATGACACCTCAAACGCAGGTTGCAAACGTTTGTTTGCCCTGCACCTGCCAGCCCTGGATCACCATGTGATCTGGTTGCAGTGCATGTTAAAAAGTAGTGCATACACTACTTTTGTTGCATTGCAATTTTAGCCCATTCAAAATGAATAAGCTTGAAATTGCAATGCACAGACCCGCATGTGAAGTAATAAAAAATGGGGTTTGCTGACATTGATAGCATCTCCTTTTTCATGAGGCACTGCTGTAAGAAATTGGGCAGTGCAGTTTAAAACCAAATTTCTCACAGTCATGACAGCTGTGCTGTATGAAAAAACAGACATGAGACTTTACATTGCAGTTAATGTGACAGGGCTAACCTGCAGTCCCCTGAGAATCCAGATCCACTGCCACCATATTGTTAATGCAACTCATGTGTGCCGACCACATCAGAAGAAGCCAGGAATGATCATGTTCGAAAGCAGACCACTCCCCCTCCCACCCACTCAAACTACAGGATCTCACAGTCAGGCTCCGCCTCTTAGATGTTTAGCCCGAGTGAGTGCTCATTGAGAGCAGCTGAACAGCTGCTGAGAGAGGGGGGAGTTGGAGATTCAGATTGCCCAGGACATCCCCTGGTGGCAGGGCCTGGTACAACAGGGCCAGTTGTACTGGCTTATCGGTAGCCCTGGCTGTGTCAGCTACAGGGCACTAATGAGGAAGGCTGCTGGCCCTGCATCCCTTTAGCGGTGTTCCTATTGGAAATATCTCACCAAAAATAAAAATTTTTGCAGGGCATGCCTGGAATCTGACTTGTATTTTAGGCAGACCTCTGAGAAAATTGGCTAGCCAATCACACAAGCAGGAAATGATGATTCTGGGGAGTGGTCAGTACATATTCTGTGTACAGAACAACTCCATGTAGCCATATTGCTTTGCATTTATAAAAAAATTAAAGTGGCTGCAAATTGAATAGGAAAGATAATTTTTAAGAACATTCAATTACAGTATGACTTGTATTGCAATTGTACACACTATATTATTATTATATTTTATTATTATTTATTTTATTTGCAATTTTTATTCCACATGAATGCGGAGTTACCCTTTTAACCTGTATTGAGTTAATAAATTACAAATATTTGTAATGTTTAAATTACGACTTTTTTCAAAATGGTGAAAACTGAAAGTACACAAAAATGTAAATAACCACATTTCTCTAAAAACCTGAAGGGTTTTATTGTTCCCTTACAGCTTTCAGCATTTGTAAAGGATCCCCCAAACCATACATTTTCTGAAAGCACATGGCCAGTAGAATAAAAAGAAGGTGCTACTGATTTTTAAGGCACCATTTGTGCAAATGTTTATAAAAACAATATTTTCACTAAAAGTACACTAAAATCATTACTAGTGGATTCATACATGGCAAAATGTGCAAACTTCGTGCTAAATTCCTAGTAAATATAAAAGTTAAAACTGTATTGAGTTCATTACAAATATTTGTACATTTAAAATGCACCTTTTTGTGAAATGATGAAAACTGAAGGTACGCAAAACTGTAAATTAAAACAATTTACTTAAAAAATTCAGAGGTTCCCATTTTTCACTTACAGCTTTCAGAATTTAAAAAGACCCTTCAAACTAGACATTTTCTGAAAGCACATGACCTGTAGAATAAAAAAAAGTGCTACTGAACTGGAGCTTAGTGCAGGCAGAAGCTGTAGGCAGCAGGAGGGAAGGAGGAATGGTGCTGCAGCAGGGATGGATCGGGGGTGCTGGGGCCAATACAGGGGGGGGGTGATCTGACTGGAGGGGGCGACACATCTGGATCCCCCCAAGCCCCATGCAGTACCTGAAGCCGGTGGGAGTGGACGGGATACCGGCTTATGATGGTAGCGGCAGGGGATCCAGTTTGCAGGGGGTCGGACGGGTGGAGGGGTGAGGGTAATCGGTGCTGGGGAGGAGAAGAGGGGTGAAGGGGATAGAAAAATAGAGTGGAGGGAGTAGTTTTAGGTGGAAGGGAGGGGCGGGATTGGAGAGGCATGGAACGGGAAAGTGGCAGCATGGGTGGGGGTGGTGGGCGGTCACTTTTGAGGTTAATAACTCTGATCAGTGGGTTGTAATCTACTGATCAGAGGTAAAGAATTGTTCAGCAGAGTCTGCTGAACAATTCTGCTATAAGTTTATGGTCATTGAAGTGACCATGAGCTTATAGGAGAGGGAAAAATGAGGTCCGTACGCTGTACGAACCTGGCCACCTACAGGCACGTCTGTAGGTCTGTACGGCATACGGGCCTGACAGTGAAAGGGTTAATGGAAGAGCTGTATTCTACCCTGGCACGCACCTTGCATGCTTCCCAAACCATATCGGCTGACGTGTCTGTATTGATTGACCAATACTCAGTCAGCTTTGGAGACACTGATTCAAGAATTTTGGGATTTTCAACCCAGTGGGAAGACTACTTCCAGCATCCCAAATCCCGGAGGGTTCCCAATGTCAATAAAACCTCGGGGGGGGGGAGTGGTCTGAGACACCCACCAGGAGTTAAGAGGCCGTACATACAGATGACAATACAGATGGACTCCCAAAAACAAAATCTATGTGAGAGCCTGACCTGTGGGTAGTCGAAGTATGGGAAAGGATCCTATAACACGAATGTTTCCACCTTCAAATTTCCTGCAAATTAAAGGTGTCTGCCAAAGCTGCAAGGTCCATAGGTGTGCCTCTATTAGGGTTAGAGGTGTCAAGCTTGTGATCCAAAATGTTATTGAAATCACCACCCATAAGGACTCTGCTCCCCTGGAACGGAGTCAGTTTTTGTAAATGGTATATAGGATAGCAGTATCACATTGATTAAAGCCCACAACAACTGGCTACATATGTCCAAGAGAAAGATAACGTAACGTCCTCCGGGGTCTGTAATAACCTTTTCAACTTTATATGGAAGGGACTTGTTCAACAAAATGGCCACACCTCTTGAGTAGGAAGAGTAAGTAGCATAAAATCCTTGTTTCACCCAGAATTTTTTGAGAACAAGTATATTACTGCCTGTCAAATAAGTCTCCTGTAGGAAGAGTATATAAGGTGCGCGGTTACGGAGGTATTTAAATAGCAGGGCCCTCTCAACCTTGTCCTTCAAGCCCCTAATGTTCCACAATATCAACCTGAGATTTATAAAACATCATTACACAATATACAGCCCCCAATGTGCTACATAGTGCAGTGGAAATGTATAAGCTTCTATAGCAAATAATTCTGTTGTGCTAATAAGCACAGTCACAGTTCTCTTGCATAATGCCAGGAACATGTGCTTGTATATCTCCAGGTAACACAGACAGGCGCTGGTATCACACTGAGCTTAGCAAAATCCTCTCTAACAAAAGGAAGGTGGTGGCTTCAGAATCAGCCAATCAGGCACTTGTATTCCTTCAAAAGAACCAAACAGACACATGTATATATTCAAATAGACTTCCAATAGTGACGTGTGCAAACGGTCGCGTGAAGAGCCATACGGCCAACTTCCTGTTGAGACATAAATTGCCTCACAATTTGAACAATTTGAACACTACTGTACAGGGTTCTGACCATGCCCATCCGCATGCACATCCCCACCGCTACCACTGACGCGAGCCATACTCTACCATGGCTCAGTGGGCCATAATTTTTGTATGATTATGCTATTGTTCCCATGTACACAGATTTGTTTTCTAGGAGCATTAATGCAATCGCCATGAGGTGGCCAGTCTCTTGCTGAGGCATAAACGAACATCCCTAATTGGGTGAACAGATGTGCTGTGTCCATGGGAAGGTTTCCGCAATCAATGGTCTTCCACCGACGTCTGTATGTGTGAATACACTAGCATGAGCGTATTGCCGCAAAACTGACACTGGGGGACATCTGACAACATACATTAATAACATTTTCCACAACAATAGGAAACGCCCCTGTATTTCATGGGAAAGGAACAGTCCACATAGGCAAAAAATCTTGTGTAAATTCTGGAAGGATCTCCTGATGAGCCATGTGACCAGTGGAAGGAGCATGGCATAGTCTCCAAGCATTTGTAATACATGTATATGCATTTTAATAAACTCCCTACTGTCTAGCATTCTCCAACTAACTCGCTAGAGCCGTTTCAGTCCCTGTTCCAGTGGGTATTCAACCATGAACAGTAGACTATGTGTTATGGCATGAGTCCCGTGGAGTCAGGCTCTAGCTTGTGGGGCCAGTGAAAAAAGAAAATAACCAAAAAATAACAGTCTACAAAACTTGAGAGCATGTCTTTTCAAAAAGTTTATACCGAATGGAAAAATAAATCAGTCTTACCCTGTTTATGCCTCATGTTACAAACCTCCACAGACTGGAAGGATAAATAGTTGTTACAACAGGTGACAATACAAAACAAAAACAGTCCAGAGCTTACATTTTTTCATCCTCGACAAGCGTGTTGTGGAATAACTATGGCAGTCGCCCTCTTCTCAGCACGCCTGTCTCCACATATCTCAGGTGGATCAATTATCTTAAGGTGTGTAGCCAGGCATCTGCCTCTTCAGGGGAATTGAAAAATTTCACCGACCCTCCATATGGCACTCACAGGCGACTTGGGTACAGCATAAAGTATTTGATGTCTCACTCCTGGAGCCTCAACCTGATATCCATGAAGTTTTGTGCTTCTTTTGTAGGTCAGCCAAAAAATCAAGGTACAAGTGGAACGCTGTGTTTTTATAGGGGAGAGTGGGGTGTTTGCGAGTCTCTCTAAGGATCCTGTCACAATTTCTATAGTTCAGGAATTGTACTAAAAAGGGCCATGGGGGAGCTACTGCAATGCCGCTACCAGTCAGGACTCTATGGGCCCTCTCCACCACATGTCAGGAAAAAATCATCCAGCTGCACTAGTTGTTTAAAGAAGGATTCCACGAATTTCGCCGGACGATCTCCTTTCGCTCCTTCAGGCAAGCCCAGCACCCGGACATTGTTTCTCCGGAGCCTGTTCTCGGCATCATCCGACTTTGCCACAAAAATCCGTACCGTGCGTTTCCAGTCAGCAATGGAATTGGTGTTTTGGGCAGAAAGGTCTTCAGTGGTAAAGATCCTGGTTTCAGTCTCTGTGAGGCGGCCCAGGATTTTATCCAGGTCGTTACGGATAAAATTGAATTCCTCCATTGCGAGGTCCTGCTTTGTTCAATATCTTTTAGGGTGACCTCTGCATCTCCCACAGGCGAAGGAGTAGGAGTAGGCTGAGGATCCTCGGGAGCCGCTGCTACCTTCATCTCTGCTAATAGAGCATGCAGCTAATCCAAAATGGCATTGAGACACGAGGTCGGCGGAGGAGATAGATGCTTCCCGGCTTTCATCCCTGAGGATTTACCTTTCGAAGGCATTACAAACAAAACCCGGATAGAAGATACTATCGTCTGTGGTGTACCAGTAGAGTAGTCATTTTTGATACGGGCAGAAAAATAGCCAGAATAAGTCAGGATACCCGGAGCCTTCTGTGCAGAAATCTGCTCCACTCTACATCCGGCAACACCCCCTGACTTCAGATATTCTTACGCTTAGATGCTAAAGCTGATATGAGGTAAAGATAGGGTGACTATACATGGATTGAAATTTGGTGCTTCAGCATGGAGACATGGATGGATGGGTGAATTTGCTTTGTATATTAAAAATGAATGAAATAGCGCTTTTGGTTCCTGATGCTCAGGTGCAGTGTTGTTCTGCTTTAAACTTGATACCAAAAGCACATACACGACGAGGAGCATAATGACTTTTTTTCCATTTCACAACTCGGGTCACCCTTGGGTACTAGGCCATTCTTGAAGAAGGTGTGAACACTATTCATCTTTACCTACCTCTTCCCAGACACTGTCCGGTACACCTTTATAAATCTACCCCTAACAAAGAGAAAGATTGGCTTCAGGTTATTTTGTACATTGAACAAACTATGCAAGATGCTGTGAAAGGTTTGCAAAAGAACAATCAGTACCTGGACCTTCAGGAGTCTATGCTTCAATGTTCGGAAGCATCAGCAGCATTTACACTGTAGACAATAGACATAGAAACATAATCAGAGGGTGTGGAAGAGGATGCAGATGAGGAAGTTGATTGTAAATCATGCGTTGACTTTGTATTGGTGGAACAATTTATTATGGCTAGCAAAAGGGCCGTTCAGTGTTAGAAAACAGTGGAAAAAAATCTAAGACGTTTTGGAGGAATGGAGGAAAGCAGACCTTGCTTTACAGAACTCCTAGCTAAGCTCAATCCTCTTTCTTGTTTTTATTTTTTATTATTTAAGCTTCTATTAATCTTTATATAATTCTGATGCACAGCTGCTTGATGCCACCCTTCCGTAGATGCTGCAGTGGTGAGATTTTGCAAGGCATATGAACCTATGGAGGCATTACATTGAAAGAATGACTTAGACCTTAAAGCGGGAGTCCACCGGGACTCCGCGTTTTTTTTTTTTTTTAAAGCCAGCTGCTACAAATACTGCAGCTGCTGACTTTTAAAATAGTGACACTTACCTGTCCAGCGCGCCCGCGATGTCGGCACCCGAAGCCGATCTCTAGGTCGTCTGTCGGGTCCTGCCGCCGCCATCTTGGGTATGGGAATCAGGAAATGGAGCCTTTCGGCTTCATTTCCCGGTTCCCTACTGCGCATGCGCGAATCGCGCTGCGCAATAAGGACGCTCCCCGCTGCCTCTGGGATCTGTGTGTTTCCCAGCAGGCAGCGGGGCACTTGCGGGAAAGGGCGGGCACTTGCGGAAAGGGGCGTAAGTTACGCCCCTTTCCGCAGAGAGCTATCCCGGAAGTGGGTGCAGTTACCTGGATTATCCAGGTAACTGCACCCCCCTCCCCCCTGAAAGGTGCCGATTGTGGCACCGGAGGGGGGGAGGGTTCCGATGAGCGGAAGGTCCACTTTAGGGTGGACCTCCGCTTTAAAGAGGACCTCCAGTCTCCCCCCTAAAAAAAAATAAAAGTCAGCAGCTACAATTGCTGTAGCTTCTGACATTTAATATAAGGAAATTTATGTGCCCCTGGATCCAGCGATGTCCTCACCCGAGATGATTCTTCAATCAGCTTTGGATGCAGGAACCGGCATTCTTTACTACGGGAAACAGCCAAACAGCCAGCTTCCAACTTTGCATGCATGAGTCCCGCTGCGCTTTCTGATTGGTCCTGCAGTCTCCTGAGCCCTGTGATGAAGGATGCAGGGGAAGGGTGGGGGCTGGGGGAGAACTTACGCTCAGATCGCCATGGTGATCAAACAGGAAGTGGGGGATTTTTACAGGTACCTGCCCCCCACAAAACTTGCCAAATGTAAATGAGGAGGGGGTGAGAGGTATTAAGAAGAGAACTTCCCCTTTTAAAGTGTTTGTTAACCCAACAAAAAAAATAAAGATCCTGGTCCCTTAAAGCAGATTACAGATTAAAGCAGATTACACAGCACACGTCCTAGAATCTGCCCCTCTCTAGAAAGTAAAAAATGTGGCTGAACCTGCAACTTCCTGTATCCCCCTCTCTGTGCAGACCATGAAAATCAGGGCTGCTGAGCCCTGACCACCATGGTCAGCGTATGTCCCTCCTTCATCTGCAGCCATGCTCTTCTCTCCTCTCTCCCCCTCACACCCTCCTCCCTGCCTGTCAGCTCAGTGTTCTTTGTCTCTGTCTCTGCCCCCCCCCCCGCAGTTTTTATTAAAAATAAAATATTAGAAATGGTCACTGCCAGCCCCTCTATTACAGATAGCACACTGCATAAGTCTTTTACAAAAACGAGCTGTACAATGGCCACGAGTCATGTGACCGGCCTGAAGAGTGTTTTAAAAAGGTATTTACATGGCTCGTTGTTATAAAAGACAAATACTGTTTGGTATGCATAGCTCTAATAGAGGGGCTGGCAGTGCTTTCTATGTTTGAGTTAACAAACACTTTAAGTGAAGTTCCACTTTAAAGTAAACCTTTTTCTGGATCATACATACTAAAGTATTTACATTCTGAACAAGCAATAAAAATACTTTGAAAATGTATTTCTTCACAATACCTATAGTTAGAGAGATGAATGATCGCTTGTTGTAAAGTTCAGGATAGAGGCATTGAAATCTTAGCTATTTTCCTTTTAATTTCAGTTGTGCCAAAACTCTTGATAGGTTTGATCCCTGCATCCCTGCAACCAGCATTTATTTTTAAACTTTTGGAAACCAACTGAAACCAACCTCATGTCCAGTTCAAATCTGTCCCTGTCGAATCTGTTTCTAACTATTGTGTTCAGACAGGCCCTCTCCCCATCTGACAATGCTGCAAGAACTAAAAAGGAGCCTGTATGACATTTCTGCTCATCCAAAGCTTTTTTCCAATCAAGTCTTTTCAGCCAACAAAGGTCCCGTGGTCTGTGGTCCGAAGAGAAGGCAAAAGCTCTGTCTCTATACATCCACTAGTTTATCAAACAAGGAGATGTCACGTCGGCTCCAGATTTGGAACAATTTTCCAGGATTTTCTCATGTTCTATGTTCTTAAGACTGGGGATGGAGACCAGTCATATTTTTAAAGTGATTCAACGAGCACAAAATGCTTGAAAGGTTTCAAATGGAATCCCTATAATACAGATTCAGGGTAAAATGATCTCATTAGATCTTCAAGATGTATATACCAATTTTACCATGATTTCAGAAATGTACTTTACTGTGGTACCACATTACTACAGTTTTACCACTCATCAGCACATCACCAACGACATTCACATATATAATCCCTTTCAGAGAGCAAGGAATGCAAATTTATCATTACCTCAATTACATATTAGCCCAGTTGAAGAACATGCTGCAGGATAATTTGAAAAAAGTTTTATGAATAATCTACAAAAGTTTGGATGGGTCAAGAATTGGGAAAGGTGCCAGATAATGTCTACCCAGCATATGATCTACCTAGAAGGCCCCTTTAATACTGCAGAGAAGACAGTTAATCTCCCTCAGGAGAATGTTATTGCAGTGTACAGTATGCACTGTCCAAAAGCTAAATAGCGATGACTCAGTGTTGCATATCAGCTGTTTGGTCATCCCACTGGCATTAGGGCCATTTCAACAGGGGTTCCTTGACCAGTGAACAAGACAGTCAATGTCTCAGTGGATGAAAGTAATAACAACAATGCAAACAATTCTGTGGTGGTGGACCACGTAGTCTGCTCAGTTGTTCATCTAGGTAGTCCTCATGAAACACAATTACATCATATCTTAGGAAACTTGGATGGAAAGTACCCTGCGATAAAGCACAAGTGCAGGGCAGGTTAAGGTTTTTGAGTAGTTTTGAACTTATTAAAGCCCTGTGAGATATTGATGGTAAAGAGAAGTTTGGCCAGATTGAGTCCTAATTCAGTCAGACAACAAGGTCACTGTGGTTTACGGTCAACATCAAGGGGGACCCACACCTTTAAGCTGTTCATAGAAGTGAGTCCTATTATGTAATGGGTGGAGTAAACCTTGCAAACTTAGGGCCTTTTACATCTCAATTCATTGGACCACATAGGCAGATTTGTTGCCTTGCTGGTTCCTGAGTAATAACAAGTGAATTGTACAGCATAGTATGTACCTTCAGACAGTAGAGCCCCGGGGAGGACCCCAGATTGATCTACAACTCAAATGAATGTAAAAGAGACAAGGTTAATTTACACATTTCCAAAAAAAGGGCACAGAAATAATAGATGTCCTGGTACAGTCATGGAATATCCACTGTTTATATGTGTTTTTTTTTTAAAGGGTGTATACATTTTTATATATGTTTTATGTCATATTTCTGGATTCCCTTTTTGTATTAGCAATTTAATAGGTAGGTTAAGGAACTTTACAGACATTTTTCTTTGAAAAGCATTTCGCTAATCATACCTAACAATCTGCTTTCGCTGCCTTTTTTTTTGATTTATCAAAGACATCACACACACATAATTTAGGATACTGACACAGTTAAAAAGAATCCGTGATTTTGCCCATACAAGGCCAAATGACAGGTTTTCTTGAAACATTCCTCTGTTAGAACCATAGGACTAAACTTGTGTATGCTTCATGTTGGTGAGTGTCAGAGCACATATGAGGTTTGAACTGCTCCCCTATGTGACAGTGACGGCCTGGTGATTGGCCAGTACTGTTCCCTGGGAGCAAGGGAACTAGGTTACATGCTTCCCCATACTTGTAGGCACATTGGATTTCTGAGGGTTTAGCAGAAAAAAAGCTACAGGTGAGCACATGGAGGATATCAGTGGATGGGCAATGTAACAGATTCCTTTTAATTTCTCTGTGTATTAATCTGGCCACTGGCCCTGTGTCCCTACAGGGCATCAAGTAACACGGGGTTGACAGGAGGAAGAACCATCTTCTTGGATTGATTAAAGGAATAGTGTACCTTTGGCCTGCACATATTTGAAAATATTGCAGTGTTTACCCTGAAGTTATTTTTTTAAGATTTGACGTTTTACGTGATTTCTTTTTGATTGTTGACATTTTATAAGAGGACAAGTTTGGATTTATTAAAAATCAATTCATCCTCATTAGCTTCCCAACCTCATCTAAGCCTCAACTCTTCAATAAGGTGATCACTTACTGCTTTCTGATGAAAGAGGCCTCCTCAGATATTTGCAGCCTCCTGCTTCTCAAAATCTTGTCTACATTGCAAATTCATGCCCAGGGTAGTCTAAAGGTCCCCAAAATTACCTGTTACCCATTCCACTCCAACCTTCACCCCCCATGTTCCACCCATAATTAAGAGACCACACCTTGCTTTGGAGTAAAATGGCCATAACAGCCTTTATTACAATACTCAAAATACTCCAACCAAAATATATAAATATATATCTCCATATAAATATATAACCAAAACAATGTACAATATAAAAATATACTTATAACCATATACATATAACCAATAACACACATCTGGTAAACGAATAGCATATAGCTAACATGCCCGGTCTGGTGATCTCTGACGGTAACCCATAACTTTTACCAACCCAACAAGTCACTGCGGTACCCACTTCCCACTTCTCCAGGCCTCCAGCTGTGACCGCTCGGAGACAACCTCCGCAGTGACAACCATACCGGTATTCCCTCCAACGTTCAGGAATACACCAGAGGGACCCATCTTAGCAATGGGCCCCCCACCCCATATCAGATGACTTCTGATTTTTACCACCAACCGTCAAAGACCACCAGACACACACCGCCAACGTCCAACTCCGACCGTACCGCTGTCATGACATCCGAGCAACGACACCTGAAAGACAAAACACAACAACAACCCCAAACACCTCAAATGCATAAAAGTAGGGCGGGAGGGTGGGAAAAACTGCCTCCTCTCTCTGTCTCCTCCGTCGGACTGATCTTGGCTCCACCCCCTCCACCCTTTATATGGCTCCGCCCCCCTTCCGTCCCACAGAATGCTCACCAGCTCCCCCCCCTCGGCCTCTGCCTCACCTCTCACTTAACCCCTTACTGTCCCTTATCCATCCCTGTCATGCCCGGCCCTCCATTACTTGCCTTGCAGTCCATGCACTCCGGGCCTCACTTGCCCAGGGTAGTCTAAAGGTCCCCAAAATTACCTGTTACCCATTCCACTCCAACCTTCACCCCCCATGTTCCACCCATAATTAAGAGACCACACCTTGCTTTGGAGTAAATTGGCCATAACAGCCTCTATTACAATACTCAAAATACTCCAACCAAAATATATAAATATATATCTCCATATAAATATATAACCAAAACAATGTACAATATAAAAATATACTTATAACCATATACATATAACCAATAACACACATCTGGTAAACGAATAGCATATAGCTAACATGCCCGGTCTGGTGATCTCTGACGGTAACCCATAACTTTTACCAACCCAACAAGTCACTGCGGTACCCACTTCCCACTTCTCCAGGCCTCCAGCTGTGACCGCTCGGAGACAACCTCCGCAGTGACAACCATACCGGTATTCCCTCCAACGTTCAGGAATACACCGGAGGGACCCATCTTAGCAATGGGCCCCCCACCCCATATCAGATGACTTCTGATTTTTACCACCAACCGTCAAAGACCACCAGACACACACCGCCACGGCCCAAAAGGGTGACCCCCTTACCCTTGCGGGCCACCCCACATCCGCAAAGCCCGTCGGATACCCTCCTGCAAACCCAGGGACCACAAATCAATCCCCACATCGGACAAGTGCACCCCATCCCGCCTCAGGTACACGCCCACATTGCATTCCAATTCCCGGTGGCGAACCACAATCCCGCCCTGTTTGGCCACGAACCGCCCCACAACTTTGTTAACCCTAATGCGGGTCTTCTGAATGCTCGCCACCGAACGAGCCCAACGCCAGGTCGTCCGCGCCACGATGCCCGACCACACCAGCACCGTACCCGAAAAACGGAAGCGCAGCCGCAGGAAGTCAGACTTGATGTCTGATAGCAAATCCCTAACCTTCCGGACCCCCAGGTCATTCCCCCCCGCGTGAATCACCAGCACCGCCGGGGAACCCCCCGGAGACACATGTCTCTCAACCTCCTCCACCAAACCACCCCAGCGCATCCCAGGGACCCCCAACCAACGTAAACACGCCTCCCCCCTAGAGATCCCAAGTTGCCTGCCCTCCGGTCGCTGATCTCCTCTCCTGGCCCCCCAACACACATAGGAGTGGCCCATGATCCAGACGAGGCGAGCCGGACCTCCATCTGAAAGAAAAACCAACAGTGTAAAAAGCATCCCCACCCAAGCACAGCGCAGCCACAGCTAAAAGGACAACCACCTCAACCACCCCCAAACAACCCACAAAGGAAAATCCCAAGGGAGGGACACGAAGGCAACAAGCAGAACACACCCCACATAGCGCAGCTGCGATTGTAACCGTGAAACATTGAGTTAAATTTTTTTTTTTTTTTTTTTTTTATCAAAGCAATACCAAGTGCGGCCGAACATAAGAACGGAAACGCACCCACCTCCCAATCCTGCGGACCGCCGCCTCGTCCAGACCGCACCGGGCCGCCTCCGTGGCCGCCCCGATCCGGAACGAATGGGACGCAAAGTCTCTCCCATCCAAACCCACTGCCCGCAAACACTTACGGAAAACCAAAACAAACTGGTATCTTGACAAAAAGGACCCCTCCGCGTGACACAGGAAAGGACCCTCCCCCCCACAACGGACAGCGCGAAAATCCCGCACCGCCGCCACTGGGCACCCCCGGATCCCGACAAAGCAAACAGCGACACCAGAACCCCTCTGCCCAGCTGATCCGTTTTGGACCTATGCAGCCAGAGTCCAACCCTCTCCGCACCCAAGCGAACCTCCCCATCCAACAAACCCCCAGCCACGCGCTTGGACGGACTCACCAACTCCCCAATCCGAAAAGCCCCATAGAACGCCAAGGAAAAAGCCGCCCGAAACAGCCGTACCTCATATTCCGAAGAACATACCAACCCCAACTGAGCACAGATCGCCTGCAAGGTAGCAAACGTAACCGGCCTCCGCGAATCCTTTGTCCTGCAGCGCCTGCGATAACCCTTCAACGCCTGACGTACCCAAAAAAACCTTAGTCCAGTCTTCTACCCGCAACAGCTTAAACAAAAACGCCAGACTCGCCAACTACCGACCGATCGCCGACACCGACGCCCCACCTTCCATATTCCGGGCCACAAAATAGATCACCAACAACCGCCAATCGGAGCCCCGATCGACCCCCCCGCCTCCCGAACCAGCCCCAACCATTCAGACCAAACCTTGGAATAGGCCAACCAGGTGGGCCCACTCACTGACTGCCGAATCCATCCGGCGGCGACTCCATTGGCAGCCTCCAAATCCACTCCGGGCAAGGGGCCCCGTCCGCTTCCGCGCCCGGCTCCAGCTCCCGGAACCTGTCCCACTGAAAACGAGACAGGGAGTCAGCCAACTCGTTTTCCACGCCCGGTATGTGGACAGCGTAAACAAAGACATTCAGCCGCAAACAACGCAGGACTAACTGCCGCAGCAACCGTATAACCGGAGGGGAAGAAGCCGACACTCGGTTCACCACCTGCACCACCCCCACGTTGTCGCAATTAATGCGCAACTTCAGATTCCGACACTCCTCCCCCCACAGCTCCATTGCCAACACGATCGGAAAAATTCCAACAGGACCAGGTTGCCCAGGAACCCCGCCGCACGCCATGCCTCCGGCCAAGGCTCCGCACTCCATCTGCCCTTAAAAAACGCCCCGTAACCTGAGGAACCCGCAGCGTCCGTAACCAGATCCAAGTCAAAGTTACTGACAGGGCCCGCCATCCACATGGCCCTGCCAATGTAAGAAGCCAGAAACTCGTGCCAGACCCGTAGATCCGCACGGTGCTCACTCCCCAGCTGCACGAAGTGAGGGGGAACGCTGATACCCGCCGTCGCCGCCGACAGCCGTCGGCAAAAATCCGCCCCATGGGGATGATTCTGCAAGCGAAATTCAGTTTACCCAAAAGCGACCGTAAGGTCCGCAACTGAACCTTACGTCGACCCTGAATCTCCCGCTGCAAATCCAACAGCTTGGCCTCTGGCAGCCGGCACTCCATAGCCTGGGAATCGATCACGATCCCCAGGAAACTCAGCTCAGACGTCGGACCCTCCGTCTTATCAGCCGCCGGAGGAACCCCAAACCTGCCTGCGATGTGCTGCAACGTGGACAACAAAATCGCACACACAGCGGAGGCAGGGGGGGGCCCACACAGAGAAAGTCATCCAAATAATGAATGACCGACTCCAGACCCGCAGCATCCCGCACCACCCATTCCAACAAGGAGCTAAACGTCTCGAAGTACGCCCAGGAAATCGAGCAACCCATCGGCAGGCACATGTCGCCAAAATACTCGTCGCGCCAGCAGCACCCCAACAGCCGAAAGCTGTCAGGATGAACCGGAAGCAGCCGAAAAGCCGACTCCACATCGGCTTTGGCCATCAGTGCCCCACGCCCATACCGCCGTACCCACCGAACCGCGGCGTCAAACGACGTGTAAGAACAGTGCACACCTCCGGGTCGATGAAATCATTCACCGAGCCCCCCTTAGGAAAGGACAGGTGATGAATGAGCCAAAACTTCCCAGGCTCCTTCTTGGGGACCACCCCCAACGGGGAAACCACCAAGTCGGGCCACGGCCCCCCCATGCGCCCCAGCGCCACCTCCTTCCGCACCACCCCCGGACGCTCCAACGCTGACTTCAAATTGTTTGCGACCCGCGGCACCCCCGGCAACGAGCACGGAATCGGAAAGCCATCCCGAAACCCCGCCTCCAGCAACCGAGCCGCCGCCCCATCCGGATATCTACTTAGAAAAGGGAGCATCCTTGCCAGCATCACCGGCGTCCTCCCTCTTCTGAGCGGTATCCCCGGCCCGCTTCCCCTTTCGGAAGCAGCGGGACAACATGTGGGCCCCGCCGCAACCGGAACACTCATGCTTAAACTTGCACGTGCCCCAGAACTTGCAGGCCTCCTCATTGTATTGCCAGCAAACCCCCCACGTCTTTCCGGCCGACAGTCCCGAGGTAGGCGCACTCCCGGCCCCCCCCTGAAGAAACTGAGGCGCCGCCCTCGCCGAAGACATCAGCCGCATCCAGAGGCTGATGTCCTTGTGGTCCCAGCGCAATTCCGGCCGCACCGCCTTACGCTGCCGAAACTGCTCATCGTACCGGAGCCACGCCACCCCCCCATACACCCGGTGGGCCTCGCCAATCGCATCCATGTAACAGAAAAGCGCCAAGCAATGCTCGGGGCTCTTCTCACCTATGACGCTCGCCAAGATGGCAAACGCCTGAAGCCAATTTGAGAAAGTTCAGCCGATACCGCCGCTTTTCCTCATCCTCCTTCTTAGAATCATCGGGCTTGACCCTATCCAAGTTGAACTGCGCCAAAGGGAGAAGCGAGAAAATCTCCACAAACTCCCCCTTCCAGATCTTGTCCCGGACCCCCCGTTTCAAATGGGCCCCCAGCGGGCCCTCGAAACACACGTAACCTCGCACCGCACCGCATCAGCCAACCGCACCATGTCCGCCCGCACAACCGCATCTTTTTTACCCTCGTCAGCAACCGCAGCCACCACCCCCTCCACTGCCGGCGCAGGCACCACAGGAGCCACCGAGGAAACAGCCCCGGCGGCCCCCAGGGCCGCCCCAGCTCACCCGCCGGGGGAGCCACCCACGGGGCCACAGGCGGCGCGGCCTGTCCCCGGTCGAAGCGACCCACCAACGCCCGCAACCCCTACATTAGATCCCGCAACACCCCGGCAGGTTCCCCCCCCGGTACCCCCGCCGCCGAGACGCCCCCCCCTGGTTCCCCCCCCACAGGCGTCACTGGCCGCCCCATGCCCGCCTGCACCACTCCCAGCAAACCCTGCAATGCATGCGACACGGACAACGCATCAGGGGACTCACCTGGCGGCCCAGGGACGCTCCTCATGCCGGACCGGCGACAGCACCACTTGGACCAGGCAGTTCGTCATCCTCCGAGACCTCCCCTTCTGACCGATCATCCGGACCCCAGGTAGGCGGGGGTGTAAGCCCCCCGGGGGAAGAGACCCCGGAGGCCGACGTCGCAGCCCGCAGGGGTGCAGCCACGCTCCCGGCTGATCCCTCCTCGGCAGCCTGGTGATGAGAACCAGCCCTGCAAGCCCCTGGAACGGCCGACCCCCGGGCGCTCACCGATCCACGCCGTGTAGAGCAACCCGCAGGCGATCCTCGAACCTGCACAGGCCGGACGACATCCCCCCTGTTCGGAGCCCCCGGGTCCCCAGCAGAGCCATCCCGAGCCGCCCTTACCCCCTCAGCATAGCGTCCAGCAGCAGACTCCACACCGCCCCCCCCTTCAGGCAAGATGGCCGCCCGCCGTCCGCGTGACCCACCCACCCCTCCCCCCCGGGGCCGCGGCGTGAGGACCGCTCAGCACCCCCCAAAGTCCCCTGTGTCCGCTTCGCGGGAGGAAGCGAACGATCCTCCCCAGGGCTGCGCACAACACGAGGTGGCCGAGGGTCAGGCCCAGGAGAAAAACGCGCCGGAGGCCGAGACCTCCGCGCGCGCGGTAGCAGCTCACCCCTCCGAACGTCCGCTCCGGCCGACCCCGCCAGTCCTCCGAGGTGATCCCGAAGCCAGTCCGGTCCTCGCTCCTCCGCCTGACGCCGCAGCTCCGCCAGCAGTCGATCCACTTCGGCCATCTTCAGAGGAGCAGCGAAAAAACTGCCTCCTCTCTCTGTCTCCTCCGTCGGACTGATCTCGGCTCCACCCCCTCCACCCTTTATATGGCTCCGCCCCCCTTCCGTCCCACAGAACGCTCACCAGCTCCCCCCCCTCGGCCTCTGCCTCACCTCTCACTTAACCCCTTACTGTCCCTTATCCATCCCTGTCATGCCCGGCCCTCCATTACTTGCCTTGCAGTCCATGCACTCCGGGCCTCACTGTCTGTGCTTCTTTTGAGTCACAGGCTTCAGGCATTATTGGCCTCAATAGACTTTAATGGGAACGCCTGAAAAAAGCATGTATCACACTTTCTTCCCTCTAGTTACTAGCTTTCCATTGGCTAAAAACACTCAAGTAAAAACGCCTAAACAAATGCTAAAGCAACCTGTAAAAATAACCAAAGAAGCTTGGCTCAAGTGTAAAAGCAGCCTTTTGGACTGGAAAATTTACACGTATTCTAGCCGTGTTTTTAGAGTGAGGAATGTCCATCACTGCCTGTTCCAACACAATCAAATAGAAATTGGGCTTGCGCTACAGAACCCGGTACTATTGTCATGGAAGTCTGATTTTGTATGGGAAATTTAGTGGAGGCTGGAGCGATTATTCTGTAAGCAAGAGGATTTGGTAAGCCCTTAACTTTGAGAGATGTTGGTTATTACATCTATTGCCTATTTGTGGAGATGTATATATATATATATATATATATATATATATATATATATATATATAGATTAAAGTGTCTATGCAATAAGGCCAGTTTCTTGGAACACCATGCCCCTAAATTAGCCACACATCTTATTTAATGTAGCCACACTCACTTTTTTTTGCCGACATTCACTTCACGTGCCTATAGATGGTAATTCGCAGGGGTGGAAAGTGGGCTCCCCTAGGGTTCTGTGCTGGGACCAATCCTATTTAATTTGTTCATAAATGACCTAGAGTATGGGGTACACAGTTCAGTTTCTGTATTTATGGACAATACTAAGCTAAGCAGGGCAATAACTTCTCCGCAGGATGTGGAAACCTTGCAAGTAGATCTGAACTAATTTATAGGGTAGCCAACTACATGACAAATGAGGTTTGATGTGTAAAAAATTTAAAATAATGCATTTGGGTGGCAAAATATGAATGCAATCTACTCACTAGGGGGAGAACCTCTGGGGGAATCTAGGATGGAAAAGGAACTGAGGGCCCTAGTAAACGATAGGCTCAGCAATGCTGGAATGGCCCATTTCTATTTATGGGGTTGTCACAGTCCCCTGCCAGCCCACTTCTGGGTATTGGCTGAGGCCCATAAATATTCCCCATAAATATTCATGGCAGCTCCTCCTAAACCCTGCTCTTTAGCTCTAGAAGGTTCTCTAGAAGGTTCTCCAACCTTCCAGACACCAGAGAGAGGCAATGGAGAGCTTCCATGATGAGTCATTCAGCCCTGGCCTCTAGTAACCCTGACCCAATTCAGTGACTCAGGTTATTCCTTGCCAGAAATATGTTTTACCTACTCTCAGATCTAGTAGCACACACTAGAGGGTGCTACACCAGTATACAATACAGATATTTGCTGGAGTTCAGCTTTTGCATAAAAAATGTCTGACACTAGGTCCACTTTGACTGCAGTTTAGTCTGCAGAGAGATTCCAGATCTTGTTGTACATTGTGGCAGGATGTTGGAATCAGAAGAGTTCAGTTACAAATTTTTTTGACAAGTAAAGCCATTCACATTTTAATTGAGTATTTCAGTTTGTCTATTGTCCATTTTTATTTCACTCTGGCAGTAAAGTCATATTCACAGAATAGCTTTGTAGCACTAACCCCCGAAGGAGCTACTGGTTATTTTTGGGCTTACCGTTACCTTCTTTTCTCCTTGTGGCACGTCTAGGGGATGACCCGAGGTAAATAGCCCAGTAACTAGAGACTGATGATAGATCCACTTGAATGGATTTTATTTGCAAAACTCAGTCAATTGAACAGTCTTTCAACTTGGGATCAGAGGGTTGGAAAGGAAGTTCAGGTACTCTTATGTCAAAGTCCAAAAACGTTAAAGAACTTGCTTGCTTTGACTGCACCCAGAGAATAGCCATTCACATCTGGATGAACACTCAGGTTGGACAGTCCCTCTCTCACAAGGCCTAGCAGCCAACAAGGTGTTTACTCAGGAACAAAGTCTTTGTCACAAACGTTGTTGCAGAACATGTAGGGAAACTAAGCTGTAGAACAGTTGTAGGATGCCTGGATCTTTCAGCCTGCTTGGCGATATCCACAAGACTGGATTCTCTCGGTTACTTCAGCCCTTCCAGGCTCTTGTTAAGAAAACCAACCCGTACGTGGTGTTCTTCTAAAGAGTCCTCCCCTGAAATGCTCGAAGTACTCTGGGTCTCTCTCGAACCAGAGACGGCACCCAACAACCTCAGAATCCTCCTTTAGTTTCCTTGCCTCAGGCTAGCCAGCCCCGAGACATTAAAGTCGGGTGGATCCGCACCCCAGGCCATAGCCTTCCTGGGGGCTGGTCAAACAAAAGAGAGGGTATGACAGGGTCACGAAAATTTGTTGTGCCACATCCTAAAACATCACAACAAAGAAGAGGGGGTCCCCTGAGGGTGGACTATTAAGGCACGTACAAATTATAATAGTATACAAATTATTTTATTACATAAAACCAACAAGAGGTAATTGAATATACAGTATACATTAGAGAGTACACCAACAGGTATATATACAACCAGTATTGATGCTATGTCGTATCATTCATTTGAACAGAAACACCCTACGCGTTTCGGAGCTTGGAAAAGCATGTCCTTCTTCAGGGGTGTGTGGATACAATGTTTCTGTAGAATCTAATAAATGGCAAGGAACAGGGTAGCACAGTTATATAGTATCTAAACAGGTGGTGGTGACACACGGGTACAAAAAAATAGTTAAACAGACACAATTTCAAAATACTTACAATACTGTTAACATATATGACAATAGCCGCTGGGCACCATTTGATAAAAGAACCAACAATTGTACAGGACCATATGGGTATATTTGACTCCGCCAATGCTCGAGGTATATGCCCCAGTCTATCCCTATTCAATAAAGTGTTGTAGAGATCCTGCAGGAGTGGTGTGAAAACAGGTCTGCAGTCCCCTATTGAGGGAAGAAGATTTTTTTTCCCATATGAACTGGGACTTTTATAGTTTTACCCTGGATAGAAAAAAATGAGAAATAAAAAGTAATGATAGTAATTTGAATGGGGTAAGAATATATATAAATAAAGACTGAAAATTAAACATTAAACAATGCAAAAAAAAAAAGTAATAAATAAATAGAAAATAAATAAAATAAAAAAAAGTAAAAGGTTTGACCCCACCGGGTGAGCGGTGCAAGTGGGGAAACACTGGGGCTGACAATTACAGTGCAGGGCAGAAACTAATTTTTAATTAAAGTATAGGTTGCATCTGAGTAAATTAAAAGATGACAGCCAGCATATAGTAACAAAAAGTTTGGTACTGACAGTGCTGCAAAAGGGGGCCTCCCTATATATTATGTGTATCAGACAAATCTGCTTATTATGTAATGGAGTAAAGAGTATTGAGATATCAGATATCATCTGTATAAATAAACAAATATACACTGAATAGCACAAGCAGAATTCACCTTAGAAGTATAGAACCACAGGGAAAAACTATACCTGCTGTGATCAATATTGCATAGGAGTAAAAAACGCAGGGTGAACCGCACTTTGATAACTTACTTCACCATATGGAGTTATGGGAGAGGATGAGAGGTCCGTCCAGCCGGCGTCCTGCAAATAAGGTCTGCAGACACCAGTCAGGGTGGCTCTGATAATAAAGGCCCCTTTAACTATCAACAGCTGATGATTGCAGTGCATCAGCTGTTGGTAAGCACGTATCTCCCTGCTACAGGTCAGCCCCCTGGGCGGTGTGCGTGGGGCCATGCTCCCCACGCCACCCAGACCAGTCCACAAACGGCGCCAGGCCTGGGACCGGCCCCCCGCACCCGGCGCCACTGAAACGCCCATCCCGGGGACGAGACAAGTGCCCCGGGAGTGGCAAAACGGCACCGGGCTGAGGACAAGCCCACCACACCCGGCGCCATCAGAGCATCCATCCCGGGGACACGCCCACCACACGCCCACCACACCCGGCGCCATCAAAACGCTACCCCCGGGGGACAGCGCATGCCCCCAGAGAGTAGCAAGATGGCACCGGCATACAGGACGTGAGACCACGCCCACGACGCCGGCAGAGAGGGCTGGTCAGGAGGACCAGGACCATGTAATCAGCACTTCATACTGGACCGGAACCCCGAACCACGTGACGTCCGCATCTTAAATACACTCTCTCAGAGGGCACAGCGAGAGGGCCACTGCCACTGACCTGGCTCCGAAAAAGAGTAACTTAAGCGCCTGACCAGACCCTAGTTCCACACTTGCCACAAGAGACAGTGCCCCCTGTGGCCAGGCTGAACATCTCACAGTTCAGTCAGACTGATGCAGAGGCCCAGTTTAGAAAAAAAACAAAAAAAACAAACTGCAGTTTAGGTAAAGTTTAACTTTGAAAAACACATAGCGCGTGCTCTTCAGGAGCCACCGCTACAGCTGTATACACAATAATCCAGTTTTTCAGGTTTTAAAAGGCCGGCCACATTCTCCCTGTGGGTCATCAGGGAAGCCATTAAAGTAAATGGCTAAGCGTGAGCAATGTCAATGTGCTGCAGTGTGATAACCATCAAATGCAGAAATGTGTGCTAAACTGTTTGGTTTGGTGCTCCCAGTTTAACTCAGCAGTTTTCAAGTGATTGGCAGGTATGGAAAATGCATTCTGGGTGTCCTCTTTTGGCATCCATATGAATTTCCCCTACAAAATGCAGGGCAAGAGTCATAGCCATAAAAACTCTTTAAACACAGATCTTTACTTTTGGTTGAGCGTTCTTTTGTGAAAATTCTAATTTATTAAATAAGTCCTCCCTATTTTAGCTGAACGCTAGACAGCCACCCCATCAGCCTACCCTCTATTCCAGCCCTGGCATTACAAATGTAAGAAAAATAATAAGCTACATATGAATGGAAAATGGCCTTGTAAGAAAGACGATCCACTTGCTGGCTTATAGACTCAGCAAAAACATAATTTTCTATTCTATTTGACGTGGTAAAAAAGCTTTTTGTCTATCCTTATAAGAAAGCAAAGTGCTATTGCATTCCCATATCCCTGCAAAATAAGCAGCCATGGAAGTAACAGATTGCAAAGCACTGGTAATTTAAAACCTCAGCCAGCTCAGCTGGATTCAGTTGGTGAGAACATATCTATTTTTACTTCTAATTAATGGTGAGCCTGTTTAACATATACAAGGTCTGGGTAGTGTTTTTCTGATTTACTGCGAGGTTAGTATTTTGATGATAAACCAGGTTCCCCAGAAGGTGCTCCCTATTGCAAGCAGTTAAAGTATTAGTAAACCCATGATCCTTCATTCACTATATCTGGTCCCCCACAGAACATGGAAATTATTTTAGTAAATACAAACTGCTAAGTACCCTTTCTCATCAGCAGTATATAGCAGTCTTGTGACTTCTATCAGTGTCCAGCCAAGCACTGGTTAAAGCTTGTACAGTGAGGGGAAAAAAGTATTTGATGCTCTGCTGATTTTGTATATTTGCCCATTGACAAAGAAATGATCAGTCTATAATTTTAATGGTAGGTTTATTTTAACAGTGAGAGACAGAATAAGAACAAAAATATCCAGAAAACGCATTTCAAAAACGTTATCAATTGATTTGCATTTTAATGCGTGAAATAAGTATTTGACCCCTTCGCAAAACATGTACTTGATGGCAAAACCCTTGTTGGCAATCACAGAGGTCAGACATTTCATGTAGTTGGCCACCAGGTTTGCACAAATCACAGGAGGGATTTTGTCCCACTCCTCTCTGTAGATCCTCTCCAAGTCATTAAGGTTTCTAGGCTGATGCGTGATAACTCGAACCTTCAGCTCCCTCCACATATTTTCTATGGGATTAAGGTCTGTAGACTGGATAGTCTACTCCAGAACCTTAATGTGTTTCTTCTTTTTCCCCCCAAAAATGTGTTTCAAAGACCATGTGACATAAAATATTGCAACAATCACCATTTCATTCTCTAAGGTCTCTGCTAAAAAAATATATATAATGTTTGGGGGTTCTAAGTAATTTTCAAGCAAACAATACTGATTTTAACTCATAAGCAACAAATGTCAGAAATATGCATGAAAGGGTTAAAATGCAAATCCATTTATAACTTTTTTGAAATGCATTTTTCTGGATATTTTTGTTGTTATTCTGTCTCTCAATGTTAAACTAAACCTACCATTGAAATTATAGACTTATGCCGCGTACTCCGAACGAGTTACTTGCCCACACATGGCACTTTTTCAGTGGACTAATACGGCGTACCAAGTCCGCCGGACTATCCGCCATACTTTTGAAATGAACGGACTCGCCCACACGCGCGGAGGAAAGTCCGCTCATTTTGAGCTGGCCCTGTCACCTGGTATGGACTTAAAGGGTCTCCCCCAGGTCCATATCAGACCATTATCCGAGCACGCTAAACGGCCGGCCAGGAAAGGGGGTGGGGACGAGCAAGCGCCCCCCCCTCCTGAGCCATAACAGGCCGCGTGCCCTCAACATGGGGGGTGCCTTGGGGAAGGGGTGGCCGCGCGGCCCCCCAACCCAAAGCACCTTGCCCCCATGTTGATGAGGACAAGGGCCTCTTCCCGACAACCCTGGCCGTTGGTTGTCGGGGTCTGCAGGCGGGGGGCTTATCGGAATCCGGTAGCTCCCTTTAATAAGGGGGCCCCCGGATACCGGCCCCCCACCCTATGTGAATGAGTATGGGGTACAATGTACCCCTACCCATTCACCTGTGAAAAAAAAAAAAAACGCAACACACAAGGGTTAAAATAGTTTATTGCACAGCTCTGGGGGTCTTCTTCCGTCTTCGGGGATCTTCTCGCCGGACTCCTCCGCTATCTTCTGCTAGCTCTTTTACTAGCGGAGGAGCCCGGCTTTCTTCTTCGCTGCCGCCCTCTTCTTCCGACTTTGGGGGTCTTGTCTCCCTCTTCGGGGGTCTTGTCCCCCCTCTTCAGTTCTTCTTTCCAGGCCACCACGCCTTCTTCTAGCTCTTTTACTAGCGGAGGAGCCCGGCTTTCTTCTTCGCTGCCACCCTCTTCTTCCGACTTTGGGGGTCTTGTCCCCCTCTTCGGGGGTCTTGTCCCCCCTCTTCAGTTCTTCTTGCCGGGCCACCGCGCCTTCTTCTAGCTCTTTTACAAGCGGTGGCCCGGTCTTCTGTCGCCACTGTCTTCTGGCCTTCTGTTCTTCTCTTCTGTTCTTCTTCTCTTCTGGAGATGTTGCCTCGTTGCTCTCTCCGGTCACAATGACAGGGACGAGGCGTGCGGCGACTTATATAGGGACATCACAGGATGATGTCCCCGCCCATTATGATGTCACAGTCCCAGCATCCTCTGGGACAGGACTACAATATAAAACACCAAATTTTCATGCAAAATAATTGTACCGCTTTTAGCACCTAAAATCTGAAATAATCATACCGCCAGGGAAGTTAAAAAACCAAAACATAAAATGTATCTAAATACAAGAACAAAAACTGAAAATTTGTATCAAATACTTGATATATGAAATTCCCGTAATTTTCCTTTCCTGATAGGCGCCATGGCAGCATACGTGTGGGTAGCCCCGCCTCCATAATTACCCAATAGTACCCAACTCCCATAAATCTTTGCTCCTAGCTGCTATCCGTGTGCCGTAACTAGCCTACTCCAGACATTTGGGAGGGAACTCCTGCTGCCATGGAGCCTATCAGGAAAGGAAAATTACGGTAAGTATTTGATACAAATTTTCAGTTTTCATGACAGGCTCCATGGCAGCATACGTGTGGGAAATAACTCGCCAAACACACCCGGGTGGGCAAAATGTCGAGCAAAGAACTAAAGTTTATATAGCATTGTCAATCGACAAAACTTGCAAAACAAAATTAACAGAAGACAGAGCAGCTGGCTCTACACAATAATGGGAAACAAAAGTATTAATGGAAGACCAAGAAACCGCTCTGTAAATGACTTCAGGCGCAACATGCCGAGAGGCTGCCCATGACATTGAGATACTTTGTGTCGAATTAGCTGTTAATGCCTCAGGAGGAGCCAAGACCTTTGCTCTGTATGCCCTCTGGATGATCTGAACGATCCAGGAAGAGATAGATCTGGCCGAAGCTTGCATTCCTTTGTTTTTGCCATGAGGAAGAACAAAAAGAAAATTTGTTTGTCTAAAAGGAGCCGTCACTTCTAAATATTGTCTTAGTGAGTGTCCTATGTCCAGAGGATGAACATCCTGACTATCCGATGATTTGAAAGTAGGAAGCACAATTTCCTGATTCTCATGGAAGACAGAGGTTATTTTGGAATTCGATCCCAACATGGGAATCAATACTGCCCTGTCCGGAAAAAAGGTCAGAAAAGGTTCCTCCGAACCTAGATTCCTAATCTCTGAAACTCTCTTGGCTGAGGTTATAGCTACCAAGAAGATGGTCTTGAGAGTGAGATCCCTTACGGACAGAGGTTCAATAGGATCCTTTCCAAGGTTTAAAAGAAAGTCCAGCACTAAAGGGAGGTCCCATTTAGGAAACCTTGGTCTTCTTTGAGGTTTGAGCCTGATGGCTCCCTTAAAGAATTGCTGTACTAGTGCATGATTCGCCCATGAAATTCCCATAAAAGCTGAAATAGCCGACACTTGCACTCTCAATGAACTGATTGCCAAAGGTAAATCAAGGCCTGTTTGGAGAAAGCTCAGTATATCTTGTACTGTTGGAGAATTACAGGAATTTTCTCTGGAGGACATATGGACCGAAAACCTGGACCATATACGCTCATATACCCTGTTAGTACTCTCCCGTCTGGAATTAAGAAGGGTTGGAATAGCTTCTTCCGGACAACCGAGAGCTTCTAGCCTCTCCCTCTCAAAAACCCTACCCTGAGGTGTAGACATGACGGGCATGGATGTAACATTGTGCCTTGGGATAGTAAATCCGGCCGGAGAGGCAGGGGAACTGGCTCTTGATAACTAAGGAGCAGCAGCAGAGGGAACCAAGGCCTGTTGGGCCTGAATGGAATCACTGCAAGGATCTCTACCTTCTCCGTTCTGAGCCTCTGAAGGAACTGCAGGATCACCCGAACTGGAGGGAAGGCATAAGCTTTCTGAAACTTCCAATGATCTGTGAGGGCATCTATCCCTGAACCTCGTGTAATATTTGGGCAACTTCCGATTGCACGGGAAAATGAACAGGTCGACCTCCAGAGACAATCCCAATGTCAGAAGCCACTCGAATACTTCCCTGTGGAGGGACCATTCGTTGTTGTCCATCTTGATGCATGATAGGAAGTCCACCTGAACATTCTGCACCCCTGGGATGTAGACCGCAGAAAGGTTGGACAAGTTCTTCTGAGCCCAGTTCATTATCGGCTCCACTTCCTGTAACAGAGACCAGCTGCGAGTTCCCCCTTGCTTCCTTATGTACGCCACGGTTGTGTTGTCCAACCTTAGCATTACCGAGGAATTCGCCACCAGATGGGGAAATGACAGGAGCGCCTGGAAGCCGGTCCTCAACTCCAGAACTTTGGAGACAACCCTTTGCGATGGAAATGTCCACCTGCCCTGAGCGACATCTGAAAGGCAATGAGCGCCCCATCCTCGATTGCTAGCCATCTGATGTTACCGTGACCCATGAGATGGGAATGATTGAATGGTGGTTGCGCAGATTCTTCCCCTGAAGTCACCAAAGAAGAGACGTCCTCATGGCTGGAGTGAGGAATATGCGCTGTGTCTGGCTGGATAAATCCCACTGCTGCAGAAACCCTTTCTGAAAGGGACGAGTGTGCCACTGGGCCCACTTTACCATGGGAATGGTGGCTGACATTGTGCCAATCACCTTCAGACATTGGAGAGCCGAAAGATGAGATGACGCAAGGGCTGCGTGGATCCTGTCTCGTATGACTCCAACCTTCTCTTCTGGAAGGGAGATGGTACCTTCCACCGTGTTGAACTGCGCCCCTAGAAAGATTAGTGATTGAGTTGGATCTAGATGATTCTTCTCTAGGTTCAGAAGCCACCCAAACTCTTGCAGGGTGGAGATAACTAGATCTTTGTGCTCCAAGGGGTGCTCTCTGTTCTGAGATAGCAGAAGTAGGTCGTCGAGATAGTGGTGGAGACGAACACGTTTGACTCGAAGAAGGGCCACTACTGCTAAAAGAACCTTGGAGAAGACCCGTGGAGACGTCGTTAACCCAAAGGGAAGACATGTAAACTGTAGATGTTGTTCGCCTACCGCAAAGCGGAGGAACTGTTGAAACTCCTTTGCCACGGGCACGTGAAAGTATGCATCCTTCAAGTCGATTGATATCAACCAGTCCCCCAGATGCACTGACTGCTGGATAGTAAGCAGAGATTCCATCTTGAACTTTTCTTTGCAAATAAAGGAATTGAGATGGGTCAAATCTATTACCAGCCTCCACGTGCCGTTTTTCTTCCGAACCATAAACAGAGGGGAATACATGCCTTCACCATGTTCGTCTTCTGGAACGGGTACGGCTGCGCCTTGATCCAGTAAAGAGCTCACGTAGGTCAATAGGACTTGTTTCTTCTCTTCTGATCCTGGAAGAGTTGTGGGAACGAATCTTAACCTTGGGGTGTTGACAAAACCCCACTTGTGACCTGAGGATACTGTTTTTACTGTCCAAAAATCCAGAATTGAGGCCGCCCAAACATGCCTGAAGTGGAGAAGACAAGCCCCCACCTGACAAGTTTGAGCGGGCCCAATTTCAAAAGGATTTAGCGGAATCCTGCTTGCCAGACGAACCCCCTTTTGAGGTGTTTTAAAAGAAGACTGCCTGGATTTCCATGACCTTGAGAACTCCCAACCAGGCCTATAGCTACATGCCTCCCTGGCACGATTAGGGCCCTGTCTCCTGGGAAATGGATGTTTTTGATTCTGAAGACGTCTGTCCTGGGGAAGAAACACAGATTTCCCCCATATGGCCCGGGATATGACAGTATCCAGCTTATTACCAAACAAAGATGTCCCCTCAAAGGGGATACGGCACCAAGCCTGTTTAGATGCTGGATCCGCCAGCCATGGGCAGAGCCATAACGCATGGCGTGCTCAAACAGCCGCTAACATATCCCGAGACATCAGGCAAATAACATTAATAGATACCTCCCCCAAAAAGGCAGACGCCATTCTGATTTCTTGGATAGGGGAGTCTTTGGCTGTTTCGATAGAAATACCCCTCGGGAATTCTTCCACATTATCAGCCCAGGATTCTATATCCTTAGAGACCGCTGCCATTGCAAGCACTGGTTTGCATGCCATTCCAGAAGTCAGGTAAATCCTTTTCAGGTCTGAATCGATCCGCCTTTCTAAAGGATCTTTAAAAGATACCGTATCTTCTAAAGGAACAGTTACGTATCTCACCAAACGCATGAGCGCTGCATCCACCAGTGGAGCTGACTCTAGGTGTTTCACATCCTCTTCCTTAAAAGGGTATAGCTTCAAGATCTTTGACTGCATGGAACCCTTTTTATCCATCTTGCTCCATTCCTCGGTGATAATGTCACCCAACTCCGAAAGGAAAGGAAAATATTGTTGCTCCTTATTGAGCTGCTTAAAGAATTTTCTCTGCTTTGGTGGGGAAGTAATAGGGTCTTCCCACTTCAGAGCTTCTCTCACTGCCTTGACTAATGAAGGAACCAGTCCATAATCAAATCCTAACCCAGGATCCTCCAAGTCAGATTCACTATCTGAGATAGGAGCAGAGTGGCGACTTGGTTGAGAGGATTCCCACGTCTCTTGCAATACGTTTTCTCCTGTTGGAGGACCTAATAAATCTGATGGTGATTCACATGACTGTAGAGCTTCCCTCTCCTGCAGAGACTCCTTCACAACCTGTCTTACTATTGACTCCAAGCGCTGGTCTGCACCATCCCTTTCATCTGCAGCTTTAGAGAAGCAATGATCGCATAGAGATTTGTCTAATGGAACAGGCATCCTGCACCTCCAGCATGATTTTTCCGGCCTCTTGCTAGAGTGAGCAGCAGGGGGGCGAGAATAATCCTTGTCACGCTGTTCAGACCTTGACCTATGCTGGCTAGACCTTGAGGAGGATTTATGGCGGTGTGATTTTGATGATCCACTGCGTCCAGAGGCATTATGCTGTGGATCAGACCCGGAAGGGCTGTGAAAACAAACAGACAGAAAAGAGAAAAAGAAACACAGTCATTCCTACCTATGCTTAACTCTCTCCAGAATAAACACATAAATACTAGCAACCTACCTAACATGAGCGGGCTTTCCACTAGGAGGCAGTAAGACATCCATATCCAAACAGATCAATAGATCAAAGAGACACTGCAAGCCAAAGAGAAATAAAATAATTTTTTTTTTTTTTAAAAGGAAATGAAAAGCGAGCATATCCCTAGCCTAAGGGACATGCTCTTACCTCAAACCGCCACACTGTCAGCCCCGGGAAGTCGCAGTGTCCTCTGCAAACATTCCCAGGGCTCTGACAGCTCCAAAGGATTTTAAAAGTGGCACCCGTGATGTCATTGCTGACGTCAGACGTGAGGCGCTCGCGCGCATGCACGGAAACCAAGCCTCGGTTTCACATGCGCAGAACACCTGTGCAACCCAGAAACAGGAGAGAGAGGTTTGCTGGAACGCGGAAGCGTCCGCAAACAGCACAGAGGAGACTACTAGACACATAAGAAGAGCAAATACACATAAACATTGCTGCCATGGATAGACAAGAAGCTCCCCACTCCACCAACGATCACCTGGCCGAATGGACTGGAACAGACACACCGCACCTCCCAGCAGATAATGGTCACCCATAGCAACGGGAAAACAGACCGTGCGCACTTCAGGTAAGTAGAACCCTTCTTCAGCGCTACTCTTCAAATACACTCCATACCTTGCTTAACAGTCAGGGCCTATCGGAGGACAACTCTCAGTCAATCGGCCGATCGATCGTCGTGAAGTTTTGTTCTGGGAAAAGAAAACCACCTGGTCCTACGGGGGAGGACAAAGAAGGAACACGGATAGCAGCTGGGAGCAAAGATTTATGGAAGTTGGGTCCTTTTGGGTAATTATGGAGGCAGGGCTACCCACACGTATGCTGCCATGGAGCCTGTCAAGAAAATATAATTTAGTGTTATCATTAAGCACATTCTGTGTGAAATGCATTCACAATTGTTGCTGTCATCCTGTACTCTCGGTTTGTGATGTTTTTATACTTATACTTCAGCAAATAAAGCTCACATTTTTTCTAGTGATTGAAGTGCGGTCAACCTCTTTGCACACATTTGGATAGTCTGGGACACAGACTGGACATAGTTGTACAGAGAAGAGATTAAATGGGAATGCCTCACCCGAAGTGGTATTTGCTTCTCTAACTCTAGCAGGGCTGATAACACTGCTTACTATATTTTACAGGGCAAAAAGCACTCAGGACCACTTTTGCTACTTAGGACCACTTTTTTAATTACCTTAAAGCAATTGTAAATACCGTAATCACCTTGTAAAACAACCCATTCAGCTTAAAATAGAAATGAAAAGCAAAACATTTTTGTATAGATATAAAAAAACATTATAAATACCTGTTTAATCTTTTTTTTAAGCGATCACATTCCCTCTGTTCTCAGCTGCATCAGAGCAGTGGGGAGGAGGAACAGCAGCACACTGAGCTTCCCAGTGAATGGCTGTGCAGCAGGGCCATGACAGATCATGTCTGATCATTGGAGGAAAGTACACTCTGGCATAGCTAGAGAAATTACCACGGTGTGCTCTCCTGCTACTTTTTTCTAGTTGTGGATATTAGACATTTGCACACTGAAATATTTAGTTTCGGAATTTTGTTTTCGTCCAAAAAATACATTTATGTAGTTACTCCCGAAATTTATTTTTATTTATTTAGTTTTTCGTAAAAAAATTGCATTCGTCCAAAAAACCAAATGAAAATAGGATTTTTATACACAGCTTACCTGTAAAATCCTTTTCTTGAGAGTACATCACAGGACACAGGAGCTTCATTACATAGTGGGTTATATAGGCACCTCTGGTGATTGGACACTGGCTAACCCCCAATTAAGGAGAATTCCTCCCCTATATAACCCCTCCCATATGGGAGGCACCTCAGTTTTGTAGCAAAGCAAAGAAACCACGTAAAACCCAAGAGGGGCGGGAGCTTTGTGTCCCGTTATGTACTCTCAAGAAAAGGATTTGACAGGTAAGCTGTGTATAAAAATCCTATTTTCTTGATCATACATCACAGGACACAGGAGCTTCATTACATAGTGGGATGTCCCAAAGCAATGCTCAGTTTGAGGGGAGGGAGACACTGCCCAAGAAGAATAAAGTAAAAAATCAACCAGCGCTAAAAAACACAACAAGTACAGTGGAAAGAAATATAAAAGTGCAGCTAGAATACTGTAGGTCAAATTACCAAATCCCACATTTCAAAATTCATAAAATATATCAGTACAGCGCAAATACAAAGTGATACAGAAAATATCATAAAGTGAAAAAAATATAAATAAGAAGTCCATATAGTGAAAAAGATATTTCAGAAAGAGTCCACTTGTGTAATATATCTTCAATCAATAAATCAAGTGACGATGTGATCCCTTCACCATTGAGCAAGTTGAACTCTCACCTCAACAAGTGGACCTCTGATAAATCAGATAGGTCAAAAACGCATGTTCCCATCAAGGGTAGATCATAAGATTACAGCAGACCAAGCGGAAGCATTTCCAGGTAAAGTTCTCCTCCGTATCATCAGATCAATGTGATATCATATAAAAAAGAACAGGCAAATCTAGTGCTCTCCGTTGATGTAAATTTATTAAACAGATAAATAAAAACAAATACCACTCACATTCAGAGGCACTGATCTCCAGTGCTGAGTGCTCAGATAAAAAGTACCATGCATGGATCAGTGTGTCAGCTGGCGGATGACGTCACGACGCAGGTCACGTGGTCGGACCACGTGACCTGCGTCGTGACGTCATCCGCCAGCTGACACACTGATCCATGCATGGTACTTTTTATCTGAGCACTCAGCACTGGAGATCAGTGCCTCTGAATGTGAGTGGTATTTGTTTTTATTTATCTGTTTAATAAATTTACATCAACGGAGAGCACTAGATTTGCCTGTTCTTTTTTATATGATATCACATTGATCTGATGATACGGAGGAGAACTTTACCTGGAAATGCTTCCGCTTGGTCTGCTGTAATCTTATGATCTACCCTTGATGGGAACATGCGTTTTTGACCTATCTGATTTATCAGAGGTCCACTTGTTGAGGTGAGAGTTCAACTTGCTCAATGGTGAAGGGATCACATCGTCACTTGATTTATTGATTGAAGATATATTACACAAGTGGACTCTTTCTGAAATATCTTTTTCACTATATGGACTGCCCAAGAAGCACTTACAGCCCTAGTTGAGTGCGCTTTCACTTGAAAAGGAGGACTCTTCCCCTTTACACAATAGGCCTGAAGAATAACCTGTCTAATCCACCTTGAGAGAGTGGATTTTGATGCCGCCTGGCCCTTCCTAGGGCCTTCCGGCAAAATAAATAAGCAATCAGTCTTACTTATCTGAGCAGTTGCCTGGAGATAGATACTGATTGCCCTTACCACATCCAAAGTGTGCAAAGATTCTTCTTCTGCGGACTGTGGGTCCGGAAAAAAGGATGGTAGGATTACATCTTGATTCAAATGGAATCCTGAAACCACCTTAGGCAGAAAGGACCTATTAGGACGCATTACTACCCGGTCCTTATGAATGATTAGATAAGGTTCCTTGCTCGAGAGAGCTGCTAGTTCTGACACTCTTCTAGCCGAGGATATGGCTATCAAGAAGACCAATTTTTTAGTCAAAAGAACTAATGAAGCCTGATGCAAAGGTTCAAATGATTGCCCCTGCAATGCCAAGAGAACTAAATTCAGATCCCATGGGCATACTAGAGGTTTGACTGGCGGCCTTAACCGCATAGCCCCCTGGATGAAAGCCCCCACCAGGGAATGTGATGCAAGTGGCTTCTGGAAAACCACTGACAAGGCCGAAATCTGCACCTTGATGGTGCTTACAGCCAAATTTATTTCTAGGCCTGACTGGAGGAAAGCCAAGATTCTGCTAATGACATATTTTCTAGGATGCCATCCCCTGGGTTCACACCAGGAAACATATGCCCTCCAGATTTTGTAATAAATAAGCCTGGAGGCCGGCTTTCTGACATTAACCAGAGTAGAAAGGACTGGCTCCGAAAGTCCACGATCTCTCAGAATGTGGGTCTCAGCAGCCAAACCATTAAAAATTCAGACTGTGTAAAGCAGGATGGTAAATTGGACCCTGCGAGAGCAGATCTGGCCGGAGAGGAAGGATCCATGGCCTGCCTACTGCCAACTTCATGATCTCTGCGTACCAAGGTCGCCTGGGCCAAGCCGGGGCTACCAAAAGAACCGACTTTGTTTCCCTCTTGACTCTTCCCAGGAACCGTGACAGAAGCGGGTATAGTGGGAAGGCATAAATTAGATTGTACCGATCCCAGGGAACTGTCAGAGCATCTGACCCCTGAGCAAGTACATCTCTTGTCCTTGACACAAATTTGTCCAGCTTCCTGTTGAATCTGGACACAAACAGATCTACGTCTGGAATGCCCCACTTGTGACATATGTTCTGAAATATGTTGGGGTGTAGAGCCCATTCTCCTGGGCATAACTGTTGGCAGCTTAGAAAGTCCGCTTGCCAATTTTCCACTCCTGGAATGAAGACTGAAGAAAGGCATGGAACATGCCTTCCTGCCCAAGCAAGTATGCGATTCACCTCTCTTTGTGCAACCAGACTCCTGGTGATTGATATAGGCCACAGCTGTGGCATTGTCAGACTGAACTCGAACAGGGAGACCCTGTATTCTGTAAGACCAGTTCATGAGGGCAATATAAACTGCCCGAATTTCCAGAATGTTTATGGGCAATAACTTCTCGGTCGCAGACCATTTCCCCTGCGTGCATACCTCCTCCAACACTGCTCCCCAGCCCATCAGGCTGGCATCTGTAGTTATAATCTTCCATGGAAAGGGAAGAAAAGTTTTGCCTTTCAGCAGATTCTTGGTCTGTAACCACCAAACGAGACTCTTGCGTGTCCCTGGGGATAGACGCATAGGAAGGTCCAAGGCCTGGGGCTTCCTGTTCCAAGCCTCAAGGATGCATCTTTGCAAAGGCCTTGAGTGAAACTGGGCGAATGGAACGGCCTCGAAGGAATCGACCATTTTCCCTAACAGTCTCATACACAACCGAATGGGGGAAGTTATTCTGCCCAGAATTAGGCACACCAGAGCCCCTATAGCCATGGCCTTTGGCCTTGGTAGAAACACCCCGCCCTGAGCGGTGTCGATGACCATGCCCAGATACTCCAACCTGGTAGCAGGCTGTAGGGACGACTTTTCTAGGTTTATAATCCAACCTAGGTGTTTCAGGTGTTCTAATGTTTTGGTAACACTGTGGTTTAAGAGCACTACTGTTTGCTCTAGGGACCCCTAGACTACGTGGGACCTCTTTCTTACCTCTATTATGGCAGAGTCTGCAACGGAAGATGTGAGCCATCTGAAAACAGGCTTCACTGAGCATGTGTATTTGAAAGGCATGTAAGTATGCATCAGGCTGCTCTTACTCCCTCTAGTGGTGGAAACCAGGTAAGACATACTCACATGAAGAAATCCATAATATATGATTTATATAGGATAAACTTCTCTTACCTGTCCCCGCCGCAGGAATTGCTGAAAACAGACATATTCCAGCCTTCACCCATCACGGCGGGCAGAGTTGCGCCAACCTTCAGGATTTTTTGTGTTCCTTCTCAGAGGAACCTCTTACCTGGACCTTTTAAATAGTATACCAAGTCTGGTTTTCCCAGAGCCCAGTCTTCCAAAAGGATAGGACTTACAGGCAAAACCTCGTTTCTTCGGATGACCAGGCCCGGGTACCATATCATCTTGGGAGTCAAATATCGGCCCGAGATATAGATCCGGTTATCATAGCCCTTAGACCCCCGCAGGGACCTGCACAGAGCTTTCTTCATAGCACATGTTTTACGTGACCAACCACCTTAGACACTGGCGAAAAAACTGAGGTGCCTCCCATATGGGATGGGCTATATAGGGGAGGTATTGCACACAGGTCATGTTAGCATTAGCATTAAGAAAAAAAAATAAGAAAAAAAATGCGTGGGGGTCCCCCGAAATTCCATACCAGGCCCTTCAGGTCTGGTATGGATATTAAGGGGAATACCGCGCCAACAAAAAAAAAATGCCGTGGGGGTCCCCCTCAAAATCCATACCAGGCCCTTCAGGTCTGGCATGGATTTTATGGGGAACCCCGCGCCCCAAAAAAATGGCGTTGGGGTCCCGCCCAAAATCCATACCAGACCCTTCATGTATATAGGGATGGAGGTGTATCACTGGTGACTGCAGACCTTTCATTTTGTTTCTATTGAATCCAGGTGGAAGACACCCAATTAGCCCACCCGGTGACTGGTATGGTATGCTCTTGAAGGGGAACCCATGCTGTTTTTTTTTTTAAATTAAAGTCGCCTGGCCTGGGGGCGACTTAAAGTCGTGTTGTAAGTCGCGCTGTGATTCACACTCAAGTCGTGTCCAAGTTGCCTCCCAAAGTCATGCTGGAAGTCGTGTTGCCCCTGTGTGAATGGACTGTTAATGATACAGGTTCAATAAACACAGATTGTTATTGTCAGAGTCACGTCGAATCTCCTATTCTATATCGAACTGTGTCACAACGAAAATGAAAATAAAGCATTTATTTATGTCAGATCTTTTCGTTTTTCGGACTCTGTGCTTTCGTTATCGTTTGTCAAAACGATAATGAAAATACCTGAAATTAAGACGAAAATGCATTCGGACGAAAACGAATGCACATGTCTAGTGGATATGGTGGGGAAAGGTTTGTCTGGATTTTATTGTTGTATGGTATGTGTTCCACTAGAAAGATTATACATCATGTCCTACCCTAATGTCACTTGCCTCAGGACAAGAAGTGAGGGGCAATAGAAACCTGACTAAGGTTCTAATATTTTCCCATTTTATATAAAACAACAAAACATGTTCCAATTTAAGAATACCTAAAGGCAAAGGTACTTTTTAAGACCAGGTTCACACTAGCTGTGGCCACAGCTCACAGCAGGGGGTCCGGTGTGTCCTTGTTTTCTGTTTTAGGTACGAATCAGGTCCAAATTTTTGTCTAAATTCGGACCTGAAACTGAGCCAAAGATGCACAGGACCCTTTTCAGTGCGAACTGCAGCCGTCCCGCAGATGTGTCTCCATTGAGAGCCCATCACAGTCTCCTGTCATGCGAATTAGATGCAGGGAAACCCAGTGTGAACTCAACCTTAAACTTATTTTTAGATACAAAAGTAAAAGTGATGAGGTAGATGTATACTATCTTATCAATGTGTGTTTAGATCGTTTCAAATCATTGGTAGTCTATGAGCAGGTGAATGTAAACAGACATGTCCACATACATCTGAATACCTACAAGTTTGGCAAGGTCTGGATAATAATGAAAAAGGTTTGTGTTCTTTTTCCATTACTTAGATCTAAAGGTGACAGATTGGAGGTAACCAGATGTAAACGAATACATGCCTGTATACATCTGCCTGCCCATAGACCTAACATGGGTCTGTTGAGGCCTTTTTTTTTGTATCACGCGATCTGTTATAGTGGTAGTAAATTGCGCTTTTTTAAAACCCTGCAAGACAATTGCACAATGTGCTAGTATACATTGCATACTAGCACATTAGGAAATACCTTTGAACAGAGCCCTTCAGTAGTGCAGCTGCACGCTGTCACCACTGATAGGGCTTCTATCTTCACCTGGTCATCCTTCTGGGTTTGCGTCCCCCAGCTGTTTGATTGGCCATGCCGTGATGATGTTACTCCCACGCATACACGTGGGAGTCACTGACTGCGGCACGGAGCACTGAAGGGATGGCATAGGTATAGGACATCACCAGCTGTATGCAGTGTAAATATCTCCTAAACCATACAGACATTCACTGTACCTACAGGTAAGTCTTATTATAGGCTTACCTGTAGGTACAAGTACCAAAAAAGACTTTACTATCAATTTAAAGAGGAGGGCCGTTAAAAAAAAAAAAAATTAAAAGTCAGCAGCTGCAAACACTGCAGCTGCTGACTTATGAAGCAGACTTACCTGTCCAGGGCGCCCGCGATGTCGGCCGCCTGAGGCCGACCCATCCCTCGGCTCTCGGGTCCCGGCGCCGCCATTCCTTCTAAGGGAAACAGGCAGTGGAGCCTTACGGCTTCACTGCCCGTTTCCTACTGCGCATGCGCAAGTCGCGCAGCGCTTTGTGAATGGGACGCGCTGTGTTCTGGAACACACAGTTCCCAGAACAAAGCGCGACCCATTACCCAGAAGACAACGCGACGAGGAGAGAAGAAAGAAGATCTCCGCGGAGGAGGAAGAGGAAGATTAGGATTATGTGCCTAGCAACAGGCATTTCTGGTAAGTAAAAAAAAATGTTTTTTTATTTTTTTTTTTAATTTTTTTGTAATTTTTAATATTTTTTTTTTCAGGGTGGCCCTCCACTTTAGTGGATCTTCTGCTGATTGGAACGGACACTGCCCATGAGAAAGGAGCTCTAATCTTTGAAAAAAAAAAAAAAGATTTCTGTACAGTAATTTTTTTTTGCACAATTTATATATGGGGTGGTGATATCACATTTTTTCAAAAACAGGGTCTGCTATCTGCTTGGCTGTATTACCAATAGTTATGCTTTACTACTATTTATAGAAATACAAGTCTGTTGGGTTGATTTACTACAGGAGTAGAAAATTGCCACTTAGCTAGGTGAATACGGTGAGGATGAGCTGAAATGAAAAATGTAATTGAGTTTTCATGCCTGACTGGAGTGTAAAGTGGGATATGGAAAACTAGCAATGGAAAGTATTGTGGCAATGACTAAGGGCCAATTCACACTATGTGGGGTGACAGATGTTTTACTACATGGAAACAAATAATTGTTTCCTACGTGTCCCATTCACACTGCAACACAGCCTAGGGCTGCGCTACAATGCAGACATACTGCATTTTATTGCAGTGCACTGGCCGGAATTGCACTGCAATGTCAGGCAGTACAGCGCGGCATGCTGCCGGAGATTGCAGTGAATGAAGTGTACGCTTTGTACACTTCAAATAAAGCTCATAAAAAAAAACAAAAAAAATGCACCACACCATAAATCATGCACCACACTGCCCCCTAGCACAGCTGGCTATGTACAGCTGTGAATCATTTCTGCCGCTTTGGGTTGCAGTGTGAATTGGCCCTAAGTCCACAAGCCGAAACGCGTAAACCTTTGTATTTATTGTACTCTATCTGCAATAATTAAATCATCATATTCAGATTACCAGGTTGCCGGTTTTTCATTTCCCACTGTATGCTGTGTCTGGGTGTAAGAAATACTCTCCAATCCAGTGCACAGATTACTCATCTCCTCAGGAAATCTGTCTGGCCATTGCCTTTTTACTTACATACTCCTGACTGGACTGTACCTTTAAAATTTCATACCACAGTCTTGCTATTACAAAGCCATTGAACAAAGATCTCTTTAAAGAAGAAGTCCCTAGGATATATTTTCTATGTTTGCTAGCATCCTATAAATATGGGTGTGGGTGTGAACTGGCCTTTATGGCAGATAAATTAAGGTTGGACAATTTCTGATTATATTTGTACATTTATGAGCTAAGCAAGCACTCCTGTGCTAAATGAGTAAAAAAGAGGTGCAGCTCGGCCTTACCCCTCTGTGACAAATGCAATGTATGCAATTGTAGCAGGATTATGGTAAAAATCAAGCAAGCCAAGACGCTAAAGAAGAAAATAGAATGCAATAAAAATGTTATTTCCTATATATATAATATTGGGATAACTGACATGAATTTGGGGTGTCAGACATTTGCAGCTATTTTGTAAATTAGTGTGAATGCCATGATGTGTTTGTCTAAACATAGGTGTGCAGGTAAGTGTGCACTAAAGTTCTAATTTCACTGCACCAATGGAGGGTGATGGGGACAGAAGTGGCACCATGAAATGTCTCCTGCAGTCATTTCCTATTAGTATTTATGGAAGTTCCATATGTCTGAATTTGGGTGGCAAACTAGGGTGACCACATTTCCAAACAACCATTCAGGGACACCCCCCTTCCCAAAAAAAGAGGATTTCAAAATTATCGACAATTGAATCTATCACTCCTTTCCCTCCTGTGTGGCTATCTCTATCATAGGAGGAATTGATGTCACTTTCTCCTAGCGCTCTAGGGTAAAGATAGCCACACAGGAGGGAAAGGAATCATATATTCCATTGTTGGCTTGTTGTTAGAATGACTGTGTCCAGTGGTGAATTTTGGTTTTGTGCTGCTCTCGGCAAGACTAAAATCGGCACTCCCCCATATGTAAATTTGCCCCACCCCTTCTTGTTTAATACATGTGATTCATTCCAAAATTGAAGGACTATAAGTCCCAGTATAAACCCCTGAGATCTCACGTGTTCATGCTGGGACCTGTAGTCCTTCACTAGTTAGGTCACCAGTTGACTAGGTAGGGGGTAGCGAGGGGGGGTCATATCCTCAGCTCTGAGGGGTTCATGCTGGGACCTGCAGTCCCTAAATTTTGGGGGTCACATCCCGGGTTCATGCTGGAACCTGTACTCCTTCATTAGTTGGGGGTGGCTTGTCACATCCTCAGCTCAGAGGTGCTCATGCTTGGACCTGTAGTCCTTCACTTTTAGGGGGGTCAATTCCCCCAAAAGTGAAGAACTACACGTTCCAAAATGAACTTCTTAGATCTAAGGATGTGACTCCCTCCAAAATTAAAGGACTACATTACCCCTAAGATCTAAGGATGTAAGCCCTTATATCTCAAGGGTTCATGCTGGAACCTGTAATCCACCAACAGGAGGATGGGATCAGTGGCAGTGGTGGGGGGGGATTAGTGGTAGTGCTGGGGTGATGGGTTCTGTGGCAGTGCTTTGGGGAATGGGATCAGTAACTCTCACTTGCTGTCACCTGTCAGTCAGTGTCCACTTGGTTCCTCCTGCCTGCATGGGAGAGAGGGAAGAAGAGAAAGAGGGGGTTGAGAGAGAGTGGCGGGTTAAAGAGGGGGTGAAAGAGAGTTTAAGTGAGAGAGGGGGGTGAGAGAGAGAGGGGAAAGGGAGATAGAAGGTGAGAGAGAAAGAGAGAGAGAGCACGAGAGTGAGAGATTGGGGGTTGAGGGGTTGAGAGAGAGAGGGGGGTGAGAGGGGGAGGGGGTGAGAGAAAAAGGTGGGGTGAGACAGAGAGTGGTGGTGAGAGAGAGAGAGGTGATAAGAGAGGGTTAGGAAAAGTGTGAGAGAGGGTGAGGGTGGGTGGGTGAGAGTTAAGAATGGGCTCGGGCATGTTCGGATCGAACTTGCCAGGCAGCCGGCACTGCACACTGCCAATCATAGGCATCGTGTGTATGTGCAGCTGCCAGTCGGGAAAAGCCTAACTGCCTATGATTGGCGGTGTGCAGTGACACTTCCTGGCAGGTTCGATCTGAACATGCCCGAGCCCTTTATTAGTGAGAGAGGGTAGGGGGGGAAAGAGAAAGGGAGGTGGGGGAGAGAGAGGGAAGTGGGTAAGGGTGAGAGAGAGGGGGAGGGTGGCTGAGAGGGAGGTGGGTGAGAGAGACCCCCTAGCCCTGCCTGCAGTCCCTACTGTCTCCCCTGTCACAGATCCTGTCTGTGTTGGTAGGCGTGTGTGATGCACCTACATCCCACCTGTCCTCATCCTTGTCCTCGGTCAGCCTGCCTTCTTCCTGTTCCATGACAGTCACAGCTAGGAGAGGAGGTTGGTGAAGGAGCGCAGGCTCTGGGAGGCACCGGGGATGCTGTTCAGGTCAGGGTGGAGGTGAGGTCTCATCTTCTCTCACTTACTCCCTTGCTCTCGGTTATAGCAAGCTGCCAGCCTCTTCCCAGCTGCCGGGGCCTCCCCCTTGCTATTTGAAGATGTTGCTGCCCTGCACCCCGCTGGCACTGGTCAAGCGGCGGGATTCTCCAGGACTATGACAGGGGGGGGGCTTAACTCAAGGTGCAGCTGCTTTGGGCTTTGAGCAGTAGCGCGGAGAAGGAGGAACTTAAATTCTCCTCTGCTTTGAATGCTGGCAGGAAGGGAATCGCGGCCTTGATGTCACTGGTTGCTAGATGCCAGGCGGCCAGGGGCGAATCGAGAGGCGGGGCACACTGCAGGAAGAGAGAGAGGTGAGCTGAGCTTTTCTGGGGGAGGTCTGTTTGGGGATGTAAGCTGCAAAGTTTCTCCTAGGAGGATTTGTTTTGCAGTGAAGAGTCCTAGGTGACAAGGAGAAATAGAGAAGACAGTGTGTGTGTGTGTGTGTAGGGAGGTTCATCTGAGACAGCCCCCCCCCCCCCCAAAGTCGACAGACATTTCCCAAACTGACACACAGCCCTATACTGTATATACAAACAAACCCCACTCACTCTGTCCAGTTAATGTGAACTTAATTTATGACCATCCTTTTTAACCAACTCTGTACAATCAAATACTCACTACCTAACTAAGCACTTTATATATAAAATAACAGTCCTTAAAGCTAAGTTCCACCCAAAGATGGGAGCTCCACTTATCTACTTATCTACTTCCTCCCCCCTCCGGTGCCACATTTCCCCCCACTTTTCAGGGGGGAGGGTGGAACGGGTACCTCTTTTTGACAGGTACCCTTCCCCACTTCCGAGAGACAGCGCCGCAGCACCGTCCCTCGGAAGTCCAGTCGCCCTCCTCCTTCCTCCACCGCCAGGCCAGTTAGAAAGCACATGCACAGTAGGGGACTGTCTGTAAAGTTTCCCTTACCATGAATGGCGGCGGCAGTACCCGAGAGCCAATCTGAAAATTTACTGGGGTGCCGACATCGCTGGATCCCTGAACAAGTAATTGCCATAATATTAAGACCCCTTTCCCACTGGGACGTTTTTCAGGCGTTTTTCATGCGCTTTAGCGTTAAAAAAAGCGCCTGAAAGAAGCCGCAACTGCAATCCCAATGTAAAAGCCCGAGTGCTTTCACACTGAGATCCCTTTCACACTGGGGCGTTTTTCAGGCGCTTTAGCGTTAAAAAAAGCGCCTGAAAGAAGCTGCAACTGCAATCCCAATGTAAAAGCCTGAGTGCTTTCACACTGAGGCGCTGCGCTGGCAGAGCGTCAAAAAAAGTCCTGCAAGCAGCTTCTTTGCAGCGCTTTTGGAGCAGTGAACACAACGCTCCTAAAGCGCCCCTTCCCATTGAAATCAATGGGAAGCGCCTGTAAAACGCCTGAAAAACGCTATTGGCAGCAGCATTTTTTGGGCGCTTTTAACCTTTTATTTGGCCACTAGCAGGGGTTAAAAGCGCCCCAATAACACTCGAAAAACGCTGGTAAAGCGCTGCTAGTTTAAGCGGCGCTTTACGAGCATTTTTTGGGCGCTGACATTGTAAAAGGGCTCTTAAAGCACTTTGGCTTTCACATTGGGACTGCAGATGAGGCTTCTTTCAAGCGCTTTACAGGCGCTTTTTTTAACGCTAAAACGCTTGAAAAACGCATGAAAAAGGCCCCAGTGTGAAAGGGGTCTAAAAGTCAGCAACTACAGTATTTGTTAATTAATTAATGAATAAATTAATAAATTTTCTTGTAGGGGACAGAACTCCGCTTTAACCACTTTCCGTTGGCCATACACATATATGCAACCTCTTGGAGGGTGGGCTTTAACAACGAGAGGCCACATATATGTGTCCTAAATATAAACATTTCTGCACCCTTCCAGCACGATTACCAGTGAGAGCTGGAACACTCCCAATGTTTTCCCTACCTTCCCAACATCCCTCCTCTCCTGTACATAAATGCTAGGAGGGTGTTTTTCAAAGTGATTTCTCAACAAAATAAAGCACAAAGACATGGACGGGTGGGGGAGTTTGCTTTGAATATTAAAAAGATTAAATTGTGTTTTTGGTTTATGGTGCTCAGATGCAGAGAGTATCTACCTTAAAGTGTTAAAGCCACAACACTAAAATCAGTCTGTATATGCAGTAAAGCATGCTTGCTATACTCACTGTGGAACCTAAGGGGTTAATCCTCTGCATTGTGTAAAAAGGCTGTTTAATCCTGTCTTCTCTGACCCTCCCCTTCTTCCACTGTCTCTACTTTATCTCCTGATAAGACAGAGCCTTTGGAGTCATTCCACACATGCTCAGTTTGGTATGTATTGCTAAAGAGTTTTTTTTTTCTCCTGGGAGAGTGCATGTGATCAGTGCATGTGATCAGTACAGGGCCAATCAGCAATGTCCAGACAGAGGGTCAGGGGTCTTGTAAGCCTCATAGAACAGTCAGAGTCCTGCAAGCTTTAAGTAATAAGACTGCTACGCTATATACTGCTGATGAGAAAAGGTATTTAGCAGTTTATATTTACTAAAATAATTGCATTTCCATATTCCGTGTACTGTGGGAGACCAGATGTAGTGAATACAGGGTCCTGGGTTTAGTAACACCTTACTATATTTTGGTGGATTTTTGGTTCTGAAAACCATTCCCAATAATGAACAATCCTTATTTAAACTTTAAAGAGCCATCTTCGTCATTACTCTCTGGGAAATAAAATGATTTATGTAAAAAAGTGTAAAATTTCCTATTTTGATAAGTGATTAGATGAAGCTTCCCTATAGCTGCAGTATTTTCCTGTACTGACATGGTTAATAGAACGCTTGTCTGTAAATCTTGCCAGGAATAAGCTCGCTAAGTATCTCATTAGGGAATTCCACATGCTGGATATAAAATAAAGAGGGGAACTCTCAGTCCTGCTTCATGAATGGCTCACATGCAGTATTCATGATTTCATCTCCGTCTCCAGAGGACCGGGGATGCTGTATGATGTAACTGGCCTCCCTGCAACTCCCATTCACATCTATTAGGCGTCCAGCCAGGACTCCTCCTCCTATTTAGATTAGGTCATCCTGTCCCTATTTTTCTATGGATACTATATAGTCTGCACTGTGGCAGCACCAGGGTCATACCTCTTCTAAGCTGAAAACCTATGGATGGCACAGCTCCTTCTTGTCTCAGCTCCTTACATCATAAGCCATGACTTGTCTCCCCCCCTTATTATCCTGGAAACAGCATCAGCAGCATCATCATGGGCTCTGTGAACAGTCAATATTCCCACGAGCAGAGATAAACACAGGATACAAATCCCAGATTTAAAGCCATCCTTGCCTTATGCATGAATGTATGAAACCGTCTCCCTGCAATCTGTGCAGTGCTAGCCGCCAGACTGAGAAGGATAGACAGAGGTCTCTATCTTGCACAACTGAGTGAATTGGATGATGCAGAGAAGAACAGCATGTTTTTAAACGCTGAGCTAACCTTAAGCACTGTAAAGGTCACTGGCGTACAGATGGCAAATTCACTGCAGCAGATTCTTTAGTACACTGCTTTATTTCTCAATGTTGTCCCCTTGGGTTTTGGATTGTGGAATATAGAACTTAGAGGTTCTCACCAGACCTGGTGGTCACCTTTGGCTCTATCCATGAGCTGTGGTGTCAGAAAGAAACCTATTTTTACCTTAACTTTGACTGAAAAGAGCCCCCGAGCGGTTTGTTTGGAGGACCTAGAATGAAAACATCTCTTCCTTCTGTAAGCAGTTGCAGTATTGACCAGAGGGATCTTACACACCTTGGAGAGTCATAAGCAAAGGACAAGACTCGCAATGGCCAATGAACCAGTTATACTCAATGTCTATGATATGGTAAGATAGTTTTGCTTGCTTATATTTTAATCTTTAAGCGTTAAGTAGACAACCTATGTGGGGTGGTTGGAGTTGCTCATGTAATGCTGCAGCTGGTTCTTAGAGAGCAAGCCTTTGCCTACTGTCTCAGAAACCCTGTATTCTCAGCTAGATTAATTAATAGTAATTACTAGCATTTTCCAGGTAACAATAAGTAAGTTAGTTTGTATATCAGAACAAATACTGATTTCAACATTTCCTTTATGTAAAACCAATTACAATAATTGTTTGTAGTCTTTCAAATTGAGATAACATGGGAGATCTAAAGCCTAATCTGTGGTCATATCTCTTACTTGGGAATGATTTCCACTGAACTCAGGTCAGCAAAAATTGAGAAATGAATTCTTCATATTTTTATTGATGTATCGGTTTAAAGACCTAGCATGTCCATAAATCATTGTTGCATGGCAAACATCCAAAGACAAGTGCCAGGTGCCATGTGATTTGCTACCCCCACCACTACTATTGTAGCAATTACTATCACACCTAGGGAAACCATTTGGAGGCAAGCATAAGTAAGTCCTATAGCTTTAGTTAGTGAATGGCCATGTTTAGGCAGCAGACCAGAACTTTGGTGGATGGAGGCCACTTAAGTGGATGGAGCCCGAGCATAAGTAAGCAGCCAGTGGGTGCTTTACATGAAATTTTTGTCTCTTTATTAAATTGTTGCAGTAGAGTGGACTTAGTTTTAAGCCTGCTACACACAGTCAAATTTGTTTTTCAGATCTGATCGAAAACCAGTAAAATTTATTAAAAATTATGTAGTGTGAAGCTCTCCGGGCTATTAAGATAATATCTAGCTTGGTGGACCTTAACATGAAACAGTTGACACATTTTGTTGATTGATGATACATATAGAGAAAGATTGCTTTTCATTTCTTGGTTTTCAGTAATATGATTGGTTGAAAAGCAAGTAAGAAGTCGTTCATCATAGATACTGACAGTGTTCTTCACTTCTCACGCTTTATCAGGTCTAGCATCAGGTGAAGTTCTCTGTCTGCTGTACAATAACCAGCTTTTTTCTTTCTTTTATTATTTTTTTTTTTTGTTTGACGTATGTGGTTTTTATCTTACACAGTATTCTGTCTACACTGGAGTTGATTTCATCCAACTTGTATGATTTCACTTAAAATAGATAAAAGCATAGGAGTTCACAGTCCCCTCCCCTACCTATTTACTACTATACAGCCAGAATGTCTAATTTGCTCTCTTGCAGCATTGCAGTTCTATGAAAAACAGTTCTTAATTGTGGTAGACATAGACAACCTAAGTAAGTGTGTTTGAGACACAGACAGCAAAAAATCATGTGCTTATATTTCATAAATGAGGCGTGAAAAAAAACAAACATATGAGACAATTTAGTAGAAAGATTCGAATGGATGCACAGGCAGCCAATGGCCTGTATGCTGTTGGAACACAATATTGATTTAATGGATAGCAAATTAAATTAATGGAAAAACCAATAGAATTGTCAGCCTCCATTTGATGTTAATTTTAACTGGAGCTTTGCCATCGCTGCCTTGACTTTAGAAAGCATTTTTAACCCTACAACTATAATAATTCTAAAAGTACTGTGCTCATTTGTATATAAAAAACACAATAATAATAATAATAATAATATGCATAAGGAGTTTGTTTATAGACAAGTAAATGTAATCATTTGCTCTTTATCGGTAGCTACTTGTTTGATGCTTACGTTCAGGCATATCCAATTATATTTATCCACCATCACTCATATCTACTGATTTGTGTTCACCTATTGTAATCACCTTAATATGTGAGTGATATTTCCTATGAAAATTGTTCACAGGATAATAAGATTCACTTAGATTAGAGGAATTGTCGCACATTTGTTGAGGACTCACTTTTATTGCTTAGCATGTGCTTCTGACGTAAAAACACATGGGATATGTTGAATGTTATAAAATATGTAGCAGATCAGTAATACAGGTGACCACTCCAAAATAATGTAATATATTTGTTTAGTCAGTACAAAGAGCACTGATGATCTTCTAAGTTTAATAATATCACATAGTATCATAATAAGTTACATCCTAAAATTCTGAAGCCACCTTCTCTTGCTGTGGTCAGGAACGGTGAACTGTTTCCAAAGCAGGTGACAACTGCCATCACTGGTTGCCTATACCAATATGGCAGTCTACGACCAGCAGGGGCGGATTGACAACTCATGGGGCCCCCGGGCAATAGGAGATTATGGGGCCCCCAGGCAATAAGAGATTATGGGGCCACACAGTATACAATCACACAGTATACACATACATGTACACATAGTATACACAGACACGTTTCTATTGGCTGAGAAGGTACTGGAGAGGATTTTGACATACTGTCCCTGGTTTTACTGAGCCTGGCAACCCTGATGGGGCCCCCTAGTGGCCTGGGGCCCTCGGGCAGTGCCCGAGTTGCTCAATGGTCAGTCCGCCCCTGACGACCAGCATTATAGTTAAATCATATTCCCCTGAGTCAGCATATAATGCAGCAGGGTATGTTCCATTGTGTCCTACAAGGCAGACAATGGGCAGGGGAATCGGTCTTACATACGAAGCTGTATACATTAGGGTGCATGGTTCCTTTTATGAACACCTTTTAAAAATGTGATTGCCTGGGCACAGGCATTTCCTGTTTAGTTGTAATAAGATATGTGGTTCTCTACTGGGATTGGTGCTTTGGTATGAAGCATGTGTGCTTCTTGTGTCAGACCATAGTGTCTATTGTATTACTGGACAACAGGGGTTGAAGACCTTGCCTACATTACAAAATTTACTACACACCTTTCTTCCCAGGAGAATCAAATTCAGAGAAACAGGAACTGTGCTGTAATCCCATGGGGCCACGGGACAATAGATATACTTACAAGTTCCATTCCTATGATATACAAGCCACTCTTTTGGCTGTTAGGTGATGAGTGGAGGCCTAGTGGGAAGGTGGTACTAATTAAGATGAATCAGGCAAGTTTCCAATCCTAATCAAGCTTTCAAAGAGAGTTCATATATAAAAATGCACATAGTATATTTGCAATCAGAAAAAATCAGTGTAAGACTTTGCTAGTAGATGAGGGCTCCAACAGTGTTGGGTACTTATAGTATGCAGGCTCCACAGAAGTGGATGAAAGCTGCCAATGAAAATCATTGAGGTACTCACTGACAGAACTTTAATCCCCCTTCTGATGCAACATACTTTCCATTTGAGCCGTTCCCAAATAATTGTCAAGTTCTATTTTTTGTATATTTTTTTCAACTACAATTATGTGCACTGTGCCCTTTTCCTTCTGTCACATGCATTTAAATGCAGCCCTCATTATGGCCTTTACATCATATATAGACAAAACTAAAATAAACTAATACCACTAAGCAAGCATTTGGCATATGAAAAGTACAGAAGGCAGAAGCCATTCTGTAGTTAGTGTTACAATACCAACTGCAAATTCTATATTCTAGACATTCAATATTTGGTTATAAGACATTGTGTACTCTTTGAAAAACTGCATATAAGTGTGAAATGAGTAGGAGCTGTGTCTAATGCCTACATTTTCCACAATCTGGTTTTATGGCCAGTTCTTTTCATTGGCAGTGTGCCTTGCACGTTGTCAATGCTCTTTTCATCCTATTGGGTTTGTCCAACAGGTTGCAAAGAGCATCAACAATGTGCGAAGTATATATTGTCAATAAAAATGATCCGTTATACAACCAGATTGTGGAAAATGTCTAATATCCCTAAACAGCAAAGGATACAGCTGCTATACGTTTCACGCTTATAAGTGCTTTTTCTTAGAGTATGGTATGTATAATGTTATGAACAAATACTGAGGCTCTAGAATATAGAGCACTCACTCTTAGTCTTGGAGCACTGAAGGTTAAAAGTGATCAATTGATACCTGCTGCGCTTCTTATATACAATTCCTGTTTACTAAAGAGTCCTGTGAGCATTTTCATTCAAGCAAGAAAGAGTCCATATTTGTTGGCACTTAGAAAGTAACTATGGTACCATAAACAACCTTGCAATTAGCCCACATTCTGCCAGGGAAATGGCCAAAGAATGGGTAATCCTGCCAGTACCCATCATGGTTTCGCCAGAAAAATCCCTGTGTGCGTACACACACAGGTAAGCGACGGCAGGTGCACGCAGACACGCACACGCCAATGACAGATGTTGGTGCCCCCCTGCCCAATTTAAACCTGCCACTGACACATGCAGGTTGCTGGATTATCGTCAGCTTCCTGTGTCTCCTGTGCCCTGTATATCCTGATCCTTGGACTTCCCGCTACCTACCCAGCTTGCTATACCTGTTTATCCTGAACCTCTGGCTTGACTCCTGGCTTACGTCTTGACCTGGGCTCCTGTCTGTCTCATCGCATTTGATCCCGGCTTGGCTGACTACCCTGCTATCTCCTGACCACTGTGTATGACCTTGCTTGCTGCTGTATCCATCTCAGACTGATTCCACTGTGTATGACCCCTGGCCCGGCTACTGACACTGTTTCTGGTTCCCCTGCAGTTCACCCAGCACACCCCAGCTGCCCTCTGCTAACCAGCTCATCCAGCAGCAGTACTGGCAATCCGTGCTCCTTAGGGCACCACACTCCCTGTATCACTTCCAGGGGTAGTTTGCACTTTGTCGCAAGGGACGCCCTCTCAGCAACCTGGCCTCACACCAGATATTCGACATTATAATCCAACCATGTCTGAGGCCAACAGAGGTGAATCCCCGATAGAGGCTTTGTGCCAAGAGGCCACTACTCTGACTCAAGTAGTTCAAAGGCTACAGGAAGGATACCTCCAGTTAGAGGGTCGGCTGCAACATTTGGCAGTGCCACTTGCTTCTGCGGACCCAGGTCCATCTTCCACCAGCTCCACAGCATTTGCCCAAGAATGACCCTCTGTGGTAGTTCCTCCTCCAGAGCCACGAGTACCAACTCCTGATCAATTATCCGGAGAACGACAAAAGTTCAGATCCCTCAAGAATGCCTGCTTACTGTATCTGGCCTTGCAACCCTGGACTTTTGCCATTGAGACTGTTAAAGTTGGGTTCCTCATTTCCCTGTTGTCCAATGAACCCCAGACATGGGCCCACAATTTCTGGGAACAGAAAAGTCCAGTTATTAACACAGTGGACACATTTTTGCAGCTATAGCACAGCTCTACGAAGATCCCCAGCGTACGGTCACCGCTGAAGCCGCTCTGCACTCACTACAGCAGGGACGGCAGCCGGTGGAGGGCTATAACGTGGACTTCCGTCGATGGTCTGCAGACACAGGCTGGAATGAGGTAGCTCTAAAACACCAGTTCTGCCTTGGACTTTCTGAATTTATCAAGATTGAGTTGGCCAGGGTTGGGACCCCTACTACACTCGAGGGTCTCATTCAATTGGCCATACAGCTAGACACACGCCTGCAGGAGCAACAGTCCGAACAATCAGAGCTCCAGTCCTGCCTGGATGCTGCCTAAGGTTCCCACTCCATCAGTGCCTGTGCCCTCCAATACATCTACCCCTGGGATTTAACCTATGTAAGTTAGCCTGGTGCGATCTGGACTGACCCTTGATTAGAAACGTCGTCGTCGTCAAGCCAATATCTGCCTCTATTGTGGAGGAAACTGACACTTCCTATGTAATTGCCCCATAATGCCCAGTAAGCCACTTAGTTAAAACCCAGTGTACTTCCAGGTCTCTGTAATTTCTACTTCTCATCTCATTCTCCCCACCATGTTGCAGTTGGCAGAAGAGGAAGTTCGGCTTCGGGCCATAATTGATTCTAGGGCGTGTAGCTGCCTTCTGGACTTGAACCTGGCAAGAAACCTTAGTTTGCCCCTTCTCCACAAGAAACATAGACTGGAAGTTCATCTGGCCCATGGTACCATACCTAGTTCTGGCCCCATCACACAAGAGACTGCTCCTCTCATTGTTGCTACTCCTGATGGCCATCATGAATTCATACGCTTTAACATCCTGAGTTAACCTATGTTCCCAGTCATCTTGGGTATTCCTTGGCTCCAAGCGCATAATCACCAGATCAGCTGGATCAAGAGGGAGGTTCTGTTCACCTCTACCTACTGCCAGCAGCAGTGCCTTGTTCCTGAATCCTGAGATGCCACCAGCCCAACCTGCCAATAGCCAGAGTGTACCACCAGCTTACCAGGAGTTCCTGGATATCTTTGATAAGAGAAAAGCTGATGTTCTACCACCACATCGGCCATGTGACTGTCCTATTGAATTATTCCCAGAGGCCAAAATCCCGTTTGGATGCATATTTTCCCTCTCTGAGATGGAGTTAGGAACATTGCGATGAAAACTTAGAAAAAGGCTTCATCCGTCCTTCTTTCTCTGCTGCCAGTCCCGCTATTTTCTTTGTCGGAAAAAAAAAAGACAAGACATTAAGACCATGTGTGGACTACAGGGAGCATAATAAGATCACCATAAAGAACCGCTACCCACTTCCTCTAGTCCCTGAACTCTTTCAGAGGTTCCGTACGGCTCAGATATTTGCCAAGCTTGACCTACGGGGGGCGTACAATCTTGTTCGCATCCGAGAGTGTGGCAAATGGAAAACAGCGCTTAGAACGCAGTTCGCACATTTCAAAGAACTTAGTAATGCGACTTGGACTCTGTAACGCCCCGGCCACGTTCCAACATTTTGTAAATTATATTTTCCGGGAATATCTAGACTACTGTGACCTGGATGACATCCTCATATTCTCAGCTACCTTGGAGCTTCATTCAGTCCTAGACTGGCCAACTCCATTGGACCAGAAGGGGGTGCAAAGATTTGTGGGCTTCGCACATTTTTATTGGAGATTTATAAGGAACCTCTCTTCCATCATCTCACCTATAACCCAAATAACCCACCTGCATGCACACCCTGATCCTGCCCTGCCCTACATCTTAGAGATCGACGCCTCAAAAGTAGCCACAGGGGCAGTATTATCACAATGCCAGGGGCCTAAATCTTTGCTTCACCCCGTGGCCTTCTCCTCATGGAAAATGAGCCAGCCAGAGAAGAATTATGATGTAGGCGATGGAGAACTCTTGGCCCTTAAAACAGCCCTAGAGGATTGGAGATATCTTCTTGAAGGTGCCACTCACCCTATTATGATATTCATGGATCGTAGGAACCTAGAGTACCTTTCACTGCCAAATGCCTAAGACCCCGACAGACTAGATGGGCTCTGTTCTTTTCTAGGTTACATTTTCACATCACCTACCACCCTGGGTCCAAGAATGGGAAAGCTGATGCTCTATCCCAGATGTTTCATGATACTCCTGAAGAGACAGCTCCCAGCACAATCTTGTCGCCACAAAACATTCTCATAATCCAATCTGATCTAAACTCTTCACTTAAACAGGCTTCCTTCCAATGCTTGGAACCAGCTGCATCCTCCTGAAGAAACCAGAATGGGTTCCTTTAGTATCAAGACAAAATCTTTGTTCCGCAGCAAGCCAGAATCCAGACATTGCATGATCACCAACTTGCGGGCCACTTTGAGGTGCGTTAAACAATGGAACTTATCCAACAATCTTTTTGGTGGCCTACTTTGAAATCTGACTGCAGAGAGTAGGTGTGCTCCTGCACTACCTGCCAGCGAAATAAGGAATCCTGCTAGAACAACCATGGAGAAAAATACAGTGCCTTGCGAAAGTATTCGGCCCCCTTGAACTTTTCGACCTTTTGCCACATTTCAGGCTTCAAACATAAATATATAAAATTTAAATTTTTTTTAATTTTTTTTGTGAAGAATCACCAGCAAGTGGGACACAAATCTATTGGATAATTTAAACTTTTTTAGCAAATAAAAAACTGAAAAGTGGTGCGTGCAAAATTATTTGACCCCTTTACTTTCAGTGCAGCAAACTCACTCCAGAAGTTCAGCGAGGATCTCTGAATGATCCAATGTTGTCCTAAATGACTGATGGTGATAAATAGAATCCACCTGTGTGTAATCCAGTCTCTGTATAAATGTACCTGCTCTGTGATAGTCTCAGGGTTCTGTTGAAAGCGCAGAGAGCATCATGAAGACCAAGGAACACACCAGGCAGGTCCGTAATACTGTTGTGGAGAAGTTTAAAGCCGGATTTGCATACAAAATATTTCCCAAGCTTTAAACATCCCAAGGAGCACTGTGCAAGCGATCATTTTGAAATGGAAGTAGTATCAGACCACTGCAAATCTACCAAGACCTGGCCGTCCCTCTAAACTTTCAGCTCAGACAAGGATAAGACTGATCAGAGATGCAGCCAAGAGGCCCATGATCACTCTGGATGAACTGCAGAGAACTACAGCTGAGGTGGGAGAGTCTGTCCATAGGACAACAATCAGTCGTACACTGCACAAATCTGGCCTTTATGGAAGAGTGGCAAGAAGAAAGCCATTTCTCAAAGATATCCATAAAAAGTCTTGTCTAAAGTTTGCCACAAGCCACCTGGGAGACACACCAAACATGTGGAAGAAGGTGCTCTGGTCAGATGAAACCAAAATCAAACTTTTTGCCCACAATGCAAAACGATATGTTTGGCGTAAAAGCAACACAGCTCATCACCCTCAACACACCATCCCCACTGTCAAACATGGTGGTGGCAGCATCATGGTTTGGGCCTGCTTTTCTTCAGCAGGGACAGGGAAGATGGTTAAAATTGAGAGGAAGATGGATGCAGCCAAATACAGGACCATTCTGGATGAAAACCTGTTGGAGTCTGCAAAAGAGCCTGAAACTGGGACGGAGATTTATCTTCCAACAAGACAATGATCCCAAACATACAGCAAAATCTACAAAGGAATGGTTCACAAATAAACGTATCCAGGTGTTAGAATGGCCAAGTCAAAGTCCAGACCTGAATCCAATCAAAAATCTTCAGAAAGAGCTGAAAACTGCTGTTCACAAACGCTCTCCATCCAACCTCACTGAGCTCGAGCTGTTTTGCAAGGAAGAATGGGCACGAATTTCAGTCTCTCGATGTGCAAAACTGATAGAGACATACCCCACGCGACTTACAGCTGTAATCACAGCAAAAGGTGGCTCTACAAAGTATTAACGCAAGGGGGCCGAATAATTTTGCACGCCCCACTTTTCATTTTTTTATTAGTTAAAAAAGTTTAAAAAATCCAATAGATTTCGTTCCACTTCACAATTGTGTCCCACTTGTTGGTGATTCTTCACAAAAATTTAAATTTTATATCTTTATGTTTGAAGCCTGAAATGTGGCAAAAGGTTGAAAAGTTCAAGGGGGCCGAATACTTTCGCAAGGCACTATATCTATGGACTTCATAGTAGAGCTACCTCCCTCGGAAGAGTTTACAACTATCCTGGTAGTTGTGGACTGTCTGTCCAAAATGGTACACATTTTGCCCATGATAGGCAATCTGCTGCGGACACTGAAAAAATGTTCATTAGGTAGACTACACGGCCTACCTGATAACATTGTGTCCGATTGATGTGTGCCTATTGTCAGCCTAACATCCCCAAAGTAAGGCCGCGTACACACGGGCGGACTGTTCGCCCAACCTTGTCCGCTGAACAGTGTTTGGGCGGACAGTCCGCTCGTGTGTGGGCTTTCAGCGGACAGTTTCAGCGGACACTTGGACGGACAAAGTCTTTCGGAAATTCCGAAAAACTGTCCGCTGAAACCGTGTTTGAGCGAACAGTCCGCCCGTGTGTGGGCCTGTCCGCTGTACTTTCGAAATGAGCGGACTGTTCCCGCTCGGAAAGTCCGCCCATTTCGAGCGCGTGTACAGGTAGGCGGGGCCCGCGAAGGAGACGTCGCGGGCTCCGCCGCCTGGAATGGGCTTAAAGGGGAACCCCAACGCCGAAAAAAATCGGCGTGGGGGTTCCCCCAAAGTCCACACCAGACCCTTGTCCGAGCACGCTACCCGGCCGGCCAGGAAAGGGGGGCGAGCGAGCGCGCCCCCCCTCCTGAGCCGTACCAGGCCGCGTGCCCTCAACATGGGGGGGTGCCTTGGGGAAGGGGGGGCCGCGCGGCCCCCCCACCCCAAAGCACCTTGTCCCCATGTTGATGAGGACAAGGGCCTCTTCCCGACAACCCTGGCCGTTGGTTGTCGGGGTCTGCGGGCGGGGGGCTTATCGGAATCCGGGAGCCCCCTTTAAGAAGGGGGCCCCCGGATACCGGCCCCCCACCCTATGTGAATGAGTATGGGGTACAATGTACCCCTACCCATTCACCTGTGAAATAAAGTACAAAAAAAAACACAACACAGGGAAAAAATATTTTATTGCACAGCTCCGGGGGTCTTCCGTCTTCGGGGGTCTTCTCGCCGGACTCCTCCGCTATGTGTGTGTAGCTCTTTTACTAGCGGAGGAGTCCGGCTTTCTTCCTCCCCGCCGCCGGCCTCTTCTCCCGACTTCGGGGGTCTTGTCCCCCTCTTCGGTTCTTCTGTCGCCGCTGCCTTCCGTTCTTCTGTCGCCGCCTTCGGTTCTTCTGCCGGGCCACCGCGCCTTCTTGTAGCTCTTTTACAGGCGGTGGCCCGGTCTTCTGTCGCCGCTGTCGTCGCCGCCGCCGCCGCCGCCTTCCGTTCTTGTTCTTCTTCTTGTTCTTCTTCTTCTTCCCCAGGAGATGTTGACTCGACGAGCTCTCCGGCCGGAATGCCAGAGCCGCGCTGTGCGGTCACTTATATAGTGACAATGGGGCGGTGTCACATGGTATATGTCACATGGGTTGGTCACATGGGTTGATGTCACATGGGGACTATGACATCGTAAGGGGGCGGGGTCACCATGTGACCAACCCATGTGACATATACCATGTGACACCGCCCCATTGTCACTATATAAGTGACCGCACAGCGCGGCTCTGGCATTCCGGCCGGAGAGCTCGTCGAGTCAACATCTCCTGGGGAAGAAGAAGAAGAACAAGAAGAAGAACAAGAACGGAAGGCGGCGGCGGCGGCGACGACAGCGGCGACAGAAGACCGGGCCACCGCCTGTAAAAGAGCTACAAGAAGGCGCGGTGGCCCGGCAGAAGAACCGAAGGCGGCGACAGAAGAACGGAAGGCAGCGGCGACAGAAGACCGGGCCACCGCCTGCAAAAGAGCTACAAGAAGGCGCGGTGGCCCGGCAGAAGAACCGAAGAGGGGGACAAGACCCCCGAAGTCGGGAGAAGAGGCCGGCGGCGGGGAGGAAGAAAGCCGGACTCCTCCGCTAGTAAAAGAGCTACACACACATAGCGGAGGAGTCCGGCGAGAAGACCCCCGAAGACGGAAGACCCCCCGGAGCTGTGCAATAAAATATTTTTTCCCTGTGTTGTGTTTTTTTTTGTACTTTATTTCACAGGTGAATGGGTAGGGGTACATTGTACCCCATACTCATTCACATAGGGTGGGGGGCCGGTATCCGGGGGCCCCCTTCTTAAAGGGGGCTCCCGGATTCCGATAAGCCCCCCGCCCGCAGACCCCGACAACCAACGGCCAGGGTTGTCGGGAAGAGGCCCTTGTCCTCATCAACATGGGGACAAGGTGCTTTGGGGTGGGGGGGCCGCGCGGCCCCCCCTTCCCCAAGGCACCCCCCCATGTTGAGGGCACGCGGCCTGGTACGGCTCAGGAGGGGGGGCGCGCTCGCTCGCCCCCCTTTCCTGGCCGGCCGGGTAGCGTGCTCGGACAAGGGTCTGGTGTGGACTTTGGGGGAACCCCCACGCCGATTTTTTTCGGCGTTGGGGTTCCCCTTTAAGCCCATTCCAGGCGGCGGAGCCCGCGACGTCTCCTTCGCGGGCCCCGCCTACCTGTACACGCGCTCGAAATGGGCGGATTTGCCTCCGCCTTACGTGGGCGAGTCCGTTCATTTCAAAAGTTGAGCGGACTGTTTGGCAAACAGTTCGTTGAAACAGTCCGCTCGTGTGTGGGCAAGTCCGCTCATGCAAATTTTGAGCGGACTGTTTGCCGAAACTGTTTGACGAACAAGGTTGGGCAAACAGTCCGCGCGTGTGTACGCGGCCTAACAGTCAAACCGATAGAACTAATCAAACCTTAGAACGATACTTAGGCTGTTTCTGCTCTTTTTCCCAGGACGATTGGATCTCTTTACTCCCGTGTGCAGAGTTTGCATACAAAAATTCAGTACATACAACCACTGAACAGTCACCTTTCTGGGCCAATTATGGGTTCCATCCCTCATTTCTTCCTAATGTCATCCGGGAAGCCTCAGTCCCAGCAGTTGAGGACAAGATAAATTCTTACCAGGCTAACTACCAAACCCTCCAGGTAACCATGCAAAGGGCCCAAGAGAACTATAAGAAACAATACGACAAAAAGAAGAGAGGGAATCCTATCTTTAAGGTTGGAGATAAAGTATGGCTCTCTTCGGCAAATCTCAGGCTTCCTTGACCATCCCAGAAGTTGGGACCAAAATTTATCGGCCTATTTAAAATAAAATCAGAAATTAACCCAGTGGCATTCGAACTGGCACTACCAAGTTCTTATAAAATGCAGCCAGTGTTCTATGTTTCTCTGCTTAAATCTGTTATTTCTAGTCCATTTCCAGGGAGAGAAGAAGCTCCACCACCTTCAGTCTCAGTGGGAGATGAAAAAGAGTTTGAAGTTGAAGCCATCCTGGACTGTCGTAGGCGAGGTAGAGCAATTAAATTTCTTATCAAATGGAAAGGATACTCAGCAGAAGAAAGTTGTTGGGAACCTGCAGGCAACATACACGCCTCTAGATGCTTACAGAGATTTTGGGTCCCATACCCCGAAAGATGGGTCCGATTAGGCATCCGGAGGCTGCCCCTTGGGGGGGGGGGGGGTGGAACTGCCAGAGAAATGGGCGAAGAATGGGTAATCCTGCCAGTACCCATCATGGTTGCTCAAGACGAATCCCCGTGCACATGCGCATACAGGTTGCTGAATTATCATCAGCTTCCAGTGTCTTCTGTGTCCTGTATATCCTGACCCTTGGACTTCAGGCTACCGACCCGGTTTGCTATACCTGTTTATCCTGAACCTCTGGCTTGACCCCTGGCTTACGTCCTGACCTGTGCTCCTGTCTGTCTCATCATGTTTGACTTTGGCTTGGCTGACTACTCTGCTATCTCCTGCCCACTGTATATGACCTTGCTTGCTGCTGTATCCATATCAAACTAATTCCACTTTGTATGACCCCTGGCCTGGCTACTGACTCTGTTCCTGGTTCACCCGCTGTTCCATACCTGGGATCTCTCCTTGCATGGCTGCCAACATAGTTCACCCAGTGCTCCCCAGCTGCCCTCTGCTAACCAGCTCATCCAGCAGCAGTACCGGTAATCTGTGCTTCCTTGGGCACCGCACTCCCTGTATCACTCCCAGGAGTGCATTGCACTTAGCCGCAAGGGGAACCCTCTCAGCAACCCGGCTTCACACCAGAGACTTTACATCCACACCTTACACCACCTTTCAGTTAGCCCACATTCACACCTTATACCACCTTGCAGTTAGCCTGAATTCACACCTTACACCACATTGCAGTTAGCCCACATTCACACCTTACACCAGCTTGCAGTTAGCCCAGATTCACACCTTATTTAGGACTCTTTCAGATGGGCAGACTTTGACAGTGGATCTGCTCAGTGAAGGGTCTGTCTGCTGATCCCCACTGAGCAGGTGGATGACAAGTCTGTGTCCACTTCGTTTTCCTGTATGGGCAGTCAGATGGAAACAGACCACCTGTCTGTTTCCATCCGACTGTCATCCGATTCTCCAAACCAATGGGGAACCAATCCCCCATCCATCTGTTTTTAGCAGATAAGATCGGATGTCGACGGGTGTCAACGACACATGTCTGTTGACATCTGCCACTCCAGAGAGGGCAATAGATGGTCTGATTGGGTCCGCCTAAATAACTGACAGGAGGACCTGATCAGTCTGCCCATGTGAAAGGGGCCTTACAGGCATTTTCCAAGCAATATTGTGCATGTTTTAAGCATCAAGCTTCGAGCATTTGTTTCCTTGGTTGGGCAAGGGATGGAGAACAGTTCTGTAGGAGGAAAGGAGTTCTTCAAGCCTGATAAAGGGGTTCTGCGTGGCACCAAAACGCTGCAATCTGCTGTAACGATGTGATCACTGATTGAAGCGCTGGACCCACTCTGAAGATCCTTAGTGTGCTGTGACATTTGTTTTCTTCAAGCATAAGATGCTCAAAAACCTGTGCAGTGCACATTTACACGCTTTCCCATTGAAGTCTACGGGACCAAAAAGAACTGAATAAGCTAAAAAAAGAGCGTAGGGCCTTGAATATAATCAGGCATAGGAAAAGGAGCAGAAGAACGCTCAAGTGTGAATGGGGGGCTTAAGATCACTGTTTATCCCAAATTCCAGACCACACACGCTTTCTCATAGGACTTTACTTTCTAGTTGCTAATTGTAATGAATAAATATGCCTGCCCACATATACATACAGCATATACGCATAAACTCTATATTAAAAAAGCTGTGTTAAAATATTAAAGTGACCCTGTCAGAGGGAAAAAAACTAAATAAAAAATGTCCTGTAAAGGAAGATACTTGGTCTATAACTTGTTGGTTGAATCTTCCCTTTCCTGCAGAGCTTTGCCTCCTAGAAGGATCACTTTCAGGTATGCTGGATACCTGATTGCCCCCTGCCATGCTCCTTTGTCTCACCCCCCCCCCTATCAGACAGGCATCCAACAATTCCAGAAGTGTATTAGATGTGAAGATTCTTAGGGGAAGCATAGTTTAGGACAGGTAAGGTTCAAAGAACAGGAGTCAGACCAGGTTAGTATAAAGTCTCTTCCCTTGCAAGACATTTGAGATGATATTTGTTTCCCTCCCGACAGAGTCACTTTCATAAGATATTGATAAGATTATATACATCAAGCTGATGTCTTCTATGTGTTTATTTGAACAAACAAGGAAAACACTAAACACTGTCTTTAACACCCTCAGTGTCATCCTGTATATTCTGCGCTTAGGCTATATTTAAGCATTGCGTCATCACAACAGGAGACTGTATTTTCCTCCAGAGCTTAGTTTTTCCACCAATAGGGTATTCACTCCCTTCTATTCAATGAACAGCCATCTGCAATCTCACCCACATAGTAAACTGCCTTCCCCATAGCTTCCAGTATGGGCACCTAACATCTTGGATTTTATTTGTCACGGACAACACAATTCCTCCCCTGCTACCTAACAAGCAAAGCAATTTCAGTCTCTGCAAGAATCAACCAGCTGAAGAAAACATTTAATCTATCTGAAAATAAGCCTGGAATTGGTAAAAAAAATTGTATTTTTATGGGGTATTACATTTTGTTATGGAAGATTTTTCATCTTAAAGTGATGTTCTACTTTCTTCAAGAAATGTGTGGTTTTCAAGGTGCAATCTTGGACTAAGCCTGATTGTTCTGAGGCCCCTGGCAGGCTGGGCTTTGTTCAAACGTCTCCATGAAACAATTGATCTACAGGGGTTGGAGAATAAAGATCACTGCTTCTTTTCAAAAGTCCTGGAGCTGAGAGGTTTCCACAGTGTTTGGTGAAAGTGTGAGAATCTTATAACATCATACAGTTTAGTATGTGTATTTTGCACTGGCAATTTGCAATTTCTTTAAAGACCTCTGTACATAACTGGATGTAATGTGTGGCTTTTTTCTCTACCTGCTATTATACTTTAAAGAGGAACTACAATGTACTTTTCTGTAAAAATACATAAACAAATATTGTTAAAGTGTATGTACAGCCAAAACATTTTTGATTTTTGGATAGCTTATGGAAGGGTTAAAGTGGAAGTAAACCCTTCTATCGTTTTCAGTCAAGGAAGCTGCCATCTTGGCCTCTAATGATTCTTCAACTGCCATAATGCTGCATGTGTGATCAGTTATGACACCAGCCATTGGATGGTTTGAAAGTTTGGTTGAGAGCACAACCAATGTGAAAGCTAGCATTTCCGGCATGCCGGGAATGTAAGTGTTTTTTTAAACTGGGTTTACTCCCGCTTTAAAGCTTCCGTCAGGCTTCTGCTGTAGAGATTTCCCTTCACTTCCTGTCCTGGAGATGCAAAAGGAAGTGAGAGGGAATATTTATTGTCACCAGAACATACGTCACCATGGGACGACTTCCCCATCTCTTGCTCTTGTGACAAATCTATTATTAAATTTTAATTCCATGTTTACTATGACCTTAGTCTGTTTGGGCCAAGCTGGCCCAAACAATCTATTTCCAAAATTAACGCATGCAGCTGCTGTTTGCACTGTACTATACTATAGTATAATATATACTATACTATATACTATACTATAGTAGCATCAGCTACATACAGTATGTGGTGTTGTGTTCTGCAGCATTACTGGCCAACTAAATTGAGCTCACCTGAATTCTTCTCAGTTATTCAAGGGAAGCCTTGTATTTTTATCAATGATTATAAGGCTTTCTACCGATTGGCCAAGAAGGAAATCACGACGTCATACTCCCACCTCTCCACCTCAGCCAATCAGAGCCTTGTATTCATTGATATAAATACAAGGCTTTTCCTGAATAACTGAGAAGCATTCAGGTTGACCTAATTTAGTTCCAGCTGTAGAGAGGAAGTCACAACTTACTGCTTACTCTAAGTATAGAGAGAGAAGAAGGAAGGAAGCGCCAGCTAAGTGTAGTTTCCCAGTTAAAAAGGTTTAATAGTAATGGATTTTAAACATATAATATAAAAGTATGCTCATCTGGGGCAGTGGTAGTAGATGTTAGTCCCTCCAGAGCACGTAACCTTCTTCTCGTCTGGTCCTCCCATCTTTCCGGCGATGTTACTTCCGCCGTGCATTGGTCTTTTGGGGCTCCTTCAGGCTCCTGAGCCAGCCATCACCATCTCTAGCAGCCAGAACCGATGCCAGCAGTCTGGCAGGACAGATGCAGTTGGCACTAACATCTACTACCATTGCACCAGATGAGCATACTTTTATCTTATTCTTTTGTGAGTGTTTTAAATCCATTGCTAATAAACCTTTTTGACTGGGATACTACACTTAGCTGGCTCTTCCTTACTGCTTATCTCTTTCTACTTCGTTTACACAGAGCCAGTCACAACTCTGAGGATAGCAGCCACAGGTGGTCTCCTGCCCCCTCTTATTTTGCCTACAATGGATAAGAGACATTTATGGGCTTGTTGTAACCTGGATTTTCTGGGTCACAGGTATATATGCTGGCTGGACAATTTATTTTCTGTGCACCATAAGCTGAGGCTACAACAGTATAGTACAGCGCAAACTGCAGCTGAATCAGTTAATATTGGAAATAGTTTGAGCCAGCTAGGCCCAAGTTACAGTGCCTTGCGAAAGTATTCGGCCCCCTTGAACTTTTCAACCTTTTGCCATATTTCAGGCTTCAAACATAAAGATATAAAATTTTTATTTTTTGTGAAGAATCACCAACAAGTGGGACACAATTGTGAAGTGGAACGAAATCTTTTTGATTTTTGAAACTTTTTTAACTAATAAAAAAATGAAAAGTGGGGTGTGCAAAATTATTCGGCCCCCTTGCGTTAATACTTTGTAGAGCCACCTTTTGCTGCGATTACAGCTGCAAGTCACTTGGGGTATGTCTCTATCAGTTTTGCACATCGCGAGACTGAAATTCTTGCCCATTCTTCCTTGCAAAACAGCTCGAGCTCAGTGAGGTTGGAGGGAGAGCGTTTATGAACAGCAGTTTTCAGCTCTTTCCGAAGATTTTCGATTGGATTCAGGTCTGGACTTTGACTTGGCCATTCTAACACCTGGATACGTTTATTTGTGAACCATTCCTTTGTAGATTTTGCTGTATGTTTGGGATCATTGTCTTGTTGGAAGATAAATCTCCGTCCCAGTTTCAGGTCTTTTGCAGACTCCAACAGGTTTTTATCCAGAATGGTTCTGTATTTGGCTGCATCCATCTTCCCCTCAATTTTAACCATCTTCCTTGTCCCTGCTGAAGAAAAGCAGGCCCAAACCATGATGCTGCCACCACCATGTTTGACAGTGGGGATGGTGTGTTGAGGGTGATGAGCTGTGTTGCTTTTACGCCAAACATATCATTTTGCATTGTGGGCAAAAAGTTTGATTATGGTTTCATCTGACCAGAGCACCTTCTTCCACATGTTTGGTGTGTCTCCCAGGTGGCTTGTGGCAAACTTTAGAGGAGACTTTTTATGGATATCTTTGAAAAATGGCTTTCTTCTTGACACTCTTCCATAAAGGCCAGATTTGTGCAGTGTACGACTGATTGTTGTCCTATGGACAGACTCTCCCACCATAGCTGTAGTTCTCTGCAGTTCATCCAGAGTGATCATGGGCCTCTTGGCTGCATCTCTGATCAGTCTTCTCCTTGTCTGAGCTGAAAGTTTAGAGGGACGGCCAGGTCTTGGTAGATTTGCAGTGGTCTGATACTCCTTCCATTTCAAAATGATCGCTTGCACAGTGCTCCTTGGGATGTTTAAAGCTTGGGAAATCTTTTTGTATCCAAATCCGGCTTTAAACTTCTCCACAACAGTATTACGGACCTGCCTGGTGTGTTCCTTGGTCTTCATGATGCTCTCTGCGCTTTCAACAGAACCCTGAGACTATCACAGAGCAGGTGCATTTATACAGAGACTTGATTACACACAGCTGGATTCTATTTATCACCATCAGTCATTTAGGACAAAATTGGATCATTCAGAGTTCCTTGCTGAACTTCTGGAGTGAGTTTGCTGCACTGAAAGTAAAGGGGCCGAATAATTTTGCACGCACCACTTTTCAGTTTTTTATTTGCTAAAAAAGTTTAAAATATCCAATGGATTTCATTCCACTTCACAATTGTGTCCCACTTGTTGGTGATTCTTCTCAAAAAATTAAAATTTTATATCTTTATGTTTGAAGCCTGAAATATGGCAAAAGGTTGAAAAGTTCAAGGGGGCCGAATACTTTCGCAAGGCACTGTACCTATTTAAAGTCATAGTAAACAGCGCCTAGAGGCGATTCAGTTCGCATTGTGCGCTATACAAGTATTTAATTCATTCATTCATTCATTAAACATGGAATTCTACTCTAAAGCCTCGTACACACGATCAGATTTTCTGCAGGCAAAACCTCAGACTTTTGTCCGAAGGGCGTTGGCCACGAACATGTCTTGCATACAAATGGCAAGGAATCGTCGGCCAACAAACACAAACGTAATGACGTACTACGTGGCTTTTCAGCTCTTTAACTCCACTGTTTGGGCACCTTCTGCTAATTTCATGTTAGTAGAAGCTTGGTGAGTGTTGATTCACGCTTTTCATTTTGCACTTTTAAGTTTGCGCTTTTCAGTTCATTTCTGAATGGCTGCTCATCAACCAGCCATGTTGTGGAATCAGAGGAGATAACATATTATTTATTATTAGCCTTGGAGTTATTGCTTTGACCCAAATCCAGTCCAGGAGCAGGAAGAGGAGGATTTCTTGGACCAAAAATTGGTTGCTTTATTAATCGTGACTAATTATGTCATATGCCTTTGCTGCCAGAGCTCCAGGAGAATAATCCGGATGATTTTCGAAATTATCTCCGGATGACGGACACCTGCTTTCACCAACTCTTGCCATTGTTGATCCCCTATATTAAGAAGCAGGACACATGCATGAAACTTTTATTTTATTTTGATTTGATTTGGTATATCTTCTATATTTTTGGATGCATAGAATGCACTTTTTGGTCTAATTGTATTTGTTTTTTTTCTTTAACCACTTAAGCCCTGGACCAATTTGCAGCCAAAGGACCAAGCCCCTTTTTGGGATTAGGCACTGCGTCACTTTAACTGCGCAGTCGTGCGACGTGGCTCCCAAACAAAATATATTGTCCTTTTTTTCCCCACAAATAGAGCTTTCTTTTGGTGGTATTTGATCACCTCTCCGGTCTTTATTTTTTACTTTTTTCTATAATAAATATCTCCCAAAAATATATAAAAAAAATTATTTTTTCCTCAGTTTAGGCCGATACGTATTCTTCTACATATTTTTGGTAAAAAATCGCAATTAGCGATTATTGATTGGTTTGCGCAAAAGTTATAGCGTTTACAAAATAGGGGACAGTTTTATAGCATTTTTCAAAAAAAATTTTTTACTAGTAATGGCGGCGATCAGCGATTTTTTTTTTATTGTGACTGCGACATTATGGTGGACACATCGGACATTTTTGACACATTTTTGGAACCATTGTCATTTATACAGCAATCAGTGCTATTTAAATGCACTGATTCCTGTGTAAATGACACTGGCAGTGAAGGAGTTAACCACTAGGGGGCAGTGTAGGTGTTATGTATGACGTTATGTGGTTTTTTATTGTAGGGGGCGTGGCCTGGCATGTGACGTCACTGATCGTCCTTCCCTATAAAAGGGAAGAGACGATCAGTGACAGCCACACAGGGAAGCACGGGGAGAGGTTTGTTTACACAGACCTCTCCTCGTTCTTCAGCTCTGTGACCCGATCCCAGGACACCAGCAGCGATTGGGTCTGCTGGTCCCGCGGCCACGGTCACGGAGCATAGGACCGGCCCATGGCTGGGCACCTAAAAAGCAACGTACAGGTACGTGCTTGTGCCCAGCCATGCCACTCTGCCGACGTACATCGGCGTGAGGCGGTCCTTAAGTGGTTAATGCACAATAAAAAATTGTGTAGAATAATACTTGGCTATGTGTTTTACTTCAAATGACAGTTTGGGAGTAGGCAGTTACATTTTAAAAAATACAATGTAAAATTAACAAGGGTCACTAACATAGTTGTATGTTTGATCTTAAAAACTGCAGGATAATGGTGTTGTGGTAACTTGCCCAAAACAAAAACAAGCATAATAATATTATTCTTGATATCACTAGAAATAAAAAGCCTTTGAAAATTTGTTTGCAATAACTCCATCAGTATCACCAGCAAAGCAGCTTCATTATTATCCCACTAAAGAAGAAGAGAATGTGCGCTGCATTTTGAGATTTCAGAATTTGCCACGTCCTGAATGTTAATTCTCCATTATGAACGCTAGTTTACAAGACCAACCGCTTCTGCTTCCAAGCATGCGTGTTTGTACTTTGGACTTTTGTCCAACAAACTTGTGTACACACGCTCAGAAAATTCGACAACAATTTATCCAAGGAAAATTTTAAAACCTGCCATCCAACATTTGTTCATGGAAAATCTGTCAACAATTGTCTGATGGAGCGTACAAACGGTCGGATTTTCCGCCAACAGCCTGTCATCACACAATTCCCGTTGGAAAATCCGATCATGTGTACGAGACTTAAGGATTTACTTTCTGTCTCAATGACAATGGTCACCAGGACAGAGGGGTAAATCTTCTCAGCTGGGACACAGACAGCAAAAGAACAAAAACTAAGCAGAGGGTCTAACCCCTTACCAATCCATTACAGAAATGTAAAAGTTTTTTCTTTACTTGTACTTTAAATTCATTTTGAAGGCATTGTATGCTTTCAAATGTTTTATCTATGTGTAAGTGTCGTTTTATTTCCTGTGTCATTATCTCTCCTTACCTTATAATGATGGGCTCATCTGTTGTGGCTGCAGTTTGTAATGGCGTGGCTAATCCTCTTTGACCTTATATTATTTCACTGAGCTTGTTCCTATTCGCTAAGGGGACAAGCAACTTCCTTTTCTTAGCTACACAGTGCCCAATCTGTGATTTGCCAGTTGTTCTGTACTGCATCACAAATTTGGACGTGCTAATGTGATGGAGCAATCTTTCCCTTTTTACTCTGCCTGTTTGTGTCTGTTTCAGATCGAATTACTATGCAGCGTTTACCTGCACAGCACCAGATTGAGAGACCCAAGGATTATGGGATATGCAGTTCTTCACAAGGAGTGTTAGTTCCTAGACTACAGCCAGAGGTCATGCATTACCCGTTTAGTGTCATGCAGCATGCCTCAAATTTGAACATTGATTTACTCTACTATAAGCTGTGTGAACAGAGCAACAAATGACACCATGAAACTACATGATCAATGCACATCTTAAAGAGGAAGTAAACCCCAATGGGCTTTACTTCCTCTTTTGCTCCCTGCAAATGAAATAATAATGGGCTAGTATGCATTGCATACTAGCCCATTATATAACACTTACCTGCAAACGGAGCCCACGCTGTCCCCTGAGCAGGCCGCGTCCATCTTCGCCCTTCTTCCTTTCTGGCGCCACAGACTCCGGCTCTGTGACTGGGCAGAGTCACGTGACACGGGAGCCTTCAGTCATGGCACGTGCTGGGGGAAGAAACTGCACGGTGGTCCGTTTCTTCACAGCACATGCACCGATGATGACATCGGTGCACTACAAGTTACATATCTCCTAAACGGTGCACATTTAGGATAAATTTCCACTACCTATAGGTAAGCCTTATTCTAGGCTTACCCATAGGTAAAAGTCAACAAAAAGTGTTTACAACCACTTTAAGCATATAAAAAACACAAGGTGTAGGTGAAAAGGTTTTTTAATGCCTTTAATATAATTTGTGAATCAATCTTTGCATATTACATGCTTATGTTCCATATAGTTGCAATTTGATTTCTTAAATTTTTTTAATACTGTCTGTTTTTTTAGGCAGTCATCAATTTTCCAACAACACAATCACTGAGTTCACAGGATGTGCCATATAGGGCCTGATGTATCAATGTGTTTTTTCCCCCACAGCCGGCAATCGGTTGGTAATTGAAGAATATTATTATTGTCTAATATTCTATATCTCAGAGGCGTTTCCGAATCAATAGCATTGATAGTCAAACTGACTTAAAGAAAGTGTGTGTTTATTTGTCACACAGTTGGCATCATAAATACAATGTAAAAAGTATAATAGTTCAGTTCAGTGTAGGTAAAAATATATAAAATTGAATAGTTGTCAAGCTGTAATAAGCTTATGGAAGCATGTGTGCTTTAATGGCTGCTTTCTTGCTGTCTTGAGTGTCCTTCAAGAAGAAGCAGGAAATGACGTTCTTAGACTTCTGGCAGAATTCAGCTGTCCCAAGCCATCAGTCTCTGTGTGAATATGTCAGGGTGTGTGTGTGTGTGTCTGTGAGAGTATGAGGGTACGTGTATGTGTCCGTCAATGAGTGCCCACCTTCAATCTCGAAACATCTCGGCTTTTATGCTACATGTGAACGTCATAACCTCACAAATTTAGAACCTTGTATGGCACACATTCATATCTGCTAACTTCTGCAATGTAAGTAGATACTCAGAGAGTCATATGGAGCTTGATTGACAAGCTCACATGTAACACTCCATACGTGACATAATGTGCTGTTCATATAATGTCATACAACCATACATTTACATAATATGAACACATATTAACAACTTTACATTAAGTAACTATATACTAATATGTATTAACATGACTGAGACTACTCTAAACTTATTTTAACAAGATATAATCCACAATGTATCATTGCTTTAGCTACGTAGACACATGTCTATTTTTGTCTTCTCATGACATTCTGTACCAAGATACCATATATGTCATACTCAAATAGCTACATTCAGAAACTTATTACTAACTCAGCTTCAGATGAGAATATGTTTCACTGAACACTTGATCAAGGTCATTCACACATACTATTTACTATGATTAATCATAAAACCAAATATGTTTTGCAAGCTTGCCATAAATATATTATAACGCCTATAAGTGCCGAATTATGAATTTGGAATAATATTCTAACAGTAATGGCTGCCTGGGATTGGTTGCTGTGGCTAAAGAACTCCAGTTCTCAGAAAGAACATGTTGATACATTAGGCCTATAGAGAGTTGATTGTTCTTATTCAGCCTGAGCAGTATGATTGACTTGCACTGAGACAAAGGCACAAAAAAATAAAATGACTGAATAGCACTACTAAGCAGGAGGCAAAGTTTGTGTGTATAATTAGCACATACAGCTGGCCCAGGTACATATACGTTTACAAATTTTACATTGCCACAAGGTTTTAAGAACAATAATGCACATTGGTAAAGGTATTTATAAGCTGCCCACGCTCAAGTGTATATCAAAACAACCTGCCTTTGTTAATTGGTAACAATAAGCTCATATCAATGTAGCACCCCCCTAATGTAGGTTGCTAGGCATATTTAACTTTGTGAAGTAATTGTTATTCTGGCCTGTTCAGGGTCTTACAGGCTTGGGTGTTTGATTGCTTCCCCCTGTCTCTGAAAGAAGCTTCCAGAGCTTAGGGTGGGAGACTCAAAACAACCAGCCTAAAAAATATCAGGTTCCAGGCAATCCCTGGGGTGGAGTGTCCAGAAGGGTTCCTTCTCCTTGGGGGGTTCCCCGGTGCAGGGGCTCTTGCTCTCAGACAGCTCATGGACTGTACAAATGCTCTAGAGTGGAGGGGGGTCGGCAACCCATAGATCTAGATCTACCCATCGACCGCCGGCAGGTGATGGGTAGATCGTGACAACGTTCCTGCTTTGCCGACCTACGCTGGGTGCAGCTACTTCCCCCAGCCTCCTTGACCGCTCTCATCCTCATGTCAAAGTGGCGAGTGGGAGGCAGCACAGCTCAGGACAGAGGGCTGGAGAGGAGCTGCCCAAATTAAGTTTTCAAGTTAACCAGCAGTGATTGGTTGCTAAGACACAGTCCTAGCAATCAATCAAAAGCTTGTTAACATGAAAAGATAACTCCGGCAGCAATTGCTCTCACCCTCTGTCCAAAACTATGCTACCTTTTGGACTTTGCTCAGCTGATTGCAGAATCATACCACAAGGGATCTGGTCCTGTGAGGTGCCATCTCACTCACTGGGCTCTGCCTGGAGGAAGTTGGAAGAAATTAAAACATGATTTTCAGTCATAAAAAATTAGCAATTAATGTTAATGCATGTTAATGAAAATGGCTCATAGTTTAGTGCATTGAATCTCTTGTTCTATCACCATGTTGATTCTACTTGGCTAAATCCACTTTAAGGAAAAAGCTACCATCAGGAAAATGTAGGGTCTGAACCACTAATAAGGGGTACAGGGTCAGGAGAAAGGCCCAGGTCCAGCTTGAAAACAAAATGAATCCCTACATGAATGAAGTCTGGGGGTGGAACTCCTGTTCACACCGTACTGCTGACTGGTGAGGAGGAGCTTATGAGCCTGTGTGTCACCAAGGAGACCAGGTTTAGCTTGGAAGCAGAATGGGTCCCCTGTAAATGAGGTCTGGAAACTGCAGTCTTGTTCTTATCCTACTGATGACTGGCTTATGAAACTAGGCTCTTCAGTAGGAGGGCTTGGGTTAGGCTTGGAAGTACGGTTAGTGCCCATGTAGATAAGGTCTGGGAGTGACAGTACTGTTTTCACTCTACTGATGACTGGTGAGGAGCCTCGGGCCCCGTCATCTCAGTAGAGGGACACAGGTTAGGCTTGGAAGCAGAATGAGTCCCTGTGTAGATGAGGTCTTGGAGTGACAGCCCTGTTCTCACCCTACTGAGGCCCGGGCTCTGTCATCTGTCATTACGGGGGGCTTAAATTTGGCTTGGAAGCAGGATGCAGCCCTGTATAGCTGAGTGGCAGTCCTGTTCCACCCTGCTGATGACTACCAAGGAGGAGCCACATCAGAAGCTCTGAGGGCTACTAATAGCTGGCAGAGGATGGACACTGTAATGTCTGATAGGACATTGATGGCAAAACAAAAAAACCTCATAGTGGTTTTACCCATTTTTTACTCTCTCCAAAATAAAAATAAAGTTTAAGTTCAAATTTCTGAATAAGTATAGGGTCACCATGTATTCTGGCACTCGGTATTTAAAAATAGTTGGATTTGTCTTAATCATTCTAAACAGTTTTAGTTACTGTAGGAGTCAGAAAGGCATGAGCATAATTCATATTTCACTGCTACAAATAAAGAATTATTTTGCTATGTGAACGTTGGTTGCTATGAACGTTACGTATGATGCCTGATTAAATAAAGCCGTGTCTATTCTTAGGCGCTTGATATTATTTGTGAAACTCCATGCTGTTAGCTAACCTACAGTCTAGGCAGCAGCATCAAATGAGGACATACAGTATGTATCTGAGCAACTACATATTAGTATGAAAAGCTGCACCACAAGTAAAGTGGCTGCATTCTATAATAATGCACTCCCAGGAGAATGCCTCTATTCAGAATCATTGTTGCTTTTCTGCGCTCGCTCCTTTATTTAGATTATGCATCATGTAGGTGGAGGCTCAGTTCAATAACACATTCATCTACATTGTGCACAATAAATATAATATGTAGGATTTTCATAGCAACAAAGTAATCTATTGATGGCTCAGATTTCTGTAGGCAATTCAAAATTAGTTTGCTGATTGAAATTGTTTCTGACGCAGTGTAGAAATTGTAAATTAAATTGTCCCCATGGATAGAAAATATATCAAACTTTTGTCTTTTTTTGTGTGTAGTGGACGCATGTGGTGCCTTTCAGTTATTTTAGATTTTGTATAGAGCACTCTAGGAGCCCAGCATGCTGGGGCACTCCAATATGCTAATAGCAATTATTTATGTGGTCACCAGCTTGGCCTGGTCCTTCTGAAGCTTACAATTGGCTAGTGATGCTGTTCATAACACTGATAGGCCAAGAGAAAGGTGTGGAGGGAGCGGCACACAGGCAGCGACTATGGAAGCTCAACATTTTGCATATCAAAGCTATCCGCTATTCAAGGCTCTTCAAAGAATCACATACACACTGGAAACGACTGCAATATAAAGCAGAGTTGTCTCTTTTTCTATCCATGGGCCCAGTTTAAAGGACCCGTAAACCTTAACCAAAAAACAACTGATTTCTAGTAGACATCAGAGGGTGGTCTGATGAGCTGGTACAATCCAATCACCTTCAGGTCATTCAATCTACACAGATCTCTACAAATGTTTAAATAACACATACACTGTGGTTATGCTGATTACATTAAAGGAATTACTCAGAAAGTGGATGGAGAAAAGATTATCCTGAATAAATAAAATCAAATATCAGATTTTTAGATTTTTGACAGTGGAATTTTCTTAGGGGAAGGAGAACCAGGTTTGGGAAGAAAGGTCATTTTGAATGTTGGCTGAAATATAGAGATACATGTCCAGTGTTATACAGTAGCTGTTTGGCCAGGGTACTATGTTTACCCTGCAGGTAATTCTATAACTATTAAAATGATTGCATATAGAATGTGTTTTTTTAGCTACCTGAATTTAAATTATATTTTACAAGTGTAATTAATATTTATTGATTGTTGATTTCTTGATTTCTTATAAATAAAGCTTTAAAAAAAGTGTTGATTTTCTTATAAATAAAACAAGAAAAGAAAGAAAAACATAAACCTGTACAGAATGAAACAGGTAGGATGCCAGGGAGATTTTCTTGAAATGCCCAATTGTCTCTGGCTTCATTATTTTGGGTATTTCCCAAGAAAAATGTCATATGATAAAAATTTGGCATCCATTTTTTAACACAAAAACAAGCCTGTTTTAAAATGAAATAATCTTAAACCTAGCGCCAGCCACATATTTTGTCTTAGTTTTGGCTACAGTAGGAAAGAATTCAAATTGGCAAATTTTTATTTACATCTGTGAGAGAAAGGCACAGACAGCCATTAAAACTTTATCAGAGTTTCTAACTTTCCCTATGCTACTAAAATGTGTTGCAATTCATGCACAAGGTTAGCTAGGGGGTAGTAAAACCAGGCAGTTCAGTTGCAGTTTTTTTTACCATCCCCTGTCCACACACCCAAACATAGACACACAACTGCTCGGCACTGTACCCATGTCATGTTAAAAATTAAAGAGCATGTTGGATTCGGTGGGCCTTACTGCCACTGAACACGACTCATACAGGTCTATTAGGCTGTGCTGCAACTACCCTGTAACCATGTGCAATGCATTTGTTGGCAGTGTGGCATTTAAAGGGTTAAATAAGGCATTGAGGAGGAAACGTATCACCTCCTCACGGCCTGTAAAATGCCTCTGAAAAGCAATCCACCACAGAGGGTCAGCAACAGCTGCAACACATATGAAGGAACCCTTGCGCAGACATATTTTACAGAGGATCTAACCCTTCCCTGCTATATCCAAACCAAAATAAAACATTTTGCCTGGAGCTGGTCCTTCAGTAAATCCGAATACTTGTTCAGGTCTGTTTTATGTCTGATTTTTTTATTGCTAAAGCACTCTAATGATGTGATTAATCAACTTTAGTTAGTAGAAGTACTTCCTTAATCGTCTAGGGTACAAGTACCACTTGTAGGCCATTAACCTTCCTCCCTGCCATGTAAAAATAGCACTCAGCCCTATTTTCTTTAGTGACACATATTACTACATGTTTTCTAGAAGTCATTTCTTGTAGTCTCCCGATAGGTGTTAAGTACACCATTGGGGTTACTGTCATGGCATCTCAAACACACCTATCAGAAATTTGAGCTCCAAGCTGATGACAAGGCCCCAAATGCTGATACAGTATATTCTCAAGTACATGTTCTTGTTCAGCAAAGTTCAGGTGATCCTTTAAAAATTCAATGAGTGGAGCGTTCTCTTACACACCTTGCATATAAAATAGGACTTTACCCAAAAACTCCTTTCTCCTTTTGTAAAAGTTGCTTTTTCTTCCACTTTCAGAAAGAAATGGAAAACACAGTGAACCCCTCAACCCTTCAGTGAATCACTTAATTCCCCAGCAAATCACTCAGTGCCCCAGGTAATCACTCAATCCTTCAGTAAATCACTCAATCCCCCATCGAATCCCTCAATCCCCCAGCGAATCACTCAATCCCCCAGCAAATCACTCAATTCCCCAGCAAATCACTCAATCCCCCAGCGAATCACTCCATCCCCCAGCGAATCACTCCATCCCCCAGTGAATCACTCAGTCCCCCAGTGAATCACTCAATCCCCCAGCGAATCACTCAATCCCCCAGTGAATCACTCAGTCCCCCAGTGAATCACTCAATCCCCCAGCGAATCACTCCATCCCTCAGGTAATCACTCAGTCCCCCAGGGAATTACTCAATCCCCCAGTGAATCACTAAATCCCTCAGCGAATCACTCCATCCCTCAGGAAATCACTCAGTCCCCCAGTGAATCACTAAATCCCTCAGCGAATCACTCCATCCCTCAGGAAATCACTCAGTCCCCCAGTGAATCACTCAATCCCCCAGCGAATCACTCAATCCTCCAGTGAATCACTCAGTTCCCCAGTGAATAACTCAATCCTCCAGCAAATCACTCAGTGCCCCAGGTAATCCCTCAATCCTCCAGTAAATCACTCAATCCCTCAGGAAATCACTCAATTCCCCAGTGAATCAATCAATCCCACAGCGAATCGCTTAATCCCCCAGCGAATCACTCAATCCCCCAGCGAATCACTCCATCCCCCAGCGAATCACTCCATCCCCCAGTGAATCACTCAGTCCCCCAGTGAATCACTCAATCCCCAAGCGAATCACTCAATCCCCCAGTGAATCACTCAGTCCCCCAGTGAATCACTCAATCCCCCAGCGAATCACTCCATCCCTCAGGTAATCACTCAGTCCCCCAGGGAATTACTCAATCCCCCTGTGAATCACTCCATCCCTCAGGAAATCACTCAATCCCCCAGTGAATCACTAAATCCCTCAGCGAATCACTCCATCCCTCAGGAAATCACTCAGTCCCCCAGTGAATCACTAAATCCCTCAGCGAATCACTCCATCCCTCAGGAAATCACTCAGTCCCCCAGTGAATCACTCAATCCCCCAGCGAGTCACTCAATCCTCCAGTGAATCACTCAGTTCCCCAGTGAATAACTCAATCCTCCAGCAAATCACTCAGTGCCCCAGGTAATCACTCAATCCTCCAGTAAATCACTCAATCCCTCAGGAAATCACTCAATTCCCCAGTGAATCAATCAATCCCACAGCGAATCGCTTAATCCCCCAGCGAATCACTCAATCCCCCAGCGAATCACTCAATCCCCCAGTGAATCACTCAGTCCCCCTGGGAATCACTCAATCCCCCTGCGTATCACTCCATCCCTCAGGAAATCACTCAGTCCCCCAGTGAATCACTCAATCCCTCAGCGAATCACTCCATCCCTCAGGAAATCACTCAATCTCCCAGTGAATCACTCAATCCCCAGTGAATCACTCAGTGCCCCAGTGAACCATTTAATCCCCCAGTGGTCATCTGTTTTATGCCTGTAAAGCAGCAGCTCAGAGAAATTTTAATTTCGTTAATGAAAATATTTTTATTGATTAAACACTATTTTAGACTAAAATACAACTAAAACTAAAACAATTAAGATGACTAAAATACGGCTAAAATTAAAATGGCATTTTATTAAGCTGTTGAAAAAAATTAAATAAGAGAAAGGCTTTTTCTAATGTAGCAGAGTCCCAGGCCCCCAGAGGCCTAATGGTGACCTCAAGAGTTAGGGAGAGCTGGCATCCTTCCTTGTAAAGGGGGTTACCAGGCATGGTGGGTGTAATGCAAGAAAAAATTTATGGGCGCCATTCACTTTTTGAATGTAAACAAGAAATTATTATTATCTCTTATCAAGAACTGTGGGTGAGCGGGTTAGGGCCAGGACACCCTTAGGTAGATGCAATGTTAGTTGGCAGACTCCGAGACACTATAGGAAGACAGCTATACAGGGAAAGGCCTCCAGCCGGATTCCACGCCTGTATACGTAGGAGCGCTGTTTCCTATGGCACTAAACTTGTAACAGTCACTAAAAGTAGTTATATATAACTCTTGGTAACACAGAACAGTCCATTTCCTATCTCACAGTATCCCACTGTAGATCTTCAATCACTGAGCTCCCAGTCTTACACTAGACTTCCAGATCCCAGTCATCACCAGATCTCCTGAGCTCTTCCACAGCTATCCCGCTGTATACTCCTTAAGTGTCACCCCCGATAACCTGCTGGGTCACTGGCTTGGCACTCGCTGAAGCTTTTCCACTTCTTCACCGTCCATGGCTGTGAGAAGACTGCTCTGGTACTTGCTCAAGCTTATTCACTTATTCACCCCGGAATAGGCCTTAGGCTTCCAGCCTAGCAGCCTGGGACGACATAACACACGTCCACCCAGACAGCTGTCCAGGTGGCACAGAACCCGATCACCTGACTCCACCCAAATAACAAAGCTCTCCCATCAGGCCAAGGGACTAAAGAAACCCCTGCCTATTGGCTGAGACACCCCATCCATTCATGATCTGTCCTTGCTATGCCCTTGTTGATCTAATGTCACCAGCCACAATGCCACCTAGTGACAGTAGAGGAAAGTGCAGCAACTGCAGAATTAGGGGGAAGTCAGTGGATCTCCTAACAATTAACCAGGACAATTACTACCTACCTAAACACCAGGGTGCTACATCAATATTTATTGTTGTAATTTATTCAGGTAATATGTGCTATAGCATTACAGCCAATAGAGTTTACCGTTTTTGGGATTTTGCACTTCTGTTTGTCAAAAATCAATATTTTTATTTGTTTATGAAACTTGATTTTATTTATCAAGACGTTATATATCTCAATGGCAAAATCTGTGTCTGTAGTGTATGTCCAAACCTTAATACCATAAATAATAATATGTTATTAGATTTTTACTCCAGGAGTATATAATATAAATTGTAGAGTAATCCTTACATAATGCATTACAATTTCACTAAACCCATTAGACCCATTAAACTAATGCCCCGCACACACGGTCGGACATTCCGATGACAAAATTTGTTGGATTTTTTCCTGATGGATTTTGCCCCAAACTTGCATACACACGGTCCCACAAAGTTGTCGGAAAATACGACCGTTCAGAACGATGTGACATATATCATCACATACGACGGATTTATAAACGGGCCAGTAGACTATAGCTTTCGTCTCGTAATTTATTCTGAGCATGGCACTTTGTCTACAGATTTGTCTACACACGATCGGAATTTAAACGATCAGATGTTGTTGTCGGAAAATTTTATATCCAGCTCTCAAACTTTGTGTGTCGGAAATTCTGACGGAAAAAGTCCGATGGAGCCACACACAATCGGAATTTCCGACAACACAATCCGATCTCACATTTTCCATCGGAAAGTCCGACCGTGTGTATGGGGCATTAAACGAAAGAAATTCAGATGACTAAAATACAATTAAAACTAAAATGGCATATTAGTCCAAAGACTGTGACTAAAACTGTGACTTTGATCCCTTCTATTCAGGGACAGCTTTTTTTCCCCCAAACTTTTCTGACCATAAAATTCCAGATCATTAATTAGATGTGATGTACGATCCATCAATTTTACAGAAACTTTATGTACATGGTATTCAAACACTGTCTGTTCTCATTAATGTTCTCTACTTTGCTGCATAGTTCATACTGGATTTTTCTTCTTTTATTGCAAAACTGGAATTTGGGAAATTGTTTCATCTGACCCAGTACTCTGTGAGATTATTACTAGCCTCGCAGTCATCGTTCCCTTTCCTTGCACAATATAAGATTAGCTGTATCCTCACTAAAGTATGAAACAGCAAATAAATGAAAACAGAAGGGCACACTGATTAATTCTTTATAACAATGGACAGAAATTTTCGTTTAGTAAAGAAAATTCTCAAATTAAGTCCATAAAAGGTATAAGGAGGAGATGATTCAGCCAGCAAGAATCTATTCAGCTTTGACATCAGCTTTAGGTGAACATACATTATACCAGCGGATTGAAAAGAAAAAAGGATCCAAGTCCCCCATTTACACACTTGATATGTGGGAGGGGGAATCCTTCCCACTGTGATATTGTATTCTGACAGTGAGGAGACCTCCGAGACATCAGAATACACTGATCAGTGCTGCCGGCTATAGCGACAACACTGATCATTTAGGAAAAACCCAATAGGGCAGTTGGACAGAAGTTGATTTGTAGATTGACTTCTGTACAACCAACCTGCCGATACATGCATTGAAATACGAGTGTACCCATTGAACCGACTGAATTTAGATCCATATATGGCTGGCTTTACTGTGGCAGCATGTAATCAGCATAAATATACAGAGGGTGATATACTAAAGGAGTGGAAAAAAGAACACCCCAGGGAAGTTGGATTCACTTTAAATACATTGGAAAACCATTTTTTCCCCTTACCTTTTAAAACAGAAGCTTTTACTGCAATACTTGCCTTATCCCTGGTGCTGAGCCTGACTCTGACTTCCAGCATTCTTATCTTCCAGGTTGAGTGATGGCCAGCATCATCCAACTCATTTCAAGTGATCTCAGGCTGTCAAGACACACCCCCTGAGGGGATGTCATCCTGCAGCCTGGAATTGTAGTACTCATGGACTGGGTAGTGCACACACATCATTACATGAGAGCTGACCCATCCAAGAGAAAGGACCACTCCCCTCCACTGTTGAGAAAAGACCGGAAAAGTGCCACTCGCCCAGGTCTGAATACTTCAATAAACAAATGGTACTTATAGAGTGCTTTTTTTAATAGATTGTTTAGTAAAATGTTGGACCCTTTTATGGTGTGTGATATATCTTTTGATTTGAATACAGGGAACTATGCTGTGCATGAATCTATCCATTGCATAGGAGGTGGCAAGGAGAGAGGGAGCGGTGCTCAGGCACCCCTACTGGATGGGCCACCCCTGGTTTAGAGCAATCTTCAGGCCGGTCACATGACTCATGGCCACTGTACAGCTCCGATGGATGGCTTCTGCAGAAGGGTCCGGAATCTCCCCCTGACATCAGCCGAAGAGGTCACATGGGCGCTCAGCCCCTACTGCAGGAGTCCTGGAAACCAGCCGACAGTCACGTGACCAACCTGAAGATCACTCTAAACAGATATTTACAAGCCTTGTTTTTATAAAAGAATAATACAGTGTGCTATACCAAGCTATAATAGAGGGGCTGGCAGTGAGCATTTATCATTTTTTATTTAACTAATATAGGGGGGGGGGGGCGAAAACAAAATACAGAACACAGAGCTGACAGGCAGGGAGGAGGAGGAGAGATGAGAGCAGAGCAGATCTGTGGATGACGGAGGGACGTAAACTGACCATGGTGCTCAGGGCTGAGCAGCCCTGGTTATCGTGGTCAGCGCAGAGAGAGGGATACAGGAAGTGGCAGGAACAGGCAGGTTCTTTACAGTTAAGAGATGAGCAAATTACACAGCACAAGCACTGTGCTATTTAATCTGCTTTAAGGGACCAGGATCTATTTATTTTTATTTTTTTGGGGGAGGGGGGGGGGGTTTAAACACTTTAAGCTTTCCTTAATTCACTTTACAAAGTGCATAGTCTATTTGCCTTTAGTAAATTAACCCCCATTGTGTGACTAGGACAGCAAAGACAGCAAGAGTTGTTTCACAGGACAGGGCCTGCATTCTTCAAAGCCCAAGACAGAGACACAGACTCTTGGCACAGTTTAATCTCTTATAAACAGTACAGGGGACTAGATGAAATGTTCCAGACCCTCTGAATAAACTTCCAAAGTTTGAAGGTGGTCTGTTCCAACTGTTTTCACTCTATGACAGGCATGTCCAAAGTCCGGCCCGTGGGCCAATTGCGGCCCGTGGCCCGGTTTTGAGCGGCCCGCCTGGTTATTTGGACATACATATCTTTTGTGGCCCCCGATGATCTCCCAGCGCCGGGGCCACAAAAGATATATATCAGCCGTCACTAAATGGCGGCCCGCGGTCCGAGTCCGGACCGAGCAGCGCTTCTGCCCGGACTGCCATGCCGCCAGTGTAGCAAGCGACAGCAATCACTGGTTTGCTGGGACCGCGGGTTTCCCCAGCAACCAGTGACGCTGCGCGCATGCGCCCGCCCCCAGCTCCTGGCCGCGTCTCTCGGAGCTGAAGAGACACGGGCAGTAGGGGTGTGACGTCACGTGTGCGCCCCGCCCCCCTGCTGCCCGCAGTTCCCGGGTCCTGGATCTCATCGCGAGGCAGCTTCAGTTGTGCCCACACTCCTGCAGTTAAGGTATGTGGGCACATTAGTTATCTATTAGTGATCAGTATTGTGCACACTGTTGGGCATATTTTAAGGGGCTTTTTTTTGTAAAGGGCACGCTGATGGGAAAATTTTATGTTAAAGGACACTCTGATGGGCACATTTTATTTTAAGGGGCACGCTGATGGATATATTTTTTATGTGCACACTGATGGGCATGTTTTGTTAAGGTGCTCCTTAACAAAATATGCCCATCGATGTGCACATTAAAAATATACCCATCAGCGTGTCCCTTAAAATAAAATGTGCCCATCAGAGTGCCCTTTAACATAAAATTTTCCCATCAACGTGCCCCTTAACATAAAATAAGGGTCACGCTGATGGGCACCTTTTATGTTAAGGGTTAATCCGATGGACAAATTTTATTTTACGGGGCACGCTGATGGGTATATTTTTAATGTGCACATCGATGGGCATATTTTGTTAAGGAGCACGCTGATGGGTACAACAAAATGTGCCCTACAAAATATGCCCATCGATGTGCACATTAAAAATATACTCATCAGCATGCCCCTTAAAATAAAAATTGTCCAACAGAATGCCTCCTAACATAATAGGTGCCCATCAGTGTGACCCTTATTTCATGTTAAGGGGCACGCTGATGGGCAGATTTTATTTTAAGAGCAACACTGATAGGTACATTTTATATTAAAAGGGGCACTTTGATGGGCAAATTTTAAGTTAAGGGGCATGTTTTGTTGTGTCCATCAGAGTGCCCCTTAATATAAAATGTGCCCATCAGCATGACACTTATTTTATGTTAAGGGAAATCCTGATGTGCACATTTTATGTTAAGGGGCACTGTGATGGGGACACCTGATGTAAAGGGGCACTGTGATGGGGACACCTGATGTAAAGGGGCACTGTGATGGGGACACCTGATGTAAAGGGGCACTGTGATGGGGACACCTGATGTAAAGGGGCACTGTGATGGGGACACCTGATGTAAAGGGGCACTGTGATGGGGACACCAGATTTAAAGGGGCACTGTGATGGGGACACCTGATTTAAAGGGGCACTGTGATGGGGACACCTGATGTAAAGGGGCACTGTGATGGGGACACCTGATGTAAAGGGGCACTGTGATGGGGACACCTGATGTAAAGGGGCACTGTGATGGGGACACCAGATTTAAAGGGGCACTGTGATGGGGACACCTGATTTAAAGGGGTACTGTGATGGGGACACCTGATTTAAAGGGGCACTGTGATGGGGACACCTGATTTAAAGGGGCACTGTGATGGGGACACCTGATTTAAAGGGGCACTGTGATGGGGACACCTGATGTAAAGGGGCACTGTGATGGGGACACCTGATTTAAAGGGACACTGTGATGGGGACACCTGATGTAAAGGGGCACTGTGATGGGGACACCTGATGTAAAGGGGCACTGTGATGGGGACACCTGATGTAAAGGGGCACTGTGATGGGGACACCTGATGTAAAGGGGCACTGTGATGGGGACACCTGATTTAAAGGGGCACTGTGATGGGGACACCTGATTTAAAGAAGCACTGTGATGGGGACACCTGATGTAAAGGGGCACTGATGGGGACACCTGATTTAAAGAAGCACTGCGATGGGGACACCTGATGTAAAGGGGCACTGTGATGGGGACACCTGATGTAAAGGGGCACTGTGATGGGGACACCTGATTTAAAGGGGCACTGTGATGGGGACACCAGATTTAACTTGATCTGGGATCACCAGATGTAACTTGACAATAAATATTGTTGAAATGCTAAGGAAATTGTACATTTCTCATGTTTTTGATAGATATACAGTTACTACAATATTTCTGAGTCGTAGCACAGACTTGAGATTCGGACCTCGGCCCAAAGAAAATTTTGGTGACCGGACCTCCTTTAATTTTAATTCATTACCCCTGATATATATGCTTCGGAAGGTACAGGGAGGACAGGACCGAGCGCCGTACACAGGAGAATTTCCTGTTTACGGGCGGCCTCTGTAATAGGAAGTCCTTCTCCTGCACTGCCATTGGACGACTTTTCTGTCCATCAAAGGAGGCGGGACTTTCTATTAAAGAAGCCGCCGTGTAAACAGGAGATTCTCCTTTGGCGCTCGTCAGTGCATTCCTGGCAATGGTGCTGTGTTCCTGGCAATGGTGCTGTGTTCCTGGCAATGGTGCTGTGTTCTTGGCAATGGTGCTGCGTTCCTGGCAATGGTGCTGCGTTCCTGGCAATGGTGCTGCGTTCCTGGCAATGGTGAGTCATTCCTGGCAATGGTGAGTCATTCCTGGCAATGGTGCTGCATTCCTGGCAATGGTGAGTCATTCCTGGCAATGGTGCTGCATTCCTGGCAATGGTGCTGCATTCCTGGCAATGGTGAGGCATTTGGGGAGGCATTCCTGGCAATGGTGAGGCATTTGGGGAGGCATTCCTGGCAATGGTGCTGCGTCCCAGGCAATGGTGCTGCGTCCCTGGCAATGGTGCTGCGTCCCTGGCAATGGTGCTGCGTCCCTGGCAATGGTGAATCATTCCTGGCAATGGTGAGGCATTTGGGGAGGCATTCCTGGCAATGGTGCTGCGTCCCTGGCAATGGTGCTGCGTCCCTGGCAATGGTGCTGCGTTCCTGGCAATGGTGAGTCATTCCTGGCAATGGTGCTGCATTCCTGGCAATGGTGAGGCATTTGGGGAGGCATTCCTGGCAATGGTGAGGCATTTGGGGAGGCATTCCTGGCAATGGTGAGGCATTTGGGGAGGCATTCCTGGCAATGGTGCTGTGTCCCAGGCAATGGTGCTGTGTCCCTGGCAATGGTGCTGTGTCCCTGGCAATGGTGCTGTGTCCCTGGCAATGGTGCTGTGTCCCTGGCAATGGTGGGGGAATTCCTGGCTATGGTGGGGGAATTCCTGGCTATGGTGGGGGCATTCCTGGCTATGGTGGGGGCATTCCTTGCTATGGGGGGGCATTCCTGGCTATGGGGGGGCATTCCTGGCTATGGGGGGGCATTCCTGGCTATGGTGGGGGCATTCCTGGCTGTGGTGGGTGTGTTCCTGGCAAAGGTGGGTCTGCAGATGTGCACTGATTAGGCTGCATTGGTGGGCACTGACCATTATTTTGCTTCACAGTTCTTTATTTAAACATTTTTTTTTCCTGAAACTTCCCTCTTACAGTGAAGGTGTGTGTTATACGCCAATTAATACAGTATGTACAAATACGCCCAAGCTCATTTCTTCCCACACACAGCCACAAAGGCAAGAGAATTCTTGTTGGGCAGTGTATTAGTGCTCGAACGAACACACTTAGACCGAATTTTAACGATTCAAAGAATGTCAGGCAAAATGGTCGGCCCTCGCGCATGTTCACTTCATCAAATCCGGCCCTCTTTGAAAAAAGTTTGGACACCCCTGCTCTATGACATGTCATGCCAATGTACTTTCCCAATGATTCTAGCAGTGTGATATCATGTGAGGACACCGCAAGCACGACTCACAGATTATATAAGTGGCTTTTTTTATAGTTACTCCTTTCTTTAATGTGAATAATCAATGAGAATTCGATTCATTCTTGAAAATCACTCACCGTTTTATAATTCTATTTTATATTTATGAATCCTTTTAAATGTACCCTTCAGTTCAGTGCATTAGCTGATGCATGCATGCATCGTTATATAAAAGAGAAGCAGACACAATTTGACTACTTATCTGTGCTGCAGGATCAAATTGCCTAGAGAAAAATACAGAGCTCTCAGAATTGTGCCAGGACTAATTTGATAATGGAATCTCAGTAATCAGAAACCACAGCTAAAGTTTTCCATACACTGTGTCACAGCTGTAAGGTGAAGCTGGAAAGCTGTCCCATTACAAAAAGGTGGTGATTATGGTGTAAAATTAAATAGTGTTTTACTCAGATATCAGTTGTCTTGAAAGAATCTGGTTGGTTGCTTATTGTATTTTTTCTGGTACAACACAAAAGTTATTTTTTTACTCATTTGTTTTGTGTCTATCATTGGGCTTGACTTACCAAAGAAAGTGCTGTTAACTACTAAATTGAATGTTACCAATTAAGTAAACTGAGAATGATCATCGATGAGGTACGTTAAAATGGTTCTAAAATCTTACGGTTTTTTTACCATAATGCATTCCATGCATTAAGGTAAACAATCTTCTGTGCTGCAGGATCCCCCCCCCCCCCCCCCATACCCACCTGAGCCCTATCTCAATCCACCAATGTGCACGAAAGCAGCGACTCTCTGCAGGTTTAGAGCAGCAGGAACCATTGGCTCCCTCTGCTATAATTCAAATTCTGTGATGAGGGATTGGGCAGAAGTGCTGAGCCGCCCTTTCTGTGTCAATAAACAAAGACAGGGTTGCTCGGGAGCAAGCCCACATGAGTGCCCACATAGAAAGAGGCATGGGGGCACTCGCCAAAGAGGAGAAGCTGGTGTAGTGCTGGTCGGGGACTCCAAAAGAGAATCGGGACTGTGCAAACCCATTGAACAAAGCAGGTAAATATAACATGTTAATAGTTTCAATCAAATAAAAAGCTTAAAGCTTAAATATCACCTTAATGGAATACCTTTTACACACACAAACAGTAGCCGCCCCCATGTGTTTTAATGGAAACATACATTGTTCACAGCATCAGCTGTAGCAACACTGACCTTGGAGCTATGCCATTGACACTCGCTGTCAAGTCCACATAGGGATGTAACAGAGTTTTAAAATGCTGTAGCCCTTACATCAGCAAACATTCTTTAATTTCTGATTTAAACCATTCACCAATTCAGCATAATGCTTTTTAAATGTAGTTTTTTTTTTAAATAAAAGAAAAAAAGTGCAACCAAAAAAATGAAAAGATATTGCAAAACAGTGCAAGTTAAAAAAAATAGTCAAAGAGAAGGCTTAAAAAATTAAAAGTCAGCAGCTACAAATACAAATATATGGACACTTAGTGTCGGTTCACACTGAGGCAGCACGACTTGCAGTGCGACTGCCTCAGGCGACCTGGACACGACAGCTGCGGCGACTTGCAAAACAACTTCTCTATAGAAGTCAATGCAAGTCGCCTGAAGTCCCCCCCAAATTCATACAGGAACCTTTTTCTAAGTCGGAGCGGCTTGTGTCGCTCTGATTAGAACGATTCCATTGTACAGAATGGGACACGACTTGTCAGGCGGCTAAGTCGCCTGACAAGTCGTCCCAGTGTGAACTGGCACTTACCTGTCCAGGGAGCCCGCAATGTCGGCACCCCAGCTGCCACCCAGTCGCCACCATTCCTGGTAAGGGAACCCAGCAGTGAAGCCATCTGGCTTCACAGCTGGTTCCCTACTGTGCATGCGTGAAGTGTGCTGCATTTTCCAATTGGTCCAGCAGCGGAGGAAGGAGGAGGGGGGAGAACTTTTGAGAGACCTGGCCATGGCCCTCTCTCCCAGAAGTGGGGAACGGTACCTGTCAAAAACAGGTCCCAGTTCCCCCCCTCAACGGTGCCACGTGTGGCACCAGATAAACAGAAGTTTGAGTGGAACTCCACTTTAACAATGTTCACCTGATATTTGGTTTAATGCAGAGTCCAATACGCTTGCAGAGTAGTAAAATCTGATATAGTAGAATCACTGGCTCACATTAGGATTCCTTCATGGTCCCATGGTAATCAAAAGGGCTGAGCTGCCAATTGTAGCCATCTTTTCAGGTCACTGAAGATGGCATTTACAGAATTAGTGTAACCAATCCATGGGCCTGAAGGGTGTGCTGCAGGGGTGTCGAAAAATGTTATGATGCTCCAGCAAACACTCACTTAATATCAGTCATCATAACTATATGTATATTTCCATTGACCATGTTTTACAATCTAACAACCAACTTATTATTGAACTGAATTATATTATGATTTGTTAAACACCAAACATGATATAGATCTTATGCATATTCTTCTTAAGTGATGTGTCCCAACGACCTTCTGCACTTTGTACCATAGGTGTGTTTGGTGTCAAACTGATTATTTTCTTATACATTAGTGTAAAAATGTGTTTTAAATGTTGCTTCATCATAGCAATTATGGATTATGTATAGAGTTTGGTCCTGGCAGTTTCATTCCAGGTCAAATATCAAGCTCATAGATGTATTTGCTCTATACTGTTTAATGACAGGTTTTCAATAGCTATGAGCAGGCTTTGGCTTACTAAAGGTATGTGACGATCTGGTTTGCTTGTAGCTTGGAATGTTTTAATGAGATTTATGGTGACTCTGCTTTTTGCTAAATGTTTCCTAAGCTGGCTGTGTTTTTTTCAAGGGTGTTTTAGACTGGTCTGAAGCTTGTTAAAGTTCTCACCTTCTCTGCTTGTGCCACTGTGTCCTAAATCTGAACTGTGTTCTAGTTGGAAGCTATATGAAGTATCTCACCGGTCTCTCTGGTTGTCCATCCCAGGCACAAAAAATAAACTTGACTGTTTTTGTCACTGACATGGGAATTTTGGTAAAATTAGGGTGGCACTGCGATCAGTATGACTTCTCCCTACTCAGTTTGGGGTTAGTTAGACCTCATTATCATCATAAACGGCAAAACCATGTCTGTTATAAAGTATAAACAATTTTTGTTAAAATAATGGTTAATATATGGTTGTAGGTTTTATATTATTCCTTATCTTTTATTTATCTAGACCCATTGGTCATGATTCCCAGATGCAGTGCTGGCAAAGGAAAAAAGATGGAAAAGAGCATTTAAAAGTATTTATTTTATGCATGTTGGTAATTTTTTTAAACTCTTTTAAACAGTGTTGTCATTGAGCTATAGAGACTTTGATTTGTAGTTGTGTTGCTATTACTAGACACAGAGTTGCAAACGATGGTCTATGAAGTGAATTTATAGTATTGATTTTAGGCACTGTATGTACTTAGTGTTAGCTTTGTCCAGTTTTATGAAGCATGTGTTTGTGTTTAGATCTATGTCTTTATGAAACTGTACTACACTATATTGCCAAAAGTATTGGGACACCTGCCTTTACATACACATGAACTTTAATGGCATCCCAATCTTAGTCTTAAGGGTTCAATATTGAGTTGCCCCCCCCCTTTGCAGCTATAACATCTTCAACTCTTCTGGGAAGGCTGTCCACAAGGTTTAGGAGTGTGTCTATGGGAATGTTTGACCATTCTTCCAGAAGAGCATTTGTGAGGTCAGGCACTGATATTGGACGAGAAGGCCTGTCTCACAGTCTCTGCTCTAATTCATTGCAAAGGTTTTCTATTGGGTTTAGGTCAGTCAAGTTCCTCCACCCCAAACTCACTTATCCATTTTTTTATGGACCTTGCTTTGTGCACTGGTGCGGAGTCACGTTGGAACAGAAAGGGGCCTGGCCTGCACAGAGTCCTGACCTTAACCTGAACACTTTGGGATGAATTAGAGAGGAGACTGCGAGCCAGGTCTTCTCGTCCACATCTGTGCCTGACCTCACAAATGCGCTTCTGGAAGAATGGTCAAACATTCCCATAGACACACAAAAGAAAAGGTCTCGCAAGCTACCTAATAAAATCTCCTCTATCACTCAGTGATAGATAGATAGCTGCTAGCACTAATCACATCCCATACTATCGTATAATAGCCAAATAGTAATAAATCATGTGCTGTGCTACCTCCCAACTAGTCTGCTAAATCAGTAGTAGATACATTAAGGAGGTTATTTAGGAAAGGCAAATCCACTTTGCACTGCAAGTGCACTTGGAAGTGCAGTCGCTCTAAATCTGAGGGGTAGATCTGAAATGAGGGGAAGCTCTGCTGATTTTATCATCATATGTGCAAGCTAAAATGCTGTTTTTTATTTTCCTTGCATGCCCCCCTCAGATCTACAGCGACTGCACTTCCAAGTGCACTTTCGGTGCAAAGTGGATTTTCCTTTAGTAAATAACCCCCTAATACTGTAGTGATATAAATGTGACTAGTGTCACCATACAAAATTCCACTTAAATAGTGAATAAACGCACATATCCTTAAAATGTATACACATATAACTTATATAGTAACATGCAAGTGATCATAAAGTGCTCTAGTGCATATAAATCCGTGATAGCCTGATCACACAGAATCAGTTCAAAAATAATATAAAGTCCATATAAAAAAGATAAATAAACAAATGTGACTTGATTGGTTACCGTGATCATGCAGATCATTGGCAGTGATCTCACTCAGGTGCTCCCCACTCTTAGGTAATGGACGCTCACCTCGGAACGTGTGACCTCAATGGAATGTCTATATCGGCCTGGCCCTGTGATAATTGCAATCACAGCATCAAGAATAAAACATAAGAAGTTTTATATTTCCTTACGTCATTTGATAATAAAAGTGTATCTAAAACCATTGTTTTTTAAATATTCACTAGCGAAGAGAACAGTTAAACCCCCTTTCAAGCTGTCTGTCTCATACTGGGTGAATGAAACTTTCAACTTAAAGCCGAGTTCCAGCCACAAATTTTAATTTTTTTAAAAGTCAGCAGCTACAAACACTGTAACTACTGACTTTTAATAAAGACACTTACCTGTCCAGGGAGCCCGCAATGTCGGCCCCCCGAGGCTGATCCATCCATCAGATCGGGTGCAGGCGCAGCCATTCCAACTAAGAAAAAAACAGCAGTGGAGCCTTCAGGTTTCCTACTGCGCATTTGTGAGTCGTGCAACGCTTCCTGAATGGCCCCGTCATCTTCTGGGTCACACAAAGGTCCCAGAAGGGAGCGAGGGAGAAGAGGACGTGACGCACTGGGCTGCGGTGAGGCTGGGGCGGAAGTACACAAGGTACATGATAAAAGGTATGTAAAAAAAAAAATAATAATTATCCAAAATCGAGTGGTGGAGGAGTTGTCATTCCTTTAAGACAAAGTTGTAAAAGTTGGTGGAAATTTAAAGAGGTGTCCCCATTGGAGGTTTCTCTCATATCTTTTTCTCTGATGACAGCTCAAAGTATTTGGATTTCTTCTCATGTTCTGTCTTGATGACAATGGTCACCAGAAAAAATAGAGGGGTGAATCTAGCAGCAATAAAAACTTTAAGGAAAGTGGAAAAATAGCGTTGGACCCATAAGGTTATCTTATTGGTTTTGTTAAAGTACTGATGATGATGTAAATAATCTGGCTTCCCAAGGCGGCTTCTACACTCCAGAAGATCTCATCAGTCTCCTTGGTTTACAGTGTAGAGTATCAAAAATGTGACCTGAAGTACCACACCACCACTACTAATAGATCTGGATACTACTTTATCCCAATAAAAATCAAGAGGAAAACCCAGAAAGGACCCAACATGTTTCAAGGATCCAAAAATGTCCCCTTCACCAGGGGCATAATTTAACAGAATGTGAATGAACTAGAAGTGAGCTGGACCTAGTTATTTCTTCCAGTGTAAATACAATGCCTTGAAAAAGTATTCATACCCATTGAAATTTTCCACATTTTGTCATGTTACAACCAAAAACGTAAATGTATTTTATTGGGATTTTATGTGATAGACCAACAAAAAGTGGCACAAAATTGTGAAGTGGAAGGAAAATGATAAATGGTTTTAATTTTTTTATATCTAAAACGTGTGGGGTGCATTTGAATTCAACCCTCTTTATTCTGATACCCCTAACTAAAATCTAGTGGAAACAATTGCCAAGTCACCTAAATAATAGTAAATAGAAATTTAATAGATGATTTATCTTACTATAGATACAGCTATTAAACCTCAGAGGTTCGTTAGAGAACCTTGGTGAACAAACAGCATCATGAAGGCCAAGGAACACACCAGACAGGTCAGGGATAAAGTTGCAGAGAAAGCAGGGTTGAGTTTTAAAAAAATATCCCAAGCTTTGAACATCTCACGGAGCACTGTTGAATCCATCATCCAAAAATGAAAAGAGTATGGCACAACTGCATAACTACCAAGACATGGTTGTCCACCTAAACTGCCAGGCTAGGCTTGGAGAGCATATTCATTCATATTCAGCATTATTCATTTTAACTCTGGAGGAGCTGCAGAGATCCACAGCTCACTATTGGCGCTATATAAATCATGAATAATAATACTAATAAAAGCAAAATGCTATCTGTGGCAGAAAACTAACACTGCACATCACCCTGAGCACGGCACACACACAGTGAAACATGGTGATGGCAGCATTCTGTTGTGTGGAAGCTTTTATTCAGCAGGGACAAAGCAGCTGGTCAGAGCTAATGGGAAGATAGAAGGAGCCAAATACAGGGCAATCTGTTACAGTCTGCAAAAGATTTGAGCCTGGGGCGGAGGTTCACCTTCCAGCAGGACAACTCTAAACATACAGCTGGAGCTACAATGGAATGTTATAGATAAAAGGATTTTATGTGTTAGAATGGCCCAGTCAAAGTCCTGACCTAAATCCAATTGAGAATCTGTGGCAAGACTTGAAAATTGCTGTTTACAGAAGCTCTCCATCCAATCTGACAGAGCTTGAGCTGTTTTGCAAAGAAGAATGGACAAAAACATCACTCTCTAGATGTGCAAAGCTGGTGGAGACATCCCCAAAAAGACTTGCAGCTGTAATTGCACCAAAAAGTGGTTCTACAAAGTATTGACTCATGCACTTCACACTTTTCAGATATTTATTTTTAAAATAAATTGAAAAGCATTTATCATTTTCCTTCAACTTCACAATTATGTGCCACTTTTTGTTGGTCTATTACATAAAATCCCAATAAAATATATTTAAATTTTTTTGGTTGTAACATGACAAAACTTGGAAAATTTCAAGGGACGGGAATACTTTTTCAAAGCACTCTACAAACACAGCCCTTGTCAGTAGCTTTTTGGCAGAAAATGGTTTTTGAAACCCCAAAATGTGTTGACTACTCTTTGGATTGTGCCCATGAATTTTATTGGAATAAAGTCTCTGGAAGAAGTGTTATGTTTCAGTTTGTTTTCTTTTCTGTTAAAGCAATAAAAACTTGACAAAGGATCTAACCTTTCATCCTTTATCCAAAACGAAAAATACCCTTTACATACACTTTAAAAAAAAAACAAATGTGTTTCAAATGTGGAGTTATTGGTTAGTTAAATAATATCAATTTATTATTCTAAACTGTAATTTTGCTTTGTACTATAGTTCATTATTATTGTTTATTTTAAAAATGGCATTGGCTTGCAGATGGAGACAGTAGGAGATGCTGTCAAGGTAACATTGATAGTTTCAGGGACACAGGGTATGCACATTTGCTTGGTGCAAGGCTACAGAGCATAAATGAGGACTGGAGAAAACTACTTTCTCCAGGTTTTGGTATTCGGTCATGGGGCTCTGAAGTTTGGAGATTCCAACCCTGTGTCCAGACTTTGTAAATTACCAGCAGGGTGTGTGCTCAGGTGAGCACAGCACTTATAATGAGGGTATGGGAAGACCTCATGGCTCCCAGTTGGAGACTGCTCCACACCCAGAGAGACAGGAGGTCTCCAGGAGTTAGAGAGGTTGCAGGAGGCAGCCAGAATGTGTTACTGCAAGAGGCAGTGCAACGGCCTGAGGACTAAGGCCAGAGCGGAGCTGTGAGCGCTAAAGAGAAGCCATTCACATTGATGAATCCTATGGTCTGTGTGACCAGAACAAAGAGCAGATGTACTGCTAAAGAGCCAGGTGGGCTAGCATTTTCTGTGTGTTTATTTGCTGGAGAAGAACCCCTGTGTGGGAAACCTTTATGTCACAGACTTTTATTTGCTTTTTTTAAATAAAAATGGGCTACCATGCCCTTAAATATAGTTCCCGACTGGCTTGAATCACTAACAAACGCATCGGCCATGAGAGCTAATGGTCCCCCATGTTACAAGGGGCACTCGGCTGAAAGTTGTAATTACTCTTCTGTAAGGATATACACATGACAAGCTTCCAAAATTCCAACTAAACCATGGCAAAAAGAGTGTGATCTAAATAAACTTACAGTCTAGAGCTGGTTCAGACAGTAAAAAGAGCAGTCAGATGTGTGGGCACACTCTGACCTTGAAAATATCTTTGAATCATTATGACATCAAAATGCATGTTCCAGCTCCCAAGCTTATATGTTAATATTCATGGAGGTCGAGTAACTAGTTTTCGCTGAACCTAGGCTAATCTCAGGCGAAATGGTAACTGGAAGCTTAAAAAATCCCATCCAGCTAATTGCTAACTCCCTTGAGTGCAATTGGATAGGGGTGTTTGCTTTTGTTTGTTGATACCAATAGATGTTGCTCCAACCCGGTTAAAATTATTGAGATTTGAAGACAGCCATCTGTAAGTTATATTTTTTTCCAATCAAGTTTATTAAGGTTATAAACCTTAAATATATAAGACCATACAATACAAAATAGAAAAGTACTGGTACATGAAAAACATTAGTAACATACACCGATGGTAGCTAAAGGACTTATGATATTTGGGCTATAACCAGATTCTTAAGAGTAGAGGAGACATACTCCAAAGAGGATCTGCATGACTGGAGGACACAAAAGTGGGGTTAAACTTTTCAAGTTTCCTAGAAGCTTTTGTCATAATATGAAAGTTTGCGCAGGATTTTTACACATTATGGTACTCTTAACTTGTAAAGCCCCTGCTACAGTGCTACAACGTTGGCTATTTTCCTGTTGCTGATGCTTCCATTTCTTCTCCATCTTCATCCAGTTCCAGGAGTCTTCAGCTGCCTTGATTGTCTGGGCTTGAATAATGCCACTTCCACACATGCTCATGGGAGTTCATTCATCCCAGCACTTAATTTATGTAAGTGTGACTGTCATTGTGTAATTTACAACAATCTGCTATTAGGCAGGGCGAAAAAGTCTCTGCCATAAATATCTACTAGCAATTTTTTACATTTCAGGTTTAGTCTTGCATTAAATGCTAACTTTTGTCTAGGGGTAACATATAAAAAAAGGTCTTTACTTACCTTATCCCTCACTCCCAAAGGTTTTCTCCCAACTGCATGACTGGTTGCCCCATCTGCATGACCAGTCCTTCGAAGCCAATTCTCTTTGCTGCTCCTTCATTTTCAGGGGCTCCGATACAATGCAGGAACAGCAGTTCTGCATCGTAAATAAGGACACCATGGGCCCACCCACAGCCTGGAAGGTTGGAGAAAAGAAGAGAGTGCTGGCTGCCGGAAGAGTGAGGGAAAAGGTAAGTAAAATACTATTTATGCTCCACCTAGACCATAATGACCATTTAACCCTTGCAGTGTTGGGGGAGCCCCATTGCAAGAATAAATTTGAGGTCAGCTTATATAAGATTTTAATGATTGGTTTAGAGCTAATTTAAAATGCAACTTTATTGGTGTAGCAATTATATCAGTTTTTATAGTAAAACAGAGAAGCAAGGCTACGCATAGCAATAAGGCTGGGAATAGTCGGCTTAAAGTTTGACCGTTCAGCCTGCAAGAGGCAGACAAAAAATTATTTGATTCCCCCATTCTCCTAACAGCATTGATGAAGGAATCTGCATTGTAACCGAGCACCTGTGGCACCCATGGCTGCCTGAAAACAACTGCAGTGCCACCTATGGCTTGAGATTTGGCCGATTCAGCATTCATCTGTCTAATTGTGACTCATTTATGCCCAGATTAAGAGGGCAAAGGTAAGATCTGTTGGTAAACCAGTAAAGAATGGGCCAAGAAGACTTGACAATGTATATGCAAAATTGAAGACATGAGTTTCAAGGAACTGTTTTCCACCAGACACCCCTTCTGGTCTGTACCTGAATCATCCCTCAGTTTTTAACACCAACTGATGATCTTCTACATATGTTTTTTTTGTCTTTACTGTGTTTAGTGCTTCTGACTAAATGGTTTATGGAAAGACCCCATAACCACCATGCATTCTGTAATAGCATACCAGTCAATCAGTAAAAAGGTTTGATGGGAGTTGTCACCTGATACATTTGTCCCTGTCACTCCAGAAAGTCATCTCTGTGTATAACAAATCAGCTTCATAACATCTCCGCCTGGCCTTCTGCTGGCAATATTGATGCAGGCTGCACAAGATTCAATCTCACAGAGAGAATATTACAATTCTGTGGGGGAAAGATTCCTCATTTGATTAGATTCTGCACTGTATATCTCCTTTAAAGAAATATTTCTGTAATATCTGTGTTGGTCTTTTGTTTGATTCATTGCTTGTGACAACAATTAATATACTGTCCTATACTATTACTATAACTGCAAAAAATACCGAAATAAATACAATTATTCAACACAATTGGTTTTATAGGGGAACTTTAATCAATATTTTGAACTGAAAAAGCAGAAATTATATTAGTTATTATTTTAATTACAAATGTATTTTGGGAAGGTGATATTAAGCTTTGCCTCCTCCCAAATGAACCAGCCCTTTCTCTGGCAAGCCCTGCATACTGTACATACTTATAGCCACCGCAGAGGTTAGAATTTGTTGCTGCCTATGCTATAGCCATAAAGGTTTGATCTTTTAAATAACAGTCACTAGAATGAAAAAATGGTATGTTTTTAAAATGAAAGTGGAACTTCAGTCAGAAAATTAGGTCCTGATAGCTCACTTAATGCTGGTCCTTTTGCAGGTATAGCTATGGAAAACATAAAAAATAAGTGCTTATATTGTTTAACCGCTTGTCGTCCGCCCACCGTCAAATGCACATTTGTTTATACTAAAAAGGAAAGCTTGATCCTGGGTGAAAATGCAACTAACTTCAGTCAAACTGATCTTTTCTTTCCTTGTGTTATTTTTCAATCAGATCAAACATCTATAAACAATAGATTTCTTTGTTACCTATATGATGTTCTGAACTAAAGACAGATTAGCATGGTGTACAAAATCTACCTGTAAACATATGAGGTATGAGGATGGCCATTCAATTCAGCCAGATTACAAAAAGATATCCAATCTGTGCCATATTACACTGGCTAAAGTTGCAGGGGAACAGTGAAATGCACAGATTAGCTCAAGCAGTGACCATGTCTGTACTACTCATCCTCTCTTCCTCTGATCTCCCTTCATATTAACTTAGCCTGATGATTAAGCAAAGCTCCTTAGTTCCCTGTCCTGATCATGGAAGGTGATAAATGGTTACCCTGGTGCACTCTAACATCTATGGGCAACCTCGAATTGTAGTTCCACTTTCACAGTCAAATTTGAGAAATCTCCACTATATGCACTATATATTTGTAATGTGTTTCCATGCACAGAGCATACCTAAAAATAATGTACTTATTTGGGGACACTGGACATGCTAAAAACACTCAAAAACACACCATCAAAATACATAATACATGTGTAAAACATCCAGTCCTTCTGCCCGTCGGCTGTTACCCCCCTCCACTTCCCAGCAATTCTGGTCCCTGAAAATAAAGCTGGGTGTTGCTGTGTAAATACAGCAGCTCTAACAACTGTTGCTGTCAGAAAAAGAACCGTCTGAAAAGAAACATTGTTACTTTTATCAATTAATTCAATGCTCCATGCTATGGGTCTGTTACCAAGTGCAGCTGCCACCACCATGCTTATATCCTATGAATAGGATGCAACCAAGGAAGTAAATACAATATTCCCTTCAGTGACACCATACACATGGAACTGTACAGACTTTTGTTGCAAGTATAACAAGCTTGCTACTTTTTTTTTATATATAATCTTTATTTAGAGTTTTAATCAGAACAGGTCAGCAATAAAAAACATAAAAAGAAAAAATAAAGTAAAACATAAAGCATAGAAAAAAGCAAAGTAACATCATCATCTATGACTTTGAAAGACAATGTCGTAAGTCATCGCTTTTTTTAAACCAGTGAAGTCCTCCTCCCCGACAATCGGTCCCTATGGAAACAACCCTCCCCCTTAACAGGGAGAGGGAGGAGGACCCTGTTAACTTCAAACAAAATCCTTACCAACATAGGACTCACAACATAATCATTATACTGATGACCAGAAGAATATTGAGTCAAAGTTATTGTTCACAGCATGCAAACTCGATGTTCACTCCTCGTTCACTGATTGACACGCCTGGACACCGTAGCCCTGGGTTTCACACTAAGGAGGTTTTGGTTCGCCATGACTAGTTGTTTAAATTTGGGGTCAGCCAGAGCCAGTAAGGCAGTGTCCAAGCTGGAAGAGACTGAGAGGAACTAGAGATGTGGTTTTTCCAAGATGCCCAAATAGAGTTGAACCGTTTCTGGTTACTCCTACACATAGTAAGCCATTCCCCCACGTTTCCCATCCATTCCACTCCACTACTAATGCACAAGCTTTTCCAATATATTGGAATTAGATGACTAGTCACGTTGAGAAGGTGTGGGAAAGCGGTTTGGAGGGGAGGTGGAGATGGAAATGACTCGGTAATTCACGAATGTCCACACCGAGACCATCAGAGATATGCTTACTGACCAAAAAGATCTCAGTATGAGGCATTCCCACCATACGTATGTGAAGAAGTGTTCCTCTCTGTCCACAACCCCTCCAGCACCAGCCAAAAGCCATGGGATAAATCCTAGCCAGGATCGTACCACCATGAAAGTATTTTATAGTTATTCTCTTGAGTTTTAGATTCCACTGAACTTGAGTGCATTAGGAAATATAGATGGTTCAGTTGTTCATTCGTAAACTCACACTGGAGGTCACGGTCCAAATCTTTGGTATAAAGGGGTTTAGGACTAAGCTTAGCGGCTTCTAGTAGTTTATAAAGAGCAGAGATCATGTGTGGCTGAGGGTCTTGTTCGGCCCATAGGCTTTCAAAGGGTAGCTCTAATCGGTGTGACATGATTCTGCGATGTGACAAAGTTCAAAAGCTGGCCGTAGCACCAAAAATCTAAGGGGAAACTGCTGTAACGTTCACGTAGGGTAGTAAGTGGAACCAAAATTTGTCCTTGAACAAAACATGCCAAACTGTGGATGCCATCTCTCGCCCAGGTTCTAAGAAAGGACAGCCGCTCACCAGGGAGGAACCTAGGGAATCCACCCACTGGGGCCAGCGGCGTGGTTGGGGGGGGCCAGGGCGAGATCTTTATTCAGTCTGTCCCACACCTTCAGAGTATAGGCATTCATCGGAAACACACAATCTGAAAGTCCCCTGTCCTATGTTGGAACCCACTGAGCATACGTCAGGTTCCAACTGGCTATAACTTTCTCCATTTGAACCCACAATTTAGAGCTTGTGGGGAACCTCCAGTTGAGAATATGTTGTAATACAATTGCCTGGTAATATTGGGAAATGATAGGTAGACCCAAACCCCCATTTCGCTTAGACCGCTGCAGAATCACCACGGCTAGGCATGGTTTCCTGCCACTCCACATAAACCAAATGAACAGGTTATGAAGCTCCTTAAAAAGCATGGGGGTAGCGGTATTGGCACCATCTGCAGGAGAAACAGTACACAGGCAATATTGTCATTTTAACCCAACCCATGTAAAAGTCTCTTTATTCCATGTTTTTAGGTCTAAGCTGATTTTTTTAAGTAAAGGGAGATATTTGCAGGTGTATAGGGTATCTAAGTTGTCCTTGAGATGTACACCAAGGTATCTCATGGAGTGAGACACCCAGGTGAAGGGGAAGGAACAGTGATTGTCAAGATTTCAGATTTTGCATAAGTAATTTGAAAATTAGACACCGGACTATAGGCCGATAATTCCTCCATCAGGTTTGGCAGTGAGACAATGGGGTCCACAATGTGGAAAAGGACATCGCCCGCATAAGCCGATAGCTTATGTTGCATGGCACCTACAGGAATCCCCTAGATATCCTGATTGGATCGTATATTCCGTAACAGTGGTTCCAGTACCAGAGCAAATAGTAGGGGTAAAAGTAGACACCCCTGTCTCGTGCCATTCCGCATAGGGAACATCAGGGATAAGCCCCCATTCACCCTGACCTGGGCCATGGGGGACTTGTATATCCCTGAGATCCAACTTAACATGTGTGAACCCAAACCCAACCTCACCAGCACAGCATTTAGGAAGTCCCAGTCCATGTGATCAAACGCCTTCTCATCGTCAGTTGAAAGGATCAAGTAAGGCAGCAAATGATCGCGTGTAAAGGCCCAATGAATGAGCTGGAGAGCTCTGATAGAATTGTCTCTTGCCTCCCGTCCCATTATAGATTCCGTCTTATCAGGGTGAACTATCTCAGGAAGGAGGTGTTTAAGGTGATTGGTCAGGATTTTAGCAAATAACTTAAAATCCATATTCAACAAAGAAATTAGATGGTAACTCTGCGGGAGGGTATGATCTTTGCCTTCCCTTGGGATGACTGATATGTATGCCAACGAGGCCCCTTGTGGAAAGCACCCATTCATAGCAAGAGAATTGAAAAACCTACACAAAGGGGTCTGCAGCTGGGTAAAGAATTTTGAGTAAAATGGCCTTCATGAAGCCATCGGTCCCAGGGCTCTTTCCTTCAGGAAGGGATCTTATAGTAGCCCACAATGCAGTGGGAGATATAGGAAGGCCCAAATCAACCTGCTGCTCAGGGGACAGGCTAGGAAAGCCAGAAGAGGAGAGATAGTCCTCAATGCGTGCTCTCTTCCATGTGGTCTCTGTAGGAGAAGCATTCAAATCTATATTGTAAAGGGCTGCGTAATAGTCACAAAACATTGGTGCTATTCTTGGGGTGTGCTACACAGGTTCCCCAGAAGGAGAATGTAGCTTGTGGCATGCTTGCTATTTTAATAACAAAAAATAGCTTCAAAGAGGACCTTATACTGTGGCTTTAGCCAAACAAAGCAACCTGAGGGTTCAAAGGAATATTCATGAGGATTGTCTTTAGGCTCCCTGCAACTTTTCCTTATGACCGACATCTCATACTCATGCTCAACTGGTTTACTTTATGGTTTACTTTGTGGAGGTAGCCATCTTGCTACAAGCCGTTCCTTGCTACCTCAAACCAGAGTTGTCCTTCTGGCTGGTAGGGGGTTGGCCATGAAGCAGCTGAAGATGTAGAGGAAGCACAGATTCAGAAGGTAGAATTTTAGTGTACTGATTGGGTGTCCCCAATAAAAATTTTGTTATAGGTAAGGTCCACTTTAAAGGGGCTATAGCAATTAGAAATTGTTTGCTTGTTTTATTCCAGCCATTTATATTTGTAATGAGAAATGTCAATTTGTTTATAGTCACCACCACATTTCTGACTTAAACTGCCCTGTTGAGGAAAAGCTGGAGCATTTTCCCAGCCAGTTATTGTTCCCCCTTAGAAAGGCTGGCACCCGCAGTGCTTCCTAAGCGGTTATATTAGTCTTGGGTGTAGATAGGAGATATTTCATCCTAGTTATGGGAATATTATGCTGTTTTGATACATTTTTTATCTATATGAATATTAGGCTGTTGGTGCAGTTCATGTAATCATACTAATTAAATAATGTTTATTGTGAAAATTATGTATCATTCATAATGTATATTACTATTGGGCTGATTTATTAAAGTAGTACAGAATGTTAATTTAGTTAATACAGTATAGTTACGTTCACTTTAATTACCCAAATGCATGCAACAATAGCTGTAAAAAGCAGTACCTTTGTTTGTAAATGTATGGATGATCTATGTGAATGAATCCTCAGCTGATTCATTAAAACCGATCTCCAAGCAGTAATAAAACACAAAATAATGTAGCTCTGTTTTAAGTAATACATCACTAAATGTATTTGTTAAAACAGAAGCATGTGTAAGTACCTGCATTTTACCTGGTACCAGCCTCTTGTCAGTGTCAGATTTAATACCGGCAAAAAGGGAAACTGCCCCAGGCCTCCCTACCAGAGGGAGCCCCAGACTTCCTTTATAATTATTTTGTTTTTAAATGATAAAATTCATTTAAAAAAAAATTAAAAATTAACAAAGTGTGTAGTAATTAAGTCGGCTCCTAACCAGTGGGGTTTTCCCGTGTCTTGAATACTTTGACCAGGCTTCCCATAAGTGATTATCCATTTCCCAAACCTTTCAGCCTGTGGATCCATACACGTCAAATCCTATGCACCTTTCAACGACATCCACTCACAAAAAAAGAGAGGGGACTTGCCATAATGCTTGGAAAGATTTTACAGAGAAATATTGTAGTGTGATGCTTAACTGTGACATATGACTTACCAAGTTCCAATTACCTGTGTAATGTGTATTCTTACAGTCAATATACCGGATTTATAGGCGTATAACACACTTTTACCCCCTTAAAATCAGGGGAAAATCGTGGGTGCATGTTATACGCCGATCCCCCACCAACTGTCAGCTTCTTTGCGGTTCTCGGCGGCTTTCGCCTATTTTCAGCCACACTTGGCCGTTCTCGGCGGCTGAAAATAGCCAAATGCGGCCGAAAATAACTGAAACAGCCGGAACACTGACAAGGCTGCAAATGACTGACAAGGCTGCAATGGAAGGCTGCAAATGACTGACAAGGCTGCAATGCAAGTCTGCAAATGACTGACAAGGCTGCAATGCAAGGCTGCAAATGACACTGACAAGGCTGCATTAATGGGCATTTAAATGTAAGTTTTCTTTCCTTAAACTTCCCTCCTAAAAGTTTTTTTCTTTAAAATTCCCTCCTAAACTTGGGGTTCATGTTATACGTTATGATAAATACGGTAATATAGCAAAAAATTCAGACAAGTGTCTTCTTTGGAACCTAACATTTTTATAGAACAAGATATATCATTCATTTCAGTTCATTTTTTATTTGATATATAATTACATTTCTATGTTGAGGGGCCCCTGTACTTGAAATGCCCTGGGCCCCCCAAGGTCTAAGACTGGCCATACATTATACAATTTTCTTGTTCAATTTCCTTTAAATTTACCTTCAACTATGTAGTGCAAGGGTCTGCCTGATTGCATACAAATTGAAAGTGTTCAAGTTTGACCTCATATTATATGATTTTGGTAAATCTAAAGAAAAGTTTTACAAGACAATTGTATAATGTATGGCCAGCCTTAATCCGACACTGCCTCTTCTAGTCCCTATAGAGCATAGCTCAGACTGAGGGAAGGAGAAACAGCACAGCTGCTTGCTGTGGGGGCACTGGACAGGAGGGAGGGGGCAGGATCTCCAGCCAGGGACCTGACAAGAGGAGGATCTGGGCTACTCTGGGCTACAAAACCCCTGCCCAGAGCGGGTAAGTATATCATGTTTGTTATTTTAATAGAAAAAAAAATTGACTTTACAATCACTTTAATTACTTGAGTCCTGGAGCCGCTCTGTCATGCAAAAATTAACCATTTTGTCCAATCCTTTTTTTTTTTAACGGAAGAAAATTAGGGCTTTGATCCGTTCCAAAAAATGGATGTTGGTGGAAGTGGATGTAAACGGATGTCAATGGATCATGAGCATCCATTGACACCCGTTTTTTATTGAGATGCATTGATGTCTGTTTTTCAACCGTCAACAAGGTGGATGAAAAATGGACAAACAGTCCCGCATGTGTGAAAGGGGGATTAGTATCATGTACCATGGTTAATGCTGCAGTGCTTTATGACCAGAAAAGATTGTGAATCTCTTGAATTACATGATAAAACTATATAAAGCTGCCCATACATGTGCAGGCTGAAAAGAAAAAAAAAAATCTAACAGATCCCTCCATCTATACTACATCCCCTAGTGCAGCTATTGTATTTTGCCAGCTGATCCCATTCAGCTGTCAAAATACCTGTACAGTGCCTGCTACTGATTGGATGCGTATGATGCTCAGCCAATACATTTCTGCGTGGCTTCTTCGATTTTTTCGATATAGAGATGCTGGGTGGCTGGGGGCCAGTAGCACCAGCCACTGGTGGCTTCATCAGGGATTCTCTTGGTGTATGGCCAGTTAACATCAAGCCTTAAAATGCTATCATGCTTCCACTGTTCATAAAAGAAGCAGACATTGCTATGAGAAAGAATTCAGCTGCCAACCAGCAGCTAAATGTATAGTAGCAGTGCTGGAAATAAAAGAGGTATAGATAAAACAACCTTTTCAATGGCACGGACAGATCTTAACCACCTATTGGAGTATTCTAGCACACCGCTGCTACATTCTAGCAATGTATTATTAAGTCTCGTCCCATCTTCATTCACTGCCTGTACTTTCTTCTAAAGTAGCTGCATGGTGGTTAAGTAGTGCACACGTGGTGATCAGCAAGAGATCTATTAATGGATGTCATTTAGCAGGTTTAAGGGGAAAATTAGAAAACACAATTAAGGCATCAACCCATAGGAAGCCCGCAGCTGAGGCATTAGGGAAATAATAAAAGCGCAAATTTTGGTGCCAGCCCAATAATTAGAAATCTAAAAATTGGTCTGATGGTGTAAGAGTGGATGAAAATAGGAACCCCTGTATACTTTAAGCTTCTATATGGCATTGTTCCAGTTGAGCTTCACACTGATCGATGTATTATACAGATCCAAATAGAATATAATTGCTTGCTCTCATTAACTCTGAAAGGTGCTAAGGGTTTGGTTTTTTAATGATTTCAGAGTGCTCACAATTTAGTAATGCTGAGGATCGAAAGGAAACTTGTATTGAGCAATTATGTAGGCTGCCATTGTCAACGTCTCCTTCTGAAAATAGCTGTCTGGCTGTCATGATGATATAATGACACAGTCACTGATCTAGAACAAGGGTGTATGCAGATAAGGAGATTTGACTTCACTCTTACTTTTTATTATGCATACATGTTCCAGGTCAATGAGTCAAAAATATTGAAGCCAAAGGCAGCCAGGCAGCTGGTATTCTTGGAAGCCCCTGTTTATCCTTTAGTAATAGTTTGCAAGCAAATAGTACAGGAGATGCAAGCAAACAGCTAAATACACATGTGGAATATACAGTGGCGAGTGCAAGCCACTTGCAATAGCAAGCCACTTGCTATGGGGGTACTCGTGCATGCTCGCTTCCAAGCCCTGCTCTTTGTGTCCATAAGACACACAGCCCCACCCCCTGCTCCTGTAATTGGTTCTGATTGACAGCAGCAGGAGCCAATGGCTTCTACTGCTGTATCTGAGGCAATAGGAGCAAGAGAGCTGATTTCAGAGAGAGCCTCGGCTCTCGTACACATTGCTGGATCGAGATTGGGCTCAGTAAGTATAAAAGGGAGCGAGAGGAGCTGCTTGCAGAAGTTTTTTTTATCTTACTGCATAGAATGCAGCAAGGTAAAAAAACTTTTGCCTTTACAACCACTTTAATAACCAGCACTTATCTCAGCTCCAAGCACTTGCATGAGACAAGTGCTGGTCTGAGGAATTCAGAGGGAAAGGGGGAGTGACAGCCTTCCCTTCCTCTGCATTCTGCTTGCCGTCTCTCAGTGGCATTGCTAGGGGGGCGGGGGCACCCATGCTATATGCTTTCAGAGCTGCAGTGGAGCGGAGGGAGCAAAGCACCAAGCTGTGCAGCGGAGGCTGCCTGTAGCACTCCCCCATCTTAAAGAGGAAGTAAACCCCTTCAAACCACTTTGACCTACAGGTAAGCCTAGATTAAGGCTTACCTGTAGGTCCAAGCAATATCTCCTAAACCTATATGGTTTAGGAGATATTTGCCCGAAAATGGGCACCGCTGTCTACGGCGCATGCGCCGTAGACAGCGGCGCGCAGGCGCACTAAATGCGGCAAGTCCAAGAATGGATTTGCCTAATTTGTCGACTCCCGTGCGCATGCGCGGGAGTGACGTCATCGCGGCTTCCCCGAATGGCAGCGGCGGAGCTGCGAGACGCGACTCCCGTGCGCATGCGCGGGAGCGACGTCATCGCGGCTTCGCCGCTGTCATTGTTCGGAGCTGCGAGACGCCACCAGCAAGATGGATGCGGCGGACTACAGGGATCAGCGGCGACTTCGCTGGCTCCTGTGTCAGGTAAGTGACACATAATGAGCTACTATGCGATGCATAGTAGTCCATTATGCTTTACCTTTGCAGGGAAAAAAAGAGGAAGTAAACCCATCAGGGTTTACTTCCTCTTTAAGCTGCCTGTCCCTTAGGATCTCCAATATCTCCGGAGGCAGCCAGAGTTGGTGGGCAGAGCTGGGGGTGTGGCTGCCTCTTCCACTCCTTCCACAGACTCCTTCACTCTGGCTGATCCCGCAGCTGGAGCCTGGAGGAGCAAAAAGTGAGAACACAGCAGCCCCCGGTGTCTTCATCTCGGAGCATGCTGTAAGTTACTGCACACTGTCTGTCTTTGCATAGAGTCCTAACCTGCCTATATGCCGCCCCAGCCTCCCTATGCCACCCCAGCTTGCCCTTTGCTACCGCAACCTGCCCAATGCCACCACAACCTACCCTATGCCATCGCAACCTGACCTATGCCACTGCAATCTACTTGATGCCACCGCAACCTGTTCTTTGCCACCCCAACCTGCCCTATACCACCCCAGCCTGCCCTATACCGCCCTAACCTGCCCTATACCACTCTATACCATCATTTACAGGAGCCATTTGGGGGTGTGCCCCATGACTATGCACTGCCTGCATGGCGCCAGGCAGGATAGACAGGAGGGGGGGGGGGTGACACCGTGTTTTGCCGCACTGACACCAACCCTAGTGATGCCACTGCCGTCTCTCTCTCAGGCAAGCGCTTGTAGCTGATACAAACCGTTTCCTTGCTAGCTATTTTGTCAGAAGCCCATGAAAAGGGGGGGGGGGGGGGTGAATAGATGTTCTCTGTCTGACTTCATATTAAGGTTTACAAAGCACATAGGAACTCAGGACAAAATATTTTAAAGTTATAGGTTTCTTCTTTCATTTTGTTTTAACATTTGCCTGGTGGTCAGATTTAGGTGCTTGTTCAAACCACCATGCATGGTTTAACAAGCTTTAACATGTATTTTAGATACTTTTGGATTGATATAATAAAGGAGTTGAAATGCAAAACATCTGCATGTGACTTGGTATTCCAATGCAACAGGAGTTTGCTTTTCACATGAATGGATAATTGAAGTTAATATTTACACACTTTTCTGAGTAAAGATTCTTAATTCAGGAAATCAGCCTCCTTGTATTTTGGAAAAACTTCAAGTGAATTATTATTATTATTTCAGGTACTTGTATAGCGCCGTCAATTTACGCAGCACTTTACATATATTGACTTAAATGACAAACTGGGTCAATGCAACCAAAATGCAGCATGCAAGACTTTTATATAATACACTACAACCCAACAAGATCATCACAACAGATTCTACCAAAAAGAATTATTTTTCTTATGACTACACACTTGCCTATTTTGGAAGACAAATGCATGAGGTGTGTGTAGTCTGAATGTATGTCCAGCATGCTTACTGGGTGGCAGCATCTTATGTCATGTTCCCATCTTCCCAAAAAACTGTCACTGCCTTCATATGCAGAACAGGACCTATTCTGCAACCATGTGTACATAAAAGATTAACACAAAGATTATTTCCTGTTATGTTTGGGAATACAGATGATCTCAAAGAGTTTCCTGAATGGGCTGCCATGTTCATTACACTGACACTGCATCTGATATCGCTCTTGGCATAAAATAGACTGCCATTTTACTCTGGACTGTAAATATACAGCAGGGGTGTCCAAACTTTTTTCAAAGAGTGCCAGATTTGATGAAGTGAAAATGCGTGAGGGCCAACCATTTTGCCTGACATTCTTTAAACCATTAAAATTAATTGCAAATTAACTAATACACTGCCCAACAAGAATTCTCTTGCCTATGTGACTGTGTGTGGTGAAGAGTCTAAGGATGAGCTTAGGCGTGTTATTTGGATAAACTGCATTTATCGGCGTATAACATGCACTGGAGTATAACACACACCTTCACTTTAAGAGGGAAGTTTCAGGAAAAAGACGACATTTTTAATAAAGAACTGTGAAGCAAAACAAGGGTCAGTGCCCATCAATGCAGCCTAATCAGTGCCCATCTACAGCCTCACCGTTGTCATTAAAGCAGCCTCACCGTTGCCATAAATGCAGCCTCACCATTGCCATGAATGCAGCCTCACTATTGATATGAATGCAGCCTCACCATTGACATGAATGTAGCCTCACAAGTGCCATGAATGCAGCCTCACCATTGCCATGAATGCAACCTCTGAATGCAGCCTCACCATTTCCATGAATGCAGCCTCACCATTGATATGAAAGCAGCCTCACCATTGATATGAATGCAGCCTCGCCATTGACATGAATGCAGCCTCACAAGTGCCATGAATGCAGCCTCACCATTGCCATGAATGCAACCTCTGAATGCAGCCTCATCATTGCCATGAATGCAGCCTCTGAATGCAGCTTTACCATTGCCATAAATGCAGCCTCACCATTGCTATCAGTGCAGCCTGATCCATGCGCATCTACAGCCTCGGAGGTGACAGGGAGGGGGCGGGACGAGCACTAACAGATTACATACAGGAGAATCTCCTGTTTACTCAGTGACCTCTTTACTACAAAGTCCCATCTCCTATGATAAAAAGAACAGTCGTCCAATGCCAGCCCAGTAGACGGGTCTTCCTATTACAGAGGCAGCCGAGTAAACAGGAGATTCTCCTGAATATAATCTGACGGCACTCGTCTCGCCTCCTCCCTGTCCCCTCTGAGGAACAATAAATACAGTGTATATCTTTTGCCCCCCCCCAACGCATCCCAGAGCGTCGATTCGTGGGGGGCTACAAAAGATTTATATATCCAAATTACCAGTGGGACCATATGAAATCGGACCATGGGCTGCAATTGGCCCGTGGGCTGGACTTTGGACATGCCTGATATGTAGTATCTCACAAAAGTGAGTACACCCCTCACATTTTTGTAAATATTTTATTATATCTTTTCATGTGACAACAGTGAAGAAATTATACTTTGCTACAATGTAAAGTAGTGAGTGTACATCTTGTATAACAGGGTAAATTTGCTGTCCCCTCAAAATAACTCAACACACAGACATTAATGTCTAAATCACTGACAGCAAAAGTGAGTACACCCCTAAGTGAAAATATCCAAATTAGCCATTTTCCCTCACTGATGTCATCTAACTCTTTAGTGTTACAAATTCTCAGGTGTGAATGTGGAGCAATTGTTTTAAACCACTAATACTGGTCACTGGATGTTCAACATGGCACTTCATGGCAAAGAACTCTCTGAGGATCTGAAAAAAGAATGGTTGCTCTACATAAAGATGGCCTAGGCTATAGGACGATTGCTAAGACCCTGAAACTGAGCTGCAGCACTGTGGCCAAGAACATACAGCGGTTTAACAGGACAGGTTCCACTCAGAACAGGGCTTGCCATGGTCGACCATAGAAGTTAAGTGCACATCCTCAGTGTCATATCCAGAGGTTGTCTTTGGGAAATAGACGTATGAGTGCTGCCAGCATTGTTGTAGAGGTTAAAGGGGTGGTCAGCCTGTCAGTGCTCAGACCATACGCCACATGCTGCATCAAATTGGTCTGTATGGCTGTCATCCCGGAAGGAAGCCTCTTCTAAAGATGATGTGCAAGAAAGCCCACAAACAGTTTGCTGAAGACAAGCAGACTAAGGACATGGATTACTGAAACCATGTCCTGTGGTCTGAGGAGACCAAGATAAACTTATTTGGTTCAGATGGTTTCAAGCGTGTGTGGCGGCAACCAGGTAAGGAGTACAAAGACATGTGTGCCTTGCCTACGGTCAAGCATGGTGGTGGGAGTGTCATGGTCTGGGGCTGCATGAATGCTGCCAGCACTGGAGAGCTACAGTTCATTGGGGGAACCATAAATGCCAACATGTACTGTGACATACTGAAACAGAGCATGATCCCCTCCCTTCAGAGATTGTGCCGCTGGGCAGTATTCCAACATAACGGCCCCAAACACACCCCCAAGACGACCACTACCTTGCTAAAGAAGCGTAAAGGTGATGGACTGGCCAAGCATGTCTCCAGACCTAAACCCTATTTAGCATCTGTGAGGCATCCTCAAATGGAAGGTGGAGGAGTGCAAGGTCTCTAACATCCACCAGATCTATGATGTCACCGTGTGGGAGTGGAAGAGGACTCCAGTTGGCAACCTGTGAAGCTCTGGTGAACTCCATGCCTAAGAGGGTTAAGGCAGTGCTGGAAAATAATGGTGGTCACACAAAATATTGACACTTTCGGCCCATTTTGGACATTTTTACTTAGGGGTGTACTCACTTTTGTTACATAGTAGGTGAGGTTGAAAAAATACACAAGTCCATTAAGTCCAGCCTATATGTGTGATTTTATGTCAGTATTAGATTGTATATCTGTATGTTGTGGTCATTCAGGTATTTAACTAAGCCCTTGTACACACGGTCGGAGATTCCGACAACCAAATCTGTCGGATTTTGTCTGTCGGATTTTGTCCGACTGATTTTGTCCGAAACTGTTGCATACACACGGTCAGACAAAGTTGTCGGAAAATCCGACGTGATTACGTTATTTTGTTACGAAGGGACTACGTTCACGCTAGTAGCTAATAGCTTTGGTGTAGGAATTTGATCTGGATACTCCGACGGAAACAGTCCGATGTAGACCACACACAGTCGGAATATCCGACAAAACGGTCTGATTGGACACATTCCGTCTGAATCTCCGACCGTGTGTACAAGGGCTAATAGTTTCTTAACACTATCGATGCTTCCACCGCCTGTGGAAGGGAATTCCACATCTTTGCCACTCTTACAGTAAAGAACCCTCTACACAGTTTAGGGTTAAATCTCTTTTCTTCTAATTTTAATGAGTACCCATCTGTCTTATTGAACTCCCTTCTGCTGAAAAGTTGTATCCCTATTGTGGGGTCACCAGTACAGTATTTGTAAATTGAAATCATATCCCCTCTCAAGCGTCTCTTCCCTATCCTCCAGGTCGTTTATTAACAAAATAAATAGGATTGGTCCCAGCACAGAACCCTGTGGGACCCCACTACCCACCCCTGACCATTCAGAGTATTCCCCATTTATCACCACCCTCTGAACTCGCCCTTGTAGCCAGTTTTCAATCCATGTACTCACCCTATGATCCATGCCAATGGACCTTATTTTGTACAGTAAACGTTTATGGGGAACTGTGTCAAATGCTTTTTCAAACATTGCAGTTTTGGTTACTGAAGCCCCCCGATTCCCTCGTGAAGAATGAGGAGAAGCATAAACTCAATACCTTTTCCATCTCCCCATCCTTTGTAGCCAGATGCCCTTCCTCGTTCTTTATGGAGCCAATATGGTCTGTCCTCCCTTTTTTACTGTTTACATATGTAGTACTGACCCCTGAAGGAGCTGCTAATTTTAATTCTTTTAGGTCTACCGTTAGCTCACTGTTCCACCATGCCAGTCATAGGGGTCCCATTGGAAAGTTGTTCACAGACATTAGCTCCAAACACTTAGTCTTTGTTTCCCAAAGCTTTTATTAACAAAATCAAATAGAGCAATGGAGGATTAGGGGAGATTCAGGTACCTTGCATTGCGAATCACGGGTACTTCTTTGATCCAAAGGACAACAACTTCCACAAGCTGAATCTAGCAATCACCGGATAGACCTCTCTCACTGACCTAGCAGTCAGTACGATGCTCGGTCATAGTCACTGCAACAGACTTGAAGAGTACAGTAGAATCGTTGCACAATCCTCTGCCACAGTATTGTGTAACCAATAACTTTTGCAAAGTCAAAGTACAGTCACACGTTACCAGTTTCTTTCAGCCAAGCCGGCAATACTGTGAGGTGGATGAGATGCATCCTCCAATTGAGTCTCTAGGCTCTTCTTGAGATACCAGCCTCATTGCTTGGTCCTCTCTGAGAAAAGTCCTCCATGGTTTCTCCAATTGCTTGGCTTCTCCCCGCAGGCAAGACAGCACAGGACCACCCCTGGGCCTACCTTCAGTGACGAGGCCTTGGGCCAGCCGAGTCCGAACTACTACGGCACACCTTAGGCCAGGAGGGCCTTTAGGTCGGAGAGACCTGGACAACAATGTCTGTCCCTTAGGTACCCTCTCCCAGAATGCACAGGGGGTAAGCCACTCCCAATAGGCTGTTTCTGGGCAAAGAGGTATTCAATACACCCAGCCTGTTGCATTTCCAACCCTGACCGATGATGAGAGCTTCCCCCCAAGTGGAAAACAACACAACCCAGCTGAACTGGAACAGAAACCAGAAATTTAACACAATCAGTCTGAGCTAAACTACAGCTCAGACAAACCTAAATTTACACCTATAGCGTCTGCCCATTACGACCAGAGCGCTACACATACTTAAAGGATTCCTTGGGATTTTTTTGCTCCTCTCCGCTATGTGTCTTTCGTGTTCTATCTTAGCCACCCTAATTGTACCCTATTTCTTGTTGCATTCTTAATAAAATCTGAATGCTGATGATAATCCCTCAACCTTGTATTTTTGAAGGCCTTCTCTTTTGCTTTTATATGCATTTTTACAATGGAGTTAAGCCATCCAGGCTCTTTTAAATGTATTACCCAATGGGATGCACTGGCTAATGCCCTTATTTAATATGCTCTTAAAGCTAATCCATCTCTTCTCCTTGTTCTTTTATCCTAAGATTTTATCCCAGTTTATGTTTTCTAGCAAGGTTCGTCATTTAGGGAAGTTGGCTCTTTTGAAATTCAGTGTCTTTGTATTTCCCTTATGTTTCCTATTTGTGTGATTTATACAGAAGCCAATTGACCTGTGATCGCTGTTTCCTAAATTGCCCCACATTTCCACATCCGTGATCAGGTCTGTATTGTTGGTAATCAGTAGATCTAGTAACGCTTTATTTCTAGTTGGTGCGTCTCCCATCTGACCTATGAAATTGTCATGCAAGAAATTGAGGAACTGGCGAGCCTTATGCCACGTACACACGACCAGACTTATGTCTGACAGACTTCCGAAGGAGTTCTGCCGGAGTTCCGACAGAGTTCTGACGGACTTTTCGAATGAGCGGACTTGGCCACACACAATCACACCAAACTCAGACGGATTCGAACGTGATGACGTATGACTGGACTCGAATAAGGAAGTTCATAGCCAGTAGCCAATAGCTGCCCTAGCGTCGGTTTTAGTCCGTCGGAATAGCATACACACGAGCGAATTTTTCGGTAGGAACTGGGTCCGGCGGAGTTCCGTCGGAAAAATTTGAAGCATGTTCCATTTTCTAAAGTCTGTCAGACTTTTGCGAATCAAAAGTCCGTTGTAGCCCACACACGATCGAAAAGTCTGACGGAATCATTCCGTCAGGCCGCGTACACATGGGCGGATTGTCTGCCCAACTAAGTTCGTCAGACAATCCGACAGACAGTCCGTTCAACTTTTGAATGAACGGACTTGACCACACACGATGAACAGACAGTCCGCTGAAAACTTGCGCGATGATGTGTACAGCACGTACGACGGGACTAGAAAAACGACGTCCAATACACTGCAATGCAACCTTCGGCCGTGTAAATCCTTTCTGAGCATGCGCCATACTTAGTCCGTCCAACTTGCCTACACACGAGCGGACTGTCCGCTGAAACCAAGTTTGGACGGACAAAACCAAGTTTGGACGGACAAAATTACGGAAATTCCGAAAGACAAAGTCCGTCAGACTGTTCGCTGAAAAAGTCAGCTGAAGCCCACACATGAGCGGATTGTCCGCTGAAACACGGTTCAGCGGACTAAGTTGGGCAGACAATCCGCCCGTGTGTACGCGGCCTCAGACTTTGGATGTTGAAAAGTCCGCTCGTGTGTACGGGGCTTTAGACTAATGCGTGGTCCCCTCCACCCAGTTTATGTCTGGATAATTAAAATCCGGCATTATGATAACACTTCCCATCTTTGCTGCTAATCCAAATTGTGATAGGGGGTCCGTCTCCCCCTCCTCAATCAGGTCAGGTTGTTGCCAGCAGTTTAGACATTAATGGATATGTGTTGAGTTATTTTGAGGGGCAGCAAATTTACACTGTTATACAAGCTGTACACTCAATACTTTACATTGTAGCAAAGTATCATTTCTAAAGTGTTGTCACATAAAAAGATATAGAAAAGAATAAAATATTTACAAAAATCTGAGGGGTGTACTCACTTTTGTGAGATACTGTATATTAAAAAAACTCTGTCTGAGACAATTCGCTTTAGCTGGCTCAACATATTACAATGTACAACACAAATACAACTTGTAAGGAGCATGTAAGCCTATGTCTGTGTAGATATTTAAAAGGTTATAGAGGCACCATCATCCTAAATTTAGTATTTAGAAGAAATAACCAGGGGTGACCCCTACAAAGCCCCTAGTAAGAAGAGTAATGGACTATCTCGGTACCCAATTATTGAACAAAAATATAAAAAATATCTGTAAATTTTTATTTATACAAAAATAATAAAAATACATAAATGTGCAATTGTGATAAAACATAAATTATTGATAACATAAACAGACAGTAAGTTATACAAACATGTCTAGCTGGTCACATAGCTGGTCATGGTCAGATTCTGAGGGCATATAATTCACAATGTACTGTATATCCGCTACATGTTTCACAGCGGAAGCTGCTTCCTCAGGAGTAGTTATTTATGGGATCATATACAACAAAACAAAAATTCCATTAATGAATGAATGAATGAAATACTTGTATAGCGCACAATGCGAACTGAATCACCTCTAGACGCTACCATTATACCAATATATCATTGAATTGTAGTGAACCCTTTGTTCCTAGCCCCTCCCCCCCACTTTTCTACTTCAATGACCACCTCTCCCATCCTCCTCCCCGTTGTTTCTCTTTGGGTCCCTATACCATAGATACGATATTGACTATTACCAAGTAATTAGAATAGTATTCTGTGTTTACTTTCAGCAATTATTGATTACTGACATACTTATAAGTTTTGCCTCCCCCCCCGTCTCCGCCACGAGGGATCCCTGGTGGTGTGCCTACCTTGACTGCCATCTGGGCTCTGGTCTGTCTTGGGTAAGCAATCAGTAACTCTTTTCCCCTCACTACAATTCATTTTATATATCGGTAAAATGGAATTTTAGTTTTTTTGTAGATATGTCTTTTTTCAGGGTTTACATCTACTTTAAAAGGGAACTCCACCAGAAATTAGTTATCCTTCTTTTCTGATTGTTTCTCTGTTTTTACTGCAAGTCTTTGCCAAGCTTGGGTTCATTTTTCAGGCATCTGCAATGTTTCCCCGATTGCAAGAGAATAGGCCGCTAAACCTGATCACACAGACATATTGATACAACTTGTACCTTTCATCGGTTATTAATGTACTCTTTCCTTTGGGAAGATGTTTTATTTCTCAATCCATCAGCCGAACATTTAAAATAACTGTATTGTCTTGAAGATAATCTACATAGATTTCTCAGCTGTTTAAATGCTACCTGTGATTTAAAACAATAAACCAAGAACACATTAATGAAAAAAGAAAAGGACAGAGGTTATTTATAATAACAGCACTGGTCGATTGTGACATAGGACTGTAATTTTCCACTCACTCTTGCTTGACTTTTGGATATGCATTATGGTGTTTTGCTTATCTATTTTTCCTGGATGTGTGAGCACGCTGGGAGATACAGCTAAATAAGATTAATAGGATGCTGCTGTAGCATTGTAGTCCCTGTCAATAGAGCTGGCAAAGTGGAATTTGATTATATAGGAGATGACAGCGAGAGACGCACCCTGGTTCAGTGACTCTTGCCTGCTGACCTCCGCTATATAAACATAACCTGACCTGAAAAATACATTAAAGGAAATTTCTTGTAAGAGAAACTTGAACGCTTCTACTACTGACCTCCCTCTAAAAATATTAGTTGCCTGGCTGTCTCGGGCATTAGTACTTTCTGAGGCACAGACCTAGTAAAGACACCCAATAAGCAAAGATATCCCAATCTGTACAGTATACTTGTTCCAGGTCAGTGACTCAGAAAGCTCTGAGGCCGCGTACACACGCGGGGACTGTTCGCCCAACTTTGTCCGCTGAACAGTGTTTCGGCGGACAGTCCGCTCGTGTGTGGGCTTCAGCGGACAGTTTCAGCGGACAGTCTGACGAACAAAGTTTTTCGGAAATTCCGTAAAACTGTCCGCTGAAACTTGGTTTGAGCGGACAGTCCGCCCGTGTGTAGGCTTGTTCGTCAAACTAAGTTCCGCGCATGCTCAGAAAGGATTTACACGGCGAAGGTTGCATTGCAGCGTATAGGACGTCGTATTTCTAGTCCCGTCGTACGTGCCTTTCACGTCATCGCGCAAGTTTCAGCGGACTGTTCATTCGTCGTGTGTGGCCAAGTCCGTCCATGCTAATTTTGAGCGGACTGTCCGCTCAAACTGTTTGACGAACAAAGTTGGGCGAACAGTCCCCGCGTGTGTACGCGGCCTGAGGCTTAGATTAGCTTGACAGTGAGGCACCTAGCATTTTGAGAAAGAAATCAGCTACGGTAGCTGCCATCATTTTTGCACTATAGGTCCCTGAATAAATAAATCGGTATTAAAAGAATCTTTCTCTGTTAAACTGGCCACATGCTATATTGAGCAAATTTTCCTAATGAATTAGTTGCAGTTCAATCAGTGGGTGGCCCTGTTGGCGCCACTCTGCCCAACATCCTTTAATTGAACAACTGAAGGAGTCAGGTAGAAAATTGCCAGCCAAACAGCACTCCAGTCCATTCAGGTTCAGCCACTGTTTGGGTATTTTAGCAGTGGGGGATTTGTCCATCTGTACTGTTTAGATGGAGGAATCTGTTAGGTTTATTATTATTACTATTATACAGGATTCATATAGCGCCAACAGTTTGCACAGCACTTTACAATATGTGGGCAGACATTACAGTTACAATTCAATACAGGAGGAATCAGAGGGCCCTGCTTTTTAGAGCTTACAATCTAGGAGGGAGGGTCAAGGGATAAAAAAGGTAACAGCTGTGGGGGATGGAGAAAATAAAAGTACAGTTGTTAGGTAGGGGCAGAATAGGCTTCTCTGAAGAGGAGGGTTTTCAGGGATTGTCTAAAAGCAAGCAGAATAGAAAATAGTCAGACAGATTTGGGTAGAGAGTTCCATAACATCGTAGAGTCTGGGGAGAAGTCCTGGAGGCAAGCATGGGAGGAGGTGACGAGGGAACTAGAGAGCAGGAGGTCTTGGGAGGAATGAAGAGAATGATTAGGTTGTTATTTTGAGACTAGGTTAGTGATGTAGTTGGGGGCAAATTGTGGATAGCTTTGTAAGTTGTTGTTAGTATTTTTAATTTAATTAGTTGGGTAGGCAAAAGCCAGTGGAGGGATTGACAGAGAGGAGTAGCAGACACGCCTTACTCCTTACACTTTGTAGGGTGCATGAGTCTGACAGCAGCATTCATGATGGACTGAAGGGGAGATAGACTATGTAAAGGTAATCCCGTGAGGAGGGAGTTGCAGTAGTCAAGGCGGGAGATAACCAGGGAGTGAATTAGGAGTTTTGTGGTATCATTGATTAGGAAGGGGCGTATTTTGGAGATCTTGTGGAGGTAAGATTTGGACAGTGATTGGACGTAGGGTCAAAAGGTCTGTTCAGAGTCCAGGAGTACACCTTGGCATGTGGAGACAGGTTGATAGTTGTGCCATTAATCTTGACAGAGAAATCAGGGGAAGAGGCATGTAAGAGAAGAAAAAAATGAGCGTGGGTTTGGATAGATTGCGTTTGAGGAAGTGGTGTGACAACCAGGCTAAATTTGGCTTCATGCTATCGTCATGCTTCAGGCTAACTTTTCTTCATATGCTGATTAAAATAAATCAATTGTTGTATCGCCAGTTTAAGATTACATGGATGTAATCAAATTACCAAAGAGCAGTGATATACATTGTAGAACTGAGAAGAAAGCACAGGCGCCAATCTAAGTGTAGAGAGTAAGGTCATTTATTACAAAATGTGGATACTGGTACTCACAAGGATAAAATAAAGGCATTGAGCACAATAGTGCAATGGCGTCCATGAAGCTTGTGTATCAGGATGGCGTCTGCAGTGTGGCACTTGAAAGGATCGCACACCGGTGGTTGCAGACACTTCCTGAAGTCCTGTAACGCACAGGGAACCGATGATGATGTCACTTCCAGGATGAGAGAATAGGCAATGCGTTTGCGGAGCATGCACTCCTTCTTTAGGCCTAGCTGATGCCATTTTTAAAAAGGGATTATAAGCAATATAGCCGCTGCTGGGTCTTAAAGTCTTGTGGCTTTATAAACACATGAATTACAATTGCTATGAGGGTTGAACTTGCCTAAATTGGAGTAAAAGTTGTTTGGGATTTTACAAACAAGTTCAATATACAATAAAGGGGATACACGATAACAGATGAATGAAGTAAAAATTAATGCAGTTACCATGGAGTTATGAATACACTTAAACATGACAAAAATGATGAAAGAAATGTGCAATAAAGAATAAATGTGAAAAAATAATAATAATAAATAAAAATAAGAAAAATAAGAAAAAATAAGAAAAAATGAAAATGATGATAATAATAACAACATAAATAATAATAATATAAATAATAATAAAAATAAACAAAAATATGAAATGGGACTACTGTGTGTACTTGGAGTATATGCTCGTGAGCCTCTATACACACTAATAATAGTGCTTTTTATAAAAAAAATGGATATGTATATTTTAAAAAATGACCAAAATGTTGTGTGGGATATAAGATGGTTGAACAACTGAATTTTATACTATATGGGTACTTTGGTTGGTGAAGACCTTAAGGGTCCAAACTCTTATGTAAAAGCTGAATAAATGAAACCTGAATGAAAAATATGAGTTATTTTGGTGCAATCATAATTAGAATAAAAAATGAATAATTAAAAATATATACATATACATACATATACGCACATTAATCCTTCCACATACATAAATACATACACATACATGCTGAAACGGTGTCAGCAGGTTATATCAAATATGTAATCAAATTTTTTTTTGTAAAATATGAAAATATATACACACATGTGTAGATATATAACCACACTATATGTGTGAGATGAAATACACACGTGTATCTATACACACTCCAATGGGGGGGGGGGGGGAGGGAGAGAAAAGGGCAAAGGAAAGAAGCCGTGAGGAGAAGGAAATGCTAAAAAAAGGGGGGAAGAAATCAGGGGGATGTATAAAATAACCAAAGCAAAGTACAATAGGGAATTGGACTAGATTATGGATGAGATCAGGACTGTTGACCTCTATTTCCTCATTAAGGCCTCCAGGTGTGAGAGAATCCAAGGTATAAAGCCAAAATGTTTCTCTCTGACAGAGACGTTTAAAATGTTCCGCCATTGGAAATGTGCTGGGAATAGACTCTATGACCCACACCCTGAGGCCTGTAGAGGATTGGTCATGATATTTAAAAAAATGTCGGGGCCCACTGTGTTTATCTTCTCCGCCCCCTACAAAACAACAATGCTCCCCAAATCTTTTTCTCAACATACAGATGGTTCTCCCAACATAATGCAGACCACAAGTACAAATGAGACAATATACCACAAATTCTGTGGAACAATGAAAAAAAATAGGGATTTGATAAATTTTACCTTTGACCTTATAATCCTTTTGGCCATGAATTACATGTTTGCATGTTAGACATAGTGCCTTATGACACTGATACATGCCCACTAGGGAGATGAGGCATAGGGCTTGTGTGGGTGATGTGGAGATTTATGCTTGCTGGGGGCCACTGAGTTTTTGACATTTTTAGCTTTTCTGTATGAAAATATAGGTTAAAATATATATAGGTTAAAAATAGGTTCTATAGGAATGCCCTAGTGGGCATTTATCAGTGTCTTAAGGCACTATGTCTAACATGCCGGGGGTGGCTCAGACTGACAGCAAGGCAGAGGTGGGACTCCATGAGCAACCTTTGCACATGTGCCACCCGCAATCATGGACAGCCAAGCCCCGCTATCGTACATGACCGCATTCACCCAATCATAGGGTTCTGGCCACCCATTACAGAGACTGAGACTGGAGCGCAGCGACACAGTAAATACAAATAGGAATTAGGATAGAGTGACACACACTGGCGTGGGATCCACCCCCCCCTAAATGTTGCGCACGGGGGCCACGGCTCCCCCTGCCCGGCCTCCCCCCCACGCTATGCTACTGGGGACAGGTGAGTATAATATCTTTGTATTACAAGGGAACCTATCTGTGCATATTTAAGTTTGAAACATTTTTCATCTTCAACTGAAAGTTCAAGAATTATCTGCTGTATATGTTATAGAGCAGGCGAAAAGTTATTTCACCCCAGATAACAAAGCATATCCTGTTAAGGCTTAAAATAGGAAATAGTTTCCGGAGGTTTTTTTTTTTTTTTGGTGGAAGTCTATTTCCTGCTGCAAAAATGTTTAGAGCAATTTTTTATACTTACACGATTGTCATTTCTTTCTGTGTTTGCAGCACAGTGGGTGTGTAACTTTCCAAACATGAATTCATCCTTAGGAGACCCTTTTAGGCTGGGATCGCAGTTTCTTGCATTGCCATTGAGTGTTATGATACATGTTTTTCTTATGGTCTTTTTCACATGCTTCAGTGATCATTTTACTGAATTTTTCTGCATATATTTAGAATGTTCTTCCTGGACAAAAGCAGAATATAAACTCTACCTTCTGGTTGTATTGTTGCATAGTGTGGCAGCACGCAGGTAAAATCACCTGGTTGTATTCAGGATGGGAAATATGTGTGTCCTAGATTCAGGCTTTATGCAGACTTTTACAATTAGAGGGGAAGAGTTAATGAGCCCAGCTGTAGTAAGTGGGCTCATTAAGGCCTCTACAAAAAACCCCAGCATGCATAGGGAGATGCTCCATCCTGGAACCAGTTTTGTGTGTATAGACTGGGGAGTCTGAGATCTGTTCTGTGTGGTGAGTTAACGCCTGTGTGGCAAACCCCTACAATAGAGACAGGGACTGGGGCAGCACAAGGCTGCACCCAGTTGTTAGACAGGGAGTCTACGTGTGTAGTTAGAGGTCAAGCTGACCAGGATTTATTTTCTTGTTTTATTTTGTTTGGCTGTTATTTGTATCACTGCATGTAGCAAAAATAAACCGGATCTTTTGTTTTTTGAACCTACACCGCTGTCTGCTGTGCCTGACTTCGTGTTGTGAACCCATCCAGGGGGTCACACACACCTGCTACCGAGCAAACCCCTCACAATAGTTACATAGTAGGTGAGGTTGAAAAAAGACACAAGTCCATCAAGTCCAACCTATGTGTACAGTGTTTTGAAAAACGAGTACCTATGACATCCATCTCCGCAATCCATGTAAATCTAAAGACGTGCATCTATTTTCAGCAATCTCCCAAAGTAAGTAACAGGTGTTAAAATCTTCATAATGTGGGGCAACACTTCAATCCACACCCCCTGTGTCATGGTTTTGCAATAGAGTTTGTCTGCTTACCTGTTTCCATGTGTTCATCTCTAGAGACCAGCCGACCCTCACCTGACTGCTTTTGTAATCCATCCTCTGGCATGACTCCACCCTAGCTCCTATCAGAGAACTCTATATTAACCTGTGCACTGCAGGCCAACCCTGCTGATCAACCTTTGTGTGTTAGCTTCCTGTTACCTGCCGCGTGCTCTTCTGTTATTCCGTTACCGATTTTGGCGTGTCCTTGACTATCCCTGTTTGCCTGTGATCCTGACATTTTGGCGTGTCCCTGACTATTCCTGTCTGCTTGTGGCCCCGACCGTGGCTTTGTCCCTCACCATTCCTATCCTCCTGTTGCCTACTGTGGGTGTGAGCTAGGGGGCCCTGGGGGTCGCGACCTGGAGCCAGTTGCAGCCAAGTCCATCCTCACCACTAGAGGCTCTGGTGAACACCTGCTGGCTCTTATACTCCGCGCCCCAGGTAATCTTAAGCTCTAACCCCGGTGGGATCCATCTTGGTGTTCTGAAGGCCCTGCCTTCCTATCACCTTGACCCCCGTCCACAGCAGTCAGCCATAGGGTCCACAACCTTGTGGTGCACTCCTGATCCCTACGGTGTGCATCTGCCACCTGGCCTCAAGGTGACCTGACACCCTGGTTCAGTTCGCACCAGTATTCGAATGGACCGAAAATTTTATATGAACTTTAGAACCCCATTGGGACTCGACTGTTTGAAATCAAAAGTGCTAATTTTAAAGGCTAATATGCAAGTTATTGTCCTAAAAAGGGTTTGGGGACCCGGCTCCTGCCCCAGGGGACATGGATCAATGCAATTTTTTTTTTTAAAACTGCACTTTTTTCGGGAGCACTGATTTTAATGATGCCTAAAGTGAAAAAGTGAAATATTCCTTTAAATATCGTGCTTGGGGTGTCTATAGTATGCCTGTGAAGTGGCACATGTTTCCCGTGTTTAGAACAGTCCCTGCACAAAATGACATTTAACGGAAAAAAAGTCATTTAAAACTACTTGCAGTTTTAATGTCTGGTTCTGGCAATATGGATGAAAAGCAGTGAGAAAATAGCATGGGTATCCCCCCCTGCCCAATACCAGCCCCCTTTGGTCTTGTACGGATATTAAGCAGAACCCTGTACCCAAATAAAAAAAAGGAAACGCGTGGGGGCCCCCAGGCCCTATATACTCCAAACAGCAGTATACAGGCGTTGCAAGCAAGACAGGGACTGTGTAGGTTTGTTGTGTTAAGTAGAATCTGTTTGTAATTTTGAAGTGGTACATTTTTAAAGTGTAGCTCCAGTCAAAAAATCTATTTTTAAGCTTTTTGGAAAACATAGGGAAGGGTTATCACCCCTGTATAATTTTTTTTGGCCGTCCGTCTTTTTTCATCTCACTTCTTGTTGTCTCCTTCTGTTTGCAAGTAGGAGACGTTTGTAAGTTGGATGTGTGAAAGTAGCCTGCCCTATATACTCTGCAGAAATTTGGCCCTAAGGTGTTGGTGTTGCCACAAGTTAACACTGTAAGCCCTCAAAGTGACTCTTGGTGGGCGCTGGAGCACCCTGCTGTGAACTATTATATCAAGAATTGTAATTACAGGCCATTGTTGAACAGTGGTAGAGCAATTGGGCCTTTGGTGGTTGTGGTGGTGATGGTGCTGGTGCTACAACACTGTAGGTCCTCACAGTTACTCTCGGTGTGCAGGAACGGGCCCTGCTGTGAAATATTATTACAAGAATTGTAATTACATGCACCTGTTAAACAGGGGCTGAAAAATTGGGCCTTAGGCACTGGTGCAACAACACTGCAACACCTTACAGAAATTCTAGTTGGAGAGCAGGAATGAGCCCTGCTGCAAAGCACTGCATCAAAAATGGTAATTACATGCCCCTGTTAAAAAGGGGCTGAAAAATTGGGCCTTAGGCACTGGTGGCGGCGCCCAGGACCAAAAATGTTCTTCCAAGCTATCAGCAGGATCATTGAGGAGGAAGAGGATAGTCAGTCAACATAACAGGATAGTCACTCAGCATCAGCATAGGCAGTCTTGAAGGGATGTGACATTTCAAAAAAAAATTATTCAGTTAAATCAGATTCAGGTGCTTGGTAGCTGGTGGTGATCCAAGACTGATTCATCTTTATGAAGGTCAGTCGATCAACCGAGTTGGTGGACAGGCGCACCCTGTGATCGGTTACAAGGCCTCCAGCAGCATTCAATGTGCGTTCGGAAAGAACACTGGATGCAGGACAGGCCAGTAGCTCAATTGCATACTGTACAAACTCTGGCCAGTGATCCACCCTCAAGACCCAGTAAGCCAGAGGATTTTCGGTGGGAAAGGTGTCCAAGTCTGACCTTGCTCCTAGGTATTCCTGCACCATGTAAATCAGACGCTGGCGATGGTTGCTGGAACCGATCATACCTTGGGGCTGCGGACTAAAAAATTGTCTGAACGCATCGGTCAGATGGCCACCTTCTCCATCGCTCCTTCTGTGACTGACCGAAGCCTCATCAACACGTTGTCCAGGACGAGGAGTTTGTAACCTCCCAGTCTCTGGGAACGCATTGCACAGACCTTTCTGCAAGGCCTCCCGGAGATGTCTCATCCTCTGCTCCCTCTGCGACGACAAGATAAGGTCCACAACCTTACCCTTGTATCCCGTGGATCAAGGAGAGTTGCCAGCCAGTAATGATCCCTCTCCTTGATCCGAAGAATACGAGGATCCTTCCACAGGCCTTGCAGGATCAGGGAGGCCATGCAGCATAGGTTAGCTGAGGCATTCGGTCCGGAGTCCTCTGGGTCACTAAGGACGACATGATCCACAGACACCTCCTGCCAGCCCCTTACAAGTCCACGGGTTTCTTGGGACTGTAAATCATCCCTAAAAGACTGCTGCTGCTGATGCTGAGTGCCAGGCTCCACCTCCATGCTGACACAATCCTCCTCCTTTTCCTCCTCATCCTCTTCCTGTGTGATCGGCGGGACAGCAGGAACACTGTCTGGATAAAGGGGACTTGAGAGGCAAGGAAGTCCTCCTCTTCCTGCCTCTGTTCGGCCTCAAGTGCCCTGTCCATTATATGCTCCAACAGGTGGACAAGAGGTACAGTGTCACTGATGCATACACTGTCACTGCTCACCATCCTCGTGGCCTCCTCAAATGGTGACAGGACAGTGCATGCATCCCTGATCATGCCCCACTGGTGTGGTGAAAAAAAACGAGCTCCCCTGACCCTGTCCTGGTGCCGTAGTTGCACGGGTACTCATTGATGGCCCTCTGCTGTGTGTGTAGCTGCTGCAACATGGCCAAAGTTGAGTTCCACCTGGTGGGCATGTCACATATAAGGCGGTTCTTGGGCAGGTTCAACTCCTTTTGGAGCTCAGCCAGCCGAGCACTGGCATAATATGATCGGCGGAAATGCACACAGACTTTCCTGGCCTGCCTCAGGACATCCTGTAAGCCCGGGTACCTGCCCAAGAACCGCTGCACCACCAAGATAAGGACCTGAGCCACACAAGGCACATGGGTCAGTTGTCCCTGATGGAGGGCAGAGAGGAGGTTGGTGCCATTGTCGCAAACCACCATTCCTGGCTTAAGCTGGCATGCCGTCCACCACCTCTCGGCCTGTCCCTGCAGAGCTGACAAAAAATATGCCCCAGTGTGGCTCCTGTCCCCCAAACACACCAGCGCAAGCACGGCATGGCATATTTTTGGCTGCGTACTTGCGTAGCCCCTTGAATGGCTACGGACCACCGCTGGTTCCCAGGACAAAGCACAGTAAGAGGCCATGGAGGAAGAAGAAGAGGAAGGGGTGGAGGAGAGAGGTGTGTCACAACCAGTAGTAGCATTTTGGAGGCGTGATGGTGGAACAAGCTCCAACACTACTGCACCTTTCCTGCATCCTTCCCAGCTGCCAGAAGAGTGACCCAATGCGTCGTGAAAGATAGGTAACGTCCCTGTCCATGCCTGCTGGACCATGAGTCATCGGCAATATGCACTTTACCACTGACCGCCCTGTCCAGCGAGGCATGGAGATTGCCTTCCACATGCTGGTAGAGAGCCGGAATCGCTTTTCCGTGAGAAAAAGTGGCGTTTGGGAACCTGCCACTGAGGAACCACACATTGCACAAACTCACGGAAGGGGGCCGAGTCTACCAACTGAAAAGGCAAGTGGTAGCAATTTAGCCAAGCTAGCATTGAGCCGCTGGGCATGTGGATGACTGGGAGTGAACTTCTTTCGACAGTCCAGCAGCTGGGGCAGGGAAATTTGCATGGTACAATCAGACGTCGGTGTACTTCTAGCAGAGTGCCCGCAAGTACTTGGCTGTGACACACCTAATTCTACACCTTCATTCCTCTCAGTGCAGGTTTCAGAGAGGACTGAAGGTATAGTGGGGTTGGAGATCCCAGCTGATGAGGAGCAAGGAGAGGTCCGCTTTGTTCTTTAGTGAGGGTCTTTGATGTTTTGGCCACGCGAGATATGCTTAAGACATATGTTGCAGATAGCAGCGGTGCAATCTGATGCAATTGTCTCAAAAAAGGCCCACACCAAAGAACTTTTGGAATAACGCCCAGAGGCAGCGCCCTGCACAAGCGGAGCTCTGCGGTGTGATTCAGTCGGAGTGCTGCCCTTTAGCTGGCCCCTGGAGGGCATCCTGCCTCGTTGGAGATGTGCCTCCTCCTCTTCCTTCCCCTCTCTCCTATTAGGCACCCACGTGAAGTCAGTGACCTCATCATCCCCTCCCTCTTCATCACTGGAGCAAACCTGGCAGTATGCTGCAGCTGGTGGAACATAAATGCTAGATTGCTGTCCTTCTTGAGCATCCCCTCTCTCTGCGCTCACACTACTGCCTTCCTCTAGCTGGGTATCATCATCAGAGGCTTCAAAACACTGGGCATCCTCCTGGAGCATGTACCCAACACTGTGCTCAAACAGTTTGAGGGACTCCTCAGGAGGACATGGTGGGTCTAGGGAAAGAGTGACAGATGACATTGAGACGAAGGAAGAGGACGCGTTGGCAGCTGATTTGCCAGTACCCTGAGTCTGGGTGAGAGAGGATGAGGAGGGCTTGGTCATCCACTCTAACAAGTCTTCAGGATGATGCGGCTCAACGCGTCCAGCTGCCGAAAGTAAGGACAAGCGTGTCCCATGGCCACGTGCTGATGACAATGCACCGCGTCCATGACCAGCACTGTTGCCTCTAGACACAGAGCCTGCTTGCCCTCTTTTATTGGCTCGTGACTGTCTGCCTCTCCTTGTTGGCCTTCCAGACATACTAATGGCCTGCAGGGAGATGAGACAACCAGCAATTGCTTTTGGTGCACACTGAGAAGATGACACAGTACACCGACTGTAAATACTGCAGCTGCCTGCCTATGGTATAGGATCTGAAGAACACCAGCAATTGTGGTAGCTTCAGGTGTATACTGTGCAGGTGGCACAATACACCGACTCTAACTGCTGCAGCTGCCTGTGGTGTAGAAACAGAACAACACCAGCAATTGGGGGTAGCTTCAGGTGTATACGGTGCAGGAGGCCCAATACACCCACTCTAACTGCTGCAGCTGCTTGTGGTATAGAAACAGAACAACACCAGCAATTGGGGGTAGCTTCAGGTGTATACTGTGCAGGTGGCACAATACACCAACTCTAACGGCTGCAGTTGCCTGTGGTATAGGAACAGAACAACACTAGCAATTGGGGGTAGTTTCAGGTGTATACTGTGCAGGAGGCACAATACACCCACTGTAACTGCTGCAGATGCCTGTGGTATAGGAACAGAACAACACCAGCAACTGGGGTAGCTTCAGGTGTATACTGTTCAGGAGGCACAATACACCCACTGTAACTGTGCTAGGTTCACAAGAAAAGAAGACACTGTCCCAGCCTATCCTGCTCTTTCCCTAAACACCGCAACCCACTACACAAGGCTGCCGCGCTGGTACTAAACCCTCTGAGCTACAATTGGCCACAGGCATCCTGCCTGTGGCCAATTATGGCTCTCCTCACTGCCGGCGCTGTGATTGGCCAAGCATGCGGGGTCACAGTGCATGCTTGGCCAATCATCAACCAGCAATGCACTGCGATGGCGCAGTGCATTGTGGACCGTGAGCGCCACACGCACATGGGCGCGAACGGTCCACAAAGTTCTGGATTCGCCGAACGGGCGAACAGCCAGTGTTCGAGTTGAACATGCGTTCGACACGAACACCGAGCTCATGCCTACTCATTATCATGGTTTGAATACATAAGAGTGCTAGGTGTCTATCAGGAATGTTAAAATGTGCTCTTCTTTGGTTTTGTATGAATGTTAACTAACTGCACCTGTAGGAAAATCTGTGTGGGTCAATGCTTCTAGTTACATGTAGTCCAAAAGGACTTAAAAAGAAGCAAAAAAAAAGACTTGAGTGGCCCACTGAGTCAGCCCTTTTTCTTTTTTTTATATGTTTTGTATTTTTTTTTTTTTTGCTTCGTTAACTTTTTTGTCTGAGTAAAGATCTATATTTGTCCCAAGCATGTTTGAAGCCATTTACTGTTGACTGGCTCACTCCCTCTGCTGGAAGTTTATTCCAAGCACCAACTACCCTTTTACCCTTTTGGTAAAATGACATTTTGTAAGATTAGTTTTGAACTTTCCTATAGTTAGTTTGAGGTCATATCTCAGTGTTCTTGATTTTGGTTTCATTGAATATGCTGCCCTCCTGAACCTCTTTGCCCCCTTGATGTATTTAAAGGTTTCAGTCATGTCTCCTCCTTTCCCTTCTTTCCTCCAGACTGTATATATTAAATTCCTGAAGCCATAGGTGCCTTACTGTAAGCTCCAGGTGTTGTAACTTACCAGGACTTTAATTTCTCAAGTCAACATAGACTTCAGAAGTTACCTAAACAAAGATGCAATGACACAGGCTATGAGGGGCCTGTAATGTCAATGCTGACAAACAGATCTCTGAGTCCCCAATAGTGTTGAACTATTAACTAAGCATAACAACAGAACTCTGAGCACCTGTTAGCACTGAACTATTAATTCAATGCACAAAATGGATCTTTGAGTTCCATTAGTACTGAGACATTAGCTCATAGAACCAATAGACCTCTGAGCTCGCATTAGTACTAGGCCACTGGCTCACAGACCAAACCTCTTTGGTTACATTAGTACTAAACCATTAGCTCATTGCACTGACAGATTTTAGAGCCGTCATCTCTGAGCACATATTAGTACCTGGTCATTGGCACAGTGTACCATACAGATTTATAATTCCCCTTTAGTAATGGGCCATTGTCCTGTGCACCAAAGAAATCTTTAGCTTTTAATATGACTTGACCATTGATTTATTCTAGTAATAGACCTTGGAGCTTTCATTAGTACTGGGCCATTGACCCGCTAACCAAACCTATCTCCGAGCCTCCATTTGCTTATTCCACCCACAGATCTCTGAGCCCTCATTTTTGAGCACCTATTCACACTGGATTGTTGGTGCAGTGCACCAAACAGATTTCTGATCCCTCTTTAATACTGGGCAATTGGTGCAGAGCAATGGCCCCCATTAGTACTGGGCCATTGCCCCAATGCACCAGAAGGTCTTTGAGCCCCCATTAGTACCGAGCCTTTGTCTTGGTGCACCAAATATATTTCTAACCCCCATTAGCACTGGACTAATGGCTCAGTGCACCAACAGATCTCTGAGGCTCTATTAGTACTGGTCCATTGGGTCAGTACACCAAACCGGTTTCTGACCTTGCATCAGAACTGGATCAATAACTCTAAATCTTTATTCCTCAACATGAAGTAGGACATGGTGTGCACTCTGCATTGTCCACCTCCATATGTACACAGAGCCTTCAGATATACAGTAGGGTGCCCACGTGTCCCGGATTGCCCGGGATTATCCCGTGATTTACATCTTTGTCCCTGGTCCCGGGCACCTTCATTCCGGGACAATACAGTGTCCCGGAATGAAACAGACAATCTGGGAACAGGGGCGGACCGAGCCGCCATAGCGCTGGCTCCGCCTCCACCTCCTCCACCTACCCCTGATCACTGGTTGCTATAGCCGCCTTGTGTCTGGCAACCAGTGACGTCACTGCCCAGCATTTAAAGCGGAGGAGGACTTCACATCCTCCTCCTCCGCGCCAGTGTTGCTGGGAGTCACTGCTGGTTCTTTCACCTCCGCACTTGGCTCCAGTGACTGGCTTGCAGCTTGTGTGGGGTGTTTCTGTTCCCACACACTGCGATTACAGTGTGTACTGCATGGCATCTCTGCCTTCCTCCCCCCTCCTGCCCACCTCACACTAACAAACGGACTGAAGTCCCCTCCCCCTTGTCCTCGGCTCGGATGTCACAGACAGGAGAAGGAGTGGGAGGAGAATGGACACAACAGGACGGGACGTGCTGATCTGAGGTTTGCACAGAATGTTAATGCTTGGCACTTGCAGGAGAAGGAGACATAGAGAGACAGGGGGAAAGTTGTCAAAAAAGAATACTTGCAGTGATTTTGGGGGATAAGAGCATGCTGTATGAGCTAGGAGGCACTTTAGGAGGGGAGAGAAATTGTGCTGGGGGGGTCAGATTTTTTATTCAACCCCCCCCCCCCTTCCTGCACAATTTCTCTCCCCTCCCAAATTGTGCCTCCTAGCACATCCAGCATGCTCTTATACCCTAAAATCACTGCAAGTATTCTTCTTTGACAACTTGCCCCCTTCCCCATCTTCAAAGAAAAACTGGCTGCTATTGAGGGGACAATTGTACCGTCTGGAATCCTGGGAACTTTGCTAGAGATTCAGGGCAATTCTGGAGGAGGATGTAAGGGGGCTCTGACTAAGTTAGTACCACCAGAGTGCCCCCTTACAACCTCCAGGGTGCCCCCTTAGTGCCTCCAGAGTGCCCCCTTACATCCTTTCAGAGTGCCCAGCCACCAAGGCGGTATAGCAGTGGCTGACAGACTATCAGGAGGTGGTATTGCACTCCTCTTCCTCCTCTCTCCACTAACTACCCCCCGCCATACACTCTGCACTCCTCTCCTGTACATATTACCCCCCTGTCATACACTCCGCACTCCTCTCCTGTACATATTACCCCCCACCATACACTCTGCACTCCTCTCCTACACATATTACCCCCCCGCCATACACTCCGCACTCCTCTCCTGTACATATTACCCCCCACCATACACTCCGCACTCCTCTCCTGTACATATTACCTCCCTGCCATACACTCTGCACTCCTCTCCTGTACATATTACCCCACACCATACACTCTGCACTCCTCTCCTGTACATATTATCCTCCACCATACACTCCGCACTCCTCTCCTACACATATTACCCCCCCGCCATACACTCCGCACTCCTCTCCTGTACATATTACCCCCGCCATACACTCCACACTTCTCTCCTGTACATATTTACCCTCCACCATACACTCTGCACTCCTCTCCTGTACATACTACCCCCCACCATACACTCCGCACTCCTCTCCTGTGCATATTACCCCCCCACCACACACTCCACACTTCTCTCCTGTACATATTACCCCACGCCATACACTCAGCACTCCTTTCCTGTACATATTACTCCATGCTATACACTCCGCACTCCTCTTCAGTACATATTACTCCCCTACCCTACACTCCGCACTCCTCTCCTGTGCATATTACCCCCCCACCACACACTCCACACTTCTCTCCTGTACATATTACCCCCCGCCATACACTCCACACTCCTCTCCTGTACATACTACTCACCACAATACATTCTGCATTCCCTATTTAACATTACCATATTCTGCACTATATAAGTCATCTCAGACTCTCTTTAACAACACCCCCTTTAAGCCAATATTTAGCGCAATTTAAGACATGTCCACTGTTCACCACGACACACTTTGCGCGCCATGTTGTTGTTCTTCACAGGTCCGCTGATTCCATACACCCCTGCCCCAAAAATCGGCAAAAAAAATGTCAAAAATCATCTTTTTTGGGGCGGGGGGGGGGGGTTGGTGTCCCTGAATGGCAGTTTGGAAATGTGGTCACCCTAATATACAGTGCATGAACAGATTATCTGCCAGTAGTTGTCATTATGCAGCTAGCCCATCCAGCACAGGTCTTTGACACAGGCACCTCTCTTTATACTGATCCTCTCTGCTGCTGGGCCCAGTGTACTAATATGATCTTGATTCAATCATATGCTTTTGTTCCTTTTTTCCAGCTCAGTTCATGAAAAATTCATATCTAACATCAGGGGCAATAAGCAATGCTCATTGTAGTTCTATCTAAAAAAAAATATCCTTGTTAAAGCTTGCGTAAATGCTTTGGGGAAATTTTTATAGAAAGACTGTAATGATGGGAGATTGGATTGTTGTAGCCACAAATATCCTAATAAAAGGAAGCTTTTGCTGAAAATCCTGAATCTAAAACGTTCTTTTCCATGCTAAGCAAAACCCTAACATTGCCTGGCCAGGTTGCACAATGCCTTTCTGCTACAGTAAGACATTGATTATTTGACATTTTTGCCATTTTCGTCTCCTTTCACAAAGAAAAATTGCAGAGTTAAGTTATTATAAAATAATAACGGCATGAAAAATCAATCACATGCTGCCGGCTTTAGCAGAGGAAATTAATAAAAGGAGATTGCTGAGGCTTTGGTGAGATATGTACACAGTATATATATTAAAGCTTTTCCAAGACAGCGATTCCTTAGAGCGAGCCTGATAATCTTCACAGGAACGTGGAGAGAGAAGCAGTGTGTGAAATAACAATTAAGGATGAACATAATCCAGGATTCAGACAAATCCTAATGGAGAGATTTGGGCAAGATTTGCGCCCCAAGAATCTTGCATAGAGCTATAGTTTCAATGAGCTGAAAATAAATAGGATTTTTAAAAATGTGCTTAATTTTCATAAGAAATTACTGTTCAGATTAGAATTTTTGGTAAAAGCTTTTGTAAAATGCTCAACTAACAAATTTTGAGCATCCAGGTAACGTCAAGATTAATTTAGGATAACTGGAAGTTTTAGTAAGCCAGCTGCTAATTTCCATTTCAGTCTAATGCCCCATACACATGGTCAGATTTTCCGACGGAAAATGTGCGATCGCATCATGTTGTCGGAAACTCCGACCGTGTTTGGGCTCCATCGGACTTGAGAGCAGGATCTAAAATTTTCCGACAACAAAATCCGATCACATAAATTCAGATCGCGCGTAGACAATTCCGGCAGACAAAGTGCCACGCATGATCAGAATAAACTAAGAGACGAACGCTATTGGCTACTGGCCATTTATACTCCAGACTTACGTGTTGTATGTCACCTCGTTCAGAACGATCTGAAATTCCGACAACTTTGTGCGACCATGTGTATGCAAGACAAGTTTGGGCCAAAATCCATCGGAAAAAAATCAGACGGATTTTGTGGTCGGAATGTCCGATCGTGTGTATGGGGCATTATTTTACATATAAAGGTGGTCAGCTTGATGTAAATAAGTCTTTCAATGTGATTTTTGTTGTAAATAATAATGACAAAGGACTAATATTTAATGTAATTATTTGTATTGTAGAAACAGGAAAGCAGAGACAGGTATAGAAGATAAACTCCTGCAACCCAAAACAAATTTCCGTGACAACTTTGATTTTTCCAGATAAGAGCGGTTATTGGGTTCCAAAATACTGTAGATGACAAAGTCCAACAGAGTAATTGTGTAGCACCCTCAGTGCACAGAGTAAGTAAATTTAGTTTGGCTCCTCTGTTGGCAGAGGAGCTGGAGCTAATTTGTTTGTGCTTAGCTGTGCAGGCCTCTGGCTTCTGATGCTTTCAGGATAGTTCTGGAGGGTGGAGGAACAGGGGCTAAAGCCTGAATATTTATGGCGTTTCCACCAATCCCTGGGGCGGTAAGGTAGGGAAATAGGCCATACATGTTCAGGAGCATGACAGTAAGGTACCAGAGTCTGGGGTCCAGTTGCCTAGAGGTGACTTCTGGCTTCTGAGGCTTTCAGGATAGTTCTGGAGGGTGGAGGAACAGGGGCTAAAGCCTGAATATTTATGGTGTTTCCACCAATCCCTGGGGCGGTAAGGTAGGGAAATAGGCCATACATGTTCAGGAGCATGACAGTGAGGGACCAGAGTCTGGGGTCCAGTTGCCTAGAGGGGACTTCTGGCTTCTGAGGCTTTCAGAATAGTTCAGGATAGTTCTGGAGGGTGGAGGAAAGCCTGAATATTTATGGCGTTTACACCAATCCCTGGGGCGGTAAGGTAGGGAAATAGGCCATACATGTTCAGGAGCATGACAGTAAGGAACCAGAGTCTGGGGTCCAGTTGCCTAGAGGTGACTTCTGGCTTCTGAGGCTTTCAGGATAGTTCTGGAGGGTGGAGGAACAGGGGCTAAAGCCTGAATATTTATGGTGTTTCCACCAATCCCTGGGGCGGTAAGGTAGGGAAATAGGCCATACATGTTCAGGAGCATGACAGTGAGGGACCAGAGTCTGGGGTCCAGTTGCCTAGAGGGGACTTCTGGCTTCTGAGGCTTTCAGGATAGTTCAGGATAGTTCTGGAGGGTGGAGGAAAGCCTGAATATTTATGGTGTTTCCACCAATCCCTGGGGCGGTAAGGTAGGGAAATAGGCCATACATGTTCAGGAGCATGACAGTGAGGGACCAGAGTCTGGGGTCCAGTTGCCTAGAGGGGACTTCTGGCTTCTGAGGCTTTCAGGATAGTTCAGGATAGTTCTGGAGGGTGGAGGAAAGCCTGAATATTTATGGCGTTTCCACCAATCCCTGGGGCGGTAAGGTAGGGAAATAGGCCATACATGTTCAGGAGCATGACAGTGAGGGACCAGAGTCTGGGGTCCAGTTGCCTAGAGGGGACTTCTGTGCTAGGGAGGGGGGGTCTCTGTACATAGGCAGGAGAAGAAAGGACTGGAAAAATGGAGCAGGTAGAAGAGAGAAGGTGCAGTTGGGAGCCTCTTACCATTTTCCCTTTTTTACTAGCCTCGGCTAGGCTTGGCAAGGCTTGACACAGCAGCCTTTTGGACTTCAGTATTCACCAAAAAGGGACCGAGTATGTAACTTCCTTTCTTTACACCACAAGCCTGGATAGAGGGGACAGCAAGGTGCAATACCTTGCTTGTCCATAACCAAGGGACAGCCCAGCATTAGTACAAAGCTATCAGGAGCCACCCCATACCTCTAGATTGTGTCAGAAGCAACCAGTTGCGATAGAATGTATCTAAGGACCAGCACCTGCATTCTTCAGTTCTTCAGTTGTCAGTTTAGCTGGGCCATCAATTCCAGCTGAAAATAGCATTTTTGACATCGATACCTAGAAGCCAGAGAGATTAGTAAATCCCAAGATTTCATTCAAGTTCTACAGTTCTGGGTATCCCAAGCTTCTCATTCCCTATCCAAGGTTATCCACTAAATAAACAAAAATAAACAGAACAATACAAAAATCCCCATGACTGATTATTGAGCCTCTGAGAGCGTTGCAAAATTCTCGTAGGCTGGTTGCGTGTAAAGGGAAGATCAAAAATCCAGTGGCCCCTACAGGAGTAAGCGCTACACTTGCAAAATAATATAACGATTAGAAACCTCCCCAGTATTCCTGTGATTTCCTATCTTAGCAAGCATATAGACACTCCACCCATCCAGCATATATGTCCAATCTACATTATGCACCTAGGAGGCTTCAATGCACGCAATATTGTATATTACATTCTGGTTTGTTCCTTCACAAAATATTTACCAGAAATCAGAAACTTTTCCTGATATACAGTTTCCTTCCCCATCTACTAAGGCAGCCGATTGGTTGATCGAACACTTATGATCTTAACATAAAAAGGGTTTACTTGCAGTTACTGAAAATAAGTCTACTATAGTGTTTTGCAACCCTTGTTTCCCAACAAGTGCCCATTTGACCAATTAACATTTTTCTTGTTAAAGTTTTCCTTTTGAATAGAATGAACATAGGAAGAGTCAATACTATCAATCTCAATGACTGAATTTGACATAGCATCGACCTCTTGGAATCCACCGCATTGCAGAGTTCAGAGAGGGGATCAGTGCAAGGAGCAAATCCGGTGTGCTGCATTGTAAGGAGAATGTTGACAGAAGGAGAATACAGTCATAAAAACATGAGCTCATCAATGTGCTGCTTCTCCTTTCCTTGTCCAGTTACAGTGCTGAGGTTGGGGAGGAGACCTAAAGGTAAAGTGAAACTGTAGCAGGGAAAGACCATGTCCCCTCCCCTGCTAGGCAGGGCTATGCTGTGTGACAGAGCTGCACAAATCTTGCAACTGGATGGACAGAGATACAAATCCTGATGGCCATTGTCATGGGCACATAAAGTGAAGATAATCTAACATTTTATGATTGCCTTCTAAACAGAAATAGAAGAGAAATCTTCCAATGGGGACAACGATCTTGGTGACAACTTTCTAGGGATTTCTTCTCAATTCCTGTTGTGTCTCTGGGGCAGAAATGGAAATGTCCCTGATGAGACACAGAAAGTAAAAAAAAAAAAAAAAAAAAAACACACACACTTTTTTAGGGGTTGTAACCATTCACTGCTCTATGCAAAATAAAAAAATAAAAACGTTGGGTTTGGGAAGCACATTAGACGTGTGGAAAGTGGTAAACTTTGCCAACTTTTTAGAGCTGTCTGCACCCCCTTTGGGGAAATTTTCCTAATTTTCTTTCCCATTAACCACATTTTCTGCAGCCTACAATATACATTATAATACCAAAAGTATTGGGACACCTGCCTTTACACACATATAAACTTTGACGGCATCCCAGTCTTAGTCCATAGGGTTCGTTATTGAGTTGGCCCACCCTTTGCAGCTATAACAGCTTCAACTCTTCTGTGAAGGTTGTCCACAAGTTTTAGGAGCATATCTATGGGAATGTTTGACCATTCTTCCAGAAGCACATTTGTAAGGTCAGGCACGGATGTGGACGAGAAGGCCTGGCTTGCAGTCTCCGCTCTAATTCATCCCAAACGTGTTCTATCGGGTTAGAGTCAGGACTCTGTGCAGGCCAGTCAAGTTCCTCCACCCTAAACTTGCTCATCCATGTCTTTATGGACCTTGTTTGTGCACTGGTTCAAATCATTTGGTGGATTTGGAATGATGGTGTGGGATTGTTTACCCCTTAATTCAGGTAAACAGACAGTAAAGTAGACGATTTCATGCTCCCAACTTCGTGGGAACAATTAGGGGATGGCCCCTTCCTGTTCCAACATGACTACGCATCAATGCACAAAGCAAGGTCCATAAAGAAGGAATGTAAAAACAATTTGCTTCACTTAGGGTTGATGAAATTCATGTAAAACATGCAGAACATGCAAAAAAATGCAGAACATGCATAAAAATTACAGAACACACAAAGGGTTAATAAAGTCCCATTAGGTGATGAAAAGAAGTGCTTGTGCTTAAATTGACATCTCCTGTGCAATGGTGCTCAGACTGGGTGCCCCACATAGATGTACACTCCCCCTGGATGTTTACTAACTATTGCTAGTATGGTCTAATAGGCATGAGGGGATACCACTTACTGATGATGTCTTTGTGATAGGCCAAAATGTCGATGGTGACACCGCGTCATCACGTCTCTTCCACCCATACGAAACTCCCTGGGAATCGAGCAGAACGCCATAAACGGCGTCTTTCCTTATCAGGGCTGATTACACTTAACAATAACCTGCTACACACGCCGAGTGCCAAGACTATAAGGCACTTTTAAATGTGAGTGAAACTATTTTAATCTGTGTATTTAAAAAAAATGGTTTTACGGCATTGCGCAATGAAGGTTTTCCTTTGTCCTTTCCATCTATATTTATGATGTGCACTCTTGCAAGAGACGTCATTTCAACGGGCTCCCTAGGGGTATCCCCACATGCCTATTAGACCATACTAGTCAACATCCAGGGTGAGTGTACATCTATGTGGGGCACCCAATCTGAACACAATTGCACAAGAGATGTCAAAAGCACGAGCACTTTATTTCATCACCTAATGAGACTTTATTAATCCTTTGTGTGTTCTGCAATTTTTCTGTGTATTCTACATTTTTTTTGCGTTTTCTGCATGTTTTACGTGAATTTGATCAACCATAAGCGCAGCAAACTGTTTTTACATTCCTACTTTGCTTCTTTGCCATTTGATTAATAGCAAGATTTTTTTACTGCAGCTGGAGTTTGATGATCAGTTCTTTTATGCAAAGGCGCTAAGGTTTATAGCTCTCTGTTACAAGGTCCATAAAGACATGGATGAGCAAGTTTGGGGTGGAGGAACTTAACTGGCCTGCACAGAGTCCTGACCACAGCCCAATAGAACACCTGTGCAATGAATTATGCCCTGTACACACGGTCGGATTTTCTGACGGAAAAGGTCCAATCGGATTATGCTGTTGGAAAATCTGATCGTGTGTGGGCTCTATTGGACTTTTTCCGTTGGTAATCCAAACGTAAAAAGTTTGAGAGCTGGATCTAAAATTTTCCGACAACAAAATCCGATCAGACTTTTTCCGATTGTTTGAAGAGCATTCCAACGGACAAAGTGCCACACATGCTCAGATTAAATTACGAGACCAAAGCTATTGGCTACTAACCTCTACGTAATCCCTTCGATCGGATTTTCCGACAACTTTGTCCGACCGTGTGTATGCAAGACAAGTATGGCACAAAATCTGTCTGAAAAAATCCGATGGATTTTGTTGTCGGAATGTCCGATTGTGCATACAGGGCATTAGGGTGGAGACTGCGAGCCAGGCCTTCTCGTTCACATCAGTGCCTGACCCCCACAAATGCGCTTCTGGAAGAATGGTCAAAAATAGACACACTCCTAATCTTTGTGGACAGCCTTCCCAGAAGAGTTGAAGCCGTTATAGTTGCATAGGGTGGGCCAACTCTATATTGAACACTACAGACTAATGCCACGTACACACAATCGGAATTTTGGCCAGCAAAAGACAGATGAGAGCTTTTCATCGGAAAATGCGACTGTGTATGCTCCATCAGAATTTAGCTGGCCGAATTCCTGCTAGCAAAAAATTTGATAGCATGTTCTAAATTTTTCAGATGGAAAAACTTCCGATCGCGTGTATGCAATTCCGACACGCAAAAACGTACGCATGCTCAGATTCAACTACGAGATGGAAGCTATTGTCTACTAGGTATTGAACTTCCTTTTTCTAGTTGTATGTGTTGTTCTTGGTGGTCAGAATTTGGTGTGACTGTGTGTAGGCAAGACAGTTTTGAGCGGAATTCCGACAGGAAAACCATCAGAGCTTTTTCTGACGAGAATTCCGATCCGTGTGTGCGCGGCATAAGACTGGGATGCCATTAAAAGTTCATGTGCGTGTAAAGGCAGGCGACCTAATACTTTTTACAATATAGTGCAGGGGTGGCCCGTCCGTAGGGCACCCCCACCCACACCCACACCACCCCTCCCCTCCAGGCAGTCAAAAAAAAATTGGCCCTTAAAAAAAAAAGTCCTTAAGCCTTAAGTGCACTGTGTTCGGACGCCGGACATTCACGAGATTGCAGACATGGCGCTTCATTTGCGGGCATTTAGCCTTAGCTTTGTGAAGCGCCAAGTAGCTTCCGCCCATTCGTAGTGTATATTAATACGGCCGGGCGGTTTGATTGACATCTGAGATGATCTCACTTCCTGTTTTTTCTCTCCAATTTCGCCCAGGAGAGAGGAAGCAGGAAGTATGAGGCGAAATCGCTGGAGATGACAACACACTGCAAGGTAATTAAGGGGGGGGGGGGTTTGGTGAGGCTGCTGCAACTTGGTGACACATTCTGCTTCAACTTGATGACACATTCTGCTGCAACTTGGTGACACATGCTGCTCTGACTTGGCGACACATTATGCTGCAACTTGGCGACACATGCTGCTGCAACTTGGTGGAACACATGCTGCTGCGACTTGGTGGGACACATGCTGCTGCAACTTGGTGGGACACATGCTGCTGCAACTTGGTGGGACACATGCTGCTGCAACTTGGTGGGACACATGCTGCTGCAACTTGGTGGGAAACATGCTGCTGCAACTTGGTGACACATGCTGCTGCGACTTGGTGGGACACATGCTGCTGCGACTTGGTGGGACACATGCTGCTGCGACTTGGTGGGACACAGGCTGCTGCGACTTGGTGGGACACAGGCTGCTGCGACTTGGTGGGACACAGGCTGCTGCGACTTGGTGGGACACATGCTGCTGCAACTTGTTCACACATGCTGCTGCAACTTGGTTACACATGCTGCTGCAACTTGGTGGGACACATGCTGCTGCAACTGGGTGGGACACATGCTGCTGCAACTTGGTGACACATGATGTTGCAACTTGGTGGGACACATGCTTCTGCAATTGGTGGTGACACATGCTGCTGCAATTGGTGGTGACACATGCTGCTGCAATTTCGTGATGACACATGCTGCTGCAATTTCGTGATGACACATGCTGCTGCAATTTGGTGGTGATCACATGCTGCTGCAATTTGGTGGGACACATGCTGCTGCAATTTGGTGGTGACACATGCTGTTGCAATTTGGTGGGACGCATGCTGCTGCAATTGGTGGTGACGCATGCTGCTGCAATTTGGTGGGACGCATGCTGCTGCAATTTGGTGGGAAGCATGCTGCTTCAATTTGGTGGGACACATGCTGCTGCAATTTGGTGGTGACACAGGCTGCTTCAATTTGAAGGTGACACATGCTGCTGCAATTTGGTGGCGACACATGCTGCTGCTGCAATTTGGTGGCGACACATGCTGCTGCTGCAATTTGATGGTGACACATGCTGCTGCAGTTTGGTGGTGACACATGCTGCTTCAATTTGGTGGTGACACATACTGCTGCAATTTGATGGTGACACATGCGGTTGCAATTTGATGGTGACACATGCGGTTGCAATTTGATGGTGACACATGCTGTTGCAATTTGATGGGGACACATGCTGTTGCAATTTGATGGGGACACATGCTGTTGCAATTTGATGGGGACACATGCTGTTGCAATTTGAACGAGACACATGCTGCTGCAATTGATGGTGACACATACTGCTGCAATTTGGTGATGACACAGGCTGCATTTGGTGGGACACAGGCTGCTTGTAATGAGGGACTCCGCTGGGGACACCTGATGGCATCTGGTGGGAGGCGACGTGGCTAGTGACACACTCAGGGCTCCCACTGATTCTGCATTATGGTGAGTTGAATGATTTCATTTTATATTACAATGTTATAATAGAAATAATGAGCTTCAATCATTCTGACACCATAACAACAATGGTGCCGGGATGATTGAAGTGCTAACACCAGGTGTTTGAAATATCTTTATCTGCTGATTGTTAAACTTTCTAGAATACACATATTTCTATTGTTGTGTAGGATCTGTCCCTCTATCCCTCTCTCCCTCTCTCCCTCTCCCTCCGTCCCTCGTTCATCTCAGACACTACCCATACCACCTTAGAGCCACGCCCACTATTTCGCTGAAACCACGCCCATTTTCACCAAGTGGGAGAGATTAAAAAGGAAGGGCGGGGTCTGCCCCCCCCCCCATCCTAAAACTTCACCAGCCACCACTGATATAGTGTATATTTGACAGGTGTTCTAATTCTTCCCACTTTGTTTTTGTTGCTGTCTCTGTCTCCATTTGTGATCCCCCTTACTTCCCAACCTTAAATGGAATCCAAAAAGAAGTAAAACTCTGAGAGTCTAACCCATACTGTCCAAAATAACAAGAAAAGGGCTGGTTGTTCACTGTAAATGTTGCTTATAGGTTGGAGCATGTAGATTTCTGTATTGTTACATGTCTAAGCAAAATAACGGAGCCTCGTGTGCCAAGTGAATGAAGATATGCACAAGAGGAAAACCCTACACTGCTTTACCACACTGAATTATTTATTTCATCCCTGTGTTCTCACCTGAGAGGAATATTATCTCCTTGTTATTGCTTAAGTAAAAGTAACTTATCCAGAAACATAACATTACATGTTCCCTGTCACATTCTTTTCTGCACAGTGTACAAATCCTAGGCTGTTCCCATTTACATAAACAAGCAGTCATATTACATTGCCAGAACAAGACACGAGGAAGAGCACAGATCCTAAAGATGAAGTGTTGGCATAGTTACACTACTTGTTTATTACTGTGCCAGGAAAGACACAATAGTAGTATTAAAATAAGATAAAATACAATAAATAATTAGAATAGAATTAGAATAGTAGAATAGTAAATTGAAGTGGAAGTCTGGTCAAGAAGTAGCAGCTGCGATGACCAGCATGAACGGTCTTATTTCTGTACACTTGATGCTGGCCATACAGGGTAACATTTCTCTCCTTCAGCCTGGGAATCATGCTTGCTGCACTGCTTTCGGTATAAGAAATTGACTGTTTACATGGTTTTAGCACACAGAGGCTCCTGTCGCAGGATGGGGGGATAGGAATTAATTACTGTTAGATCTAGTTTAGAAGCCAAGTTAATGTTTGGGCTTAGCTTTTTGGAAACGCGTTGAGGAAGATTAACCACCTGACATCCGCGCTATGGCCGAATGACGCCCACAGCGCGGATGTGAATTCCCGGGAGGACATCATATGACAGCCTCCCGTCCCCATACCATGTGATCAGTTGTCAGCCAATGACAGCTGATCACATGATGTAAACAAAAGCTTGGTGATCGGTTTTTTTTCCTCTCCTCACGCTGGCACCGGCTTATCTTAAAGGGACATCGGTCCCGAAAAGGAAGAGGCAATTATGCCCCATTTATCAGACTTTGTACAAACTTTCCCATGGACTTTTGTACAAAGGGTGTTGGCTGTAAATTTGTATTGCATACACACGATCTGACTTTTTAGGCCACAAATACAAAAGTAGTGACGTTTCAACGTACTGACAACGCTTCAAAAAAGGACGTTCAGTTACTTCAGGCAACCCTTTGGTCAACTTCTGTATTGTTGTCTGATCTTTTGCATTGGTTCTGAGCATGCGTGTTTGTACTTTGTACAAAAGTCCAATGGTTTTGTGTACACACAATCGGACTTTGCTCCATCGGACTTATGTTGTGAAAAAGTTTGTCCGTTCGCACAGCCAACAAGAGTCCGATGAAAACTGAAAAAGTTTGTCCGATGGAGCGTACACATGGTTGGATGTTGCCTTAAAACAGCTATTTTGCATGTTTGTTGTCAAAAAGTCCAATCGTGTGTACAGGCCTTTAGTGTTCAGTAGGGTAGGGTTGAGCATTAGGAGGTTACTTCAGTGTATGAATGCCTTTGGCAGCTACAGTATTAACACACATTTTTTTCTCTTTGTCATTCGTAAAATATATAATTTTGTTCTGTTATATTACGTTAATTTGTTTTTGGATAATTCCTTATTTCTGTAGAGTGTCAATATTCATTATACTGAATCTCGAATCGCGTCAAATTCATTCGTTATATCCGCTATAATTGATTTTGTATTCGTTGAAATTTGATATTTCTGTATGTATATAAATTTGTGATAATGATTCGTAATTTGGAAAGTCGTTTGTTTATTGAAACTATTAACACACACAATGACAATATCCCTTCTTCTCTGCTCAAATACAATACAACACCCTTCTCACTCAGTTCTCAAGAATGCACTTTGCCAGTAATCCAACCTCCAGCACAAAATTAATCAGCTGATTGGACTGTAAGATTTACTTTGAGTTGTACTTATGTTTCATGAAATCTTTAACGAATTAGCGAATCATGTCGAATTCATTTGTTATATTCACTAAAATTTATTTTATATTCGTTTATAAATAACGAATTCCAACGAAAACAAACTAAATTTTAGCGAATATAACAAATTAATTCGACATGATGCAAAATTCAGCCGAATTTCGATTCATTACAAAATAAATTGCACATGTCTACTTGTTACACTAGTAAGGAAAAGGGATCTGTACTGGGGTGAGAGCTATACTGGGGGATAGAAATCCGTGCTGGTGGAATAGGGGTGACCTGTATTGAAGAGGGAATTTGTGCTTGGGAAAGGGAGGTCATTTTTTTGTTGTATTCAGTCTACTGACCTGTACTTACTCTCCTGACTCTGCACATTGTGCTTAAACATACCCCAACCCTTTTAACTCTTTGCATTACACACATCTGTTCCCTGCATTCTGTTCAATAACTATTCCTGTCCCCTGCACAATTCATTGTGCACTTTTGACCTCTGTACTCTGTGTCATATAAACTTATTAGGCATGTGCTCTGTGTATCATGAAATTCTGACCCCTGCACTCTGTGCTTTACACACCCTTGATCCCTAAGTTTTATATACTATGCTGTGTATTTGATAGCCCTCATTACTGCATACTTTATATTGTACAACTGTTGCTGGTTGCTAAGAAATCACTGACGATTTTAATTAAGTTCCTTAATGCCGCGTACACACGATCAAACAAGCGGGTGGAAAAGTCCGGCAAACTCAAGTCCGCCGGACAATCCCCCGTGTGTAGCCTCTGGCATACTTTTTTGACCCGAAAGTACGGCGGACTTAGAAAGTAGTTTTACACTCCAATCTTACCGCCGGACTCGCATTTCGGCGGACAATCCGGCCGTGTGTATGCCAGTCCGCCGTACTTTTGAAATGAGCGGACTTTTCCCGCCTGGAGAAAAGTCCGCTCATTTCGAGCGGGTCTCCAGGTAGGCGGGGCCCGCGAAGGATACGTCGCTGGCCCTGCCGCCTGGTATGGACTTAAAGGGGAACCCCAACGCCAAAAAAAATCGGCGTGGGGGCCCTCCCAGGTCCACATCAGACCCTTGTCCGAGCACGCTACCCGGCCGGCCAGGAAAGGGGGGGCGAGCGAGCGCCCCCCCCCCTCCTGAGCCGTACCAGGCCGCGTGCCCTCAACATGGGGGGTGCCTTGGGGAAGGGGGGGCCGCACGGCCCCCCCACCCCAAAGCACCTTGTCCCCATGTTGATGAGGACAAGGGCCTCTTCCCGACAACCCTGGCCGTTGGTTGTCGGGGTCTGCGGGCGGGGGGCTTTAGTTAGCCTGTGTTAGCCTGTGTGCTATGTTAGAGCTTAATTTGTTAGAGCTTGATTTTTACAAATAATTGTGCAGAGGTTTATGCATGTCTGTTAGACTCATGCTTTTGGCACAGTAATGAAAGCATATTTTTTGGGTACAAGAACTGTGGCATATGTTACCATGTACCAAATATGTGCAAGTTTATATGTCTTTTTCTTTCTCATTTCTCATGTTTGTGCGAATCACATGTGGCTAGAAAGAAGTCTGCAATTTAAGGATCTGTTTCAGATGTTGCTATATTGGATAGGTTTATATAAGGAGAATAATGCTGACTTATCTTTGTAATGAATACTACTTATCTGTGCAATAAAAAAGGTAAAAAATAAAAAAATACTTTTTGTTCTTTAGAATGACGTCACTGAGCATGCCGAGATCTCCCCTGATATACGGCATACTCTGTGTACTTGTCTATCTATTATCAGGACTTCCTACGGCACACAACACTGAAATCCCAGGAGATTGCAGAATAATTCAGAGCTTCCTCCTACACCCCATGTGACCATGTGACATCACATGCAGTGTAAACCAGGGCATCGGACAGCATTACTACGGTCTTATCAGCTGAAGCTGATGAAGGAATGTTGGATCTATATGGTAGACGGGTGTTTCAGCCAGGACTAAGGCCGCCATTTAAATTCCCATGGTGGCTTCTCCCTTTTGTGACCCTCCCTAGGGATGCAGATGTGATGAATGGACCTTCCCTCATGCCTCTCTCCCTTTCAACATGGCCTCTGACAAATTGACACTGATCTCATGGAATGTCCGATGGCTGAACTCCAAAATCAAATGGGCCCTAGTTTTCGAATTCCTTTAAAATTATTGCCCGGACATTTGCATATTGCAAGAAACACATCTCATAGGGAGTAGAATCCTCAGCCTTAGGAAGCCATGGATGGGATATTACTATCACACCACTTACAGTGCCTTGCGAAAGTATTAGGCCTCCTTGAACTTTTCAACCTTTTGCCACATTTCAGGCTTCAAACATAAAGATATAAAATTTTTATTTTTTATGAAGAATCACCAACAAGTGGGACACAATTGTGAAGTGGAACGAAATCTATTGGATTTTTAAAACTTTTTTAACTAATAAAAAAATGAAAAGTGGGGCGTGCAAAATTATTCGGCCCCCTTGCGTTAATACTTTGTAGAGCCACCTTTTGCTGCGATTACAGCTGCAAGTCGCTTGGGGTATGTCTCTATCAGTTTTGCACATCGAGAGACTGAAATTCTTGCCCATTCTTCCTTGCAAAACAGCTTGAGCTCAGTGAGGTTGGATGGAGAGCGTTTGTGAACAGCAGTTTTCAGCTCTTTCCACAGATTCTCGATTGGATTCAGGTCTGGACTTTGACTTGGCCATTCTAACACCTGGATACGTTTATTTGTGAACCATTCCTTTGTATATTTTGCTGTATGTTTGGGATCATTGTCTTGTTGGAAGATAAATCTCCGTCCCAGTTTCAGGTCTTTTGCAGATTCCAACAGGTTTTCATCCAGAATGGTCCTGAATTTTGCTGCATCCATCTTCCCCTCAATTTTAACCATCTTGCCTGTCCCTGCTGAAGAAAAGCAGGCCCAAACCATGATGCTGCCACCACCATGTTTGACAGTGGGGATGGTGTGTTGAGGGTGATGAGCTGTGTTGCTTTTACGCCAAACATATCGTTTTGCATTGTGGGCAAAAAGTTTGATTTTGGTTTCATCTGACCAGAGCACCTTCTTCCACATGTTTGCTGTGTCTCCCAGGTGGCTTGTGGCAAACTTTAGACGAGACTTTTTATGGATATCTTTGAGAAATGGCTTTCTTCTTGCCACTCTTCCATAAAGGCCAGATTTGTACAGTGTACGACTCATTGTTGTCCTATGGACAGACTCTCCCACCTCAGCTGTAGTTCTCTGCAGTTCATCCAGAGTGATCATGGGCCTCTTGGCTGCATCTCTGATCAGTCTTCTCCTTGTCTGAGCTGAAAGTTTAGAGGGACGGCCAGGTCTTGGTAGATTTGCAGTGGTCTGATACTCCTTCCATTTCAAAATGATCGCTTGCACAGTGCTCCTTGGGATGTTTAAAGCTTGGGAAATCTTTTTGTATCCAAATCCGGCTTTAAACTTCTCCACAACAGTATTACGGACCTGCCTGGTGTGTTCCTTGGTCTTCATGATGCTCTCTGCGCTTTCAACAGAACCCTGAGACTATCACAGAGCAGGTGCATTTATACAGAGACTTGATTACACACAGGTGGATTCTATTTATCACCATCAGTCATTTAGGACAACATTGGATCATTCAGAGATCCTCGCTGAACTTCTGGAGTGAGTTTGCTGCACTGAAAGTAAAGGGGCCAAATAATTTTGCACGCACCACTTTTCAGTTTTTTATTAGTTAAAAAAGTTTCAAAAATCCAATAGATTTCGTTCCACTTCACAATTGTATCCCACTTGTTGGTGATTCTTCACAAAAAATAAAAATTTTATATCTTTATGTTTGAAGCCTGAAATGTGGCAAAAGGTTGAAAAGTTCAAAGGGGCCGAATACTTTCACAAGGGACTGTATACCTCCCATGCCAAGGGGGTTAGCATTCTCATTCGAAAATCCCTATCTTTTGTACTAATGGACCTGCATCTGGATCCTGAGGGCAAATACATAGTACTGTGCGCTGTTGATGGCATGCCTTTTTTTATTGGTGGGCTTGTATAACTCCCCTGCAGCCACAGTTGGGCTCCTAACCAAGATAACCCAGCTTGTAGTGACCTAACCGACTGCTGCCGTGGTCTTGACTGGGGACTTCAACATGGTCCCTTGTCCCACTATGGACAAAATGACTCCTGACACAGCCACAGACTCTCCAATCTCCCGTTGGGAAGCTACCTTTGGCCTCACAGACATTTGGAGATGGAAATACCCAGGGCTAGAGGATACACTTGCAGCCTTGCCACACACACAGCTATTTCATGTATCAACCTCATGTATGTCTGCAGCCCCGTTCTGGCTAAGGTCCGGGATGTGTCTGTCCTTCTTAGAGGTATCTCAGACCATACCCCAATCCTCCTGAAGTTACAAATTACAGTAACCCCACCTAACTGCTTGTGGTGTCTTTTGAGATACTGGATCGCAGATGAGCGGGTTGAACCAATGGTAGAATTAGCCATTTTGTTATATTGGTCCTCTGAACCCTCTTCGGCCTCGTCACCGGGTCGTTGGGAAGGTTTCAAAACGTATATAAGAAGGTAGTACCAATCTGCTATTGGCTCAACAAGCAGGTGTTCCTGGGCCTCACTCGCCCAAGCTGAAGCCAACACCCAGATGCGGGAAGCACAATATGTAATGACTGGGGAGGAGAGTCAGAGGTTGGATTTGTTTGCAGCTCTAAGGGAGGTTCAGCTACTCAGGCTTTTTGGCAGCCCAAAAATAATTTATCTAAAAATCGCAGAAAGTGTTTGAACAGGTGGAGAAGACGAGACACCTGCTTGCATGGCTTTCCAGGGAACAAACAAACTCTGCTCACGTCGCTAATATTATTAATAGAACTGGGAAATTGTTGTCAGACCCTAGGGAAATAAAATCCTGCTTTGCTTCCTACTATGAGGATCTGTATTCCTCCGGGGTGGGCTACATCCCAAAGGAACTCCACTCCTTTCTGGACGCGATTCACTTTCCCGCGATTGGACTCAATTAACTTCCCCATTTTGTCTGCTTCGATCTTCCCCCTACAGTCACTGGTATATCGGTGCACCCCATTGTTGAAAAAGTGTCAATATATGCAGACGATACCCTCCTCTATCTTGACGACCCCCTCCAATCCTTTAAAGCTGCCCTGGCACTTATTGATGCCTTTGGTATATTTTCTGGTGTTAAAATCAACTAGGACAAATCAGTGCTATTTCCCTTAATCAGACGGGATCTCCCCCTGATCTAGCTGCCCCTCTCCAGTGGGTAGACAGCTTTAAATATTTAGGTATCCAGATCCATAGATATCTCCCGAGTTACATGGTGGCCAATGTTCCTCCGGGTTTTTCAGCGATTCTTTCAGAAATTTTCAATCTCGAAAAGAATATTTCATTAAAATGATCTTCCTCCCTAAGTTCCTATATGTGTTTAGTCACACCCCCATTAGTATAATTAATTCTTTTAGCGCCTTTGTATGGCAGGGGACAGTCCCAAGGGTGGCTAGATCCACGTTCCATTTTTCGTTGTTTGAGGGGGGCCTGCACTGCCCCATTTTAAGAAATATTATTGGGCGGCTGTTCTGGTGCCAGTGAGGTGGTGGTTTGCCCAGGATCAATCTAATCCGTATGTGAGGCAGTCATACTGGGGTCCTATTCTGAACTTAGCAACCTGGTATATTGGAAGTCTAGATTCAGTACACAAATTACCACCGCCATGCTAGTGTGGAGTCAGGTTTCGAGGCTTCTGGCTGAGCCACAAACATTCTCTCCTTATACCCCTTTGTGGGGTAATCCATCGCTGTGTCACCCGGGAACTGTGCCTGATCCGCAGCTGTGGGCCTGACATGGAGTGAGAACACTGAGTGATGTCATGCCTGAGGGGCTTTTACTCTCCTTCGGCTAGCTGAAGAATAGATTCAGGCCTCTCCCCGGATCTACTTTAGGTTCCTGCAGCTTCGGCATGCGGTTCAGGTGCAGTTCCCGGGATCTATCAGTGTGGCGCCCCATTGGGTTGAGAGAGCTTCTTATGGACCATATTATAGATAGAACACAATCCTCTATTTACCTCCGACTTACATGCGTGGGTGGTGCTGGGGCTAGGAAGGCATTCCTAGCTTGGCAGCGTGGCTTACTGGCCCTTTACGGATGAGGACTGGTCTAAGAGCCTCCAACAGTATATCCCTCTTATGATTTCAGCTAGGGATCGCTTCATACAGCTAAAATTCCTTAATGGGGTGTATTATACACCACAGAGGCTATCAGTTATGTATCATACCTCTCATGGTGTGTGCCCAAAATGTAAAGGAGAAGTAGGAAACTACATACATATTGTATGGTCGTGTCCATGCATACAGGAATTTTGGCAGGCAGTGGTTGCTGACATGAGCTTGATCAGTGGGGAGTCCCTTAAACTTGATTCCTTGGTCCTATTACTGGGCGTGACAGGTAACCAACCACTACCACTCATATTAAATTATTTATCATCTACACTGCATATTATGCTAGGAAAATGATCTTGCTTCAATGGAAGGCACAGGATCCACCTAGGACTTCCTCCTGGAAGGAACTGGTCAATGCAACTCTCCCATTATACAAGCCGACATACATGGGTCATCACTATCCGAAGAAATTCTATAAAATCTTGTCGCCATGGGTGGAGGCCAGACAACTCACAGTGTAGCCTCCTGCATTGGTCCCCCTCTTCCTTCTTCATTTCTGCCCAGTTCCCCTACCTGCTCCACTCTATTCCGTGTCTCCTATTTCCTCCCCCCTTGTTTCTAATAAACCCATACGCTGTTTCCACTGTGCCCCTTGTTTATCCAAAAGGCAGGAAATGCTATGCTATTGATTGATTTGTTATGAGACAAGCCTGGAAGGCTCCTTTATCTTCCATTCTGTTCAAGTGAAACCCCTGTTAACTTAACGCATTCTGATGGTACTTTATAGACTTAAACATTGTGACACCTGCTGTTATTCACATGTAACCTGATGATTTATCTCAAATAAACATTCCTTCTGTTAAAAAAAAAAACCTTGAGATCTTTTTCCATGACATTATTTTAAGGCCGGGTTCACACCGCTGCGATGCGGGAACGCCGCGAATCCGCGGCGTTTTCCCGCATCGCATTACTCCCGCCGGAAGTTCACACTGCCCTATGCGGACGGCTGGGAGTGTCAATGATATGTTAATGACACCCCCAGATCCGTCCGCATATCTCAGTGCGATCTGCCGACTCGCACAGGAATCGGATCGCATGGTGTGAACCCCCATGCGATCCGATTCTGTTGCGGACCAAAAAAAGGGTCCCGTGCGAGTTTGCTGCGGGAGCGATGCGAATTAAGCCATACTATCTGTATGGCTGTACTCGCATCGCTACGGAGATCGGATGTGATTTGCGGTGCGAATCACATCCGGATCTCCCCCCGCAGCAGTGTGAACCCAGCCTTAAAGTGAGCTGATAGACAGTAGATTTTCAATATTGTGATTAAGTTCATTGATCTACAACAATCACAATTTTGGGCCCTTAGGGATTAAAATTGGACTACAGCTAAATAAACATTTGAAAAACATACAGTATCTCAAAAAAGTGAGTACACTCCTCACATTTTTGCAAATATTTTATTATATCTGTTCATGTGACAACACTGAAGAAATGACACTTTTCTACAATGTAAAGTAGTGAGTGTACAGCTTGTATAACAGTGTAAATTTTCTGTCCCCTCAAAATTACTCAACACACAGCCATTAATGTCTAAACCACTGGCAACAAAAGTGAATACACCCCTAAATGAAAATATCCAAATTGGGCCAAAGTGTCAATATTTTGTGTGGCCACCATTATTTTCCAGCACTGCCTTAACCCTCTTGGGCATGGAGTTCGCCAGAGCTTCACAGGTTGCCACTGGAGTCCTCTTCCCCTCCTCCATGACGACATCACAAGCTGGTGGATGTTAGAGACCTTGTGCTCCTCCACCTTCAGTTTGTGGATGACCCACAAATGCTCAGCAGGGATTAAGTCTGGAGACATGCTTGGGCAGTCCATCGTTATGTTGGAATACTGCCTGCAGCCAAGTCTCCAAAGGGGGTGGATCCTGCTTTGCTTTAGTATGTCACAGTACATGTTGGCATTCATGGTTCCCTCAATGAACTGTAGCTCCCCAGTGCCGGCAGCACTCATGCAGCCCCAGACCATGACACTCATCACCGTGCTTGACTGTAGGCAAGACACACTTGTCTTTGTACTCCTCACCTGGTTGCCACCACACACACTTTACACCATCTGAACCAAATAAGTTTATCTTGGTCTCATCAGACCACAGGACATGGTTCCGGTAATCTATGTTCTTAGTCTCCTTGTCTTCAGCAAACTGTTTGCGGGCTTTATTGTGCATCATCTTTATAAGAGGCTTCCTTCTGGGACGACAGCCATGCAGACCAATTTGATGCAATGTGTGGCTTATGGTCTGAGCACTGACAGGCTGACCCCCCCACAGAGGCATACCTAGGATCTACAGTGCCCTTGGCAAGAATCTGTATCGGCACCCCCCAACTCTGAATGCTGGAGGCTGGAGCCATGCCATTCAGAGTGGAGGAGGAGGGTTACCTCCTCTCCTTGTTGCGGTCTAAGCCCACGTACACACGGTCGGAGATTTTGCCAACCAAATCTGTCGGATTTTGCCCGTCGGATTTAGTCCGACGGATTGTGTCCGAAACTGTTGCATACACACGGTCGGGCCAAGTTGGCGAAAAATCCGATCTTTCAGAACGTGATGACGTAATTTCGTTATGATGGGACTACATTCAGGCTAGTAGCCAATAGCTTTGATGTAGGAATTTGATCTGAGCATGCGTGGCACTTGGTCCGATGAAAATACTCTACACATGATCGGATTAGGTCCGTCCGGCCCAGTTGGTCGGGAAATATTTCCAACATGTTGGAAAATTGGGTCGGACGGAGATTCGGATGGAATCAGTCCGATGCATACCACACACAGTCGGATTATCTGACGACACGGTCCGATAAGACTCATTCCGACAGATTCTCCGACCGTGTGTACAAGGGCTTAGACTTAGCCAGCACCACCACACCAGGCAGGCAAACTCAGAGTCAGGCAGAAGCAGCAGGCTCAGCCTAAGCTCAGGCTCTCAGGCAGCACTCTGATCTGTCAGAGCCCCCTCAGGACCCCCTCCTAAAATACAGACCCCCCCCCCCGGAGCCTCGGCCGGAAAGAGAGACCAAGGCTCCAGCATGCCATTCAGAGTGGAGGAGTCAGAGTCAGGGAGCCAAGGCAGCCTCAACCTAGGCTCAGGCTCTCAGGCAGCACTCTGATCTGTCAGTCTGTCTGACCTAAGGACCCCTTTACATTACACAGCACCCTACACCTCTGGACCCCTTTACATTACACAGCACCCTACACCTCTGGACTCCCCTTCAGACCCCTTCAGAGCCCCTCCTACAATACAGACCCCCTTCAGACCCCCTCCTACAATACAGACCCCTCTACAGTACAGACCCCCTCCTACAATACAGACCCCCTCTTCAGACCCATAATGTTACTGTACCTTGGCTCAGATGATCAGCATCAGTACGGCGCGGGACATGCATAGTCAGCACTCAGCACGTGTAGACACAGGAGGGGGCGGCGGCTTCACTTTGCTCGGTTGTGTGAGACAGTCATAGCCGAGACTTATCAGAGCCGTTCAGCCACGGTGCTGCCATGAGAGCTGCTCAAATCCGCCCGCTGTCTCTGCTTCAGTCATGGAGGGGGGGCGCCGGTGGCCAGCCTGACAGTGTGGCACCGTGACCCAGGGCGGCCCGCCCCCCACTTAGTACGCCACTGGGCCAGCCCACTAGGGATGGCCGAACGGTTCGCCCGGCGGTCGTTTCGCGGCGAATTTCGGCTGCTCGCCGTCTGCCCGATCGGCGGACTATTGCCGCCGTTCGCCCGGCAGACTTCCGTGTTTACTGTGTAAAAGAACTTTGACCTATGATGACACATCCATCATGGGGTACAGGACAGCAAATTGAGACATTACAGCACATGGACATTTTACATTCTTTCTACTGTCACTATAGGGAGAGGTTGCTGTGTGGAGCAGGGAGAGACTGCAGTGACCAAAATCGCTAGCTATTAGGTCCACAAAAGTTCTTTTCAGGACTGGTATAGGTGTTAGGTGTAGTTCAGGATATAGGTTTGAGGCACTGCTGTGCTAGTGATTGTTGCAGCAGCCTGTCTTTTGTCAGTGTAGAGAGAGGGACAGGATGCTGTGTGCAGCAGGGACAGTCAGTTTAATCATCAGCTGTTACTATTAGGTCCACAAAAGTCCTTTTCAGGACTGGTATGGTAAAGTAATACAGGATATAGTTTTGAGTGCTATTCAAGTTATTGTTCCAGCAGCCTGTGTTTTGTCAGTTTTAATAGGGACAGGCAGGAAGCTGTGTGTGGCACTGAGGGACAGTCAGTTTAATCAGTAGCTGTTACTATTAGGTCCACAAAGGTTCTTTTCAGGACTGGTATGGTAATAGGCTTGTACACGTATAATATTCTTTCTTCCAAATATAGAAAGAATATTATACTTGACTGCTGCCCTTCTGCTGCAGTAGTCCTTTATCAGTATAGGGACTGAGGTACAGTCTGCTAATCATTCACAACCTACTAGTTCCACAAAGGTCCTTATAAGGACTGGTAAGGTATAGGGTTGAGTGAGGTACAGTCTGCTATTCCTTAAGGACTGGTATAGGTCCACAATATATAGGGTTGAGGTGCACTACTGCTGACTGCTGCCCTATACTGCAGCAGTCCTTTATCAGTATAGGGACTGAGAGTTTTGTCACAGGGTCATTTAAAAAATGACAGGCAGAGGAAGAGGCAGGCCCTTCCGCAGGGGTGGTAGGGGTAGGGCAGGAGCAACAGGCTTGAGCCAAAGTGGGAAGTTGCAGAAGGTGCGTTCAATTACTTTAAAGGATGCACCAGGGGGCGTGGCTTAGCGGCTGATGTAGGAGGACGTGCATGCCTTGAGCTCCGCCGGCCATCCGTGCTTACATCCTTACAGTCTGCTCTGAAACGCTGTTTTCGGGGCCCTTACCTCCTGCCACGCTAGGAGAAGCATCCCGGACCACCGCGGTATATCTCGGGACCCCCGCTGTGATGTCCAGATGCCATACCGGAGGGAAGGGGCCGACGGACCCCCCAGGCCAAGATGGCGCCGGCGCGCGGCGTGCAGCCAGAGACCAGAACAAGGAAGCGGCACAAAAGCTCCTCTATGGTGGTAAATCGTACAAGGATGCCCTGGCTGGCCAGCCCTCTCCTCAAGCTATCCCTGGAGGTTCTCCTGAAGCAGATGACACAGTCCCCTTGGAGGATGAAGATGGATTGTCCGCAGCATGGCACACAGTGAGTACACCCAGGGACAGTGCTAGGCCTGAGGCACAGGCCATCCCCTCTCCAGCACTGGAAAGTGAGCCTACCCTAAGGGACATATTTGCTGCTGTCACCTCCTGTAATCACTCTATTGCAGCCCTCTCAGAGGACATTAAAGGGGTTAAAGCTGAAATAACTTTTGTCCGCCATGACATGCAAAAGCTCAGGGAGAGAACAGCTGCCTTGGAAGGCAGACTGAGTACAGTAGAAGATGATCTGGCCCCCATGCAAAGGGATCTAAAATATAATTGCCATCTTACTGAACAGCACGCTATGCGACTTGATGAGATGGAAAATCGCATGAGACGCAATAATATTCGCGCTTTGGGGATTCCGGAACGTGTTGAGGGTAAAAACCCGGTTGACTTTATTGAAAATTGGTTGATTGCCACCTTTGGTAAAGAATCCTTGTCACCGCTTTTTGCTGTAGAACACGCCCACCGGGTGCCGTCTCGTCCCCTACCTCCGGGAAATCGCCCCAGGCCCTTCTTGTTTAAACTCCTCAACTATAGAGACAGGGATACCATTCTCTCTAAAGCGCGGGGGTTATCAGATAAAATGGAGATTGAGAATTCCAGGATTTCGTTATTTCCGGACTTTTCAGCAGAGCTCCAGAAGAAGCGTGCGACATTTCTTGAAGTTAAGAGACGCCTTCGGGACCTTAACGTTCAATATGGTATGCTATATCCGGCCAGGCTCAGGGTTACGGCCCTGGGCTCCACGCACTTTTTTGATCGCCCTGCGGCGGCAGCACAGTGGCTTGACCAGGAGCACAACGCACTCAAAGCCGCCAAGCTTCAAAGATCTCCTCCACGATAACGGCACTTTCAGACAGGATGACTGGATTTCCACTTTTGCAGGTCCGGCGGAAGGCAGAGGTTTTTGGTTCCATTGCAACCCCATTAGAGCTACACTGCACATGTGAAACCCTGCTTGTCATCTAGAAGAGTCTTCTATGGGTGTTTCCATGGCCTTCCCCCAGCCCCCGAGTTATGGATGGGGACAATTAGACTGCTATCTTTCCCGTGTGGGAGCCCAGCGGGCTTTAATACAGAAGATACCACGGTTTTTTGCTGTTTAACTGTTTTTCTTTTCTTTTTCATTTTGCTTAATTTTTTTTCTCTCGGGATCACAACGGACAAGGACTATTTCCCGGCCTGTCTGCACCCGTCTGGGCGCCTCCTCCTAGCTGCTACAGCTCATGCCGGACTTTTTTCTCCCCATTTTTGGGGCATCTCAGGTGATGCGACTTCTCAGTCGCTTGTTGCTGATATATATGTGTTAACTGTATTTTTCCTCCCTGGTTGTTTACGAATGTTAATATGGCCACTCCTAACTACACTTATATTTTGTATTCCTGATGGCTAAGGTTAGATTTATTTCTTGGAATGTCAGGGGGCTGGGCAGTCCGGTGAAGAGGCTAGCGGTGTTGCGGCACCTTAAGGATATGAAGGCTGGTATTGTGTGTCTGCAGGAGACACATTTTGCTCCTGCTGGCACTCATAGCCTTGGGTCTAGACTGTATACCCAGCAATTCCATTCTACAAACTCTGCTTACGCAAGGGGAGTGAGTATCCTAATTAGACAACATACCCATTTCTCTTGCTCCCAACAGGTTATTGACCCGGGGGGAGGTACATCTTCTTGTTGTGTAAGATTGCTACTGTACATTGCATTATCGCTAACGTTTATATCCCGCCGCCGTACTCGGCGGAGATTCTTAGGCGCCTAGCTGGGTTCATGGCGCAATTCCCTGGCATACCCCTGCTGGCGATGGGTGATTTTAATAACTATGTTAATGGCCTGTGGGATAAGATTCCAACTCCTCCTGTGGTCCCCTCCCGCCCTAATGGCGATACTCCCTTTGCAGCTCTATTAGCTGAACTTGGGCTGGTAGATGTCTGGCGGAGAACCCACCCCCACACCCGTTTGTACTCCTGTTGCTCTCCAGCGTTTGGGAGCTTGTCCAGAATAGACTTGGGACTGGGGAACTCCGCCCTTCTTCCCCTAATTAGTGACTCTGGCTATGGGATTAGACATGTATCCGACCACTCATCCTTGTGGATTGAGATGTCCCTATCTACTGACCTCGCACCTAGGAGTTGGAAGCTTAACCCCTTTTGGCTTGCACTTCTCCCGCAGCCTGACCCCATAGCAAGTGCCCTTAAACTTTTCCTGCAGGACAATTTAGGCTCGGCCTCTATAGACGTAGTCTGGGATGCAGCTAAGGCCTTCCTTAGGGGGCAATTTATCACCGCTATAAATGGTATAAAACTGAATACTAAAGCTTGGGAAATGGAGGTCGGTAGAGCACTTAGAGAGTCTGAGCAGGCCTATGTTGACAATCCTTCGGAGGACACTAAGAGGTCTTGGTTGGGGGCGCAATCTATGTCTAGACAGGTGACTTTACAACTGGCAGAAAATAAACGATTTTTCCTGCAACAAACGCACTTTGAGGAGGGGGAAACGACAGGCCATATGCTGGCGCTGCTGGCGAGGGCTCAGGGTTCCGCTCCTATGGTTCACTCACTGTGCGATTCGCAGGGGGTGACCCATTCGGACACCCCTGGGATCTTACAGATATTTCGGTCCTTTTATGCGGACTTGTACTCCTCCAGGGTGCAGCCCGGTGACGGGGAGATTGTGGACTTTTTGAATGGTTGTGATATCCCATGCCTGTCTGCGTCGGATGGGGAGCTGTTGAACGCCCCCATAACGGAGGATGAATTGGCTTCAGCACTGGAACACTCCCATAATAACAAAGCTCCAGGGGCAGATGGCCTCCCATCCGAGGTATACAAGCGTTATGCCGGTGTTCTTTTGCCCACCCTTTTGAAAGTATTCAACAACGCCCTAGAGACAGGGGTCCTGCCTGCTTCTATGAACGAAGCAATCATAATTGTACTTCTAAAACCGGGTAAGGTAGCGACGTCACCGGATGCATATAGGCCCATCTCCTTGCTCACGGCAGACGTCAAACTATTGGCTCGGGTCTTGGCGACGAGATTGTCCCTGGTAATACACAAACTGATCCGTAGGGATCAATCAGGATTTATTCCCTCGTGTTCCACTGCCCTAAATATTCGCCGTTTATTCCTAAACCTACAGGTCCCTGTGGATAACCCCGGTAATCAGGCCGTCCTCTCGCTGGACGCGGCTAAGGCCTTTGATAGTGTTGAGTGGCCTTATCTGTGGAAAGTGATGGAGCGGATGGGGCTGGGCAGTACATTTATTAGCTGGGTCCAACTATTATATGCCAAGCCTACGGCTAGAATTAGAGCTAATGCGGAGCTCTCCGACCCATTCGTGCTGTATAGAGGCACGAGACAGGGGTGCCCTTTATCGCCCCTGCTCTTTGCCATGGCGCTTGAACCACTAGCAGCCAGAATGAGATCGGCTCCGGACATTGTTGGATTCTGCAGGCCCACTGGAACGGATGTGGTATCACTATACGCAGATGACACGCTTATATACCTGGGGGACACACAGGGTTCCCTCACAGCCACAATGCACTTGATTACCCTATTTGGTACATTATCCGGTTTTAAGATTAACTGGGACAAGTCTGTACTACTGCCCTTGTCCCCTCTAACGGCACCTCTACCCCCTTGTGCAAACATGATCCAGACGGTTGCGTCCTTTAAATACCTGGGGGTACAGATATCACCCGAGGTGACGGACTATGCCAATCTGAATCTTCTGCCATTGTTACTTAAGTTTAGGGATAAGTGTAAGATCTGGTGCAAACTACCGCTATCGGTAGTGGGAAGGGTGAACCTCATTAAAATGGTATGGGCCCCACAGTTGCTCTACGTTTGTCATAACTCCCCGACCTGGATCCCGAAACGTTGGTTCGATAATATTGACTCTCAGTTTAGGGAATTAATATGGTGTAGAAAGACGGCCAGGCTTAGTTTGCTTACCCTGCAATATAATAAGGATGAAGGGGGGTTGGCACTACCACATGCTAGGATGTATTTTCTGGCCTCGCAGCTCCAGCACCTGGGTGGTTGGGGGTCAGATGATCCCCTGGACCCGATACGTAGGATACTGGATGACACTGTCGCCCAGGACATAGCGTTGGCCAGGTTGGAAGCAGGCTTCCCTCATATGGACAGGAGTGCCCCGACTATTATGCTGCTGAACACCTTACGGTCCCATGTTAAACGACTATTACGAATACGTGGCTTCCTTGCCCTCACCCCTATTTGGCGGAATGCTAATTACTGTGAGATTTTTAAGCTCAAGGGATTTGGTAACTGGAGTAGGAGCGGCCTCCGGTACCTCTCGCAGCTGTATAGTGGACGGGTACTGAAGTCCTTCATGGAACTACAGGCTGAGTTTGACATCCCACGTAGGGATTTTTTCAAATACTTACAGTTACGCCATGCGCTACAGACACAGGCACGCAGTATGCAGCTTTCCCTAACGGACCATCCTGTGGTACAGGGGATATTCATGCAGACTGAACGTAAAGGTATGATTTCTAGGGGATATGCTATGCTTCTTGACGCAGTGCAGGACCCGGCACGTCTTCCGTGTCGGCAGAAGTGGGAGGCGGACCTGGGGCCCTTGGACGCGGAGACCTGGAACCTTTGCTTATCCTCCGCTCCGTTGGTGTCGGTGTCGGCCTCCCATAGGCTCTCCCATCTATACTTACTACATAGGACTTATAGGACACCAGTTAAACTGCACAGTTGGGGTGTTAGGGGGTCTCCCCTTCGCCCTAAATGTATGCGGGACCATGGGGATCTCATGCATATGTTCTGGAGGTGCCCGAAACTCAAACGGTATTGGGATGGAATCCTTGACACTATATCTTCTGTGTTCTCTGTTGGTATTCCGCGGTGTCTGTTGGTCTGCCTGTTGGGGGCCCTGGATGAAGAATCATTGACGCCCTCGGTTCATACGGCCATTATTAGGCTGCTATACGTAGCCAGGAAATTAATAGCGCGATTGCGGATAACACACAGGGTTCCCACCAGGCAGCAATGGACGGAACAGGTGAACCAGATGCTGATCAGGGAAAAGATAACATACCAACACAGAAATGCACCGCACAAATTTAATGCCATGTGGGGGGGATGGCTCGAGGTTCCGGGACTAGCTCCCCACCAACTTATACAGGACAGACTTTTACAGGGTTGACTGAAGGTCCAAGGACATGTGCATGGAGGTATATAAACACATGTGCTCCCGGTAAGGGGCTAATTCTATGTCTCTCCCTCACCCGGTATTTGTAAGGGGTGCAGGGAGACACCAGTAGGAATGGGTGGAGGGATGCTGGCCGCAGTGCATGAGTATGGTACTTATGTGGCTGCCTCCTGGTGCGGTGTGGTCTATGAGAGAATGTTACTTTTGTTTTTATTTTTGGTTCCTTTTTCTTACTTTTTTTTTTGTTTCATTGACATTTTCCATGTCTCAGCGGTCTACAAACTGAGCCTATTTGTACTTTGTGTTTCCTGTATACCTTTGGATGTAAAAACCAATGCTGCTGTACGACTGTACTTTACTCCTATGTTTGGTTTGTACCATATGTGTTTTGCAATAAAAACTTATTTGATTTAAAAAAAAAAAAGGATGCACCAGACTTGGTTGAGTGGCTCACTCAGCCTTACTCTTCTGCACCCTCCTCATCCTCTCGATCTGCACCCTCTTCTTCACTCTCTGCTATGTGCACCCCCAAAGACACTACCACCAACAACACCACCACCACCACCACATACCTTCCGCTTGAGTCACAGGAATTATTTTCCGATCCATATCAAGACATTTCTGATGCGCAGCCACTCTTGGCATTGGATCAGGAAGAGGAGGTAGCAACAACCGCCACTCAGCAGTCTGACGACAGTACCCAGATCAGCCCAAGGAGGAGGTTGTTTCCCGGTGTTGCTGCCTACTCTGAGATCTCTACTTATAGCGGTGGGGAAGGTGACGTCGATGATGACGTGTCTAGTGATGTCACGTGGGTGCCCACAAGAGAGGAAGAGGAGGGGAGTTCAGAGGGAGATATGCACCAGCAGATAGGGAGGAGAAGCAGGAATAATTTACATTGCACAGGAGGAACAAAGCAGATTGCTAATGTATCAGGAGCGAGTCATCGACCATGTACGGTCACATCTGGCGCTCCCCAGGACGCCGACACATGGCTCCGCAGTGTGGGCTTTTTTAACGTGTCTGCTGCTGACAATAGCGTTGCCATCTGCAATCTTTGCAGTCAACGCATTAGTCGCGGTAAGCCCAAATCTCACCTAGGGACGACCGCCTTAAAAAGGCACATGAGCAGCCATCACTGAGCCCAGTGGGAGCAACGGAACACACAAAGCCACACTCCAGGCTCTCACCGTCCAGCCTCGTCTTCTACTTCTCCTTCTCCTCTCACCTCACAATTGTCCTCCGCCCCACCTTCCATCACGCCAAGCTCACGTTTTTCTGCAAAAAGGCAGGCTTCCGTGGGCCTAATGTTCAAGCGTAAAAAAATGATGACGCCGGATAACCCTCTTGCCCAACGGTTGACGGCTGTCTTGTCAGAACTGATAGCCCGCCAACTACTGCCATATAAACTGGTGGACTCGGAGGCCTTTCGAAAATTTGTGGCCATTGGAACACCACAATGGAAGGTCCCAGGAAGGAAGTATTTCTCAGAGAAGGGCATCCCAGAGCTATATGGCCATGTTCAGCGGCAAGTGAATGTATCTCTGGCACACAGTGTGGGTGCCAAGATACATCTGACCACAGACACGTGGTCTAGCAAACACGGGCAGGGAAGGTATATCACTTTTACTGCCCACTGGGTGAACCTTCTGACGGCTGTCAAGCATGTAACCCGTGGCACCTGTGTAGATTTGGTTTTACCGCCACGGATTGCATGCAGGCCTGGCTCTTCTTCTCCTCCTCCTCCTACTCCATCCTCCTCCCTCTCCTCCTCGGCTGACTCCTCCTTTTCCGCTGCTAGCGTCTCTTCCGCTGCGCCGCCCAAGCTCCCCAGAACCTATTCGACATGCCAGGTGAGACGTTGCCATGCCGTGCTGCGTCTGTTGTGCCTGGAAGCCAAGAGCCACACTGGCCCGGCACTCCTTTCAGCTTTGCGTTCACAAGCAGATCAGTGGCTAACACCGCTCAATTTGACAGTTGGTAAAGTGGTTGTGACAACAGTGCCAATCTGCTTAGCGCATTGAAACAGGGCAAAATCACGCACATGCCATGCATGGCACACGTCTTAAACTTGGTCGTGCAGCGATTCGTGGTCAAATACCCTGGGGTCCAGGACATCTTGCGGCAGGCAAGGAAAATCTCAGCCCATTTCAGAAGATCTTACATGGCCATGGCTCGCCTTGCTGACATTCAGCGGTGACACAATCTGACGGTCAGACTTCTTATTTGCGATTGCCCCACGCGATGGAACTCAACCTTCTATATGCTTGATAGGCTGCTCCAGCAGAAACGTGCAGTTAACGTCTACCTGTATGAACTCTGCGGCAGAACAGGTTCTGGGGAGCTGGGTTTTTTTTCACTGTGCCAGTGGCTGCTCATGCGCGACGCATGCAGAGTTCTGCGGCCATTTGAAAACTGGTCAGTCGCAGCCATGGCGCCATCAGTGACATGGTACCTTATGCCTTCTTTATGGAGCGTGCATTGCGTCGTGTCATTGATCAAGTTGTGGAGGAGCGGGAAGATGAGGAAGTCGCAATGCTGGATGAATTCCCAGGAGGGGCTACTCTATCTGAGACAAGTGAACAACAGGAGTCTGAAGAGGAGTCAGAGGAGGATGGTGCCGGGGCGGATGAGGAGGAGCAAGAAGAGCATGCTTTAAACCTTTCTGGGATCCCTGTTGTTATGCGTGGATGGGGAGAGGAGAATGAAGAGGACGACATTATCCTGGATGATGAGCAGGAGCCAGGCCACCACACCGCTTCCAGTTTAGTGCAAATGGGGGCCTTCATGCTCCAGTGTTTTTAATAGGGATCCCCGTATAAAAAGCATAAGGGTCAAGGACCAGTACTGGGTGGCAACGTACTTAGACCCCCGGTACAAACACAAAATGGCGGAAATGTTACCGCCGTCACAGAGGGCTGTCAGAATGGAGCACTTCCAGGCCTTGCTTCGAGAAATGCTGCATTCTGCTTTTGCGTGCGCTGGCAGAGGAGCAATTCCCACTCCCAGAGAAGGAGTTTGCGGGTACCAATCCAACAGCGCCTGCAAGAAGAGGCCGCTTTGAAGATGTGTTGGTGACTTCGGATATGAGGTCATTCTTTCAGCCGACCCATCGACAGGTGTCATCCGGATCCAGCATCAGGGAACGCCTAGACCGTCAGGTGTCCGACTACATCGGGTTAACGGCCGATGTGGATGCTCTGAGGAGTGATGAACCCCTGGACTACTGGGTGGGCAGGCTTGACCTCTGGCCAGAGCTTGCCCAATTTGCAATCGAACTGTTGGCTTGCCCCTCGTCCAGTGTCCTGTCCGAAAGGACGTTCAGCGCAGCAGGGGGGATCGTGACCGATAAGCGTACTCGCCTAGCTCACGACAGTGTTAACTACCTCACATTTCTAAAAATGAATGAGGGATGGATCTCGGAGGAATTCAACACATGTGACCAGTAGACCATGTATATGTCTATAAACTATTTTTTTAATCGAGCAAACAGACCTTCTTTCTTCATTTGGCTCACTTCCTTATCCAAAAAAAGCACACCGTACTATATGCCTGTATCCTCCTGTTTGAAGAGGTTGAGCGGTGTCATCTTTCTACTGGGGCTGCTTATTATGAGGGGCTCCCACCATCCCTGTGCTGTGCTGACTTCCTCCTGGGGCTGCTTATTATGAGGGGCTCCCACCATCCCTGTGCTGTGCTGACTTCCTCCTGGGGCTGTACCTCTGCTGTGCATATTATGAGGGGGTCCCACCATCCCTGTGCTATGCTCATTATGAGGGGCTCCCACCATCCCTGTGCTATGCTGACTTCCTCCTGGGGCTGCTTATTATGAGGGGCTCCCACCATCCCTGTGCTGTGCTGACTTCCTCCTGGGGCTGTACCTCTGCTGTGCATATTATGAGGGGCTCCCACCATCCCTGTGCTATGCTCATTATGCTGACTTCCTCCTGGGGCTGCTTACGGTGCAGGTGTCAGTGCTGTATATCACGGTGCTGGTGTCAGTGCTGTATATCACGGTGCTGGTGTGAGTGCTTTATGTCACGCTGCTGATGTCAGTGCTCTCTATCACGGTGCTGGTTTCAGTGCTTTATGTCACGCTGCTGATGTCAGTGCTCTCTATCACTGTGCTGGTGTCAGTGCTGTATATCACGGTGCTGGTGTCAGTGCTTTATGTCACGCTGCTGATGTCAGTGCTCTCTATAATGGTGCAGGTGTCATTGCTGTATGTCACGCTGCTGATGTCAGTGCTCTCTATCACGGTGCTGGTGTCAGATCACTCTATCACGGTGCAGGTGTCATTGCTGTATGTCACACTGCTGGTGATCATCTCCCGCACCCTCTTCTTTGCCTACCCTGACCTTCCCTCTCCTCCATTGCCTTCATGCGCTCCACAGTCCTGAATTGTCACAACAATTTCACATATAAAAAAAGAATGCTTTTAGTTGTCGATCCCAGATTCACCTCATACATCTGTTATGTCATTGGCCATGTGGTGGGACTATGTTTGCACAGCTAGCAATTATTTTGTGGCTGCAAATCTGACCTGTAGGTTTGCAAAGTTCGCCTCCCATTGAAGTCAATGGGGCCTGCCGCGAACGTTACGGTTCGCGAACGATCGTGAAACGTCCCATCGGAAGTTCGTCCATCACTACAGCCCACTAGCCCAGCGGCAAGCAGCAGTGCTTGGCGCCTGTGTTGAAGTGACTGAAACACTGCTAATTGGCACTCCCCCTCGGCCTACGCCCCTGACGTGCGCCGGTCTCGCCAAACGCTTGGTACGCCCCTGCCCCTCAACCCCTTCAACCTTTGCAGCAATGCTAGCAGCACTCATACATCTATTTCCCAAAGACAACCCCTGGATTAGGTCATGCATTTTGTTATGGATGGACAGAAAAAACAGCTGTCCGGCATAATCTATCAAAGCAAGTGAATAATGGCTGAAGCAGAGGTCACAGATGTGTGTTTGTAGTTTCCTTTTCCAGTCCTGGCAAGCCATGAAAACACATTCTAATATAAAAGCACCTTAGATACAGCAGTTTCAGCATTTTGCAGAGCTGTTGTGGTTTGGACACATTGATTGATGGGCTTGAGATGATGAGCTGCTGGCTGCAGCTGCATGATAAAAGAAAATATCCCAATGATTTATGGACAAGTGGCATTGGATGTGGCATAAACAGAAATTTAGGGCGCTAAACCAAAGCCTCAGAATATATACAGCAAAGGCTCATTAGTACTTGTAGGTCTTTTTGGCAAGAATAAAACCTGAAGGAATCAAGTGTCAGTGTTGTTCTAAGCAACCAATCATTTTCCAATGGTCATTTTAGCAGTGTAAAAAATTCAAGAAGAACTTTTGTCAAAAGCAAAAATTATCTTTGCTGAATTTTATCAGATATATTAACACATCAGTTTGTGATTTTTTTTGACTCTCCCTGTAACATAAGTAGTTGTAAAGCCTGAAGTTTTTTTTACCTTTTAAACATTCTATTCAAACTTTCGGTATGCAGCCCCCTTACCCTGATACTTACCCGAGCTTGATTCAGCGAAGTGCACAAGAATGGCTGCTGTCCTGGGTCTCTGCCTCCTCATTCGCTCAGAGGCAGCATCGGGAGCCATTGGCTTCTGCTGCTGTCAATCAAAGCCAGTGAAAAAAGGGGGGGGGGGTCAGCGAACCCTGTTCTGTGTGTCTTATGGAAACAGAGCGGGGCTCGGAAGTAAGCACACACGAGTGCCCCATAGCAAGCGGTTTGCTATGGGGGCACTTGGCAGAGGGAGGAGCCAGGAGCACTGGCGGGGTTCCTGTGAAGAGGAGGATTGGGGCTGCTCTGTGCAAAACCATTGCAACAGAGCCGGAAAGTATAAAATGCTTGTTCTTAAAAAAATAAAATAATGCTTTGGTATCATTTTAAGTTGATATTTCACTTCCTATAACAGAGTGACAATGCTTTTTGTGCTGTACTAAAATGACAACAACATTGTCACCCTGTAGAGGACATGTAGTTTTAGATGAATTTAAAGTAAATGACGAACAAATCAAGCTAAAGGTTTTTAACATTTTTCACTTCCATATTTACTAGAGCTGCACGATTCTGGATATAATGAGAATCACATTTTTTTGTCTTAGAATAAAGAAGATCATGATTCTCGGTGTAACATCATCTTTCAAATTATACAAAAAAAATGGGCTAACTTTATAGTTTCATTTTTTTTTTAATTCATTGCAGTGTGTTTTTTCCCCAAAAATTGTGTTTGAAAGACCACTGCGCAAATACAGTGTGACATAAAATTAAATATAGGGTCTCTGCTTAAAAAATAAATAAATAAATAAATTAAAAAAAAAAAAATATATATACTATTGTTATTAGTTTTTAGTGGGAATGCTTCAGCAGTCCCACTATTGTTATTTTATTTATTAATCATCTTTTTAATTTAAATTTTATTATTATTCTGTACGCTTTTTGGCTCTGCGTAACTTCTGCAAACTTTCAGCTATTAAAGCCATTCAACTTTTAAAATGTTCAGCTCTTTCAGCTGATGATGGGACTTCTTAAAAAAATTCTACTATTTCTACTTTTTAAAATATTAAGCTTTTTAATACTTTTTTAACATTGAAGTCAATGAGAGCATGCTTAAAATCCTTAAAATCTTCTTCCGCTACCAAAAGTTTCAGCTCCTTCATACTTCCACCTACGGACACCAAACAAACTTTAAAATGTTCACAACATATTCAGCTATCTGGCTATATCTTTTCAGTTTGATATCTTTTACAGTTTTTGTCAAAAAGCTGTTTAAGTTTAGTGATCATTTCAGAAAATGTCATTCAAGTTAGAGCATCCTGGCTTATGTGATATGATGGGGCAGTTTTGATGGTGGCAATATGATAGGGCAGTTTTGATGCTATTCAGCATTCCCACGCATTTTCTCCAGGAAATGCATTTTCTAGTTCGTAATAAACACATCTTTGACATTCTGAAGCTTCCCTGCAACCACTTTGCATATTACAGGCATACCACACTTTTAAGTACACAATGGGGTTTACTTACTAAAGCTGGAAAGTGCAAAATCAGGCTCACTTCTTCACAGAAACCAATGAGCTTCTAAACCCAGCTTGTTCAATTAAGCTTTGGTAATAAAACCTGGAAGCTCATTGGTTTCTATGCAGAAGCGAACCTGATTTTGCACTTTTCAGCTTTAGTATATAAACCCTATTGTGTAATTAAAAGTGGGGCATGCCTGTATTTTATATATACTGTGATTCTGTACTTGCCAAATATGCTGCAGAATTCTCCCTCTGCTGAGTCTGGCTGCAACCACTTTGTGTATTTACACAGACACACAGAGGCACACCTCCAGCTCTGCAGCTCTCATTGGCTCTCTTATGACTCACCCACCTCCCTTCCTGGCAAACTCTTACAAGAGGGAGAGCTGTGCATGATGTCATAAGCCTAGGCTTTTTTCTAGACAAGAAACAGAAAGTGGGCTGCATAAGGAATTTACTGGCAGAAAAAAAAATGTTTTACTATCCAAAGTTAGATCAAAAAGGGCAGAAGTTTTAATAGATGGAAAGATGAAAAAATGACTGAAGTTCCACTTTAAGTGGGTAAACTGACCTAATTTACAGACGGAAGTTTATCTCTTTGATCTAAAAGAGCCAAATTATACAATGTTTCTTTTTTTTTCAGGCATTGAGCAATGTTGTGATAAACATTGTCAGTTTTTTTTTGACAGCTGTCAGCTGTGAACAGAGAGGGGCTCTGTACTTGTTACATGAATCATGGAAATGCTGGATTAAGATCGTGATGGAGGTTGAATGAAGATCGCGTTTTTTTGGCCGATTAATTGTGCATCTCTAATATTTACTTATATGTTCTGTTGCCTGGGGTACATGTAATACCTATTTCTATCTTTCTACAGTATGAGATAACTAAGGCTAGCTGTGAGGTCAGACAAGACAACCCTCTTCTCTCCATGGCCATCTGACAACGTAGCTACCAAGGAGATGTCTACTTTAACAGACACCACTTTTCTCTATCTCCAAGCACTTGCATGCTTACGTGGAACATTTTTAGCTGGAATGCCCAACCCCCCACAATGGCCTGAGATGGTTTCTCAGGCCAGTGTCACGGTACTACTTACAGCGAACCCTCAGGTGAGCGGGTGACACAGGATCCCCCAGGGCGTGGAATCTAAGAGTCAGCTGATGTTCCGCCAGTGACCCTCTCACAAAGGTTTGGACTTAGCTGCGTGCTGACCCCAGGTCACGACCCCCGGGTTCACCCTGCTCGCTAGGGAAGTACCCGAAGACACTGTAGACAAGGATGGATGGATGAAGCAAGGAAAGCCAGGTAGTGAGCCAAGGTCAGGGCGGGCTGCAGACAACGTATTCAGAACAAGCCGGGTCGGTACACAGAAGATCAGATCACGAGAAGACAGGTAAACAGGTTACACAGGGGAGCTAGGAACAAACGTTGCTCAAGCAACCAGTAGCAGGTTTAAAAGGGGTTTAAATAGAGAAGCACATGAGGGCTGGACAGGAAGTAGCAGGAAGGAATCATATATTAGGCAACAGGTGAAGGGCGTCGACACCCATAGCTGGAGAGTGCACAGAGCTGAACACCAGACAGTGGACAACAGATGCCAGCCGACCCACTGCAGTAAAGGTGAGACAGAATGAGATAGAATAACTTCCCCCGGGAGTACTTGGAGTCCAATATTACTTTAATCTCATACTGATCCGAGGTATCAGCCACAGGAGCAGGGTGAGAAGAAGGGCGAGAGAAGCGATTGAGGACCAGTGGCCTGAGCAGGGAGACATGGAAGGTGTTGGGTATCCTGAGATGAGAGGGTAGACGGAGCTTTAAAGCCACTGGATTGATCTGGTGGAGAATAGGAAATGGACCAATGAAACGAGGGGCAAATTTAATCGAGGGTACCCGGAGTCGGATGTGCTTGGTAGAGAGCCAAACTCTATCGCCAGGCAGGAACTTAGGAGCTGGCGGCGATGACGATCTGCCGCCATTTTATGCCTGGAAGCAGCTAGATGAAAATTCCCAGAGACTTCTTTCCAGATAGAGTTGAAGGACCTTTGGGTCTCGGCTGCTGCTGGTACCACAGGAGAAATGGGAACAGGAAAGGGAACAGATGGATGCTGCCCATAAACTGTGAAGAAAGGAGATTTCCCAGAACTGGCATTGGCGTGATGGTTTAAGGCACCTTTAGTAAAACCTGGGCATGTTGCATCCACTACTCAAATTCTCTACACGGAGATCCCCCTAATTAGCGGACCAAACATTCTCTACAAGATATACCAACAAACCAATCCTTCTTCAAACATCCAAGTTATTCTCCCTCCCATAACCCCTTTTTATTTCAATAATAAAACTTTTACACCCCTTTTGATACAACTTCGAAAATACAATTAAATCTACTGACCCTGAAAGCTCTCAAATGCAAAATGGCTTAAGAGTTAAGCTGCTTTCACACTGAGGCCCCTTGCAGGCCCTAAAGTGCTAAAAATAGCACCTGCAAAGCACCCTGAAAGAGCCGCTCAATTCACTCCAATGTGAAAGCCCTGAGGGTTTTCACACTGGAGCAGTGCGCTTGCAGGACGGTCAAAAAAGTCCTGCAAGCCGCATCTTTGGAGTGCTGTAGGAGCGGTGTATTCACCGCTCCTAAAGATCCTCTTCCCATTGAAAACAATGGGCAGTGCTGCAAAGTGCCGCTTTGCGAGCGGTTTTAACTTTTTTCGGCTGCTAGCGGGGGTTAAAACTGCCCTGCTAGCAGCCGAATAGCGACGCTAGAATGACGGTAAAGCGGCGCTAAATATAGAGCCGCTTTACCGCCATCGCCCTCCTCAGTGTGAAAGTAGCCTTAATATTCTTTATTGTAAATTCTAAATGCATTACTAAATATGTATTATGTTAATACAGTTTCTTTAAAAAGAAGAAAAAAATCTTACACAGTGTGATGATTGATCATGCTCCCGCCTCACAGTATGCTCCCATAGGGGTGTCCGGAAGTACCAGTAGCATGGCCAATGGAATTATATGATACATTCTATTTGTTCAATTTTTACAATACTCCTCTTGTTATTATACACATTGTTTATGTCCAGTTTAACATTTATACAGTACGGTGCAGGAACCACAGCGAATCTTGAGCATTTCTTGCACTGCATTGAAATTCACACTCCGTTAATGCGATCTGCCTCCAGTGTCAATGTAAAATTTACAACACCCCAAAACAGGTTACAAAACGAAGTGCAATTGCAACAATCCGATGCATGGTATGTTTGCCGATGCGGCAAAAAAAAAAGACGCTGCACCTTTTTCAAGCGGTGCAGTGCGAACTGAGCCCATACAAAATGAATGGGCTCAAATCGCACTGCATGGAATCGTATGTGATTTCAATAGGAATGCGGTGAGATTCCTATCCAAATCATTGTATCCCGCATTGCACAAGTGTGAACCCAGGCTGATAGTTATGGCCGTACTGGAATTGTGTGAATATTGCACCTCATATTGTTTCATTTTTGTAGAGCGCTGTAGAGGTTATGGCTACTTCACAATGGTGCTGCCGGAATCATCCCAATGTATTTTGCTATATTTGTACCCTGGTTTTTGACTGGTGACCATACTGAAGAGCAGTATATGGCATTAAGAGCTGATGTTGTAATTTTTGGAATCAGCAGGTCAAATATACTCGGGAACAGGGCTATTATTTGAGGCATCAAAATGTGTGTTGGCCTGCATAATCTATAAATGGGGACACCTGTTCTGTGACACCCATCAGAAGTGAGACTTATCCTTATTGTAGTGATATTTCCACACACGAATGGATTTTCAATCGGAAAAAACTTGGATGATTTTCCGACGGAATTCCGCTCAAGCTTGGCTAGCATACACATGGTCACTCAAAAGTTCTCAGAACTTTCGAATGTCAAGAATGTGGTGACGTACAACACTACGACGAGCCGAGAAAATTAAGTTCGGAGCATGTGTCGAATTGTTTCCGAGTAGGGATGAGCTTCGTGTTCGAGTCGAACATACGTTCGACTCGAACATCGGCTGTTCGCCCGTTTGGCGAATTTCGAACGTTATGGGCCAATCGCGCCAAATTCTTGTGGCGCTCACGGCCCACAATGCACTGCGCCATCGCAGTGCATTGCTGGCTCATGATTGGCCAAGCATGCACTGTGATCCCGCATGCTTGGCCAATCACAGCGCCGGCAGCGAGGAGAGCCATGATTGACCACAGGCAGGATGCCTGTGGCCAATCATAGCTCAGGCTGTGTAGTACATGCCCCAAACTATATAAGGCCGCCAGCGTGGCGGCCTTGTGTAGTGTGTTGGCATTTGTAGGAGTTAGTGGGTGTTCTGTGTACCTTCAACACAGTATACACCGATCGCTATCGGCCGATTTTTCGTTCTTGCTCTTCTGTAGTGGTTGTTGTCTGCGTGCCCTGACCACAGTATACACCGCTATATTCACCTATATAGCTAGCTATATTTCTCTTTTTTAATAGAGCTTGCAGTCAGTGGTAGGAGATTGTGCGTGCTGTCTGCGTGCTCTGAACCCAGTATACACCGCTATATCCATCTATATAGCTAGCAATCTTGCTCGTTTTAAATAGAGCTTGCAGTCAGTGGTAAGGGATTGTGCGTGCTCTGAACCCAGTATACACCGCAATATCCACCTATATAGCTAACTATCTTGCTCGTTTTAAATAGAGCTTGCAGTCAGTGGTAGGAGATTCTGCGTGCTCTGAACCCAGTATACACCGCTATATCCATCTATATAGCTAACTATCTTGCTCGTTTTAAATAGAGTTTGCAGTCAGTGGTAGGAGATTGTGCGTGCTGTCTGCGTGCTCTGAACCCAGTATACACTGCTATATCAACCTATATAGCTAACTATCTTGCTCGTTTTAAATAGAGCTTGCAGTCAGTGGTAGGAGATTGTGCGTGCTGTCTGCGTGCGCTGAACCCAGTATACACCGCTATATCCATCTATATAGCTAACTATCTTGCTCGTTTTAAATAGAGCTTGCAGTCAGTGGTAGGAGATTGTGCGTGCTGTCTGCGTGCTCTGAACCCAGGCGCTAGCCGATAAAAGAGGGCAAGCAGGCTCTGTGTCTAGAGACAACAGTGCTGGTCGTGGATGCGGTGCATCGTCATCATCAGCACGTGGCCATGGGACACGCTTGTCCTTCTTTTCGGCAGCTGGACATGTTGAGCCGCAACATGCCAACGACTTGGTAGAGTGGATGACCAAGCCCTCTTCATCCTCCTCATCCTCTCTCACCCAGGCTCAGGGTACTAGCAAAGCAGCTGCCAACGCATCGTCTTCCCTCCTCTCAATGTCATCATCAGTGACTCCTTCCCTAGACCCACCACGTCCTCCTGAAGAGTCTCCTGAACTCTTTGAGCACAGTGTTGGGTACATGCTCCAGAAGGATGCCCAGTGTTTTGTAGGCTCTGATGATGATACTTAGCTAGAGGAAGGCAGTAGCGTGAATGCAGAGAGAGGGGATGCTCAAGAAGGTGTTCCACAAGCTGCAGCATACTGCCAGGTTTGCTCCAGCAATGAAGAGGGAGGGGATGATGAGGGCACTGACTCCACGTGGGTGCCTGGTAGGGGAGAGGAGGAGGAGGAGGCACATGTCCAACGAGGCAGGATGCCCTCCGGGGGCCAGCTTAGGGGCAGCACACTGACTGAATCACACCGCAGAGCTCCGCCTGTGCAGGGCGCTGCCTCTGCGCGTTATTCTTAAAGTTCTTTGGTGTGGACCTTTTTTGAGAAGAGTGCATCAGATCGTACCGCTGCTATTTGCAACATATGTCTCAAGCGTATCTCGCGTGGCCAAAACAGCCGCTTGGGCACCACATGCTTGACCAGACATATGTTGACCTGCCATGCAGCTCGTTGGCAAGCGTACCTCAAAGACCCACACCAAAGAACAAAGCGGACCTCCCCTTGCTCCTCATCAGCTGGCATCTCCAACCCCACTAGACCTTCAGTCCTCTCCGAAACCTGCTCTGAGAGGAATGAAGGTGTACAATTAGGTGTGTCACAGCCAAGTGCTTTCGGGCACTCTGCTAAAAGTACACCCACGTCCGATTATAGCAGGCAAATGTCCCTGCCCCAGCTGCTGGACCGGCGAAAGAAATTCACTCCCAGCCATCCACATGCCCAGCGGTTGAATGCTAGCTTGGCTAAATTGCTAGCACTTCAACTGCTGCCTTTTCAGTTGGTAGACTCGGCCCCCTTCCGTGAGTTTGTACAATGTGCGGTTCCTCAGTGGCAGGTCCCCAAACGCCACTTTTTCTCACGGAAGGCGATTCCGGCTCTCTACCGGCATGTGGAAGGCAATGTCCTTGCCTCGCTGGACAGGGCGGTCAGCATTAAGGTGCATATTACCGCTGACTCATGGTCCAGCAGGCATGGACATGGACGTTGCCTGTCTTTCACGGCCCATTGGGTCACTCTTCTGGCAGCTGGGAAGGATGCAGGACAAGGTGCAGTAGTGTTGGTGGTTGTGACACACCTCTCTCCTCCACCCCCTCCTCTTCTTCTTCCTCCATGGCCTCTTCCAGTGCTCTGTACTCAGAACCAGCGGTGCTCCGTAGGTGCTCCAGGGGCTACGCAAGTACGCAGGCAAAACGATGCCATGCCGTGCTTGCGCTGGTTTGTTTGGAGGACAGGAGCCACACTGGGGCGGATGTTTTGTCAGCTCTTCAGGGGCAGGCCGAGAGGTGGTTGACGCCATGCCAGCTTAAGCCAGGAATGGTGGTTTGCGACAATGGCACCAACCTCCTCTCCGCCCTCCGACAGGGACAACTGACCCATGTGCCCTGTGTGGCTCATGTCCTTAACCTGGTGGTTCAGCGGTTCTTGGGCAGGTACCCGGGCTTACAGGATGTCCTGAAGCAGGCCAGGAAAGTCTGTGTGCATTTCCGCCGAGCATTTAATGCCTGTGCTCGGCTGGCTGAGCTCCAAAAGGAGTTGAACCTGCCCAAGAACCGCCTTATATGTGACGTGCCCACCAGGTGGAACTCAACGTTGGCCATGCTGCAGCGGCTGCACACACAGCACTCAATGAGTACCTGTGCGACTACGGCACCAGGACAGGGTCAGGGGAGCTCGTTTTTTTCTCACCACGCCAATGGGGCATGATCAGGGATGCATGCACTGTCCTGTCACTGTTTGAGGAGGCCACAAGGATGTTGAGCAGTGACAGTGCATGCATCAGTGACACTGTACCTCTTGTCCACCTCTTGGAGCATACGTTGCGTGGAATAATGGACAGGGCACTATAGGCAGAACAGAGGCAGGAAGAGGAGGACTTCCTTGCCTCTCAAGGCCCCCTTTATCCAGACAGTGTTCCTGCTGTGCCACCCATCACACAGGAAGAGGATGAGGAGGAGGAGGAAGAGGAGGATGATTGAGTCAGCATGGAGGTGGAGGCTGGCACTCAGCATCAGCAGCAGTCTTGTAGGGATGTTTTACAGTCCCAAGAAACCCGTGGACTTGTACGTGGCTAGGAGGAGGTAGCTGCGGATCATGTTGTCCTTAGTGACCCAGAGGACTCCGGACCGAATGCCTCAGCTAACCTACGCTGCATGGCCACCCTGATCCTGCAAGCCTGCAGAAGGATCCTCGTATTCTTCGGATCAAGGAGAGGGACCATTACTGGCTGGCCACTCTCCTTGATCCACGGTACAAGGGTAAGGTTGCGGACCTTCTCTTGCCATTGCAGAGGGTGCAGAGGATGAGACATCTCTGGGAGGCCTTGCAGAAAGGTCTGTGCAACGCGTTCCCAGAGACTGGGAGGTTACAAACTCCTGGTCATGGACAACGTGTTGCTGAGGCATCGGTCAGAAGGAACGGTGGAGAAGGTGGCCGTCTGACCGATACTTTCAGACAATTTTTTAGTCCGCAGCCCCAAGGTATGATCGGTTCCAGCAACCATCGCCAGCGTCTGATTTACATGGTGCAGGAATACCTAGGGGCAAGGTCAGACTTGGACACCTTTCCCACCGAAAAATCCTCTGGCTTACTGGGTCTTGAGGGTGGATCACTGGCCAGAGCTTGCACAGTATGCAATTGAGCTACTGGCCTGTCCTGCATCCAGCGTTCTTTCGGAACACACCTTCAGTGCTGCTGGTGGCTTTGTTACCGATCACAGGGTGCGCCTGTCCACCGAATCAGTTGATCGACTGACCTTCATCAAGATGAATCAGTCTTGGATCACCCACAGCTACCAAGCACCTGAAGCTGATGTAACCGAATAATTGTTTTTGAAATATCACATCCCTTCAAGACTGCCTATGCTGATGCTGAGTGACTGTCCTGTTATGTTGATTGTTTATCCTCTTCCTCCGCTGATATGTTGGAAGAACATTTTTGGTTCTGGGTGATGCCATCAGCCCAATTTTTCTGCTACTTTGTTTAACAGGGGCGTTTAATACAAATTTTTGATGCAATGCTTTGCAGCAGGGCTAATTCCTGCACTAAAACTAGAGTATATGGGAGAGGTTGCAGTGTCGTGGCACCAGCACCAGTGCCTAAGGCCCAATTTTTCTGCCCCTGTTTAACAGGGACATGTAATTACAATTCTTGATATAATATTTCACAGGAGGGCCCGTTCCTGTGCCCACCCAGAGTAACTGTGAGGACTTATAATGTTGTGGCACCAGCACCACAACCACCAAAGGTCAATTTTTCTACCACTGTTCAACAATGGCATGTAATTACAATTCTCGTTCACAGCAGGGCGCTCCAGCGCCCACCAAGAGTCACTTTGAGGGCTTACAATGTTGTGGCAAAACCAACACCTTGTTCCGTCATTTCTGCAGAGCATATAGGGCAGGCCCCTACTTTCAAACATCCAACTTACAAACATCTCCTACTTGCAAACGGAAGGAGACAACAGCAAGTGAGATGAAAAAAGACGGACGGCAAAACAAATTATACAGGGGTGATAACCCTTCCCTATGTTTTCCAAAAAGCTTAAAAATATTTTTTTTGACTGGAGCTACACTTTAAAAATGTACCAGTTGAAAATTACAAACAGATTCAACTTAACACAACAAATCTACACAGTCCCTGTCTTGTTTGCATCGCCTGTATACTGCTGTTCTGAGTATATAGGGCCTGGGGGCCACACGTATTTCCTTTTTTTAATATGGGTACGGCGTTCCCCTTAATATCCATACAAGACCCAAAGGGGCTGGTAATGGGCAGGGAGGGCTACCCATGCCATTTTTCTCAATGATTTTCAACCATATTGCAGGAACCAGATATAACATTAAAACCGCAAGCAGTTTTAAATGACGTTATTTTCGTTAAATGTCATTTTGTGCAGGGACTGTTCTAAACACGGGAAACACGTGGCACTTCACAGGCATACTATGGACACCCCCCAGGCACAATATTTAAAGGAATATTTCACATTTTTTTTCACTTTAAAATCAGTGCTCCCGCCAAAACGGCCGTTTTAAAAACTTTTTTTTGCATTGACCCATGTCCCCTGGGGCAGGAGCCAGGTCCCCAAACCCTTTTTTGGACAGTATCTTGCATATTAGCCGTTAAAATTAGCACTTTCAATTTCGAACGTTCGAGTCCCATAGACTTCAATGGGGTTCTAACGTTCGTACGAATTTGGGGTCCGTGCGAAAGTTCTGGTGCGAACTGAACTGGGGGGTGTTCGGCTCATCCCTATTTCCGAGCATGCCTAAGAATTTTGCGCGTCGGAATTGGTACAGGTGACCTGTATTGGTACCTGCTCTCAATCTTTTGCTGGTGGGAAGCTCACATCAGACTTTTGTTGGCGGAATTTCCGATCGCGTGTACGGGACATAACAGCTGTGTCTCTGGGACAGAAAGTGTAGAGAAGCCTCCTAAGTGGGCACACGGACAGCAAAATAAAATAACCTGACAGTTCGGGCTAGAATTTCCTTTTAGCAATGTTGAAATAGAATATACAGTAATTTAGGGAGTACAGTAGATTGTTTTCAATGAGTCAGCTGACCCACAGACACAGGAGCATAAAGCACAAATTTGAAGTAGTGCTGCAACGTAGAATGCGAAGTAGTGCTGCATATGTAGAGAGTGAATCTAGCTGCCCTGAAATATATAAATGTACAAGTTATATGTAGAAGCATCTTTTTAAATACATTACAACATTTATAGGAGTCCTATAATAGGACTATTTTTTAACAAGCTGATCTTTTTACATGCTTATTTTAAAATGATTGTTAAAAAAAGCCTGGCTGTGTTCTTCGGTGCACTAAAAAAACAACCCGCATGGCATTTGATAATAACAGTGGAAAAAGACAGGCTACATGAAAACACCTTCCAGAGCCAGGAGAATAGAACTGTAAACACGGCCTGTTTTTGCCATTTACAATCCATGGAGAGTGCTGACTAAAACCAGACACACATGAAGGAGTTTCTTTTTCAGCAAATTGGTAACAGTAATGCTAACTGTATTGACCTTTTCAGAAGAGGCCGATCCGTTCTTTGGTGAGACATTTTCTGTTGCAAAATATTTCATGCAATGGCTGTAGCATATACCGTACAGTCAATACCATCTGACATTACATTATATAAAAGACAGCTCAGCAGTACGGAAGATCTATGATGACTTGGGTGAAACAGAGTTTAGGGGGTCAGGAGGTATCAGCACGTGACTGAGAGATGTGCAGATTACCGAGGCTCAGGCTTCCTGTAAAATAAACAACTAAACCCCATTCTTCCACACCCCCTCCCCCCAAGACTGACCATAGCAGCCTTTTATTACAACAAAATGAAATACAAACAATATAAACAATCGTAATGCATAAAATACATTTTATACCTAACTATTAACTAAAAAACCTCAGCTTAATCCTACTGGGTCTAAGGTCTTTGAAGGGCTGTTTTGGAACTTGATAGCTGCAATCCGTAAAAATCCAGATATTAGAGGCGTGAGAGCGGGGAACGGGATTATAGAGTAGCCGCCTATGCGGATGATTTGCTTTTTTATGTGTCCAACCCTAGGATAACAATTCCAATTATATTAGAGGAATTGAATAGATATGGAAAACTGTCAAATTTTCAAATAAAAATGTCTAAATCTGAGATTCTGAATATTACCACTCCAAGGGAGGATCAACTGGCAATTCAACCTAATTTCCCTTTTGTGTGGTGTGAGGAGGGATTGGGGTACTTGGTAACAAAACTGACTGCATCTTTAAGGACTATGTTTGTTTGAAGCTAATTATATACCAGTGTTTAACAAGATTAAAGGACAATTAATAATACATTTGGGCACATAAACACCCTAGGATTACATATGCAACATTGGTGAAGGGAAAAAGGGAAGGGGGACTAGCAGCACCAGATTTCAAGATATATTATTAGGCGATCTATGTCTCCCGGATTGCAGAGTGAACCCATAATAAGGAGAGGAAATGTTGGGTAAATATTGAGATAACACAAAGTAAGGTGGATTTGCGAAAGATGGTTTGGATACCACAGCAATACCTGCATCTAGCCATTAGCACAAACCCACTAACTAGAAATACTTTTAAGATTTGGGATAGGTTGGGGAGAATGCACCATTGGGATCATAATTCGCCACAAATGTCTATTTTTTTGGCACAAAATAATTAAGATAGGGAAAGAGGAACACATATATTTTGCTAGATGGGCAAAAGAAGAGAAATATTACTGCAAGATGTAATGAAGGGAAATAGGATATACACATATGCTGAAAGGACACTTATATATATATATATATACTAGACTGTTTATGTTAGAAGGCTGGCCATTGGCTAGCCTGAGTTTGTAGGAGGAGTCTGGGGCTTATAATCCCCCTCCCTCCCTACACACTCGTTGGCTAGCGTTTTTTGGTTGGAGGAAGCAGTCGACGAGTCACTTTCAGTTCCGGGTCAAGCTCAGTGTGATTTCTCTTTCTGGCAATGCGGACGCTTTCATCTGATCAATGTTTCTTATCTGTTAGGTGAGTGTTCCAGCGCATGTATCGCAGGGGAATCTTGGCTTAGTCCGGATCATAAAGGGAAGCAGTCGGTGTCATAATTTCCAGGTATCGGATGGCAGGGGGGTTAGCTGTGTGGATGCTCTCCTCATTTCCAGCTTGCTTTCGGTGGCTCATATGGCTTGGCTATCGGTACAGGTACCTCCCAAGGGCATTGCACCTTGGTTTGGTAAAGGTAGGCCAGGATGTTAAGGGGGGTGGGGGGGAATGCAGGTGCTATACCATGGGGGGTCAGAAAAACAAAGAAAAGGCGCCTCTAAGTGTAGAATTAAAAGCTGTTTCATTTCCCCAAAAAGGGTTAAAAACATTTACAAGATATGTAGACTGGCAGAGCATATCATTAATATCCATGTAGGTGGTCTGGCATGAAGGCAGTGGTCACTGGCATATACAAGTTCTTTAGGCTGTGTGTGTCCAGTAGCGAGGGGGGTCCCGTGGATGCCAACGGGAAGACCAGCAGGGAGCTCCAAGAGAACTGACAGGCCAGCCCGCAGTCACAGTCTCAAAACACGAGAAATGCCGATCCTGGGAAGTGACGTCAGCGGCAGGAGACAATAACCAGCAACCAGCATGGACCGGAAACAGAACAGTAAGCAGTCATCAAAGAGGGACGTGTTTCGGAAAATCTCATTGGTTCCTTTATCAACCTCTACCATGGGGGGTCACTGGCAAAGTGATTTAGGGATCTGTCACTGCAAATTGCTCTGTCAGGGTCTGCTGCACCATTTTCATTGGGGGTTTCACTTAGTCACCTGACCCCCATATGCATGGTGTATCACTGGGTCAGTTCATGGTGTTAGTTTGGCAAGCTGTCAGCATTCCAGAACCAGGGGCCATAGCACTGGGGACCTCTCTGGCGTCACTCATGCAACCGTTGGGTCTTGTAGTTCCACAACTTGGTGGTCTCGTTTCAGCCCCTCATTTGGGTTGCCACATCACGTAAATTAGCACGATTTAGGTCAGGCATGGTAGGCATAGTAGGGCTCACGTAGCCTGGTGATTCCAGCCCTTTATACGATACACATGGAGAGGGGGGGGTTTCACAATCCTTTTAGTTCTTTTTCTGACACAGGTTCACCTTTCTTCTCCCACCACCAAGTACATGTCACACTCTGTTCAGGTGGTTGTTCAGGGTTAGTTGTCAGCCACACAGTTCCAGGGGCCTCAGCCCTGGGAACTTCACTGACGTTACTCAGGCATATTGCTGAGTCTTGTAGTTCCACAGCTTGGTGGCCACATTAGCCCCTCATTTGGGCTGCCACTGTCATGGCATTTAGCACCATGTTGCATCTTACAGGTGGGTCTGGCCACGCACAACCTGTTCCTCCAGCCCCCTTTTTTAAAATATAAAGAAAAAAAAGGAGGTTTCACGGTTTTCTTTCTCTGCTGCGGGTTTACCTTTCTTTCTCCCGCCACAGAACTGACCTTTCACTCTGTTCAGGTGGTGTCTTATTTTGGTGTTGCATTTTTAGGTTTTGGATTTTCTGCTTGTTCATTCCATCATTTTATTCTGTGCATACGTCATGATGTTGTTGCAATTGGATTCTACATTTTACGTTCTGGAAGGGCAAGGTGTATTCTGTGGGTCATAGCTAGTTGCTTTACATACCAGGATCTGTTACGTCTACAGATCCATATGGGCTGAGGTTTAATTTTTTAATAATTGTAATATTTGCAGTCTTCTTGCCTGTACATCATACGGCATACGTTGCACGTCACTTACATTCCTATTTCTGTCTACTATGGTCTGTAGGTTCCAAGCTGAGTGTTCTTTTTTTTAATTACCTGTCTTTGCGTTGCAGGTTACTGGGGCTCGCTTACTGCATACACACAAGGGGTTACGGTCACTAGGTTCACCGTCATGCTCTGTTCCTGTTTGTTTTGATTCACGGCACCTACATTTTCATACAGAGTTAGGCACGGTAGGGTGTCATTGTTTTTCAGGATTTAATTTGATTGGGTCTAATGGTCTCTAGTTGGGTTTTTCTACAGATTTGGATATGTCACACGTTTCGGAGAGCTATGAATTTGCCTTCATCCGTTCAGAGCATGGCAGCGCCCCATCTCTGAGGAACTTGACTATACCGAAGCTCATAGCAGAGCTCCAACGCAGGGGCATTCTATTCTCGGCCATAGCTAGTAAAGCGGAGTTGTTTAGGCTATTATTTCCAAGCCCATCCCAGCCACAGCCATGTGTCCTTGTTCACGTCACTGACCCAGATTCACACAGTTCTAAACATTCTCTCCACTCCAATTTAACTGCTGCAAGATAGCATGGATGTAATGGAGGCCCGCCCAGCCAAGGTGGAAGTTGCTGCTGCTCCCATAGCCTCTGTGTAAGCTGGCACCTCTGCAGGTAATACCAGCATGCCATTACCTGTTACTGTTCCTTCGTCACTATCAGTGCTGCCATCCATGTCCCCTGCGCACTTTATCTCTGCCAACCTCAAAAAAGATATAAATAAATAAATATATATATATATATATATATATATATATATATATATATATATATATATAATTAGACTGTGTGTGTATATATATATATATATATATATATATATATATATATATATATATATATATATATTAATTACACTGCCTGAAGTGTAGCAGAAACTGTACACACTGTATTAGATACTGTGTACACTGCCATAAGTGTAGTAGAAACTGTAAACACTGTACTAGATACTTTGTACACCAAAAGAAAAGTAATAGAAACTGTGCACACTGTATTAGATACTGTGTACACCGCCTGCACTGTATTAGAAACTGTACAACGGCTGCACTGTTTTGTATACTGTGTACACCACCAGAAGTGTAGTAGAAATTGTACACACTGTACTAGATACTGTGTACTGCCTGAAGTGTATTAGAAACAGTACACCACCGAATGTACTGTAGATATAGGCTACACTGGATGCAGAGAATATATATATATATATATATATATATATATATATACACAAGACTGTATAGTCATATATATAGTCATATATATAGATATATAGTGTATATATATATATATATATATATATATCAAATACACTGCCATTAACTGAATAACCTGCCTGCTTAACCGGCTGGTGTGCAAGCAGCCTTATATAGTGTGGGGCGTGGACTTAATCCCCATGAGCCATGATTGGCCAAAGGCACCCTGCCTTTGGCCAATTATGGCTCTTTCAGCAGAGCGCGCTGTGATTGGCTAAAGCATGTAGGTCAGGTAAATACTTTGGCCAATCAATATTACAGCAATGCACTGCAATCTTGCAGTGCATTATGGGGCATTCCATGGCGCTCAAATTTGCCGCGAACGCCCCATAATGTTCGCTGTTCTTATGTTCGACCGGAACATCAAGCTCATCCCTACCAACTACATCCGGATAGCTCCCTCACATCCTGGTATTTATTTGGGCACTAAGTCTACCCATTACATCACTAGAGGAAGGTTTTCTGTAAAAGGGGCCTAAAACCCAATTACCATTTTTGGTATACCGTTCCAAGCAATATTGGGAGCAGAGCCATGTAGTGGCAGGCTAGCTAACTGCATCTACTAACATATTTCTAGCTAAATTCAGCAAGTGACAGTGTGGAAGGGCTTCTTATAGTTGTGCAAACATGAAACTCTCTCTCCCTTCTCTTCAGCTTAAAAGTAGTTATATAGTAGTATGAGGAAGACCTAATGCAACCTTCTAAAGCCCTTTGCACACAGGGGCATCTAGCTGATGTGCATCCCTCTTGTTTTAGTGTGCCAAGCACAGGTGCCATGTCCAGCCCTTCTCCCTGTATCCTGTCAAAGTCTATGGCAGGCTGTGGCTGGACGGAGCTGAATGCCATAGTGAGTGTTACTTGAGTTTACAGCCTAAAAAGGCTTTTCATTGCAACTAATCAATCCTCAAATGTGGTGGCTGAAATAGTTTAAGGTTTTTTTTTCTTTCTTTCCACTTGGTTATTCCATTGGCAACACATTTCATGTTAGAGGTTTACAGTTCACACTCGCTGTACTGCAGAGGAGCAGCATTGTCACTAGAGATGGGCCAACACCCCCTGATTCAGTTTGCGCCAGAACTCTCGAACATCGCAAAATTTCAGACTGGAACTACAAACCCTATTAAAGTCTATGGGACTCGAACTTGAAAAACCAAAAGTGCCCAATTTGAAGGCTTATATGCAAGTTAGCCAAAAATATTCTGGGGAACATGTATCAATGCACATTTTAATTATTTTTTTTTTTTAAATGATCGTTTTTACACAAGCAGTGATTTTAATGATGCTTAATGTGAATGTAAAGTGGCATATCTGTACCATGTATAGAACCTGCTGCAGCAAAACTGACATTTCTAAAGAAAAAAAGACATTTAAATTGATGTAAAAAAAAAAAACGTGGGCTCCCTCCAAAATCCATAGCAGACCCTTATCTGAGCATGAAAACCTGCTGATTAGGAAAGAGGGGCTTTTGAACTATACCAGGCCACTTGCCGTCAACATGGGGTGGATGCATGCTGGGTTGCCCCTTACCTATTTAAGAACTGTCAAACGGTGGAGCAGGCATTTGGCAGTTAGCCTTCGTTGCAGGCGGAGCAATTTTTTTTTTTTTCAGGTTCGGTAGTGTGTCGGGCATCGTGATTGACGATAAATCTACATTATTTTTTTAATAAAAGAATTGTCAAAAACTGCCTCCTGTCTTTATATATTTTTGACACTATTTTTGTTGAATGAGTAGGGCTACAATGTACCCCATACTCATTCACATGGGGGGTGGGATCTGGGGGTCCCCTTGTTAAAGGAGGCTTCCAGATTACAATAAGCCCTCTGCCCGCAGACCCCCCCCCCCCCACAACCACTGCCCAGGGTTGTCTGGAAGGGGCCCTTATTCCCATCAACATGGGTACAATGTGCTTTGGAGTGGGCCTCATGTTGAGAGCATGTGGTCTGGTATGGTTCAGGAGAGGGGGGGCGCTTACTTGTCCTCCCTTTGCTGATTTGCTGGGCTGCATGCGTGGATAAGGGTCTGGTATGGATTGGGGGGGGGCCCACGCTGCCCCCTATGGGCCTGGTATGGATTGGAAGGACCCCCACGCTGTTTTTTTTTCTATTACCAGCAATGTTTTCTTTTTCATTCAGCGGGGGAAGCCTGTTGACAGGTGATGACTCATCTGTTGTTAAGGCCTGCTCCTTAAAAACAACTATGCACTATGCAGCGAGCAGTGCATTGTGGGGTGCTCGATGGGCGAAAATACCACAGAGCGCCCCACAAATTCGGGTGTTCGCTGAATGGATGAACGGGCTGAACTTTTGCTCGGCTTGAACTGTTCGCCCAACTCTAGTTGTTACCCCCAGCTGCTCTCCCTATATGGGCTACAAACACCTTTCACTTCTCATCTCTCTTACATAGAGCGGAGTTGTTTTGTAGTTCACAGAAGATGGAAAGCTGAACGTGTTTGAAATTTTAGTTTAGTACACAATACATAACACAAGACTTCTAACAGGGACTCTAGAAAGGACTTGTATGATGCAATATATAACATGGTCAATTGTGGATTTACTTTACATGCAGTTTTTGGGTAGCCTGACCCTTTGTGTGTATCTTTTACATACAGGCTCAGTAAGTAAGAAAAACAGGAATACAAAAAAAAAGACAACTATGAACAGCGAGGATAGGAGGGATGCCAATAATAACACAATCCATATCCTGAAATAAATCAGAAGCATGTAAAATGGCCCAATTGCAGTTGATCATGTGATAAGAAAATATATTGCCATGGAAACCATTAAGAGCTCATTCTCACCCACGTGTATAGATTCACAGCTACCGTTTGCACTTGAGAAACTTTGATAAATTACTTTACACCTTCTATCTCAGTTTGGGGATATTTATTTTAGGCAGATTTTTTTTTTTTTTGCCATCCCCTCTGGAGCTGCTCTCTGTAATGTATCTTAGCTTTCCCATTGTTTATAAGGTCACATCACACAAAGACAAATGGAGATGTCAATTAGTAACAGAAGGCTGTGTACCATGCCACATTCCAAACTGTTGTGATAAATAGATATGACCTGACAGTCTAGCTCTGAGATTTCTGAACAAGGGCTGACTGTAACGGAATAGAATCTAAAATAACAATTATATATATATATATATATATATATATATATATATATATATATATATATATATATATATATAATATAATATATATATTTTTTTATTATTTTTTATTAAAGAAAACATTTATTGAAAGAAATATGGAGGCTGCCTGTTGTAATTTCGGTCCAATGGTTTCAGTATTATCTGTATTACTGACCCAGAACAAGTATACATACAAAAAGCTGGAAATTTCATACAATTTTCAGTAATCCTTTATTGTTAAAATCATCAGCAGTATCAAACATCCATATCTTCAACAGGATGCTAATACGTTTCAGCCGAAGCCTTGATCACAGTTATGATTAAAGCCTAGTACACACTAACAGTTTTTTTTTTCGTTCAACCCAGCAGGCTGGATGAAAAAATAAATGAAAAGCTCGGGAGGAGATCCTGTACTAACTACAGTGATCTCCCCACTGAGCTACAGTCTCCCCCCGCCAGAAGATAGCAGTCAGCGTTCTCAGACACTGGCTGAGGGTGCTGATTTGGTACCTTTTTCAGTCATGCCCCTTTTGCAAAAGACAGATGTACACACGTGCTAAATGTCGGCTGGTTTCTATTGAACAGACCGATGTCACCGGATACAGGGCTTAAAGCGGAGTTCTACCTATTCCTGTGTTTATTAAAAGTCAACAGCTACAGAAATTTTAATATACAGACACGCACCTGTCCTACAGTCCAACAATGCGGCCATCCGAAGCGCTTCTCTCCTCTTTGCGGCGCCGGCGGGATTGCAAGTGTGGGGACCCAGCTGTGACAGCTTGCAGCTTCACAGCCAGTTGCGCACTGCTGTGCTGCACGTTCTAAGTGGCTGGACAATCTTCTGGGAACTGTGACATGTCCCAAGATTGCAGGGAGGGGGGAGAGGAGGCTCCAGTGGGAGCTGGGTACCTGTCAAAACTAGGTACCAAAAAAAATGACATGCCAAATGTGGCATGTCAGAGGGTCAGGAGTCCTTAAAGCAGAAGTTCCACTTTTGGGTTGAACTCCACTTTAATGTGGAGTTCCAGCCTTCCAAAAAAGAAAAAAAAAAACCTGCGATGGTCGTGTAGGGGCCATAACCCTTTGCAGGACGGCCTTAACTTTTTGGGCTTACCGGTTACCTCCACTTGGCTTGTTCTTCCAAGTCTAGGGGTTCCCAGGGTTGATACCCAACAACTTTGGATGCTGACACCAACAAAGTCCCTTTGATGGCCTGAACATAATAATGAATAACACCACACCAAAAAAATTTTTTTTGGATCATTTCTTTTGCCCACGGTTTATTTCCATTGCTTTTATTTAAAAACACAATGTAAATAAATTAATTCACGAATATTAACATATTTACATATACACATTTAAACCCAGCTCAGCCACTCAGACTCAAGCTGAAATAAGTTTGTATTTAAAATGTATTTCTATTTTTTTTTTTTTTTTAAACTGTCCCTTTAAACCATATTCTAAGCCATGACTATATATATATATATAATATATTTTTATATATATATATATATATATATATATATATATATATATATATATATATATATATTTTTTTTTTTTAAAGGGGGGGGGGTTTGGGTGGGGAGCTCTGTGGTATGGTCCTCCCTATGATGACTGGCCCGGTACATATTGAGGTGGTCCTTTATATATTGACCCCCAGACATTCTGGAACCTTCCATGAGGTCATCTGACCCATTTTGACCTATCATGAAAAGGGGGGCCTATACCAGAAATTTACAGTTCTAACTGCCCTAACTAACCTCTAATAGACTCCTGTTGCCTTCAAAATCAGCGAGCAAGCCTTGAAACTGCTCCTGTCACAATCCCATAAGAAAAGGGGGGCCTTGAAACAGGCTTACCCTCCTTTTCCTTGTATGGGATCGTAAACAGGATGGCCTGAACATAATAATGGAAAACACCACACCAAAAATGTATTTAACGTTTTTATTATTATTTTATTTATTTATTTATTGGATCATTTCTGACTTATTTCCATTGCTTTTTTTTAAAAAACACAATGTAAATACATTAATTTACCAATTCACCAATATTAACAATCTTATACATGTTTAAACCCAGATTAGCCACTCAGACTCAAGTTGAAATAACTTTGTATTTAAAATTAATTTTATTTATTTATTTTTTAACTGTCCCAAATGACAGGTGGGAGCCCAAGCCTCTTCACCTGTCACATCCCCCCACAAGCCCGCAGCCAATGCAATACAATTCTGACATTTCAAATTCAGGATGTCCAGGGGGCCAGAGTCCGCTGGACAATCCGCCCGCGTGTGGGCTCCGGTGAACTTTTTCTTCCCAAAAGTCCGGCGCACTTAGAAAGAAGACTTGACTCAAAATTGTCCACCGGACTCGGCAATCTGGCAGACAATCCGCCCATCTGTGTGCTAGTCCGCCGGACTTTTGAAATGAACGGACTTGCCCACACACAGAGTAAAGTCCGTTCATTTTGAACATAACTCCAGGTAGACGGGACTAGAGAAGGAAGTCAATGTCGCCGCCTCCATTGGCGAGATTGACACCTCACGAGCCCCATTGCCTGGTATGGAGTTACAGGGGAACCCCTACGCCGAAAAAATGGCGTGGGGGTCCCCCTCCTTATCTGAGCACGCAGCCTGGCTGGTCAGGAAAGGGGGTAGGGACAAGCGAGTGCCCCCCCTCCTGAACCATACCAGGCCACATGCCCTCAACATGGGGGGTGGGTGCTTTGGGGAAAGGGGGGCCTGCTGCATGTTGATGAGGACAAGGGCCTCTTCCCGACAACCCTGGCCGTTGGTTGTCGGGGTCTGCGGGTGGGGTGCTTATCGGAATCTGGGAGCCCCCTTTAATAAGGGGGCCCCCAGATCCCAGCCCCCCACCCTATATGAATGAGCATGGGGTACACAGGTTTTTAAAGTACGTTATTAGACAGGTCCAGGGGCTTTCTCCTTCGTCGCCGCCGTGCGGGGGTCTTCTTCCAACTTCGGGGGTCTTGTCCCGCTCTTCCGTTCTTCTGCCGGGCCTCCGCTATCTTCTTACAGCTTTTTTACTAGCATTGGGCCGGTTTTCTCGCTGTCACTGCCTTCTTCCTCTTCTTCCCTTCTTCTCTTCTTCCGATGTTGACACGACGCTCTCTCCGCCCGTAATGGCAGGGATGCGTTGCGCGCCGACTTATATAGGCACAAGGGGCAGGGTCACCGGGTGATGTCACATGGTGACCCCTCCCCTTATGATGTCACAGTCCCAGGGAGTAGGGGTTCCTCTTTAAATCCATACCAGGTGACGAGGCTAGCGAGGTGTCAATCTCACCGATGGAGGCGGCGACATTGACTTCCTTCGCTAGTCCTGTCTACCTGGAGTCACGTTCAAAATGAACGGGCTTTACTTCATGTGTGGGCAAGTCCGTTCATTTCAAAAGTCCGGCGGACCTCCGCCGAAAGTCCGGCTGATTGTCCGCTGGACCTAGTCCGCTGGAAATGTCCAGTCATGTGTGGACATGTGTGACCAGACCACTGTCTGGCGACCTATAATAATCAAAAGACAGAATTAGGTCGTACATAAAACTTATTAGAATCAGACTTGTATACCTTCTATACCTTTATTATCAAAACCAATCCTAGCAGCTTTTGTAGCTGCCCTGGTTCTAAAAGAATGTGACGAAATTTGGATGTTACTCAAATTCTAATTCCTGCAACATTTTTTCAGAACACTATATTAAATTGGAATTTTGTTAATGGTGACTTGTCTTCATGAATGAAAATATTTTAGTTTACTTTATTCCAGTTCAACAAACGGCAGTAAAACAGTACACATCAATCGGCAGTATGGCGACTAAAATACCCAGAACGCTGTTTGACTTGTGCGCATGCTGCCACTACTTTCGGTCACGCTTTCTGACTCGTTTATATCAAGAGTCACATATCATCTGGGAAGCCTTTAAAGTGGTTGTCTGGGTGGAACATTATTTGTGCGCAGTGTTTTTCTTTGGTATATAATATTGATATCTTCTAAAATTGCATATGTATGATTTGAGTTATTTCACTATACCTTATAAGCACAGCATTATTTTTTCTTTTTATACAATGCATCAGGAAAAAAGTATTCACAGCTCTTGACATTTTTCACATTTTGTTATGTTACAGCCTTTTTCCAAAATTGATTCAATTCATTATTGACCTCAAAATTCTACAAAAAATACCCCATAATGACAATCTGAAAGAAATGTGTTTGAAATATTTGCAAATGTATTAAAAATAAAAAACAAAAAAAATCACATGTACATACAATAAGTATTCACAACCTTTACCACAGCACTCAAAATTGAGCTCAGGTGCATCCTGTTTCCACTGATCATCCATGATATGTTTCTACAACTTGATTGGATGATTTGAAAAGGCACACACCTGTCTATATAAGGTCCCACAGTTAATAGTGCATGTCAGAGGCCAAGCCATGACATCCAAGGAATTGGACTCAGAGACAGGATTATATTGAGGCACAAATCTGGGGAAGGGTATAGAAAATGTCTGCAGCACTGAAGGTCCCAATGAGCACAGTGGCCTCCATCATCCATAAATGTAAGAAGGGGAAGTCTCTTCCTAGAGCGGGCGGCCCAGCCAAACTGAGTGATCAGGGGAGAAGGGCCATTGTCAGAGAGGCGACAAAGAACCTGATGGTCACTCTGACAGAGCTCCAGTGTTTTTCTGTGGAGAGAGGAGAAACTTCCAGAAGAACAACCATCTCTGCAGCTCTCCACCAATCGGGTCTGTATGGTAGAGTGGCCAGAAGAAATCCACTCCATAGTAAAAGGCACATGACAGCCCGCCTGGAGTTTACCAAAAGGTACCTGAAGGACTCTCAGACCATGAGAAACCAAATTCTCTGGTGTGATAAAACAAATATTGAACTCTTTGGCCTGAATGGCAAGTGATATGTCTGGAGGAAACCAGGCACCACTCATCACCTGGGCAATACCATCCCTACAGTGAAGCATGGTGGTGGCAGCATCATGCTGTGGGGATGTTTTTCAGTGGAAGGAACTGGGAGACTAGTCAGGATCAAGGGAAAGATTAATGCAGCAACGTACAGAGACATCTTGATGAATACCTGCTCCAGAGTGCTCTGTACCTTAGACTGGGGCGAAGGTTCATCTTCTAATAGGGACAATGACCCTAAACACACAGCCAAGATAACAAAGGAGTGGCTATGGGAAAACTCTGTGAATGGCCTTTAGTGGCCCAGCCAGAGCCCAAACTTGAACCCGACTGAACATCTCTGGAGAGATCTGAAAATGGTTGTGCACCTACGCTCCCCATCCAACCTGATGGAGCTTGAGAGGTCCTGCAAAGGTAAATGGGAGAAACTGCCTAAAAATAAGTGTACAAAGCTTGTAGCATTATACTTAAAAAGAATTGAGGCTGTAATTGGTGCCAAAGGTGCTTCAACATAGTGTTGAGCAAAGGGTGTGAATACTTATGTGCATGTGATTTATTTTTTTTTGATTTTTTTTTTTTTTTAGAAATTTGCAAAGATTTCAAACAAACTTCTTTTACGTTGTCATTACGGGGTATTGTTTGTAGAATTTTGAAGAAAATAATGAATTGAATCCAATGTGAAAAAAAGTAAAGCGCTGTGAATACGTTCATGGTGTATTGCTTTGTGTATATCTAGCACATTTTTTGAGGCTGCTCACATTAGTATCATTTGCACTGCAAACTGATGTGTTTTACTGAAAAATAAAAATTGACATGTGCTCTGATCCACTAATACTCTCCAGCCAACATAGGGTATTCTGGTGCAGGCTGTAGGAAAGAGTATCAAGAGTATCCTTCCAAAGTAAGTATCAGTGGTTTGGGGGGCAAGGGAACTGTACAGAACAACTGTCACTTTGCCCTGAATAGGAAAGGTAACATCATAAATATTTAAATAAAAATGATTGTACTAATTTATATGTAATCACATTTTTTTTCCATAAAATGCAATAGACTATTCCAGTTTCAAAATGAAAATATTTCCCTTTGTCACCCAATGGCAATCCATTTTTTTCTCTTTCAGTATTGGATAAACGAATATACGTCAACCTTGGGCATAGGAGTATTTCATTCAGGGATAGAAATCTATGGCAGAGGTAAGTTTTCATCATGTGTTTAGGACATTTGTTCTCAACTAAAAATGTTTGTATTTTGTTATCAAATGTGCACATATGTTCAACATGTGTCAGCAGATGAGAGGTGGACTTAAAATGTTTTGATTTTGATATAGAAAGACAAATTATTCTATGCCAATGATGTCCACCTTTCCATTAGGTCTTTGTTCCTCACTTGACTTACAAGCAAAGATGAGTACAAATAAGCTTAATTGAACAATTAAAATTGCTGTGTTGGTCGAAAACATGGGTCCTAGATATATCGATAGATAGATAGATAATTCCGTTATTAATACCACTGCAAGGCTTAATACTGTCACCATTGAAGCTATCATCTGGAAAATATACTTCTGCTGGCATATCTTAGGTTCTGTCGGACATATCTCAGTAGATATAGGTTACACCCCAATGCCTGCAGCAGGGCAAGCCCTATGCTTCCTCATAGTCTGTTTGATTACATTACTTTTTATATTGATCTCCATGAAATGTAAGCACTGCAACGTGATTATTAGAGCTGAGTGAACTTATCTGTGTGAATTGAGCCTATTCAAATTTCATCAGAGAATAGGACATAAGGACAGGTGGTGTCCTCTCAACGAATCAGGCTGTTGTCATGATGATGCGGCACCTCCATTGCCAAAGAAGTACTTGAGGGAGTTAGGAAGAAGAATTGTGTAATAGAGGTAGGTAAGTTGCTACTCCTTGGCCAGTGAACTGACAAAGGGCTCCATTCTACCACATAACTGATCCCTACAATGCAGATAAATAGTTAAAACCGAACTTCACCCAAAAGGGGAAGTTCCAATTTAGGTCCTCCTCCGCCCTTCCTTTGCAACATTTGGCATGTCATTTTTAATTTTTTTTTTTTTTTTTTTTAACTTAGAACTTTACATAGTGACTCTTGCTACTCACCCCCCCCCCCCCCCCCAAAAAAAAAAAAATAATAATAATTAACCCACACCGTTAAAAAATCATGTTGATCCTCATGAATCACTGTGATCCTTGTGACTTATGATGACCTGCTGCTTAACGATCTTGACCAACTGACACAATGATCCACTGCCTGATGATGTTTGCCTGTCACACTACCACCACAAAATGCCAGATTTCAACATGTGAATTCTTTCACATTTTGTGGACCTGCCTGGAAATAACGCAATATTAGCAGGGGGTCCTAGCAGTATTTAGTCATCTAACATATTTAGTCATCTAACATACCTGTGCCAAGAGACCCGAGATACTGTCTGCTGGGGCTGGTGGATCAGCTGACAATTACAGTGGCCAGGATAATACTCATTAGTCTCTTGTTATTTTATGCCTGCAAAGCCATCACGATGAATTGGAAGAAAACATTGCCTCCTACAATCCCTTTTTGGAAGGGACTGATTAATGCCAGTTTACCTCTTTACAAAGCTACATATGCAAGTGGGTTCCCCCATAAGTTTCAAAAGATCTGGTCATGCTGGCTAGATGACACTTCTACAGCAACCAATGAGTCGAATGATAGTTTCATAGTTTCATAGTTAGTAAGGTTGAATAAAGACACCAGCCCATCCAGTTCAACCTGAGTGTCTACAATTGTCCCTATCCCTGTACATTACACACTCACATTGGTCCCTACCCTCAAGGAGCCCACAATCCAAGGTCCCCATTCATATACTAGGGCCAATTTTGGACAGGAGCCAATTAACCTACCTGCATGTCTTTGGTTTGTGGGAGGAAACCGGAGTACCTGGCGGAAACCCACGAAGGCACAGGGAGAACATGCAAACTCCAGGTAGGTAGAGTCCTGGTTGGGATTTGAACCAGCGATCCTTCTTACTGCTAGGCAAGAGTGCTAACGACTACACCACTGTGCCGCCCAACTTAATGAGTAGGCCTTGACTAACACTGTCATAGAATTGTTACTATGTTCTATATCCTTTTCACCTTTGTTTGAGCCTTGCTACTTGAGCCTTGCTACCCCTGAGAAGATCTCACTCTCCTTATTGGGAAGTAGTTTAGGAGTTTTGTTTTCAGTTGTTTTGTTCTTGTTTTAAAGGTAGATGTGAATTTAGACCACTTGGTCTTGCCCCGCGTGGGCCGCAGTTGTATGTGTACTACACCATGAAAATCAATAAAAAAGATTTTTCAAAAAAACAAAGCACAATGCCAGATATCTGGCAGCTGCTGTATGCAAACAAAATAGCCGGGTTTTCTGGGTGAGATCAATGACCAAATACGGTCATGATGTCTTGGAGTCTGGGATCCCAGTTGATCTGTTTAGAAACACCAGTGCCCTGGGCATCATTAATGTTGTGGTAGTTCATAAATATCTGTTTTAAATCATCAGCTCGGATTCGTGCAATCAAACTGGTCAAATATGACCAGTTCATTTATCCTTTGACCAAACAGCAAACGGGCTGGGTTCAGGTCAAACTTATGTTCAACCCTAATCTCATTCTTACACCTAGAGCTCCAGAGGAGAGAAGTATAGACATTCTAAACATAATGATTTTATGCATTTATATTCACTTTCAGACCGGACCATTTTGCTGGCTTAAGAGCAGACCACTTTTTGCGATTCGGCAATGCATTGCTTTAACTAAGAATTGCGTGGCTCCCAAACAAAATTTACGTCCTTTTTTTCCCACAAATAGAGCTTTTTTTTGGTGGGATTTGATTGCCCCTGTGGTTTTTATTTTTTGCGCTATAAACAAAAAAAGAGCGACAATTTAGAAAAAAAGCATTATTTTTTACTTTTTGCTATAATAAATATCCCCCAAAAATATATATTAAAAAAACGTTTTTTTTCCCTCAGTTTAGGCCGATACGTATTCTTCTACATATTTTTGGTAAAAAAATTGCAATAAGCGATTATTGATTGGTTTGCGCAAAATTTATAGTGTTTACAAAATAGGGGATAGTTTATGGGATTTTTATTAATAATTTTTTTTTACTAGTAATGGTGGCGATCAGCGATTTTTTTTTTTTATTGTGACTGCGACATTATGGCGGACAAATCTGACATTTTTGACACATTTTTGGGACCATTGTCATTTATACAGCAATCGGTGCTATACAAATGCACTGATTCCTGTGTAAATGACACTGGCAGCGAAGGAGTTAACAAGTGGGTGGCAGTGTAGAGGTAAGTGTGTCCTAGGGGCGTGTTACTAACTGTGGGGGGCTGGGCTGTGTGTTAGTGAACACTGATCTCTGCTCCAATCACAGGGAGCAGAGATCAGTGTCACTTGTTGCTAGGCAGAACGGGGAGATGCTGTTTACTTTCGCATCTCCCCGTTCCGCCTCCCTGTGAGACGATTGCGGGTATCCCCGCAGCGATCGAGTCCGCGGGACCTGCGACTGGACTCACGGAGGTCCCGACCAGCATGTGCGTGCGCCACTGACGGCACGCACGCGATGGCAGGGTGGCAATTTCAAATGAACGTACCTGTACGTGTCAGGTCACCTTGAGGCGAGGTGACAGATGCACACCGTAGGAATCAGGAGTGCACCGCAAGGTTGTGGACCCTACGGCTGACTGCTGCGGACGGAGACAGATCCCACCAAGGTTAGAGCGTAAGATTCCCTGGGGCGCGGAGTCTAAGAGCCAGCAGGTGTTCACCAGAGCCTCGAGTGGTGAGGATGGACTTGGCTGCAACTGGCTCCAGGTCGCGACCCCCAGGGTCCCCCAGCTCACACCCACAGTAGGCAACAGGAGGATAGGGATGGTGAGGGACAAAGCCAAGGTCGGGGCCACAAGCAGACAGGAATAGTCAGGGACACGCCAAAAGGTCAGGATCACAGGCAAACAGGGATAGTCAAAGACACACCAAAGTCGGTAACGGAACAACAGAAGATCACACAGCAGGTAACAGGAAGCTAAACACACAAAGGAATACACAATGGTTGATCAGCACTGTTGGCTTGTAGTGCACAGGTTAAAATAAGGTTCCCTGATAGGGCCTGGGGTGGAGCCATGCTTAGAGGAGAGGTTATAAAAACCACCAGGTGGAAGTGGCTGGCCTCTAGTCTGAACACATGAAGGGAGGTAAGCAAACAGGAAGATCACTGCATAACCATGACAGTACGCCAATTTGCCTGCAAGTGCCATTCTGCCGACGTACATTGTCGTGCGCCAGTCGGGAAGTGGATATAGTGTTTACAAGTATCCATATATTCCATAGCTCTATAGAAAGTATCCACCCCATTAGAGACTGCACAAGCTTGTCAGACACAGATTATAGAGTTAGGCTGGGATCACACTTATGTGAATTGGATGCTGGTTTTTCCTGCATCCAATTCGCATAGCAGGAGATTGTGACTGGCTCTCTATGGAGGCGGTTCATATTTTGACCAGGCTTAATTGCAAGGTCACACGCTTTAAGGTGAGCGCATATACTAAAGGGTGAGTACCAGAGTGGACACAAGGACACGTTTTGCCATCACCAGTTGCTTTGGATGTTTTGAACTGTGAATGGACTGTATATATAACGCATGTCAGCTTCTGAATCAAGCAAAATAGCACTTTGCACATAGCACTTCTTAGTGCATGGGAATACGTTTGTGAATATTTTTGGGTATCGCGGCTCTGGCGCTGTGAGTGGCCGGAGCCGCAATGTCGTCACTCCCGCACATGCGCGCAGGAGTTTCTCTTCCCGGCAAGGTCCGGTGTCTGCCGGACTTTGAGCCGAGAATCCCCAGTGCGCATGCGGCGCTGAAGTCAGCGGCTCATTGCGAGGGGAATATCTCCTAAACCATACAGGTTTAGGAGATATTCTTTTTACCTACAAGTAAGCCTTGTTATAGGCTTACCTGTAGGTTAAAGTACAAAATTTAACTATACAACCACTTTAAGTAAAACGTTTCCCTTTAAAAACACTACTAGACGAAAACACGCCTACGGGTTCCTGATCCTGTCTCCTGCCTCTGACTACGCTGATCTCTGGCTCCCTCGATTTCATGGCTTGTTCTGACTACCCGATTTGGCTACTGAACCCTGGCTATGTTTTGACTACGTTTATCAGTTGTACCATTTTTACAATTTTATTAAAAGGTGTGATTTTCTGTCTCCATCTGTTTCATGGTTGCTTACAGTAGGTGAAGGCCATGAATTCAGAAGATGCAGGCAATCCACCTAGTGTTAATATTTTTTTCCAGGTTGAATGAGCAGGATCACCGCATGGATCAGTTTGCAATAGCGTTACAGACACTCCTGATTCACACTGCTTACCTGGATCCTCCCACGGTGGTTGTTCCGGTATAACATGTGTTGCAGGCCATCCCTGCAGCTACTGCAGTCTCTGTGCAGGCATCCACCTCGAATATTACCTCTGTAGGGGACAGACCTTAGGTGGCTTTATGTCCCCAGTTATCCAGAAGGATAAGCCCCTGGTTCTGGTTACCCTTTTTTGGTCTGAGTCATCTATTGAGATACAGGCTCTAATCTAATCTAATCTGGGGCTGCAGGCCTGTTCATAGATGGTGCCTTTGTGTCTAAGCACTCAATTCCGCTGCAGCTTTGTGCCACTCCACTTGCCATTGAGACTATTGATGGGAGACCTCTACAGCCTGTCCCTGTAACTCATGAGACTAATCCGTTGACCATGGCTGTAGGGGCTCTTCACCATGAGATAATCCAATTTCAAGTCATTTCCTCTTCTCATTAGCCAGTGATTATTGGTTATCCTTGGTTTACAGAGGCACAACCCCTCTTTTGATTGGCTTTGTGCTGAGGTTCTTTCCTGGTTGCCAGAATGCAGTAAGACATGTTTTTGAAAAGAGGTCTTTTACCCCTCTTCCCTCTCCTCCTTGCTAGAGGAGTACTGCAAATTTAGCGATATCTTTGACAAAGGTCAAGTTGGTAGTTTGCCTCTACACCAGTCATATGATTGCGCAATTGACCTTCAACCTGGTGCTATGCCTCCCCGTGGCCATGTTTACCCTTTGTCTCGGAGGATAAAGCTATGGAGGGCTATGTTGCGTACGCACTTTCTTGAAGGTTCATCTGCAAATCCTCGTCTCCTACTGGTGCTGGCTTCTTCTTTGTGAAAAAGAAGAGTGGTGAACTGAGACCTTGTATCGATTATAGGGGCCTCAATTGCATCACGATTAAGAGCGCCTACCCGATTCCATTGATTATGGAATAATTTGCCCGCCTCAAGGGAGCAACAGTTTTCACAAAGCTTGATCTGAAAGGGTCATACAATCTTGTGAGGATCAAGGAGGGCGACTATCCCTAGAGAGCCACCACACAGATGTCTCCCATGTGCTACAGAGGTTAAGAGATAATAACCTGTATTGTAAGTTGGAGAACTGCAAGTTCCATCGTGAACAGGTTAAATTTCTGGGTAAAGACTAGGGATGAGCCGAACACCCCCGGTCTGGTTCGGTTCGCACCAGAACCTTCGAACGGACCGAAAATTTGCACGAACTTTAGAACCCCATTAAAGTCTATGGGACTCGAAGATCAAAATCAAAACTGCTCATTTTAAATATGCAAGTTATTGTCCTAAAAGGGTTTGGGGACCTGGCTCCTGCCCCAGGGGACACGTATCAATGCAAATTTTTTTTTTAAAAATGGCCATTTTTTCGGGAGTACTGATTTTAATGACGCTTAAAGTGAAAAAAAATGTGAAATATTCCTTTAAATATCATGCCTGGGGGGTGTCTGTGAAGTGGGACGCGTTTCCCGTGTTTAGAACAGTTCCTGCACAAAATGACATTTAACGGAAAAAAAGTCATTTAAAACTGCTTGCGGTTTTAATGTATTGCCTGGTTCCAGCAATACGGATGAAAATCATTGAGAAAAATGGCATGGGTAGCCCGTACCCAAATTAAAAAAAAGAAAGGCGTGGGGCCCCCAAGCCCTATATACTCAGAATACCAGTATACAGGCGGTGCAAACAAGACAGGGTCTGTGTAGGTTTGTTGTGTTAAGTATAATCTGTTTGTAATTTTGAAGTGGTACATTTTTAAAGTGTAGCTCCAGTCAAAAAATCGATTTTTAAGCTTTTTGGAAAACATAGGGAAGGGTTATCACTCCTGTATAATTTTTTTTGCCGTCCATCTTTTTTCATCTCCCTTCCTATTGTCTCCTTCTGTTTGTAAGTAGGATACGTTTGCAAGTTGGATGTTTGAAAGTAGGGGCCTGCCCTATATGCTCTTCAGAAATTTGGGCCTAAGGTGTTGGTGTTGCCACAACACTGTAAGCCCTCAAAGTGACTCTTGGTGGGCACTGGAATGCCCTGCTGTGAACTATTATATCAAGAATTGTAATTACATGCCATTGTTGAACAGTGGTAGAAAAATTGGGCCTTTGGTGGTTGTGGTTGTGGTGGTGCTGGTGGTGGTGTTGGTGCCACAACACTGTAAGTCCTCACAGTTACTCTCGGTGGGTGCTGGAACGGGCCCTGCTGTGAAATATTATATCAAGAATTGTAATTACATGCACCTGTTAAACAGGGGCTGAAAAATTGGGCCTTAGGCACTGGTGCTGGTACCACGACATTGCAACCACTCACAAATATTGTAGTTGAGTGCAGCAACAAACCCGCCTGCAAAATATTGCATAGAAAATTGTAATTACATGCCCCTGTTAAACAGGGGCTGAAAAATTGGGCCTTAGGCACTGGTGCTGGTGCCACGACACTGCAACCACTCACAAATATTGTAGTTGAACGCATCAACGAACCCTCCTGCAAAATATTGCATCACAAATTGTAATTACACGCCCCTGTTAAGCAAGGGCTGAAAAATTGGGCCTTAGGCACTGGTACTGGTGCCACGACACTGCAACCTTTCCCAGATACTGTAGTTGGAGTGCCGGAATGAGCCCTGCTGCAAAGTATTGCATCAAAAATTGTAATTACATGCCCCAACATAACAGGACAGTCACTCAGCATCAGCATAGGCAGTCTTGAAGGGATGTGACATTTCAAAAAAAAATTATTCGGTTACATCAGCTTCAGGTGCTTGGTAGCTGGTGGTGATCCAAGACTGATTCATCTTTATGAAGGTCAGTCAATCAACTGAGTCGGTGGACAGGTGCACCCTGTGATCAGTTAAAAAGCCTCCAGCAGCACTGAATGTGCGTTCTGAAAGAACACCGGATGCAGGACAGGCCAGTAGCTCAATTGCATACTGTGCAAGCTCTGGCCAGTGATCCATCCTCAAGACCCAGTAACCCAGAGGATTTTCGGTGGGAAAGGTGTCCAAGTCTGACCTTGTCCCTAGGTATTCCTGCACCATGTAAATCAGACGCTGGCGACGGTTGCTGGAACTGATCATACTTTGGGGCTGCGGACTAAAAAATTGTCTGAACGCATCGGTCAGACGGCCACCTTCTCCACTGCTCCTTCTGTGACTGACCAAAGTCTCAGTTGACCAGGAGCTTGTAACCTCCCAATCTCTGGGAACGCGTTGCACAGACTTTTCTGCAAGGCCTCCCGGAGATGTCTCATCCTCTGCTCCTCTGCGATGGCAAGATAAGGTCCACAACCTTACCCTTGTACCATGGATCAAGGAGAGTTGCCAGCCAGTAATGATCCCTCTCCTTGATCCCAAGAATACGAGGATCCTTCCACAGGCTTTGCAGGATCAGGGAAGCCATGCAGCATAGGTTAGCTGAGGCATTCGGTTCGGAGTCCTCTGGGTCACTAAGGACGACATGATCCGCAGCCACCTCCTCCCAGCCACGTACAAGTCCACGGGTTTCTTGGGACTGTAAATCATCCCTAAAAGACTGCTGCTGCTGATGCTGAGTGCCAGGATTTACCTCCATGCTGACACAATCCTCATCCTCCTCCTCCTCTTCCTGTGTGATCGGCGGGACAGCAGGAACACTGTCTGGATAAAGGGCGCCTTGAGAGGAAAGGAAGTCCTCCTCTTCCTGCCTCTGTTCTGCCTCAAGTGCCCTGTCCATTATTCCACGCAGCGTGTGCTCCACTAGGTGGACAAGAGGTACAGTGTCACTGATGCATGCACTGTCACTGCTCCCCATCCTCGTGGCCTCCTCAAACGGTGACAGGACAGTGCATGCATCCCCGATCATGGCCCACTGGCGTGGGGAAAAAAACTGAGCTCCCCTGACCCTGTCTTGGTGTCGTAGTCGCACAGGTACTCATTGATGGCCCTCTGCTGCGTGTGCAGCCGCTGTAGCATGGCCAACGTTGAGTCCCACCTGGTGGGCATGTCACAGATAAGGCGGTTCTTGGGCAGGTTCAACTCCTTTTGGACTTTCCTGGCCTGCCTCAGGACATCCTGTAAGCCCGGGTATCTGCCCAAAAACCACTGCACCACCACATTAAGCATGTGAGCCACACAGGGCACATGGGTCAGTTGTCCCTGTCGGAGGGTGGAGAGGAGGTTGGTGCCATTGTCACAAACCACCATTCCTGGCTTAAGCTGGCATGGCATCAACCACTTCTCAGCCTGCCCCTGCAGAGCTGACAGATCATCTGCCCCAGTGTGGCTCCTGTCCTCCAAGCACACCAGCGCAAGCACAGCATGGCATCTTTTTGCCTGCGTACTTGTGTAGCCCCTTGAACTGCTGGTTCCGAGGACAAAGCATAGGAAGAGGCCATGGAGGAAGAAGAAAAGGAGGGAGTGGAGGAGAGAGGTGTGTCACAACCAGTAGTAGCATTTTAGAGGCGTGGTGGCGGAACGACCTCCAACACTACTGCACCTTGTCCTCCATCCTTTCCAGCTGCCAGAAGAGGGACCCAATGCACCGTGAAAGATAGGTAACGTCCCTGTCCATGCCTGCTGGACCATGAGTCGGCGGTAATATGCACTTTACCACTGACTGCCCTGTCCAGCGAGGCATGGACATTACCTTCCACATGCCAGTAGAGACCCGGAATCGCCTTCTGTGAGAAAAAGTGGCGTTTGGGAACCTGCCACTGAGGAACCGCACATTGCACAAACTCACGGAGGGGGGCCGAGTCTACCAACTGAAAAGGCAGCAGTTGAAGTGCTAGCAATTTAGCCAAGCTAGCATTCAACTGCTGGGCATGTGGATGGCTGGGAGTGAACTTCTTTTGATGGTCCAGCAGCTGGGGCAGGGAAATTTGCCTGGTACAATCGGACGTTTGTGTACTGCTAGCAGAGTGCCCGCAAGTACTTGGCTGTGACACACCTAATTCTACACTTCATTCCTCTCAGTGCAGGTTTCAGAGAGGACTGAAGGTATAGTGGGGTTGGGGATCCCAGCTGATGAGGAGCAAGGAGAGGTCCGCTTTGTTCTTTGGTGTGGGTCTTTAAAGCACGCTTGCCAACGAGCTGCATGGCAGGTCAACATATGTCTGGTCAAGCAGCTGATGTTTTGGCCACGCGATATAAGCTTGAGACATATGTTGCAAATAGCAGCGGTGCTATCTGATGCAATTGTCTCAAAAAAGACCCACACCAAAGAACTTGTGGAATAACGCGCAGAGGCAGCGCCCTGCACAGGCGGAGCTCTGCGGTGTGATTCAGTCGGAGTGCTGCCCTTAAGCTGGCCCCTGGAGGGCATCCTGCCTCATTGGAGATGTGCCTCCTCCTCCTTTCTCCTATCAGGCACCCACATGGAGTCAGTGACCTCATTATCCCCTCCCTCATCATCACTGGAGCAAACCTGGCAGTATGCTGCAGCTGGTAGAACATGACTGCCAGATTGCTGTCCTTCTTGAGCATCCCCTCTCTCTGGGCTCACGCTACTGCCTTCCTCTAGCTGGGTATCATCATCAGAACCTTCAAAATGCTGGGCATTCTCCTGGAGCATGTACCTAACACTGTGCTGATAAACAGTTCGGGGGACTCCTCAGGAGGACATGGTGGGTCTAGGGAAGGAGTGACTGATGCCATTGAGACGAGAGTAGAGGACGCGTTGGCAGATGGTTTGCCATTAACCTGAGCCTGGGTTAGAGAGGATGAGGAGGATGAGGAGGGCTTGGTCATCCGCTCTACCAAGTGGACACGTCCAGCTGCCGAAAATAAGGACAAGCGTTTCCTCTAGACACAGAGCCTGCTTGCCCTCTTTTATTGGCTTGTGACTGTCTGCCTCTCCTTGTTGGCCTTCCAGACATACTAATGGCCTGCAGGGAGATGAGAACACCAGCAATTTGGGTAGCTTTAGGTGCACACTGAGCAGATGACACAGTACACCGACTGTAATTACTGCAGCTGCCTGTCTGTGGTATATGATCTGAAGAACATGAGAAATTGGGGTAGCTTCAAGTGTATACTGTGCAGGTGGCACAATACACCGACTATAACTGCTGCAGAAGCCTGTGGTATAGGAACAGAACAACACCAGCAATTGGGGGTAGCTTCAGGTGTATACTGTGCAGGAGGCACAATACACTGACTGTAATTGCTGCTGATACCTGTGGTATAGGAACAGAACAACACGAGCAATTGGGGGTAGCTTCAGGTGTATACCGTGCAGGGGGCACAATACACTGACTGTAAATGCTGCAGCTGCCTGTGGTATAGGAACAGAACAACACAAGCAATTGGGGGTAGCTTCAGGTGTATACTGTGCAGATGGCACAATACACCTACTGTAACTTCTGCAGCTGCTTGTAGTATAGGAACAGAACAACACCAGCAATTGTGGGTAGCTTCAAGTGTATAATGTGCAGATGGCACAACACACCGACTGTAACTGCTGCAGCTGCCTGTGTTATAGGAACAGAACAACACGAGCAATTGGGGGTAGCTTCAGGTGTATACCGTGCAGGGGGCACAATACACTGACTGTAACTGCTGCAGCTGCCTGTGGTATAGGAACAGAACAACACAAGCTATTGGGGGTAGCTTCAGGTGTATACTGTGCAGATGGCACAATACACCTACTGTAACTTCTGCAGCTGCTTGTAGTATAGGAACAGAACAACACCAGCAATTGTGGGTAGCTTCAAGTGTATAATGTGCAGATGGCACAACACACCGACTGTAACTGCTGCAGCTGCCTGTGGTATAGGAACAGAACAACACCAGCAAATCGGGGTAGCTTCAGGTGTTTACTGTGCAGGAGGCACAATACACCCACTGTAACTGCTGTAGATGCCTGTGGTATAGGAACAGAACAACACCAGCAATTGGGGGTAGCTTCAAGTGTATACTGTGCAGGAGCAACAATACACCCACTGTAACTGCTGCAGATGCCTGTGGTATAGGAACACAACAACACCAGCAATTGGGAGTAGCTTCAGGTGTATACTGTGCAGGGGGCACAATACACCCACTGTAACTGTGCTAGGTTCAATCACAAGAAATCTAGACACTGTCCCTGCCTATCCTTCTCTCTATGAACGCCGCAACACACTACACAAGGCCGCCACGCAAGCGGCCTTATATAGTATGGGGCGTGTACTAAACCCTCTGAGCTATAATTGGCCACAGGCATCCTGCCTGTGGCCAATTATGGCTCTCCTCACTGCCGGCGCTGTGATTGGCCAAGCATGCGGTCACAGTTGATGCTTGGCCAATCATCAGCCGATGGCGCAGTGCATTGTGGGCCATGAGCGCCACACGAATATGGCACGAACGGCCACAAAGTTTTGGCTTTGCCGAATGGGCGCACACCCGATGTTCGACCCAGCTCATCCCTAGTAAAGACATTTCTACTGCCAGTTTTTCGATAGACCCAGAGAAATTATCTGCAGTTCCACAGTGGCCTCGACCCGTAGGTCTACGTCCATTATAACATTTTCTTGGCTTTGTCAATTATTATTGGAAATTTATTTGGAACTTCTCTACCCTTCATTCTTAAAGGTTGATGTATCCGAGACTGGAGTGGGTGCCCTTCCGTCTCAACATCCTACCCCTGAGAGCGCTATGCAACCTTGTGGCTACTTTTCTAAGAAATTATCTCCTGCAGAATGCAATTGCAAGATTGGGGACAGAGAATTGTTAGCTATCATTTTAGCACTTAAAGAATGGAGGCATCTCCTCGAAGGTACAACTCTGCCGGTTCTCATTCTGACTGATCATAAGAATCTCACATTCTTGTCTGAGGCTAAATGCCTTTCTCCCAGAAGGGCACGATGAGCTCTTTTCTTGTCAAGCTTCAATTACGTAGTCTCATTCTTACCCGGTACTAAGAATGTAAGGGCTGATGCATTGTCGCTGCAGTTTTGCTCCACTTCCAAGATAGAGTCGGTTCCTGTTCCTTTAATACCCCCTGATCGTATTCTGGCTACGGTTCGTACCAGTCTCACTTCACTTTTGCGTGACAGAATTCTTGCCGCTCAGATGCATTCTCCTTCTGAGAAACCTTGTGGCCTCTGCTTTGTTCCTGAGAGTCTCCCCACTGCTGTGCTCCAGACTTACCATTCTCCCAAGGCTGCTGGCCACCTTGGGAAGAATAAACTCATTTGGGTTATTTCCCAACAATTCTGGTGGCTTAGTCTCCACACTGATGTAGCTGCCTTTATAGCTGCCTGTTCCGTCTGTGCTATGAGTAAGACACCATGACACCTTCAAGTGGGCCTCCTACAACCCATACCCAATGGAGAGAGGACTTGGAACCACCTGTCTATGGATTTTATTGTGGAGTTGCTCAACTCCCAGGGCAACACAGTCATCCTTATGGTGGTTGATCGGTTCTTGAAAATGTCACATCGCATTCCACTTAAGAAGTTGCCCACATCCAAAGAACTGGCATCCGTTTTTGCTCAGGATATCTTTCGATTACATGGGCTACCCAAGGTTATCGTCTCGGTCAGGGGTAGCCAGTTTGTATCCATGTTTTGGCGAGCCTTTTGTGCACAGTTAGGAATTCAGCTTTCCTTCTCATCTGCATATCACCCGCAGTCCAATAGTTCTGCACAACAAGACAACCAAGTCTTGGAGCTGTTTCTATGCTGCTATATTTCTGACCACCATAACAACTGGTCAGACCTCCTACCTTGGGCGGAATTTGCTCACAATAGTGCCGTGAATACTGCTTTCCAATTGTCTCCGTTTATGGCAAATTATGGTTTCCAACCATCCATGTTGCCTGATGCATTAGGTTCCTCAAAGAATTCCTGCATTAGAGGAGCATCTACGTGATCTTTGCTTCACTTGAGTGCAGGTCCAGGAGTCCTTGCGATGTGCCAGTGAGAGGTACAGACTCCACGCCTACCTGCGCCTTCCTACCAGGTTGGGGAGAGGGCCTGGCTATCATCTCGTAACCTCAGACTTCGTGTTCCCTCACTAAAACTGACGCCATGATTTATTAGGCCTTTCCATATTCTACGTAGGTTCAACCCAGTGGCTTACGCATTAAACCTTCCTTTTAACATGCATATTTCAAATGCTTTTCATATCTCCTCACTCAAAAATTTGATGTGCAACTGCTTCACCAAGTCCAGTACAACGTCCTTGCCTGGTGCAGGTCAAGAACCATGAGGAGTATGAGATATAATTGATCATTGACTCTGGTAGGCTCAGTGGGCGCGTACCTGGTTGATTGGAGAGGGTATGATCCGGAGCAACGCTCTTGGGTCTTATCCTCGGAAGTACATGCTCTTGTCCTCCTCTGTGCTTTCCATAGATGTTTTCCCCTCAGACCTGGTGGTCCTCTGAGGGGGAGTGGCCATTGAGGAGGGGTACTGCCAGGGCTGGGCTCTCAGTCCTTCCTTCTCTGTGCTCAGGTTGCTCAGCTGTTGGTTAATTGCCAGAACTCATCTTTCCACAGTGGCTCACCTGTTGATCATCTCCGGGTTGTCAGTCAAGCCCACAGCCAGCTCCTCCTGGCTATTTAAACTGCCTGGTTCATTTCATCAATTGCCTTCACCTTGGTCAAAAATATCTAGAGACTCTCTGCTGTGTTCCTTTTGAAGACCTGCCTGACTGATGTCCCTTCTGGTTCCTGATCCTGTCTCCTGCCTCTGACTACGCTGATCTCTGGCTCCCTGATTTCCTGGCTTGTTCTGACTACCCGATTTGGCTACCAAACCCTGGCTATGTTTTGACTACGTTTACCAGTTGTGCTGTTTTTACCATTTTATTAAAAGGTGTGATTTTTACTGAATTTTCTGTCTCCGTCTGTTTCATGGTTCCTGACAGTATGTTCTTTGCCATCCTTTCCTCTTGCAATATTGCTTATAACTTTGAACCTGTTGAGTAAACCGCAAGTTACAGTTACTCCCTATCTGAATATTCAGCAGTTTACATATTCTGCTAAACTATTTACACTCTTCATAACCATGGTCTTAGCTGTGTTTCCCTTTGTACTTCCTTTTACTTTTGTGTTTTCACTTTTCAACTCCCAATACCACCTCAGCCTTGACAAGCTATATCGAATATTCTGACCATGCTCATCCCAATTCTCTCTGCAGTCCCATCGCTCAGTGAATGTGTCCAAAAATTAAATGTAACAACTAATGAAATAACTTCTAAAATAAATATTATCTGAGGGTGGTTACAAATTGCCTATATTTATTCCATATATTATGGAACTATATATATTAATTTGTCTATTCCTATAGTTAGCTAGTCTATTAAAACTCTGATAATATTACTGTTGATAGCACAATAATATAAGGTTAGCTATTAAAACAAACACACTGCTTAACCCATTGCCGACTGGCTCACGCCAATATACGTCGGCAGAAGGGCACGTACAGGCATATTAACGTACCTGTAAGTTGCCCTTTAAGAAGCGGAATTGTGCGGTGTGCCCGTGAGTGTGATCGCAAGTGGTTAATAAAACAACGTCTTTTATTTCCCAAGAAAATAGGAAAATGCTAACATGAAAATACCATAGAGCATATAACAAAAGAATATCAAAGATACTTATCGCAAGGCTGTCCCTTAGACATGGTCTCATCAGCTGGGCTCAAGATGGTAACAGAGAGAGCCATGAGGCTCAGAGAGCCATCAGGCATGAACCAAAAGTGGAAAAGGGACGATTTCCCTTCTGCATGTACTTTTTGACACATTCATTCAGACCCACTCGTAACCACACCCCACTAGCCTCCTGTCCAACGAGATATTGCCAAGAGGTAGTCCTTTAAATATATTATATTTCTGTCCATCCTGCTGTATTGGCCTCTAGGAGCAGTTCTTAGCTGACCCTTTGATCTTCTGTAGCAGGACATTCATCAATCATCTTGTCAGCAAGGATCCTTTTTGAAGCTTGCTTGCATAGTGTTATCACACCAGTCGATCATGAGCCAAGCTTTTGTTCAGCCTTGATAGAGGCCTGACTTCTTCTTTCAGATGAAGATTCTGATATGCTATAAAGCTTTGTACAACTTGTTACATTCCAGACAGCCACCAAGAATGCAGAGGCTTGGTATAGCCATAGCTCATATTTCAACCACCTCTTGTATTATGAAATAAAACATGTTGCCTTCCCCCATCCGCTTTGCGCCTAAAGGGGGCATATCACCCTTCTTCAGACACGGCTTCTATGGAACAGTCCATAACTGTCTTAATGCATTGCGCTTCCCAACATGTGTTTTCAGAACCAGTTCCTATGGAACAGTCTTAACTTGTTGCGTTTCTCAACAAGTAGTTCAAAAACAGCTACTATGGAACAGTCCATAACGGTTTTAACGTGTTATACTTTTTATGAAAAAAAAACTAAGAAAAAAACGACAATAACTCCAGTGGCTAGAATGAATTCCTACCAACTCTTGTCTTAAAAAAAATATATATTCAGCTGCTAATTGAGGGCATAGCCAATGGCTCCCCTTTCAGGTGGACTAAACCTAACAATTTTCCACCTGAACAAAACAAAAATAAAATAAATGAATACAGAAATAACAAAAAAAATCACAAAAAAATTAAAACAAAAGCAATCCAGAGGCTTATCCTTGAAAATACTAAAAATATATCAAGGTCTGCTATAATATTTCAAACATGAAGGGCAAATCTCTGTAACTCACATCTAAACCTTATTCATAGCAAAGAAACTATAACCAGAAAATTCTTACCACACATGCAGCTCACAGTGCTATATTTGAATGAACATGCATCTACCTCCATTTTGAGTTTATGCAACTGTTCTACATAGTGATACCTTTCCTGTCTGAATTGACTATTTTCGGTTTAATACGCACATTCTCAGCTTCTCCCTGATGCAATTAGAGGAACTGTGTAAACAAAGAAGAAAGCTGCATTGCCTCTGCAATGCAACTTTCCTCTTTGTTTACACGTTTCCTCTAATTCTTAAATTTTCTATTCCAATACACATTTCTCAGTCACTAATTGTTCAGTGTGATCACAAACATTTGCATATGCCTTTGCAACCATTGTTAATATATTCTTAGTTAAACTTTGTACCTGCTCCAATAATTGCTTTCTCTCAGTACACCACTGGCCTTCTTTCACTATAGCAATGTCTTTCATTTTAAATAACATGCATACAACATGGGCCATCTACGCTTTCCTGCCTTTGTTTAATCCGATCATTATGGATATTACATGGTCTCAATAACTTATTAAAGCGGGATTCCACCCTAAAGTGGAACCTCTGCTGATCGGATCCCTCCCCCCCTCCGGTGTCACAATTGACACCTTTCAGGGGGGAGGGGGGTGGAGATACCTGTCAAAGACAGGTATTTTCACCCACTTCCGGGCATAGACTCCCACGCCATTTCCTTCCCTGCCGCGCTGTCTCCTGGGACACACACGGTTCCCAGTGACAGCGCGGAGATTTCCTATTGCGCGGCGCAGCTCGCGCATGCGCAGTAGGGAACCGGGAAGTGAAGCCGATTCGCTTTACTTCCTGATACCCACACCTCGAATGGCGGCGGCAGCAGCCGAGGCCCGAGCGGTCAATCGGCCTCGGCTGCCGGCATCGCTGGAACCCGGGACAGGTGAGTGTCCATTTATTAAAAGTCAGCAGCTGTAGTATTTATAGCTGCTGGCTTTTAATATTTTTTTTTTGGGCGGAATCCCTCTTTAAATTGTTGCTTTAAAGTGTTTATGCCACAGTGTTAAAATTAACATTTGTTTCCCACCAAACACACAGACAGTACCCCATTAAAAATGTCATCACATGTGGAACAAAGAATGTCACATATGTTATGGAATGCACATGTGTGTGCCAACACGTAGGAAGGACATCAAAAACTAAACACATTAGTGAGCATATCACAAATATATGCAATGGTTTTCCCAAACATAGCGTGTCTAATCATTTCAGACTCAAACACCATAACAACCCTGCAGAGATGACCTTTTATGCCATTGATAGTATTAAGAGGCATTGAAGGGGTTCTAATATGATCAAAATAATATCCCAGAACGAGACCAGATGGATATTCGAACTCCAAACATTGACGCCTCAGGGGTTGAACGTGGAACTGGATCTTATTTGCTTTATTACAAATTTTTAAGACGTATATCAACTTCCACTGTTCAACCTATTTTTTTCCAATTTTTCTCTAATTCTTTGTGTAATTTTACAGTTAAATATTTCAACTCATTTCCAAACCAGCTTCATATCAAAACATGTTAGTATCAACTAATATGGAGGCATTTTATATGTAATTAGTCAATTTGGGCAATGCATGCACCAATGTGGTTCAAACATAAGATGGAGCTTTATGTTATTCCATAATAGCAGCCTCACTTGTAATTACCATTAGGTTGTCACTGGTTGGCGACATACCCATTTACTACAATGATAAATTTTATATCCAAATATCATTTTATTTTGTTTGTTTTTTAATAAATTTTCTATGCAATTAAAGTTAATACTGTAAGCACCCATGTGTACAGCATGTGTGGACATTAACTAGTACCACACAACATGAAATAACTAAGGCTGTTGCCTATATGGGAATATAGACCTAAGCTTAAGATGGCAAATTTAGAACTTCCTGATGACAGCCATTCCTATTGGCTGAAACGCGTCACGTTTTGATCACATCGTCGCTACCACATATTCACCCAAAATCACTATCTCAGGGAATTGAACCTCAACGCGGGCCAGCAGCATCTAAAGATCGAGACTGCCCAACATTCCCTAGCATCATACATGCTGATCACATCGGGTTCCGGGCTTTAGGCACCTAAAAATGTGAGTGTATATATTTCTTAACTTCAATCATTTACAAATAAACAAATGTGTTTACACTATGGGAGCCTCCTTCTGTTGTTTCTCTCTCCCCACCTATGGAGGACTAGTCTGAGTATAGCTGACCTGGAGTATATCATCTAAGGGTCTCATTATCCCCACAAAGCACGAGTGACCATTCTAGCGATAGATTCTCAACTCATAAGGGTGAATGCATATCCATGTGGGGCACCTGTGTCTGCACACCGAACTGGAGCACTGGTGTTTGATCATCGCAAGAGCAGTTTACCTCATATTGAAGTGGGACTGTTATCATATCATTATTATATCACTATGAATCATACTGTTTTTTGCACTTGTTACACTGCATAGCTGAGCGCGGTGTTCATTCTTTCTTTCAAGTTAGATCTTACTGATTTCTTGAAAAAATGTGTACAAAAAAAAAAAAAAAGGTTAACAAAAGCCTGTGACAAGTACAGTATGTGTGCTTTAAACGTAATTATGCAGAGCTTTACTGAACACCTAAGCAACCCTGAAAAAAGATTTGTCAATAGTTTATTTGTAAAAACAAGATTAGCACATGGGACCACTACCCTATACTAGCCATGTATTAACTCATTTACTGTATAATTATCATCCATGAATACACAATTGTTTAGCTCCCAACTTTCCCTGATTTGGACGAATTGTCCCTCTTTTGGAACCAAATTCCCCTGTCCTTCTTTGCTCCTCATTTGTCCCTCTTTTTAGTCTTATGTATAGACCTCTATAAAGACCTCTATAGAGAAATGTACTATTTCAAAGTGTTATTGCTGTACACTAAAACAACTGACCACTAAATGATTGAATTTGTTCATTTTAAGAGCCAATATAAAGGAAAAGTAGAGGTGAAAAAAAACACTTGTGGATTAAACCAATAATTTTTTGCATGTCAATTCTTCATGGTCCATGTAACTGGTGCATCACAGCAGTGTCCTTGGCCTACATATGCTCCTGGGTCTCAGGAATTTGGAACGTATGTAAATTACAAAATTCATGCATTGAAATTTTAATCTAAAGACCTAAAAAGCCACAGGGGAATCAAGATATATTTTAGTCATGAGATCTGTTAGTTGTCCACCTCTAATAGTTAAATATTTTTAAGTGAGAAATAAATTAATCTGATAGCTTCGTTTTATCAATCGGCTTTGCTGTCTACTGTTTCTCTACCTCTCTCTACTAATCTATATTCACCTTCTCTGCGGCTTTCCAAATGTCAGTCCGTGACATTGTAAAATAATTGCACCTCTCTCCAGTCATTTATTCAATGTTCCTGACAAACAAATTGTGCTCAATTTGTCTGCACTGTCCTAAATCCAAAGCTATTTGTTTGTGCCTTTCACTTTCTTTATTGTACACAGAGCTGTGAAAGGTCGCACAGGGTTTTGTACATGAATGCATCATGAATTTTGAACAACGGCATCTAATCTCAGTTGGGAGTCCAATGAGTAGCTTAAAGGAGAATTCTAGGCAAACAAAATTCAGTAAGAAATATATAAAAAGAAATAATATTTATTTGTGTTTTTGATTTGGAATGTACCTTTCTGAAGCAAAAAAACAAAACAAAAAACAAAAAAAACCCCTAAAAAATCTGTATTGTTTGTGCAGGAAATTCCTCCTGTCAGCTGAAAGAAACCTTTCAGATACCCATGTTCATGGTGAGGTATTTCTTAAAATATTTGGAAAACGTTTCAGCTTAGTATGAATAGTTGATTTTAAATTTGGAATCTTTAATACTGCTTAAATTCCTTTTATAGCTATTTCTTTCAAGAAGCTTGACCTCCATGACATTTGGTCAATCTCTATCTACTTGTCTGCACCCTATTCACAAGAAATACCCTCAATAAGCACTTTCTGTTTCAGCAGTTATTCTTGAATTTCTAACAATTTCCAGGTAAGGAAACAGTAGAATAGAATAGTATGTGGTCATTATGTTGCATATAGAAAAACATTATAAATAGAAAGCCACATAAGACTATCATTTAGGGCAATGGAATAGTTATTAATCTGTTACAGCATCCAGAGTGTGCACTGCAAAGAGCATTCCCAGAGATATTTCATCTCTGGACTCGCATCAGAGACAAAATTATTTAGGGAGCAAGATAACCCCGTGGGCAGAAAAAACAGAAACAGAAAAGAAACAGTATCTAGGCAAGACCAGGGGTGAGAACAACGGAAAAAGTTTCTGACTTTTCTCATAGGCCATGCACAAAATAATGTGATTCCTCAAAAGGAAATGTAGTTTTCTTCAATTGCTGGCAATGGTCTGTTTTGTGGTCGTAAAATTATGAGTAAGCTAATGGAATTATGATTTAGCACAACTAACTGTTTTCTTAATTAGGAGGGCCTCTGCCATGCCATAAGGGTCTATCTAGAAAAGTATAAATTACTTTTAAGTTCAGGACCAAAAATGATGGCTCTGGGTAGGACTGCGTCCCCTGAAACACCTGGGGGGATATCCAGGTATAGCACGTGAAATATGGAAGGGTACCATTTACCACCTCCTCAAAAATGACTTTAAAACAGAAGTATGGGGTTGATAAAAAAATAAACCTACATACTCACCTCTATCCTGCAGAATTGGTATGATTCTATAGCTATCCCTCATGGTCTCTAAGACTGAGACTGCTGATGGCTCAGCTCTTTGTCTGCTCAGAGCAGAAAGCAGTGACTATCAGTCACTGTTCATTCACGCTTTCCCTCCAGCGCTCACTGGAGCACCAGGCTGGAGAAGATGCAGACAGAGCTGGCTATGGCTCTCAGCTGCAGAGAGGCAGAGCCAGCTGTCAATCAGGCAGCTGGGTAGGTCCTGATAATATGGTTGGGATCCTTTGCAATTGGACAGAATTTAGCACAGAAATCAGGAAACCTAGGCTCATAGTAACAAAATTTAACTAAATCAGGGAGGCACACAGAATAGGGTTTTCTATCTAATAATTTAGTTGTAGGTACCTTCTGGTATCCACTTTTTAGGCAGGAATTTTAAAGCCAACCTCTGCCCAAAAATAACCACCTACAATTAGTACCGCCTCTATTGCCAGGTCGGCAGTAAAAGTAGAGTAAAAAGTAAAAATTGTGCCACAATGTTATTGCTCCCCAGACCACCCATTTAAAAAAGCACATGTCGTATTTGACGTACAGTTCCATGGCCAAACGCAACCCACCTAACTGTATATGGCCACACTGCACCTGCCCTGCAACCATGTGCATTGCATGGTGGTCCAATCTTTTTAGGGATGAAACAGCTGGTGAGGAAGAACACCTATCATTAACAATTTAGTTAAATCACATTTGTGACATGAGGCAGCAGCAATATATTGCCCTCTAAATGAAGGCCTTATGAGTGTCTCACAAAGCAGAAGCTTCTGATACCAAGCCTGTGTTTAGTCAAAAGAATTCCTCCAGTGCCTGGGAAAGAGTGGCTGTAATTTTGTCATTGTGGAGTAAAGTCATTCAAGCGCCAATGGCAGGTTCTGTGTTTGGTTGGAGCCAGTTCAAAATCCAGGACAAGAGAGGAATAGACCAATCAGGTAATCAGGTCAATGTCTGAAGACACTATAGTCCTTAGGAGGGGGGTAGAGACAAAAGAGTGTCTAATCTAGAATAAACACAGTGAGTGCAATGTTTCACACAGCAAGAGTCAAATAACCTATCATATGTTCTCTCATCCATTGGCGGAATGGGACTGAATGCCTAAGTAGCTGTTTAGAAGGTTGGTGGCCTTGAAGAGATATCCAATCTCTGGTGGGGGACATGAGTAAAATAAAGTCCCAATACCCCCACCCCCTCACCCCCCCATAAATGTATAGGGATGAGAGGATTGCAGCAGAGGTGAAATGATAGGGAACCAAGTTGACCAGCATTTGGGGTGTATACGAAAAGAATTGTAAGGAGCTTACCCCCATATAGACAGTTGAAGGAAAGGCCTGTTTAATTAACACTGCCACTCCAGCTTGGAATCAGAAGCAATGTGTATAGAAGGGAAATATTTGCATGCAAATTTAAAGCAACTGCCCTTACGAAATTGGGTTTCCTGTATTAAAATGATATCAGCCCTTGACTGTCGAAATTCTTTTAAGGCCAGCCACCTCTTCATGACAGAATTGAAAACCTTAACATTGTAAGATAGGCTTAGTAAAGAAATTGGATAGCAAGATAAACCATTTACAATTTTCTTTAATTATTTTGATTACTTGTTATTTTCTGTTGAAATACTAGCTTGTTGCTGCTTTTAAGTAGTTTGTTTCTTCTCCTTTTTTTGTTTGTATCCAGTTGTATACAGCTGACCCCAGATGATTTCATTGGGGTATGTAGGTAATTTAGTTATTTTCCTTGTGAAATCATCCTACTAGTTCAAGGGGGTGGGGGTAAAAGGTGTGGGTGGAGGTCAGCTTGTTATGGTTCAGTATAGCCAAAGCTTTTTTGATCATACTTCTTTTCTGTGTCACAGGAGTGCACTTACTTTTGCACTCCTGTGACCCAGAGTCAGCTTATAGCGTGCAATTGCCTTCTGTCAGCTGTCATCGCAGAGACGCTCCAGGATCTGGATAGACCCAACTATATTATCAGGATCAGCCCAGCTGCCTGACTGACAACTGGCTCCACCTTTCAACACATGGCTGAGAACCGAAGTCAGCTACACCCTCCCCTCCCCTTCCTAGATCTCCCTTGAGCGCTGGAGGCGCAGAACGGAAAGTAGTAAGTGACAGTCACTTCTCTCTGCTCAGAAAAAGCCAAGAGCTGAGTGATCAGCAAACTTAGAACTGATATGGGACAGCTGCAGCATCACACTGATGCTGCAGCATAGAGATGAGTATGTGTTTGTTTTTTTGTTCCTATATTTCTCCTTAAATTAAAATTGTTTAAAATGTCTGAGAGATATGCTTTAAGGACAACAACATAATCTGGATTTTAATATCACTTTCCAGTTCTGCTTCTCCTTTTTTTAAAGATTTGAGGAAAAGAAAGGCCCAAATTTTGTTTTTGAGATGTAAGAGGTTTATCTTGAATACTGTGATATTTTTATATTTTCAATTTATGAAAATAACAAGTTCATTGCAAGAAATGTCTTTGAATACGTATCAGGATACCCTGCCAACTTGAGTCTGGCATCTGTTTTGGCATAGATTTTTTTTAAAGTGATATACATTTCAAAAGCATGTTATTTCCAGCAAAATGTCACTAATGTAACAGTTCGTTTGTCAAATAAAACAATATGTATGTTTTCCTAAAGTATAAAATAGAGACAGCTTGCCATTTTGTAAAATATAGATTAATTTATATAGCTAGCTGCTGCCATTTGTGAAAACAGGGCTCTGCTGAAGCTTTTATGTGACATGTTCATAAAGCCAAAGGGTAGAAATGTCATCAGCACACCAAAGATTCACTCAGAAGGATCCAAAGCTTTATTTACATGTTCACACAGTACACATACGGCTGTATTGTTTTGCCGTATGTGTACTTTGTGACCATGTAAATAAAGCTTTGGATCCTTCTGAGGAATCCTTGGTGTGCTGATGTAATTTCTACCCTTTGAATTGCCTATGGTTTCCAGCCAATGGTCATTACAGCACCCAGCATTACTACAGCCATTTTCCGGAACGTGTGCCTGGGGTATATTACGCTTGGATATGTTCATAAAGCTGTGTGCTTTATACAGTAAATCACCTCCTGCGCACAAGTGTGGTAGTCAGACTCCAATACTTTCTCCACATCCACATCGAGGGGTGTCCTCTCTTCCTCAGAGCCAAATAAATGAGACCCTTATGGCTTGATATTGTATATACAACTAAGGATGGCATGAGAATCCTTTGCTCCTCTCACTGCTAGGATATGCTTGTCAAGTAACTTTGATTATTACCATCGCATGAACCAACAACAAAACCTCCCAAATGATACATTTTTGGCTATATTATTGCAGTGCCAGAGGTTTTTACATGGCAATATCTATTAATCACTGCAAGTGCAACCACCTACGACCTAAAGACAGGTTTGATATGGGTCATTTATGAGTTTATAACTATTTTTTGGTGTGTGTGTGTGTGTATATGTATATATATATATATATATATATATATATATATATATAGTTGTGCTCATAAGTTTATATACCCTGGCAGAATTTATGATTTCTTGGCCATTTTTCAGAGAATAAAAATAAGAAAACACAAAAAGTGTTAGTGTTTGGCTGAAGCCATTTATTATCAATCAACTGTATTTACTCTTTTTAAATCATAATGGCAACAGAAACTACCCAAATGACCCTGATCAAAAGTTTACATACCCCAGTTCTTAATAACGTGTATTGCCCCCTTTAACATCAATGACAGCTTGAAGTCTTTTGTGGTATTTGTGGATGAGGCTCTTTATTTTCTCAGATGGTAAAGCTGCCCACTCCTCTTGGCAAAAGCCTCCAGTTCCTGTAATTTCTTGGGCTGTCTTGCATGAACTGCACGTTTTGAGATCTCTTCAGAGTGGCTCAATTATATTGAGGTCAGGAGACTGAGATGGCCACTCCAGAATCTTCACTTTATTCTGCTGTAGCCAATGACAAATCGACTTGTCCTTGTGTTTTGGATCATGTTGGAATGTCCAAGTAAGTCCCATGCGCAGCTTCCTAGCTGATGAATGCAAATGTTCCTCCAGTATTTGATAACATACTGCATGCATCTTGCCAAATTTCCTGTGCCTTGGTAGCTCACACATCCCCAAAACATCAGTGATCCACCTCTGTACCTTTCATCATAGGCCTTGTTGACTCCTCTCCAAATTTAGCATTTATGGTTGAGGCCAAAAAGCTCAATTTGGTCTCATCACTCCAAATGACTGTGCCAGAAGGTTTGAGGCTTGTCTCTGTGCTGTTTGGCATATTGAAGACGCCTGATTAATGCATATGTTCCTTCAGTATTTTTTGATAACATACTGCATTCATCTTGCCATCAATTTTGACCAAATGCACTGAGCCTTTGTAGCTCACACATCCCCAAAACATCAGTGAGCCACCTCCATGTATCACAGTAGGAATGGTGTACCTTTCATCATAGGCTTTGTTGACTCCTCTCCAAATGTAGCGTTTATGGTATAGACTAAAAAGCAAAATTTTGGTCTAATCACTCCAAATTACTTTGTGCCAGAAGGTTTGAGGCTTGTCTCTGTGCTGTTTGGCATATTGTAAGTGGGATACTTTGTGTCATTTGCATAGTAATGGCTTTCTTATGGCGGCTCGACCATGCAGCCCATCTTTCTTCAAGTACCTCCTTATCTTGAAACACCCGCACCACACGTTTTAAGGGAGTCCTGTATTTCACCTGAAGTTTTATTATTTTCCTGGCAGTTGTGGCTGAAATTTTAGTTGGTCTACCTGACCATGGTTTGGTTTCAACAGAACCCCTCGTTTTTCCACTTCTTGATTAGAGTTTGAACACTGCTGATTGGCATTCTCAATTCCTTGGATATCTTTTTACATCCCTTTCCTGTTTTTTACAGTTCAACTACCTTTTCCCGCAGATCCCTTGACAATTCTTTTGCTTTCCCCTTGACTCAGAATCCAGAAACGCCAGTGCAGCACTGGATTAAAGATGCAAGGGTCTTTCAGGAGTCCAGAAACTCATTGACCTTTTATACACATACAAGCAAACAGATCACAGGTGAGGATGGTTACCTTTAATAGCCATTCAAACCCCTTTGTGTAAAACTTGTGTGCATGTTATCAGGCCAAAATCACCAGGGTATGTAAACTGATCAGGGTCATTTGGGTAGTTTCTGTTGCCATTATGATTTAAAAAGAGTAAATACAGTTTATTGATAATAAATGGCTTCAGCCAAACACTAACCATGAGTGAAATAAATGTTTTTGTGTTATCATTCATATTCTCTGAAAAATGGCCAAGAAATATATATATATATATTATCTCACAAAAGTGAGTACACCCCTCACGTTTCTGTAAATATTTTATCATATCTTTTCATGTGACAACACTGAAGAAATAACAATTTGCTACAATGTAAAATAGTGAGTGTACAGCTTGCATAACAGTGTCAATTTGCTGTCCCCTCAAAATAACTCAGAACACAGCCACTAATGTGTAAACCAAACCGCTGGCAACATAAGTGTGTACACCCCTAAGTGAAAATGTCCAAATTGGGCCCAATTAGCCATTTTCCCTCCCCAATGTCATGTGAATTGTTAGTTTTACAAGGTCTGAGCTGTGAATGGGGAGCAGATGTGGTGTTAACGCTCTCAGTCTCTCATACTGGTAACTGGAAGTTCAACATGGCACCTCATTGCAAAGAACTCTCTGAGGATCTAAAAAAAAAGTTCTTGCTCTACATAAAGATGGCCTAGGCTATAAGAAGATTGCCAAGACCCTAATCTGAGCTGCAGCATGGTGTCCGTACCCTACAGCGGTTTAACAGGACAGATTCCACTCAGAGTAGGCCTCACCATGGTCGGCCAAAGAAGTTGAGTGCACGTGCCCAGCGTCATACCCAGACGTTGTCTTTGGGAAACAGACGTATGAGTGCTGCCAGCATTGCTGCAGAGGTTGAAGGGGTGAACGGTCAGCCTGTCAGTGCTCAGACCATACACCACACTGCATCAAAATGGTCTGCATGGCTGTGGTCCCAGAAGGAAGCCTCTTCTAAAGATGATGCACAAGAAAGCCTGCAAACAGTTTACTGAAGACAAGCAGGCAAAGGACATGGATTGCTGGAACCATGTCCTGTGGTCTGATGAGACCAAGATAAACTTATTTGGTTCAGATGGTGTCAACCGTGTGTGGCGGCAACCAGGTGAGGAGTAGAAAGACAAGTGTGTCTTGCCTACAGTCAAGCATGGGCCCTGACAATGTCTCAAGCAGATGATGAGACTTCAAACAAAGATTCTCTATAAGGTGGTAAGTAGGGGGTTTTCCCCTTTTGTGCACCCACACACATTTCCCTGTCCCCTCCCCCATGTATAGTGGGGTAAACCATTGGAGATCTGCCTAATGGGGGTTACAACTGGAGCTAGGGTGATGGCTGTTTGGCTGTGCTGGGTGCTAGTCCCTTAAGGCGTGGTGGAGGCATAAAAGTTTTCTTTCATTCACAGTCAATTCAGACAAGGGGACTAAGTCTTCTAGGCCCTCTACCTCCACAGTGGGCAAGCAGTTCTGGCAATCCCAGACCAAAAAGGGCACAAAGAAACAATTCTCGTCTGTGTGAGGTTTGGCCCCCACATGTTTGTGTACTGTTGGCTAGTGCATATGTTAGACAAATAAGTTAGCAAATTGGCAGCCTCGGGCTACAAAAAAGAGTTTCAGAAACCCCCTCCACAAAGGATTTCCACCTCCAACCTGTGCCTTTATCCTCACCAGCTATCAAATTTATGTCTAGCCATCAAGGGACTCTTGGTCCAGGAGATGGTATATCCAGTTCCAGCTACAGGAAGATTCCATGATTTTTACACAAACCTCCTCACAATGACCAAGAGGGATGGAGTAAGACCTTGGATTTTTTGCCAACATTCACAAGTTCACGATGGAGTTGACCCGTTTGGTAATAGTGTCCCAGCATCAGGGGGATTGTCTGGCAGCCACAGATATCAAGGAAAGATACCTCCATGTACACATTTACCAGGAGCACCAGAGGTTCTTGCATTTTGCAGTAGAGAAGAAGCTTTATTAGTTTGCAGCTTTGTCAAGATATTGTTGCCAGATATAACAATAGCCGGTTACCTGGATGTCCTTCTATTCTGTGTGGAGTCTTACTCAAAACTGGAGTCCAACCCTTCTATCATCTTTTGGACTTTGGAGGAATTGAGGTAGAATTTACATTTCAAGAATTCCTTGCTGATTTTGTCTCCTGAAATATCTGGTGCTCCCATTGATTACCAATCAGGCCAAGGTAGGTGTTCCTACTGTAAAACATTGAGAAGGGAGTACCAGGTCTCCAGTCCACTCAGGGTTCCTGGAGCCTGGAGTAGTCCCTGCTTCCCTGCTTCTTCTTCAAGTGATCAGATGGGCTCTGATTTGCTGAATGTATCTAATAGAGGGAAGTTGCAATCACAGAATGCCATGGAGGTGGTTCATATAAATCATTGGGGGGACCACAAGCAGCACTGGAAAAGTTTCACATCCTGGGTTGGGCAAAGAATCATGTAGTTCATCATGTATAGTCTCTGAACTGGTAAATTTATCTTGCAAGCTTACAAGGTTGACCTGTGTACAAGACTCTTTTTTCTGGGTAAGGTGGTATCAGATGTTCACATGAATAAAAACATTGCACTTTTGTTTCTTTATCCTAAGCCAGTCCACCCAAAGGAATTTGCCTTACATTCTTTGGATATAGTCTGGAGCAATGGGGTGTATTTTGAATAGCATGTTTGGGATTCCTAGGTCAGATTCTCTGTTGATGGTTGTAGAGGGGCACATTAGGGTGTTGCAGCACTGCCATCAAGCACCAAGAACCAATAATTTTGCTTACAGCACAACCTACGAGAAGTGTAAGTGCATCCCAAACTCTCTGACAACAAGCATTAATTTCTGAGGTTTGTAAGTAGCCATTTGGTTGTCAGCTCTTATATTCACTAAGTTTTAGAAGGTGGATGTAGCAACATTACCGTTTGCCAGTTTTGGGAGTAAAGGTTTGCAGGCACACAGTTTGACTGACCTGTATAATTTACTTTTAAGACAGTTAGTCTGGGTTTTCATTTTATTTTTGCCTACAATATATTATATTTTACTTCTTGGGTTTAAATATGCTTTAGGCAGTCACGTCTACTTGATTTAAAACAAGTTGAATAAAGTTATTTCAAAGAAATAGTGACATTCTATGTCAATATATATTCACACTTTTTTAAATACCTCTTTCTTGTTCAGTGATTATTATTAACATTTTTTAAGTATCTGTAATTGTTTATTTACAGAGTTTGCCTATGGAGGACATCCCTACCCATTCAGTGGCATTTTCGAAATTACACCCGGCAGCGCAGTGGAACTTGGAGAAACATTTAAATTCAAGTAATTTTAATTTACGCCATTTATGCACTTAATGCACTTGATACGAAGTATGTCATGTCACCATGTGCTTAGTTAGCATTGTGGTAATAGCCAGTAATCTTGATGTAATTTGTGAAGCTCAACCAGTTTATGGAAACTCCACATCCATTTTTATTCAGAGGAAAGAAAGTCCATGAAAGATATTTTAGATACTGAAAAATGATTATCAACATAAGCATTTTAGTTTCATGTTTAGTACTAGAGAATATTTACATGTGTAACACTGTCCCCGTAGGGCTTGCTGTGTGTTGACTACATAGACCTCTCTCTGGTTACTAAGGGTTTTCCACTTCAGTTGCTAGGGGTTTCCACTTGTCCCACTCTTACTCCTGCTTGCTCTCCACTCAATGACCAATCCAAGGTATTTGGGTTTTTGTATTTTATTTTGGAACTTGGATGGGAGAAGGGATTAGTGGGATGCTCTAACTGGAACTATTCACAGAGGATGATGACAACTCTCGCTTGGTACCGGATTAGTTGTGGAAGCAGTCACACTGGTTTAACCATAGTGCCAAAAGCAGACTTGATGCACTTCATTATCTTCAGGATACTCTCTAGCAGAGTTGCACGATTCTGGCCAAAATGAGAATCACAATTTTTTTGGTTAGAATAAAAGATCACAATTCTCTTGCAATTCTTTCGCGATTCTCACAGCATAAATATTTCACATTATACAAAAGAAATTGGGCTAATTTTACTGGTTTGTTTTTTTTTAAATCATTAAAGTGTAATTTTTTTCTCCAAAAATTGCATTTGAACGACTGCTGCGCAAATACATTGTGACATAAAATATTGCAACAACCACCATTTTATTCTCTAGGGTCTCTACTAAAAAAAATATATATAATATTTGGGGGTTCTAAGTAAGTAAGCTAGCTGCCATAACCCCGTTATCTTCTTCTTCAGTGAGCGGTCCAGTTTCAGATAAAAGTGGTCTCTGTAAGCAGATTCGCTGCAAGATCACTTTTATTGGCAGCGGGAGAGGGAGCCCCCCTCCCGCCGCGCTTCGGTGCCCTCCACCACTTACCAGAGCTGTCGGCAGTGGCAAAGGCAATACAATCTTCACCCTTGCTGGGCATTGAGGCGAGTGAGGGGAAGATGGCCCCCACCTGTCTTCATAACAATGCAGGGCGGAAGCAATGTCAAAACGTCACTTCCACCTATAGCTCTTAAGGGGCGATTTTTTTAAAATAATTTTTTTAAATGACAATAATGACAATTTTTTTTTATTGCATTTAATTGTAAATATAAGATCTGAGGTCTTTTTGACCGCAGATATCATATTTAAAAGTCTGTCCCCTGTCATGCTTTTTTCTATAACAAGAGATGTTTAAATTCTTTGTAATAGAAATAAAAGTGACACTTTAAAAGAAAAAAACTGTGTAAAAATAAAAGGTAAAATAAATAAGAACATTTTTTATTTTTATAAAACACGCCCCGTCCCGATGAGCTTGCGTGCAGAAGCGAATGCATACATGAGCAGATCCCGCATATGAAAAGGTGTTCAAACCACACATGTGAGGTATCTCCACGATCGGTAGAGCGAGAGCAATAATTCTAGCCCTAGATCGCCTCTGTAATTCAAAAATGCCATCTGGACTTGGGAAACTTAACATTAATGAATCGCCAAGATTGGATGGATTGCACCCGAGGGTAGTTAGAGAACTCAGTCAAGTAATTGCCAGACCATTGTTCCTAATTTTTACTGACAATCTACTGACTGGAATGGTACCAGCGGATTGGAGAAAAGCCAATGCAGCACCAATATTTAAAAAGGGCCCAAAATACATCCCTGGGAATTACAGATCATTTTGCCGAACATCAATAGTATGCAAGCTCTTGGAGGGGATGATACGGGACTATATACAATATTTTAGTAATAAAAACAGTATCATTAGCAGTAATCAGTATGGATTCATGAAGAATCATTCTTGCCAAACCAATCTATTAATCTTCTAAGAGGAGGTGAGTTGCCATCTAGATAAGGGAAGGCCCGTAGATGTGGTGTATCTGGATTTTCCAAAAGCATTTGACACAGTTCCCCATAAACATTTACTGAACAAAATAAGGTCCATTGGCATGGACCATAGGGTGAGTACATGGCTTGAAAACTGTCTACAAGGGTGAGTTCAGAGGGTGGTGATAAAAATAGGGAGTACTCGGAATGGTCAGGGGTGGGTAGTGGGGTTCCACAGGGTTCTGTGCTGTAACCAATCCTATTTAATTTGTTCATAAACAACCTGGAGGATGGGGTAAACAGTTACATTTCTGTATTTGCGGATGATACTAAACTAAGCAGGGCAATAACTTCTCCGCAGGATGTGAAAACCTTGCAAGAAGATCTGAACAAATTAATGTGGTGGGTAACTACATGGCAAATTAGGTTTAATGTATAAAAATGTAAAATAATGCATTTAGGTGGCAAAAATATGAATGCAATCTATACACTGGGGGGAGAACCTCCTGGGGGAATCTAGAATAGAAAAGGACCTGGGGTCCTAGTAGATGATGGCCTCCGTAATGGCATGCAATGCCAAGCTGCTGCTAACAAAGCAAACAGAATATTGGCATGCATTAAAAAGGGATTAACTCCAGGGATAAAGCAATAATTCTCCCACTCTACAAGACCTCGGCCGCTCCTGGAGTATGCTGTCGAATTCTGGGCACAAGTCCTCAGGACGGATGTACTGGAAATGGAGCAAGTACAAAGAAGAGCAACAAAGCTAATAAAGGGTCTGGAGGAAATTAGTTATTAAGAAAGGTTGCGAGCACCAAACTTATTCTCTCTGGAGAAGAGACGCTTGAGAGGGGATATAATTTAAATTTACAAATACCGTACTGGTGACCCCACAATAGGGATGAAACTTTTTTGTGGAAGAGAGTTTAACAAGACACGTGGCCACTCATTAAAATGAGAAGAAAAGAGATTTAACCTTAAACTACATAGAGGATTCTTTACTGTAAGAGCAGCAAGGATGTGGACTTCCCTTCATCTTGTAACCCTTGAGCAAAAGTTTAGGACCACGAGCGTCTTTGATTTCTTGAGTCAGGGTAAAGGGAACATTCTTGGAAAAGAGAATAGCCATGGTGTACTGAAAAATTGAGGCATGGGGCTGCTAGGCTGCTGCTTACCCCTCTCCGGATGAAAGGCAGCCACCCATCTAAAGCATATAGCTTGGGTTCCCAAAATGTAGAAGGTAGATAGGTCATCTCTCCCGGCTTCCAAAGATGAAGAAAATGGGGAGAAAGAGAACAAAAGTTATAAAAAAAACACAATTAAAGAGACAAACATACTTAGCATAGAGCGGTACATCAACATCTATAAAAAAAAAATATTATTTTTAATTGAATTCATAATTGTATTAAATAGTGATCTTTATCTGCTTGTAGTTCAGCTTTAATCAACAGTTCTTTTACAGGGCATGAGTTATATTAAAATAGATTGTGCTAGAAGACGTTATTTCAGCTGCTTTTGGTATTTAATGATGAATACCAAAAGGTGAATTGTAATTACTGGATCATTTATTGCTACTGAGTAATGTTCTGCCTGTGTATCAGCTGTGCTATTCTATAAATATGAGAGGCCACAGGCCAGTCATGTCCAGCTTTCTGTTTTTTTAAAAGAGATAATTGCACAAGGCCTTGCAAAACACCAATGCTAAGACTTAAAGCAAACCTGTAATTGTAAACATTTGCTGTAGGCTGATTAATATTGATTAAGATTTCATTGTGTTTTTATATCTCTGTGAGATCACTGTGCTTGAGCGCCTGTATGACAATATAAAAGGATCCCTCCTTTTGTTATATTTACATTTTTTTATAATGTGTTCAATGCATTGGGAGGTGCTAAACCCTACAATAATGGGCAAGATCATCCAAAACAAAACAAAAACAGAGCTTCAAGGGAAATCTTTCTGTTGGGAGTTTCCAAGACAAAAAAAAAATCACTGTAATAAAAAAAACACTGATGCTCTTGTAAGTAAAGGGTCTACTCAGGGTGGGAAAAAATAATTGGGAGCACATTTTCAGGACAGACTGAACTTAGATGTCTACATACTAAAACAGATGCAGTACAGTGGTGTAGTGGGAAGCACTCTCGCCTAGCAGTAAAAAGGTTCGCTGGTTAAAATCCCAACAACGACACTACCTGCCTGGAGTTTACATGTTCTCCCTGTGCCTGTGTGGGTTTCCTCCCACACTCCAAAGACATGCTGGTAGGTTAATTGGCTTCTGTCCAAAATAAATTGGCCCTAGTGCATGGGTGTGGGTTGGGGACCTTGGATTGTGGGTTCCTTGGGGGTGGGGACCGATGTGTGTGTGGAGCACTGTGTAAAAATTGATGATGCTATATGGGTACCTTAAATAAATAAATAAATAAATAATAATAATAGATGAGCATCTTGATGGGACACAATGCATAGAGGTTGTGGACATGAACCACACTCACTCAGCATGGACTGATGTCTTTATTCAACCTTACTAACTATGTAACCATGTAAAGAACAAGAAGACCCTTGCTTCAGCACATGTATGAATTGCTCCATTCAATTTACATACAACGAGCTCCAGGAAGTACTTGGTGTGTCAGGAGCACTCAAACTGCTTCTTTTTGGCGATTGGTACACCTCTTTTTTTAGCAACTCAATCTGATATATATTTTTAACTGATATCCAGCTCTCCCACAACTTTATTTCAGCACAACTGTCATAGAAGCATGCATATAGTCTATGAAAGGGATGGGCTTAAAGTAAACCTTTCTTAAACCGGGCAAATCCAACAAAACATGATGTAAAAAAACAAACATCATTAGATTTACTTTAAGTGAAATCCATTGAATAAAATGCTGCGCACATCCAGAGACATATGTGTTGAAGTTATATGCAAGTCTCCACCATTAGGTAAACTTGGAGAGGTAGGAGGGATGGAGCCAAGCTCCATATTAACAGAAAAGTCTTGATTTTTTGATAAAGTCAGCTGCATATTTTTCTGGATCTATTAATTGGTTTAAATGCTAACCCACAGAACAATAAAAAGGAAACAAATATTAACAACAATTCCTAGTACAGGGGGTCCCAAACAAGATGGGTCTGTAGGTTTTTTCTTAAGTTGAATCTGTTTGTAAGTTGGAACAGGTAGATTTTTTAAGTGTAGCTCCAGTGAAAAAATATATTTTTAAGGTTTTTGGATAGCATAGGAAAGGGTTATCACTAGAGATGAGCCGAACACCCCCTGGTTCGATTCGCACCAGAACTTTTGAACGGACCCCAAATTCGTACGAACGTTAGAACCCCATTGAAGTCTATGGGACTCGAACGTTCGAAATTAAAAGTGCTAATTTTAACGGCTAATATACAAGATACTGTCCTAAAATGGGTTTGGGGACCTGGCTCCTGCCCCAGGGGACATGGGTCAATGCAAAAAAAAGTTGAAAAAATGGCCATTTTGGCGGGAGCACTGATTTTATTGACGATTAAAGTAAAAAAAAAAAGGAAATATTCCTTTAAATATCGTGCCTGGGGGGTGTCTGTGGAATGCCTGTGAAGTGCCACGTGTTTCCCGTGTTTAGAACAGTCCCTGCACAAAATGACATTTAACGGAAATAACGTCATTTAAAACTGCTTGCGGTTTAAATGTTATATCTGGTTCCTGCAATATGGTTGAAAATCATTGAAAAAAATGGCATGGGTAGCCCTCCCTGCCCATTACCAGCCCCTTTGGGTCTTGTACGCATATTAAGGGGAACCCCGTACCCATGTTAAAAAAAGGAAATGCGTGTGGCCCCCCAGGCCCTATATACTTAGAACAGCAGTATACAGGCAGTGCAAACAAGACAGGGACTATTTAGATTTGTTGTGTTAAGTTGAATCTGTTTGTAATTTTCAACTGGTACATTTTTAAAGTGTAGCTCAATCTCCTACAACTGACTGCAAGCTCTATTTAAAACGAGCAAGATAGTTAGCTATATAGGTGGATATAGCGGTGTATACTGCGTTCAGAGCACACAGACAGCATGCATAATCTCCTAACACTGACTGAAAGCTCTATTTAAAACGAGCAAGATAGTTAGCTATATAGGTGGATATAGCGGTGTATACTGCGTTCACAGCACGCAGACAGCACGCATAATCTCCTAACACTGACTGAAAGCTCTATTTAAAAGGAGCAAGACAGTTAGCTATATAGGTGGATATAGCGGTGTATACTGCGTTCAGAGCACGCAGACAGCACGCATAATCTCCTAACACTGACTGAAAGCTCTATTTAAAACGAGCAAGATAGTTAGCTATATAGGTGGATATAGCGGTGTATACTGCGTTCACAGCACGCAGACAGCACGCATAATCTCCTAACACTGACTGAAAGCTCTATTTAAAAGGAGCAAGATAGTTAGCTATATAGGTGGATATAGCGGTGTATACTGCGTTCAGAGCACGCAGACATCACACACAATCTCCTAACACTGACTGAAAGCTCTATTTAAAACGAGCAAGATAGTTAGCTATATAGGTGGATATAGCAGTGTATACTGCGTTCAGAGCACGCAGACAGCACGCATAATCTCCTAACACTGACTGAAAGCTCTATTATAAAAGATAGATATATCGCTAGCTATATAGGTGAATATAGCGGTGTATACTGCGGTCAGGGCACGTAGACAACAACCACTACAGAAGAGCAAGAACGAAAAATCGGCCGATAACGATCGGTGTATACTGTGTTGAAGGTACACAGAACACCCACTAACTGCTACGGACGCCAACACACTACACAAGGCCACCGCGCTGGCGGCCTTATATAGTGTGGGGCATGTACTACACAGCCTGAGCTATGATTGGCCACAGGCATCCTGCCTGTGGCCAATCATGGCTCTCCTCGCTGCCGGCGCTGTGATTGGCCAAGCATGTGGGGTCACAGTGCATGCTTGGCCAATCATGAGCCAGCAATGCACTGCGCCATCGCAGTGCATTGTGGGCCGTGAGCGCCACACGAATTTGGCGTGAACGGCCCATAACATTTGGAATTCGCCGAACGGGCGAACAGCCGATGTTCGAGTCGAACGTATGTTCGACTCGAACACGAAGCTCATCCCTAGTTATAACCCCTGGAATGTTTGTTTTGCTGTCTGTGTCTCTGTTTACAATATTTCACCTTACTTTGTCCCAATGACTATTGGCTTTTGAAAATGTTGGGTTTTTGTGGAAACAAGCATTGGTGATAAAGCATCAGTTGGAGACACCTTTTTCCCATAATAACTCTTAGCCCCTGTACACACGGTCGGAAATTCCTACCTAAAAGATCCGATCAGACCATGTTGTTGGATAATCCGACCGTGTGTGGGCTACATCTGACTTTTTCCGTCAGAGTGTCCGACCAACAAAGTTTGAGAGCTGGATATAAAGAGTATTCCGATCGGACAAAGTGCCACGCATGCTCAGATCAAATTCCTACATCAAAGCTATTGGCTACTAGCCTGAACGTAGTCCCATCGTAACGAAATTACGTCATCACGTTCTGAACGATCGGATTTTCCGACAACTTTGTCCGACCGTGTGTATGCAACAAGATCCGTCAGATTTGGTTGTCGGAATCTCAAATTACGAGACCAAAGCTATTGGCTACTAGCCGCAACGTAGTCCCGTCGCAATGAACGAACGTCATCAGGTCCAGAACGATCGGATTTTCCAGCAACTTTGTCCGACCGTGTGTATGCAACACCAGTTTTGGACAAAATCCGTCGGAAAAAATCAGACGGATTTTGTTGTCAGAATGTTAGACCATGTGTACAAGGGCTTATAGGAGTGAATTTCCCTTCCTAGGAGTAGATTTCCTCTCACTTCCTGTTGTCTCCCCCCGTTTGTAAGTAGGAATCGTTTGTAAGTTGGGTGTTTGTAACTAGGGGTTCGCCAGTATGTGTCTTACTTCCACTGCTGTCCATGCAACCTGTTATGTACTAACAGGTGTCACTTTTCAAAGTAAGCAAATCATGAGTTTTTTCAATTTGCCTAAATATATAATTGCAGACCTGTCCAGTCCGCAGAGCATCATACAATTTATTAATCACAGTTGTCAAGTTTTCTGAATTGCAGGATTCTCAGGTGGAAATATTTAGACAACATTAAAGTTGTAATTTGCAAATCCTTCTGATGAAATAATATGCTGAAAATTCACTGCTACACTTTAAGAAATATTCAATGTCTAAACTTTATAACAATAATTTCCCTAGAACCTTTCATTAGACCCTTCTATCTAATCTAGCTGACATATGTGTGCTGCAGAGTTCTGGTTTTAATGGTGGTCACACGGTCTCCTTGTCATTTCTGTCATTTGTGTCTTCTACAGGGAAGCCATTGCCCTTGGTACAACAGACTTCACAGAGGAAGACATTGATAACATCATGGAGGAGCTAGGGAAGGAGTATAAGGGCAACGCCTACCATTTAATGCACAAAAACTGCAATCACTTCTCTGCAGCTCTGGCTGAGGTCTGTGACACCGTGATCCCACCTGCCTGGTACCACGCTAATTTGCATTCATGCCCCTTATTTGCTGTTACACAGCAGCCACGTCCCTGTTTGCTCTCTCATTTGAATAAATCTGGAGGAGTATGATTACATTATAGCATCTCAAATATAAAAAGACAGCTGCTGATGTAAAAAAAAAAGATAGAAGGGAAAGACTTGAACACAGCAAGCGCCAATTTTCAGAATATTCACATTGACTTCTTGCTGATGTTGGTCATGAAATGATTACCCACTTCATAAAGCACATGTTTATTTGCTATATTTCTAAACCAACTGTAAATGGAAATATCTAAATAAGGTTTGTTTGGTTTTCATTTATAGCAAACTAAAGAACCACTATTGCAAAAAATTGTATTCCAGTAACTGCATGTGATTAATATTGGTAATAGTAGCATTTAGTATATCAAATGTTTTCTTGCATCCTATGCAGTTATATATATTATCCACAATTATATATACTCTATACAACATATAGATCAAGCTGTTGAAGGTAAGTGACAGTAAGGTGCTAATTTACTAGAACTGGAGAGTGCAAAATCTGGTGCAGCTACAGTGCCTTGAAAAAGTATTCATACCCCCGAAATTTTGTCATGTTGCAACCAAAAACGTAAATGTATTTTATTGGGATTTTATGTGACACAAAGTGGCACATAATTGTGAAGTGGAAGCAAAAGGATTATTGGTTTCCAATTTTTTTTGCAAATAAATATCTGAGGGTGGTGTGCATTTGTATTCAACCCCCCTGAGTCAATACTTTGTAGAACCGTCTTTCGCTACAATTACATCTGCAAGTCTTTTTGGGGATGTCTCTACCAGCTTTGCACATCTAGAGAGAAATATTTGCCCATTCTTCTTTGCAAAATAGCTCAAACTCTGTCAGATTGGGTGGAGAGCATCTGTAAACAGCAATTTTCAAGTCTTGCCTCAGATTCTCAATTGGATTTAGGTCTGGACTTTGACTGGTCCATTCTAACACATGACTATTTATTTGATCTAAACCATTCCATTGTAGCTCTGGCTGTATGTTTAGGGTCGTTGTCCTGCTACAAGGTGACCCTCCGCCCCAGTCTCAGGTCTTTAAATGGATGTCTGGTAATAATGCCAATACCAAATCTGGTATGAATACTTTTTCAAGGCACTGTATGCATGGTAGCCAATCAGCTTCTAACTTCAGCTTGTTCAGTCAGGCCGCGTACACACGGGCGGACTGTTCACCCAACTTTGTCCGCTGAACAGTGTTTGGGCGGACAGTCCGCTCGTGTGTGGGCTTTCAGCGGACAGTTTCAGCGGACAGTTTGACGAACAAGGTTTTTCGGAATTTCCGAAAAACTGTCCGCTGAAACCTTGTTTCAGCGAACAGTCCGCTCGTGTGTAGGCTTGTTCGTCAAACTAAGTTCCGCGCATGCTCAGAAAGGATTTACACGCCGAAAGTTATAATGCAGTGTATAGGACGTCGTATTTTTCGTCCCGTCGTACGTGCCGTTCACGTCATCGCGCACGGTTTCAGCAAACTGTTCGTCCGTCGTGTGTGGCCATGTCCGTCCATGCTAATTTTGAGCGGACTGTTTGCCGAAACTGTTTGATGGACAAAGTTGGGCGAACAGTCCCCACGTGTGTACGCGGCCTTAGACTTTGAAAAAAAAACTTGAAATGGAAACCTGGATTGCTTTTTTGAAGAGCTGCATCAGATTTTACACTTCATTTCCAGTATTATTAAATGAACCCCATAGAGACCATTGATCAAACTATAATAATAATAAAAAAAACACGGAAGGAGTTGCATATTTTGTTAGAGTGAAGATGGATCATTGGAGTCAGCACCCTAAGGGTATGTTTTGACTATGTACCAATGGAAGGAGTGCCAGAACAAATGATGAGGTTCCAAATTAATTCATCAGTTTACACTAAAGAATATCCAGTATGTTTTCTGGGCCAAAAGAAACTTCCCATTCATCATGGGTTTAGTCAATGTGAAAGAGCCCCCGAAACACGTGAAATGTTTTTGAGTGTAAACCAATAAATTCATTTGAAATCTTTAATCGTTTGGTCTGGCGCGCCTTCCTTTTATTTCTGGTAACCTGCCGGGTCCCTCAGGAGGGTAGCCCTGTCTTCTGAGCAGCCTAACCTAACCTAATCCCAGCGCTTCTTGGATGCTTTTTTGGGAAAAACTATCATACTGTCAGGAGAGCATTGTAAGCACCCCTGGCAGGAATTACTATTGTATATACTATCATAACATGAATTAATTGCATACAATTTCAGGAAAATATATCTTTATTGATACACTATATTAGCTAAAGTATTGGGTTGCCTGACTTTACACGCACATGAACTCTATTGGCATCCCAGTCTTTGTTCGTAGGGTTCAATGTTGAGTTGGCCCACCCTTTTCAACTATAACAGCTTCAACTCTTCTGGGAAGGCTGTCCACAAGGTTTAGGAGTGTGTCTATGGGAATGTGTGACCATTCTTCCAGAAGTGCATTTGTGAGGTCAGGCACTGATATTGGATGAGAAGGCCTGGCTCGCAGTCTCCGCTCTAATTCATCCCAAAGGTGTTCTATCAGTTTGAGGTCAGGACTTTTCAGGGGTTTGGAGCCTGACCCCTTAGTTCCAGTGAAGGGAACCCTTTAGACGTCAGCATATTAAGTCATTTTGGACAATTTCATGCTCTCAACTTTGGGGGAACAGTTTTGGGGATGCCTCCTTCCTGTTCCAACATGACTGCGCACCAATACACAAAGCAAGGTCCATAAAGTCATGTCCTGGTCTCAACCCAATAGAACACCTTTGGGCTGAATTCGAGCGGAGACTGCGAGCCAGGCATCCAGGCCTTCCTTTCCAACATCAGTGCCTGACCTCAGAAGTGGAAGAATGGTCAAACATTTCCATAGTCACACTCCTAAACCTTGTGGGCAGGCTTCCAAGAAGAGTTGAAGCTGTTATAGCTGAAAAGGGTGGGCCAATTCAATATCGAACCCTACAGACTAAAACTAGGATAGTGGTTATACCAGGATCATGGCTGCAGCTACAGTCATGATCCCGGTATCATGTTTTTCTGCAGCTGATTCTCTTTTTGGTAAAAGTAATCCGAGCAGCTAAATAGCCACTGGATTATTTTACAGGCGGTGGAAGGGAGTTCACCCCTCCGCCATTGCCTCTACTTCCAATCGGAACCCGGTAAGAATGCAACTGATGGCATCTGGTTCCCGGGACACAGTGCGAGGAACTGATGTTATTCCTCCCACTGTGTGACGTCAGACACAGGAAGCGACAAGGATTTCAGCACTTCTGGTTTTGGTCTCACGTAAGCAAACTATTACTGGCTGTAAGCATTAGATCAAATTGATCTGATGCTTTTGAGGTTAGAGAAAAGATCTGGAGTCTTATAAACCCCAGATCTCTCCATAAAGAAAACCTATCACAGCCTATGCTATCACAAGGAATGTTGTTCATCCCTTGTGATAGCAATAAAGTTGATAAAAAAAATTAAGATACAGTGTTGATTTTTTTTTTTTTTATAAAATAACTAAAAATATAAAATATAACAAAATGTTTTATTTGTCCTGGTCCCCTCATGCTCACGTGCAAAGGCTAATGCACACATTGTATATGTAAATGGCGATCGCACCACACATGTGAGATATTGCTGTGAACATCAGAACACGAGCACTAATTGTAGTGCCAGACCTCCTGTGTAACTCTAAACTGGTAACCTTTTACAGGCTTTTAAAATGTCTCCTATATTGATTTTTAGGTACTGTCGTTTTGCGCCGTTTCATGTACACACGTAATTTTACAACGTGACATGGTACCTATTTACGCAACGTAACATCGTCTTTTATATTTTACCAAACAATTGTGTATTATATTTTTTTGTGCAATACAGTTGATTAAAATTTATTTTTTTCCTAAAAATTTGCATTTAAAAACCGCTGCACAAATACCGTGTTACATGAAAATATGCAACACTCACCATTTTATTCTCTAGGACTCCTGCTTTAAAAATATATAATGTTTGGGGGTTCTAAGTAGTTTGTAGTTTTCTAGCAAAAAATGCAGATTTTTACATGTAGGAGGGTAATGTCAGAATTGGCCCAGACTGGAAGTGGTTAAGGCCCAACTGAAGCTCAATTTAGAAGTCATTCAATCAATTCAGGACAGCCATAAGAACTGTTGCTCTCTGCTAGTAAGCAGTGGACTCTCTCCAGCAGGCTGACATGTCCAGGAGCTCTGACACTGGCTCTGAAAGCAGCAGTACTCTCAGGGCTGGTGCAAGGATTTTAAACACCCTAGGCGAAACCTAATTTTTCCGCCCCTCCCCCTGGCTCCACCCCTGACTCTGTCCCCTTTGCCATGCCCATGGACACCCCACCTTTTTAATGAAGCGCCCATCAAATGCAGCCCACCAGCACCTATCAAATTCAGACTCACCAGTGCCCATCAAGCAGCCTCACCTGTGCTGATTAATGCAGCCTACCAGCACCCATCAATGCAGCCTACCAGCGCCCATCAACAAATGTTTACTTGCTTCCATTCATTTGGGAGTGGAGACACAGACACAGTCCTCCGCCGCCGCTGGGCCTCTGACACTATACGTGAATGGAGCGATGGCTGCCTGCTGATGCTGAGACTTTCTGGCTTGCTGCAGAGAGAAGAGAGCAGTGTACCCTAGGCAGCTGCCTAGTTTGCCTAGTGGTAGCACCGGCCCCGAGTACTCTCTACAGCCTACTGGCAGAGAACAGGCTAATTTTGTCCTAAATCAGCTTGCTAAATAAACATAAAAGCTTAGCCATTTACAGTCTAGCTGCACCCTGAGTTGATTTATTGAGTTTTAAGGGAAGCTTCAATTGCAAGGCAAGTACAAGGCTGTAGGAGGGCCAAGGCACAAATAAACACATCAATTTGTATTGGCTTCACCTCTTTAATTTCCAGCCATGTAACTGTTAGGGCCACGTCACACTACCAACTTTATAGCAGCTACAAATATCTCAATTGTTTTTTTCTCTGAGTATTTGTAGCAGAATACTGATTTTCTGCTGTAGCTGACTACATGATTATAAGCAGGTGTGCCATGAACATCAGCAGCTACATTGGATAACATAATTAGCTACTCAAACGCTGCACATGTGAATCGCTCATTGAGGCCGGGTTCACACCGCTGCGATGCGGGAACGCCGCGAATCCGCGGCGTTTTCCCGCATCGCACGACTCCCGCCGGCAGTTCACACTGCCCTATGCGAACGGCTGGGAGTGTCAATGATATGTTAATGACACCCCCAGATCCGATCGCATATCGCAGTGCGATCTGCCGACTCGCACAAGAATCGGATCGCATGGTGTGAACGCCCATGCAATCCGATTCTGTTGCGGACGAAAAAAAGGGTCCCGTGCGAGTTTGCTGCGGGACCGCTGCGAGTTCAGCCATACTATCTGTATGGCTGAACTCGCAGCGCTACGGAGATCGGATGTGATTTGCGGTGCGAATCACATCCGGATCTCCCCCCGCAGCAGTGTGAACCCAGCCTGACTGAGCTACAAATCACATGGACCTTTCATTAATTGTGATCAATTTTATCCTAGGAAAATATTGAGAGAAATTATTTGGCTGCTACAAATCACTGTTACACAATTACTTGGGTGAAATGGGTGATATTGTAAAAAAATAAAACTAAAATGTGATGAGAGTTGTCACAGGCTTGTAGAATTCATCAATGGAAATCATTAAGAGGAAGGGGAAGTGAGCACAGCACATGCCAAATCTACAGATTCTCACAGCTCTTCTAGGGGTCCATTAATTCCAGATTCAGTGGGACTATGGTGGACAGCCTTGCCCAGTACAGTCCTACTGCAAGCTGAGTAATCACATACCTGGTTGAAGGCCAAATGGTGAGAGAGCTTCCCTTGCAGCTAAGCTCCAGGCACCCCTAAAAGTGAGAACAAGGGATACTAGGACCAAAAGAAGCACGGCTCCCCTGCTGGAACTGCTAGCAAGGATGTACTGACTGGAGCATTGCTGGATCAGGCATCCAGGTAGTCAGCCAAGGCACTGGAGCAGATGAAGTAGGATTGGTGCATTAACTGGAGGCACATGGTGCGGTAAGAGACAGGTCACAAGTAGAGAAGAAGCCAGAAGCGTATCCTGTTCAAAGCCGAGGTCAGGTACTAGGTGTGGACATTGGGACAAAGAATGGTGAGGAGGGTAAGCCAGAGTCATGCACAGGAGAGTAGAATAAGCAAGTCTGTTAAGCAAGCCAGGGTCAAACCAGGCAGGCAGAATATAGGTCCCAGAGCAAGCCGAGTTTGTAACGGAGAATCCACAGATACAGGGTGCATAGGAACAAGCACAGTGGAGAGCCGAAGATCAACCAGCAATCTCTGGAGGCAGCTAACTCCATTTTAAAGGCCATTTGGCACCAATCCTGGATGAGGGTGGGCAAGGTCATGCCAGTGCGCATCCGTGGTCCATTGCATTCCCAATGCATCCACTATTCGCATTCCTACGCAAACAAATGCGACCATGTAGAATACTGGCAGAAATGCCAGGTCTTTGTTTCAATGCATGTGAGCCATTTTTGTGGATAAAGTCCTGACAATAAGGAAAAATGCCTTGTCTCCTATCAGGCTAGTTTACACCACCCCTTTCTGGCAGTGGTTGCTGAAAAAAATATGGCATGCAGTGCTTTTCTTCAGTGCTGTGTGGTGCAACGTAATCCACCACCTCACATTTCACTGTGGCCACTAGAACCTAATGTTTGCTTAAAAAAGTAAACAGTGTAATGCACCAGGATCAGCACATTGGCACTAACGTCACTGTACCACACACCATTAGCGGTGTTCTAGCTCAGGGGCTCTAGGCAGTCTGCGCCCCCCACCTGTTCAGATAGGCTTAGTTGCTGGATCCACCCACAGTTGTAAAGACATGAAAAAAAATAGAAAAGTCAGATTTTACATGTTGTTCTCTGCTTGCTGTCTCCTCTCACGATGCTACCTGAAAAATTCCTTATTAAACATACTTTGTATTTTTCTAAGGTAAGGCCTGAGGTTCAAGATGAAAAAAAGGGAACCTGGCATCTGTAGTTCAAAGAGTGATACTTTTATTATTTTGAGAGTTACCTGTGTAGCACCCTGGTGTTTAGGCAGGGCTGCTAACCAATTTAGTTTGCCAGGCAGTAATTGTCCTGGCTAATTGTTAGGTGATCTACTGATTTCCCCCTACTTCTGGAATTGCTCCACTTTCTCTTCTGTCACTAGGTGGCATTATAACTGGTGACATTAGATAGACAAGGGCATAGCAAGAACAGATTATGAATGGATGGGGTGTCTCAGCCAATGGGCAAGGGTTTCTTTAAGCCCCTTGGCCTGCTGGGGGCCTATTTATTTGGGTGGAGTCAGGTGACCGGGGTTCTGTGCCACCTGGACAGCTGTCTGGGTGGACGTGTGTTATGTCGCTCTGGGCTGCTAGGCCGGAAGACTGAGGCCTATTCCTGGGGACACCTGGCTGCTAGGCTGCCTGAGGCCTATCCAGGAGCAGGAGAAGCAGCGTAGGGTTGGGGCTGCAGGATTGGAGTCCAACCAAGTTGAGACAGTTCAGTCGGATGAGGAACCAGTTGTGGTCGGAGGTAGAGGGGAAGCTGTCGCCACTAAGGGACCAACCTCCTTGTTACTGGAGACTACTGTGAGAAAGCTGAAGCAAGTCCCAGAGTAGTCTTCTCAACAGCCGGGAGCGGTGAAGAAGTGAGAAAGCATCAGCCAGTGCTGAACCAGGGACCCAGCAGGATAGTGGTTGTGACACTTGAGGAGTATACAGCGGGATAGCTGTGGAATTGCTCAGGGAATCCAGTGACGACAGGCATCTGGAAGTCTAGTGGGAGACTGGGAGCTCAGTGAGTGGAGATCTACAGTGGGATACTGTGAGATAAATAAAAGGAGTAATGTACAACTACTGTTAGTGACTGTTACAATACTAGTTGCCATAGGAGACAGTGGTCCTACCTATACAGAAGTGAAAATGGAGATACTCCTGAGGTGGAACTTTTAGGGCCCTACTAAGAAAAATAAATATAAATAGAAAATGTATACGAAAAAGATATATCATTTTATTACAAAAAAACTGACATATCAAAAAACATATATATAAATGCATGTAATGCCTGTGCACAGTGGACAGTTATGAATACAATTAAAAACCGTCAATGAAATGTGGTAAGATCTCCCTGAACTGACGCGTTTCAGAAATTCTTCATACAGAGAAAATCCCATCTGAGAAATTACAGAATGCAAAAAAAGGGGTTAGTAATAAATATCACCACCATAGCAAGCCTTCAAATTTACCACAGATGTAGTTCACTTATAATTCATTGACACTATGTGAGTATTCGCAAGGTTAAAAATAGGATTTATGCACTGCATGAATCCTATTTTTAACCTTGTGAATACTCACGTAGATTCCACTCGTGTGTACAGGGCATAAGACTAACCTAAAGCAGGCCCTGATCTAGTTTATTTTTTCTTTATTCATTCTTTTTTTCAGACTTCCCCTTAAACGAGGGGAAAAACATACAATGTATCTCATTCTCTCCACAAAAGAAGAAAAGATTGGGGGTGTTCTAAAACTATTGATGACTGTGATAGCTAATTAAAGGCTATCGCAGTGATCATGTGATTGGAAGCTTGTCCTCCAAGCTCTCAATGTGTTTCAGAGTATTATTTTCCTTTTCAGTTAAAGATGAACACTGAAAACAAAAATGTGTAATTAAATATTTTCCTTTAAAGCCACAAGGGTTATAAATCAACTTTGTGTGTCCCAAATGGCTTTGCAAACCCAGAGATAAACTTGTAAAAGTGGCAGTGGCATCTTCACCGTGCTGTACATAGCCTGTAGAGAGGGCAGAGAAGTGGGAGGAACCCAGCAAGTCCACCAACGACAGGTTGCATGCACAAGGACAGAGAGTAGCAGTGACTGGTCTTGATTACAGGAAGCTATTGCATAATGGAAAAGTAAGCTTCTATAGATGAGGATATATTAACTTAACATGCCATGCTGTTAACCCTTTGAGTCAGGTTTGCTGGAGATCTGGGGAAGTGTACTGGCCGAAGCAGGCAGTTTAAAGAAGCTTATGTATATTGAGCGCATACTGATCTCCCTTGCCATAGAGGATCAATAACATCTGGTAAGAGGCTGACAGTTTTTTTGGTGGAGGAGTCACATGGAGAAACACTTACTCTACTATTTGTTGTTGGAAGAATATTGCATGGAAGCTGCATTTATATCGTTTTTCATTACTGCATGTTCACGGTTTTTATTGATTTGTATTGATTGCATATATTATTGTTTACATATGCACTGGCATATTTAAATGATGAACTATGTATAATTTTTTTAAGGGAATTGCACCTAAGTATTTAAAACAGTTTACTGCAGTAATCCGTAAAAAATACACAAAGCACACCAAGATTCAAGAAACAACACAAATGTCTCTTGTATTTAGATTATATTTGCTTATCCTTAAGTTCATATTTAATCTTCTACAGAAAAATACTTCTGTACCAGAACCAAATTATAGGGCCTGCTAAGACATTGGGGTTGATTTACTAAAGGAAAATTGACTATATACTTTTGAACGTGCAATTGCACTCTGGAAGTGCAGTTGCTTCAAGGCTTAATAAATGAGGTAAAGCTTCACTTTACAAAGAACACCCAACAACATGCAAGGAAAAAAAACAGCATTTTTGCTTGCACAAGATTGGATAAGTCAATAGAGCTCTACCGCATTTACTGGGCTCTGGAGCAACTGCACTTGCAAAAGTGCACAGTCTATTTGCCTTTAGTAAATCAACCCAGTTGCACATTATACAAATGTTTGACTCAGTACAATTATGTTTCCTTCATCAATTTTAACACTGTTGTTCTTGTATATTCTAGATGTTGTGTGGAAAAGAAATTCCCCGGTGGGTGAATCGCCTTGCTTATTTTAGCTCCTGTATCCCTTTTCTTCAGAGCTGCCTTCCAAAAGAATGGCTAACACCAGCAGCACTACAGAGTCATATCACCCTTGGTCTTCAAAGAGAGGAGCACGGAGAAACCACAGATGAAGACTCTCCTTCCACATCAGGTGTTGCCGCAACAGCAACATCGACTGCCTCCACTGGGGCTTCACGAACCTGTAGACACACAAGAGTTTAAATGACATTGTGACCTTCACAGACTTATAGTTTTCATTCTCCAAAGGAGAATATAACTTTAATTCCAACTCAAGAAAGAAACAACATTCTTCAATTTTTATTAGTTTATCCCTTTTTTTTCATTTTCTCTTTCATTGTGATTCTTTGGATCATAATTATGCAAAAAAATGTACATTTTCTTTCATTTCTTTGAATGTCCAAGGAATGTAACAAATTTCCGACTGTACAATTTTTATTGGTATCTTTTAACTTTGGTTGGACTGTCTTCATTCCTGGACACCATAATTGATAGAGCTTCATCAAAAAAGGATAAGGCTTAAACAGCATGACCTGTTTGGGCAGAATAAGTATATTGCAAAGATGATTTGTACAACAAGCTTATTTTGACAAAATTTAGGTTTAATTATTGTTGGAGGTATAGAATTGCAATTTTAGTGTTGTTTTTTCCATTTAATATTTAAAGCATAGCTTGAGCCAAAACGTTTATTTTTTTAGATTTGGATAGAGTGGATAAGGTATTTATTGTTCTTGTTGACAATGAGTGAGCAGAATAATAAGTGAGAGGAAATCTAAAAAATGGACACAGACATCAATAAACATATTTTTTTAGTAGAGTGGGGGAGGGCTGAAGCTCCTAACAGATTTTTATAGTTGTCTGTGTTCCCACTGGAGGTTTGCCATACTGGATAACCATGTTGCTACCAGGACGAGAAGGGGAAAAATCACTAACGAGGCCTGATACAGAAAGATAACCCAACAGAGGTTCTTAACCTTCCCTGCTCTATCCAAAGCTAATAAAAACATTTTGGCAGAAGTGTCACTTTAAAGCACCCCTATCATGTTATGTAACTCCCAAAACTTACCATTCATTGTGGAGCGCTCTGCAAAAATCGATTTAAATGTCAGCCCCACAGAGTGGCTAGGTTTATGAAAGTTTAGTTTTCGGGTATTTTTGCTTTAAATGCAACTACGTACATACTTTAAAGAAAGCCAACCTTTTAAATAGTAATATCATGCTATTGAAATATTGCTGAAATAAGTTCCTTCCTTTGCTCTGGAATCCCAGCTCAGTGATTCATCAGAGTGTTCATATGCAGTGACCCACATTGTCAGGTTTACCCCTTGGATTTTGTATATAAAAGGAGACTTTATGTTGCAGTAGTTAAAGTGAGAGTACCCATCCCATCTAGGCCACACAATAGGAATGGCTGTGGGTAAGGAGGACACATAATCTTTAGAGGGTCTGATGGTAAGTAAGCAGCAAGTGTTTGTCTCTGAAACTCTAATGGAAGTTGCCATTTCACAAAGTACCAGAGTTTCTTGGTTTCTTGCAAGTCTCCATTGTGCCTTACTTACTATCAGACTCACCTTTCCTGTGCCCCATAACTGTTCCGTTCCTTCATGAGAGCTAGTGGTCAAACCATGCGTAAACTCTAAATTGAATGGTGCCAGATCTTTAGAAAAGGATTGAGGTGTCCTCCTCCTCACATGAGGCCCAAGCACTACATCCTGGAGAGAGGTCACATTCTCCCCAATACCCAGGAACACTCTCTATTTGTGAGGGTTTCAGTGGAGTGGCAGGGAGGTGTATATAAGTGGGTTAGGGTTGACTTTCAAGAGATTGTCACTTTGTCCTAAATTAGCAAAGAGACAGAGTTTCTTTAAAGCGGTAGTAAACCCGCATGCGCACAGGAGATTTCTTTGCGGCAGGGTCCGGTGTCTGCCGGACTTCCAGCCGAGAAACCCCTGTGCGTATGCGCCGCTGCAATATTGCCAGGGGAAATATCTCCTAAACCATACAGGTTTAGGAGATATTTTTTTTACCTACAGGTATGCCTTATTATAGGCTTACCTGTAAGTAAAAGTGAAAAATAGAGTATACAACCGCTTTAACATCTTCACAAGGACATGCATTTTCAGTGAACTAGCAATTGGCCTGTGAGTCGAAGAATGGCAACTTAAATTTTAGGTAATAAGAAGGGAGTTTGGGTCTCTAACAGAGTAGAGGGCATCTGTCATTGAGATATCATCGTAGTCTTTATATAAATGGCTTATTCTCCTACTTGGTATATTCTCCCACTTTGGCCATATGACCTCAGGGGCTTCATTCTCTACTTGAGCAAAGAATATTGCCAACCGGGACATGATAACAGAGGAATGAGCTGAGTAACACTGATTTTGACGTGCCACAAAGCAAAGTGAATACTTCACCAAGCATTCAAGTGTACCAAGCCATTCAGTTTAATGCACTATTTCCAGGTGCACTTAGAGCTCAGGAAAATACACCAAGTGCTACGATTTAAAGCTAACATATACTGTCTGTTACGACCTTTTAGATTATACATAAAGACTTAGGTGACATTTCAAAGACAAGTGCGCAAACTGAAACATACAGAGGCTTATGTATCGATGGGTATGTATCAATGTGTTCTTACCAAGAACTGTTTATTTTCCCACACCAAACCAATTTATATTTTTAGGACAGGTCTGATGCTGATTAGTCACTAAAGAGAAATAACAACTGTTCCTAAAACAAACATGTAAATACTCACAGTATATTGGAATAGTAGTTGGATCCTTATGAATGTGAAGTATTCTTGCATAAACAATAAGCCTGGGTTCACACTGCCGCGACTTCCAATCCAACATCCCACATGGCTTCATCACAGCTTGCATACAACTTTTTCAACAGAAGTCGATCTAAGTCGTTTTTTAAGTCACACCAAAAGTAGTGTAGGAACCTTTTTCTAAGTTGAAGCAACTTGAGTCACACCGATTGGAATGGTTCTATTGCAGTTATCGGAGCATGACTTGTCATGCGACTTTGAACTCTCAAGTCACATGACAAGTCGTGGCAGTGTGAACCGTGGGTTAATTGGGACAACATTATAATGTCTGCCTTTTTAGTTCTTAAAGCAACTCTGTTGCTAGATAAACATTAAAAAAATTATAGCATGTATATAAAATACTTAATACTTATCTTCCCCACTGCCTTAGCCACTGATATTCAATCTATTACAAAACACAGTATAAAAAATCTTCTGGATCTGACAGATTTGAGAGTGCCAGATGCCTCATGTTTGCTCTGCACTTTGGTTCCTTCCTGATAATATGCCACTAAAAGACACATATATGCCATAGCATGCGGCAGCTGGAACCACATAGAGAACACAGACACAATTGGAAGTGTGTCAAATGCAGAAATTTTTTTTGTCAGCTTAGCTTTGCACCAAGCAGCAAAGGTAAGTATTAAGCTGAACTCTAAGCACAAACATTTTTACTGAAATAAATTCTTCAATTGCCACAAAACACATAAATGTGCACCAACTGCATTTACAAGCCCAGATACTATTGTGTAAGGGCTTGTTCACACTTGAATACATTTATAACTCTTAACAAATGCTCCTATAGCATTAACACGCTTTAGTATATGCTTTAGGCTGGCGTTAATGCGATTTAGTATAGGTGTAAGACTAAAGTTTTACAAGCATTATTGATGCATTATTGATGCGCTAAAACCACTCCACAAATGCCAATTTTTTGTTTTATTTTTAAAGGTAAGTGACATTACAGGAAATAAACAATTTGAAGTGTGGCTTGTCATGGCTAATGTTTCCTGTGCATACTCCATCAGTAGGGAAAGCAAAAGCATGGATTACTTTACTTTGCTTTATTGCAAGTTTGGCCTCCTGCAGATGATGCTGATGTATGAGCAATTGGCTTAGCAGAGAAAGAGGAGAAGGGCATCCAGGCGGTATATGGTACATCCAATTGTTTCTCAGAGATATTCTAAAGGGCACTTTTATCCTCTGTATCATGATTTACACACCTACCTTCAGAAGTTGATGTCAGCCATCTTTAAGCAGCACAAACAGGAAGTGCATAGAAGGAAGTGACCGCAGGATACTCTATGCTCTCCTCAATTGTGGTACATTCAATTCCTCCTGCATTATTTTTTTAAAACCAGTTTGAACGCGCTGCATCTATGCCACAAACGCCTACCAGTGCGTTTACAGAGCATTACTATAGGGCTAAATGGGAGGAATTGAAAGGCTTCAAACGCCTCCAGACACAAGGCTTCAATTTTGAAGCAAAGCGACCTGATGCTAACTATTCATATTTTGATAATGTGAACAGCACTGTGTGCTGTGCATAGTATAATTTGCATAGGCATTTGAGGAGCAATAAAAACACCCCCAAATGCCTGCTTTCATTGCCAGTGTGATAGTACACATGGGCCGAATGTTGGGTGGCATCGGCCAGCTCAATAGAAACCAGCTGACATTTGGCCTACGTGTACTGCAGCCGGTCAGACAGAAGCGGGATGTTTGTCTGGCTTCTGTCGATGGGGCATGACTGAAAAAGGTCTGAAGATTGGAATCTGATCACTGCTCTCAGCCAATGGCTGAGAGCACTGATCAAAGTGTACTGGCAGGAGGGCTGGCCCCTTATTACAACACAATAACACAGCAAGGGAGATCGCTGTACTAACATCACATGGCTAATACAGTGGCTCCTCTGGAGCTGTCAATTTATTTTTGTTCAGCCCTGCTGGGATGAACAATAAAAACTACTAGTATGTATGGGGCTTTAGCCTAAGAGAATGAGTGGCATCTACACTGTTGAACACAGCCTGTGCAGAGAGCAGAGCTGTAGGTGGAAAACTGCCTGCAGAAAATTACAGGAGGAGCGAATACAAGACCAATCACACAAAAAGAGAGAGAGCTGCAAAGATATTTATTCATTGAAACTTCAACACAGAGGAAAAGTGTAGAATCCGCTTAACAGGAGCAAATTTGTAACTATGTATTCATTTTGATTTTCATACGTTTTTTTTTTAAATACATAATGTTAAAATAATAAATGACCAAGACATCTACTGTATAGGTAAAAAGACAGATTTTTAACTGTTTAAAAAAACAGCCTAGACTGTTCCAATTAGTTATTGAACTTCAGTTTTTTGAAAAGATCTTCAATGATGTCATACCATTTTCTATGATTTACAGATTCTCTTTAGTGCTGACCACACTTAAGCACCAAACAATTTTATAAGGACTGGGAAGAAAATGTTTTCTGTAAAGAGGTGCTGAAAACCTCTAACATCCATTCTTATATGCAGTTAAATCAGTAATTTATTTCTCTATGTTTATTGCTTTTAGACAATTGATTTGTATAAAGTTGAATACATGAAACAGTAACAATAAAAGAGTAGAATAAGAGGAAACAAAGAATTATTTGAGAAATGTGTAGTATCTTTGATGTGCTAGAAGTATTCTGTACCTAATGAAAATGGAGTGAAAAAGGAAACAAAGAAAGAACAACCACATGAGAAAGTGATGTTTTTAGGGCAATCAGAACTGGAGTTTGTATATTGACTTTTGTAGGGTTGTATATAGATTCAGCAAATAGCTGAGCAAGGTGAAAAATTATCTGTCTGACATCTTGGGTTGATGAAGCAGTAATCGATGAAGCACCAGTAGGAAAAACACTTAAAATACCAGAAGACAGGAGATGCTAATGTGTCATCTATCATATTTCTCCAGTAGACTGAGAACTACAAGACTTGGTTGCTGGGGTTCACCATATCTGGTCCTGGTGTTTTTTTTATCATTGTTATAGATGCACTTCCTGTTCCGCTTATGTCACTTCTGGTTCCAGTGACGTAGTTACGGTCCCAGATGTAACACATTCGGCATCCCCCCCCCCCTTGGCACCATTTTGCGCTTATATATCCTATGTAAAGGCTCTATTCCTCACCACGTTGCTTGAAGTCACCATTAGTGCTCACCAAAAGCCACCATTAGTGCTGACACAATGCCTTGCAGACTAAAGCAGTGACACGACTTGCTGTACAAGTACATTTTTTACTTTATTTTTGTTCCTTCCTGTTCCTTTAGCAATTTTTTTTATCATTTTTAGCTTTGGAACATTTCAATCACCTTGGGATTCCACTATTGATTAGTCTATTGAATCCTTCTTTGCATATATTCAAAAACTACAAGTGGATGAATGCCCTCCCTGTCTTGCATGTATCACCTGTGTAATGTACACATGAATATCAATGTTTTACTCTTGCTAGCTATAATTCTTCCTCTATAATCTAGAAGTGGTGAACCTAACCACAAGGTTGAACTATTTATTACTTAATACATATTTGGGTGAAAGTAGGACGTTTTTTTTAACTATGCTGGATGTCATATATACACGTTACTCCCTGGACAAAGTTGCAGGTCATTCCCTATACCATTCATGTACAGTATGTGCTTAGAATTTTTGAGACAATGTGGTGACCACCTTAAAATATACAAAATCCATGCTTTTATGAATCTAGATTTCTAGTGTTTATATTCTGTAAACTTGTTTCAGCCATTGACTGTTGATGGTGTTTGGAAGGTTCCATCGGACTGGATTACTATATGTTTCAAATATTTTTCTTAAGGATACATCCAATTGGGTAGCTGTATGCCTTATGAATATACTCATACCCAGTCTATCATTGACACTCTTAAACCCTTATTGAGATTTTGTACACAAAGGACAAAAGGTCTGATGATTGGTTTCAGGGAGGAAGAGTCATTGCATAATATATATGTTGTTCCTGATGCAGATTGAATCTGGGGTTTTGATTCAGGATATATAATTCCTTGAAATACAGAAATTATTATGGAATTCCTTTATGTCTTTTGATTTTTGTGCCTGATTTTTTTGTTTGTTTCTTTGGATGGGATGCCAGTCTCATATTTGGCTGGGGAATTTTAAGCATTTTTATATTTTTGAGTCTACAAAGGAAATATAAGCGCTCTAAATGTATGTCTTTTGATATCATTCAATAATAAAAAGATCTTTTGCAAATATGATTATGAGTTTAAATTCACCTTTAACTTGTGTGTGTAACCTGTGTGCAAATATAAGCCTTTCCATGTTCAGTCTCATATAAAATATTGAAATTGTAAGGTTCTTGCACACATTAGGAGAGTTTTTTTTAGATGATCAGCACATGGACTTGGGTGTACAGAAATTACTGCCTCCCATCATCTAAAAATTAGTACTGATGTAAAAATTGATTGGTTAAAAAAAAGCTTCCCACTTGCAATGGATCTGAACCTTTGGGTCCCCCCCAAAACATCAAAGGGCTATACTGAGCCCAACACTCTCCCACTCACTTCAGGTGTCGGACACAAGCTGTAGGAGATGGCCTCTGCGTTCAATGCACACCCCAGTAGCTCCTCTTTTTGGCAACCCCCTGTTCCCGCCAGGTATGCAACCTGACAGGTATGGTTGGTGGCTGAATAAGGGAATGTACTGTATAGGTGACTATTTTGATCACAGAGGCATACATCCCTCCTCTCATTTCACGGGAAGTTTGGAGATGCCCCCCGCCGAGAGATTTCACTGGCAACAAATTTATCACTTTCTCCAATCCCTACAGAAGGGCAGCTCTGACGTGGCAGTCCCTACTGTGTTTGAAAACAGGTGCATGCAGGACGCTGCTCTGTGGGGTAGCATCTCGCTATTATAAGAACTGTTCATCAACACGAACAATAGATTATCTTACCAGGTGGCATGGGAAAGGGATCTGTTCATAACCCCCGAGGCGGAAGACTGGTGTAAATGGAGCAAGCGGATTCATAAAGGTATGCTGAATGTAGCCTTGATAGAAGCAGGCTATAAAGTCAACGCCAGGTAGCACTTAGTGCCGGAGCGTTTGTCAAAAAAGTGATTACATTTCAGTAGGGTCTCAACCTCAGGATCTTCCTGCCCTTATTAATTCTTATTCTGATATACAGGGCAATAGTCCTGACAGCTACCTCTCAGGGTTAATAATGTCTTCGTAATGTACTATGTTCATAACTCAAAGTTTATTTTCTTTGTTTATTTCTGTTAATGCCCATATGTTCCTCCGTGGCCTTATTGAAGACCTAACTGGTTTACCAAGATCTTCCCCTGATGACTTTTTACTCACCTCCCCTCATTTCTGTACCAACTCTTGTTGTATGATTCAGAGCATGTGAGGATTGTTTGCATCTCTACACAGTACTCATTTACTTAGCATTTTTCAAAATACCAATAAAAACGATTGAAACTACTTGCCTTAAAAGGTCCAGTTTTACACATGGAAAGTACCTTGTGGGATGAATGCTGACCTTTTTTTAGTCAGGCCTGGATCAGTAATTGGCCCTGAATACCATCAAATGTCAAATTTGGCGGTTGCAATCTTGTTGCAAGACAGCTAGCCACTCATACCTTAATTAAGATCTTCATACAGGTCTTAAAAAAGCAAGACCCCTGTTAACTCACTTGTGTCAACATTCAGCCCGTGTGTGTGGCAGCTGGTTTGACAGAAGCCGGCCGTTTGGCTGACTTCTGTCCAGGGGTCATGACCGAAAAAGGTCTGCTGGCCAACTCTCGTTCAGCACTCTCAGCCAATGGCTGAGAGTGCTGACCGGAAGGTGTTCTGGTGGGGGGATTCCCCCTGTCAGAACACAATAGCTCAGCAGGGCATATCACTGTACTAACATCGGATTGTTAGTATAGCTGCTCCGACCAAAGCTCCGACCTGACCAATGCGTTGAACAAAAAATAAAAAATAGTAGTGTGTACAAGGCTTTACATTGTGATAGCCAGGCCCTGATGAAGTGATTTGCATGATAAACAGCTTAGGGTGTAGCAGAGCATTCGTTTCACAAGCAAAAATAAAAATAATTAAAAAAAATATTACCAATATGATTTACAGCTGTTTACATCGACATGCTATGTGGAAAAAAAGCAACCTCAATCTCCCACTGTTGCTCACTGCAAGAAAATGACACACTTACATATTTATTTATTTTCATTGTGCAGCTGTGGTGGATATAAATCTGATCCTCTACTGTGACATGCAGATGTGCGATTATATGGAAGACAATTGAATCATTAGTACAACATAGTGTGGCTCCTGCAGACAGATGGTGATCTATTTAAACAGAGTTTGACCCAGCAACTTTTCTACTATATTCTATTGTAGAAGACTGTATCTCTGCCTCAGGGCAATGAGAAATAAGCTGCTGCCAACAACCAACAATGAATGCAAAGACTTCTTGTTTATTCTGATTATGATGAAATGAATGGATGCAGCAATAAAAGCACTGGAATACCAGACTATGGGCGGTTATAAATAAACAGCCACATTCACTATAAAAAAAAAAGATCAGTGAGCGACAAAGCAAAGATTTTCTTCCAGTATTTTGATTTAAAACAATGTAAAACTGAGCTGTCTGGAAAAGTTACAACTTGTCTATATTTTTCCTGACTACATATACCAAACCACTAAAGAAGGCTCTCCGTCCAAAGCTGTATTTAAAAAGAAAAAAAAAACGCATTGTGTGTATATTTTAATTGTGAATTGTATGCAATTTGCCTCTCATTTGCATGAGTTTTGCTTCCAGTTTGTTTGTGTTTTGCATGCTGGACTGTAAAGTATGTATTTTCTGAACACTGGAAGGGAAAAAAACACTAAACTTTGACCCACAGAGATCTATAGATGGAAACTGTACCAGTGAATATAGCAGTACAGAGTGTTTCGTGATATACAGTATATGAGTGGTTTGGTTTCCTTCCAAATGTAAGCAAACTGGAGCACTGCAAATAGATCAAAATGATATATAAATAGGAATATTAATCGCTTGCCGACCAGCCGTCGTAATTTTACTGCGGCAGGTCGGCACGATCCCGCGAACTGTTGTAGTTATACGTTGGCTCGCGGGATTCGGATAGCAGGCTGCGTGCACCTGCTGCAGAGCAGGGGTGTCCATGCTCGTGGCCGACGGTCACAATGACCGCCGGCCACGAGCGATCGCGAGCACAAGAGACAGAACAGTCATGAGTGTGTGTAAACACACACTTCCCTGCTCTGTTCAGAGCGGAGTCACAGATCGTGTGTTCCTATTAGCTAGGAACCACGATCCGTCACTTCCTCTCGTTAGTCCCCTCCCCTTTAGTTAAAAAAACACACTAGGGAACACAGTCAACCTCTTGATCGCTCCTTACTGTTAACCCCTTCCCTGCCAGTGCCATTTTTACAGTAATCAGTGCATTTTTACAGCACTGATTGCTATATAAATGCCAATGGTCCCAAAGATGTGTAAAAAATGTCCGATGTGTCCGCCATAATGTCGCAGTCCTAATAAAATCGCAGATCGCCGCCATTACTATTAAAAAAAATGCTATAAATCTATCCCCTATTTTGTAAACGCTATAACTTTTGCGCAAACCAATCAATATATGCCTGTTGCAGTTTTTTTTTACCAGAAATATGTAGAAGAATACATATCGGCCTAAACTGATAAAAAATTAGCTTTTTTTTAAAAAAAAAATGGGGATATTTATTATAGCAAAAAGTATAAAATATTGTGTTTTTTTCAAAATTGTTGCTTTTTTTTGTTTATAGCTTAAAAAATAAAAACCGCAGAGGCGATCATATACCACCAAAAGAAAGCTCTATTTGTCAGTTAAGACGACGCAGTGCCAAATCGCAAAAAATGGCCGGTCAGCAGCCAAATCTTCTGGAACTGAAGTGGTTAAACATTATGATTATCATTTTAATTATTAAAAGAAAGAAAAAAACCTTTAGGTCATCCCTATTACTCTGATCAATGATCAGATGTTTTTTGCTTGTGAAAAATCAGCTCCAGGGCCGCTGGGGAACACATGCTAATTCTTGGCCAATATATTGGCAATCATTTAAGCCAGACATGCATGGATCGAAAATTGGGTCAGTTCAGCAGGAACCAGATACATTTTTATTCATGTATGGGCCCGGAGGTTATATAGTCTACTGACTGACTTCTGTACAACCGTCCTGTTGGATTTTCCCTGCTCGATCAGCATGGCAGGCTGAAGTACACAGTACATACATACAATGCTCCTAGAAGTGTAGAGTCACTTAGTCCATTGGAACCTTCATCTGTATCTGTAGTGTAGACCATCAAAAGGCTAGAGGCAGGGATAAGGCAACTTAATGGATGGATGATAGCGTAATTGATGGAAGGATGACTGAGCGGGAGCAGGGACTGAGACTGGAACATTTGTAGCTCCTGCAGAAAATCTGGGAAAGATCACTCCGATGCAGAAGAAAATTAACATTAGGGTGCTGAGGTAAGTATCAAATAAAAAAATGATTTTATTAAAATAAGCATCACACTTACCTTGAAGTTAGCATAAAACAGCATAGCTAGGGGAGATCTGAGACCAAGCATCTGTGATCAGTTTGAGGCTGGAGGCATCACTGAGTAAACAGAAACCAAGGTTGACAGAGCTCCAGCCAGCTCACAGTCTTCTCAGCCACATACGAGGATGATAGCTGTCAAAATGCCTGGTGGAAGTCAGGATATACATGACTCATTTCCAGGGACTCTGCCCTTATTTTCAAATGCATCTGAATTTGAAAAAGAGGATGAAGGTTGACGAAGGAGGCATGGCCCTGCTTCCGAGTTCCTATTGGCTAGTTTACTTCCAGGAAAAACAGCTCCTTGACGGCTCCTTTCCCAGCCTCTTCCCAGCTCCCTTTATCTCCGCCCGTGGTGGATTCTGTTCCACGGCGGCACCAACGCGGACTGTTATCCCTGGAGGAGACGTTTTACACTACACGTGCCTGTTACCCTGGAAACATTGTGAGTGAATTACTTATGTTTTACATTTTTTTTGCTCAAAAAAAAGTGCTACACTTTTGGCATTTTTGTCGCCTCTTCCTTCCCATCCATTACTGGCAGGATCACCAGAACCTAAGAATTGGTAAACTACAATATTTTAAAATGTTTGCTAAAAACAAATAAAATGCCGCGCTGTATTAAGATTACCAATTTGACATGACAAATACTGTATAAAAGGCATGAATATTTTAGAGCAAACCGTGCATGATATTAAACATAATAACATATAATATATAAAATGTCCATTGTGCTGGCAAATTAAAAACATTATGCTCCTATAAACATGGTCGGAAATTCAGATGGAAAAAGTCTGATCGAATTATGTTGTCGGAAAATCCGATCGTGTGTGGGCTCTGTTGGACTTTTTCTGTCAGAATTTCTGACGGAAAAAGTTTAAGCGCTGGATTTAAAATTTTCCGACAACAAAATCCGATCTGACTTTTTTCCGATTGTGTGTAGAGAATTCTGACGCACAAAGTGCCATGCATGCTCAGAAAAAATTTGCAGACGAAAGCTATTGGCTACTGGCCTCTACATAGTCCCGTTGTATGTTTTGTACGCCACCTCCTTCCGAACGATCGGATTGTCCAACAACTTTGTGCGACCGTGTTTGCAAGACAAGTTTCAGCCAAAATCCGTCAAAAAAAATTAGACGGATTTTGTGGTCGGAATGTCCGACCATGTATATGGGGCATAACAGATGAAAAGTGCTGCACTATACTGTATTGAAGTAACCAATGTGATATGACACATATAAATAAAGTGCATGAATGACTTAGTGCAAAACGTGCTTAATATCAAACATATTAAATAATAAAATAAAAAATGTCCATTGTGCTGGCAAAGCAAAATCCTGTGATGGTGCTCCAAAGTTGACAAGGTGACAACAAACTTGTGCTCCCCCTGTGTGAATCTGCTCATCTCAGGGTGTTTGACCGCACACCTAAATTTGGTCAAAAAACGCCTGTGAACCACCCCTGGGTTCTATGGGAATGAAGCTCTTTGGGATCCTGAGATGTCCAGCAGTCAGTTCCTCCATCCATATATAAAAATAAAGTCCAAATAGAGTTTTATCATTTAAAAACTTATTTTATTTATTAAACATCAATCTGAGTACTTACATTTTGCAGGTGCCGAAGCGCACCACTCTATAGCAGATAAGATAGCTTGTCTGTTCACAGCATTCAAACCTGCTGCCTACTGCACCGTCCCGGGCCCCTCCCCTATACATTATATGTTATTATGTTTAATAACATGCATGGTTTGCACTAAGATATTCATGCATTTTATATGTGTCATATCACATTGGTAATCTTAATATAGCACGGCATTTTATTTGTTTTTATATATTTACGCACTTATAAGATTGTGATCAGTGCCAGCAGCTGTATCAATTAAGACGGTTCTGAGTCATTAGTTTGGTTTGCTCCAAGCTTATTCAGTTTATCACCTAATAAAATGTTTGCTTTTAAGTTTATTACTTTTTCAATCAGCTAAAGTACTTTCTGTGTTCTAATGAGGAAAGTTTCAGTATCTGCATCACTATAGAAGTGATTAAGATTAACCCTTAGGAAGTATCCTTATCTCACCAAAACTTACATTTCTTTTGCAGTGAATGTCTAAAATCGGATTTATATCTTAGTGTAGACTTTGAGAAAATCAGTGAGCCAACCGTACAAGCAGGAAATTAAATTTTTCAGGCTTTTTGATCATCTTTTTGATCTGCCTCCAGGTTGTCATATTGCACTAAATTTTACTGAAAATGAAAGCACTGCAAATTGAAAAGGAAAGGTATTTTTAATAACATTAAATTATAGCATGTCTTTTGTAGTAATTGTAAATGTTATATTATTTACTATTTTATTTGCTATATTTTTTTCCACAAAAGTGGAGTTACCCTTTAAACTCTCCTTTCAGTGAACATATTTTGGCCCTTATTCAATGAATCAGGGGAGAGACATCAAACCAGACAACACATCCCAAATAAATAGAAACACAAAAACGGGCAGTGGGGCATACAAACCCCTGTGACATTTAAAGTGTCAAAAAACAAGGTAGATAGACATTTAATGAATATCCATAAAAAATAATTTATTACAAAAAGATATACAATACAATAAATAATTATCCACATCAATTTTTTATACAGAACAAAGCAATTGGTTAACACCGAAAATACCACTCAAAATATACCACTCAACATGTTTCGCTCATTTGAGCTTCCTCAAGAGTTCAGGTACATTGTATTGGTGGGCTGAAAGCAATAGAAAGATATGGATAAACTTTCATAAATAGACATACAATTTCATATACATATATATTTTGTTGGCTAAATAGATATATTCAAATGTGTTTTAAAAAATAGTTCATCCATATCTTTCTATTGCTTTCAGCCCACCAATACAATGTACCTGAACTCCTGAGGAAGCTCAAATGAGCGAAACATGTTGAGTGGTATATTTTGAGTGGTATTTTCGGTGTTAACCAATTGCTTTGTCCTGTATAAAAAATTGATGTTGATAATTTTATTGTATTATATATTTTTTTGTAATAAAAACTGTTTTATGGATATTCATTAAATATCTATCTACCTTGTTTTTTGACACTTTAAATGTCCCGGGGGTTTGTATGCCCCACTGCCCGTTTTTGTGTTTCTATTTATTTGGGATGTGTTGTCTGGTTTGATGTCTCTCCCCTGATTCATTGAATAAGGGCCAAAATATGTTCACTGAAAGGAGTTCCCAGGGTTTGTATACCCCACTACCCGTTTTTATATTCTGGACGTTGTTGATCTGCTTCAAGAGGTTAGATTCCCTTCATGAACCTTAGGTAAATGATAAATAATGGGAATTGTAGGTTGCTTGACAGTGTAAAATTCAGTCTGTTTTAAAAACATCCCCATTTTCACATCTGTGGATACTAAAACAAGACATCTATTAATTATTTTGTAGAATCAGCACCAAGAGTTATCTAAGTAATAGTATCATTCAGCCACCTATAGGCTTCACTGATATAGTCTGACATATTTGATATACAGTGCTTTGGAAAAGTATTCATACCCCTTGACATTTTCCACATTTTGTCATGTTACAACCAAAATTGTAAATGTATTTTATTGGGATTTTATGTGATAGACCAACACAAAGTGGCACATAATTGTGAAGTGGAAGGAAAGTCATAAATGTTTTTCAAATTGTTTTACAAATAAATATCTGAAAAGTGTGGTGTGCATTTGCATTCAGCCCCCCTGAGTCAATACTTTGTAGAACCACCTTTCACTGCAATTACAGCTGCAAGTCTTTTTGGGGATGTCTCTACCAGCTTTGCACATCTAGAGAGTGTAATTTTTGCCCATTCTTCTTTGCAAATTGCTCAAGCTCTGTCAGATTGGAAGAAGAGCATCTGTGAACAGCAATTTTCAAGTCTTACCACCGATTCTCAATTGTATTTAGGTCTGGACTTTGACTGGGCCATTCTAACACATGAATATTCTTTGATTTAAACCATTCTATTGTAGCTCTGGCTGTATGTTTAGGGTCATTGTCCTGCTGGAAGATGAACCGCCACCCCAGCCTCAAGTCTTTTGCAGACTGTAACAGGTTGTCTTCTAAGATTGTCCTGTTTTTGGCTCCATCCATCTTCCCATCAACTCTGACCAGCTTCCCCGGTCCTGCTGAAGAAAAGCATCCCTGCAACATAATACTGTCACCACCATGTTTCACGGTGTTTCAGGGTGATGTGCAATGTTAGTTTTCTTCCACAGATAGCGCTTTGATTTTAGGTGAAAAAGTTTAATTTTGGTCTCATCTGACCAGAGCACCTTCTTCCACATGTTTGCTGTGTCCCCCACATGGCTTCTCGCAAACTAAAAACAGGACTTCTTATGGCTTTCTTTCAACAATAGCTTTCTTATTGACACTTTTCCATTGGGTGGCGGAATCTCTCCTGCTGGGTAATTGAGTTCTGACAGTGGGACCTAGCACTGTCATTTTGTGTTGTGCTCCCTACCCTTTGGGGAGAGGCCTGATTAGGAAAGGAAGGCTGTGACCCTCAAATGAGGCCTCAGGATGAGGTGAAGTTATGTATCTAACAGTGCATAACACAATACTCCCTCCACTTTGCTGGAAGTTGTGGATACATGGACTGTTAGAAATCAATACCAATTGCCTGGAATTGTGCTATAGTCGCTGTTATAGATTGCTTACATTTATTTGAAATAAATATAATAAAATAAATTAAATACATAGATTAAATACAAACATAGATTAAAATACTAAAATACAACAAGCAGCCTTCGTGTGTTGTGATGAAAGTGATTAAAAGTGTGCACAGCGTATACGTGGGGAGAAGAATAAAGCCGTGTGCACATGATCGGATTTTCTGGTGGAAATGTGTGATGACAGGCTGTTGGCGGAAAATCCGACCATTTGTATGCTCCATCAGACAACTGTCAGATTTTCCGCGGATAAATGTTGGATGGCAGGCTATAAAATTTTCCGCAGACAAATGTCTGTTGTCGGATTTTCTGAGCTTGTGTACACAAGTCGGTCGGACAAAAGTCCAAAGTACAAACACGCATGCTCGGAAGCAAATATGAGCCAGGAGCTGTCAGTCTTGTAAACTAGCGTTCGTAATGGAGAATTGACATTCGTCAATTCATGAAATCTTGAAATGCAGCGCACATTTTCATCTTCTTTATTTAATGGGATAATAATGAAGCTGCTTTGCTGGTGATACTGATGGAGTTATGGCAAACACATTTTAAAAGACTTTTATTTTCTAGTGATATCAAGAATAATATTATTATGATTTATTTATTTTTTTCTTTGGGCAACTTACCACAACACTATTAGCCAGTAGTTTTTAAAATCAAAGATAAAACAATGTTGGTGTTCCTTGTCAATTTTACATTGTATTTTTTTAAATGTAACTGCCTACTCCCAAACTGTCATTTGAAGTAAAACACAAAGCCAAGTATTATTCTACACAATTTTTTTTATTGTGCATTAAAAAAAGAAAACAAATAAAATTTGACATGCTATCTGCCAATAGAAATTAACCAAATGTGCATTCTATGCATCCAAAAATATAGAAAATATACCAAATCAAATCCTTATTCAACCAAAAAATAAAATAAAAGCTGCATGTGTACTGCTTCCTAATATAAAGTGGTCAACAATGCCAAGAATTGGTGAAAGCGGGGTTGGTCATCTGGAGATAATTCAGAAAAACATCCAGATTATTCTCCTGGAGCTCCCGCAGCAAAGGCATATGACATAATTGGTCACGATTAACCACTTCCCGACCGCCGCACGACGATGTACGTCGACAGAATGGCACGGGCAGGCATAAGGGCTTACATGTACGTCCTTGCCTTCCCGCGGGTCGGTATTCGTTCGGGAGCGATCCGGGATGAGGGGGCGGCCATTCATTCATGGCCACCCCCTCGCGATCGCTCCCGACGAATAGAAATCCTTCGTCACATCACTTCCTCTCCTGTAATGTAAACACAGGAGAGGAAGTGATGTAATCTCTCCTCCATGTCGGTATTTTTCTTTCCGACACCGAGGAGAGAGGATCGGTGAGTTGCACCAACACGACACTACACAGTAGAACATGCCAGGCACACTCACACCCCCCCCGATCACCCCCCCAATTACCCCTGCCCCCCAGTCACAGTGACACCAATGTCATTTTTTATTTTTTTGCATTGGTGTCATTTGTGACTGTAATAACTGTCACTGCAGTGCAAATCACTTCCGATCTCTGTGCAATTCGAGTTCAGCCATACAGATAGTATGGCTGAATTCGCATCGCACCCGCCGCACCCGCCGCAAATTTGCACGGGACCCTTTTTTTGGCCCGCAGCAGAATCGGATCGCATGGGTGTTCACACCATGCGATCCGAGTTTGCAGATCGCACTGCGATATGCGAACTGATCTGGGGGTGTCATTAACATTTCACTGACACTCCCAGCAGTTCGCATAGGGCAGTGTGAACTGCCGCCGGGAGGCATGCGATGCGGGAACCCGGATTCGTGGCGTTCCCGCATCGCTCCAGTGTGAACCCAGCCTAATAAGCGATCGTTTTTCTGATCGCTGTATTAGTGTCACAGGTGACGCTAGTTAGGCAGGTAGGTATTTAGGTTCGCCGCAGCTTTTTATAGCGCCAGGGACCCCCATATACTACCGCATAAAGCCCTGATTGCCCCCTAGTTAACCCTTTCACCAGTGATCACCATATAACTGTTAGAGCCGGTTCACACAGCGGGCGATGCGAGGCGACACGACTCGCCTCGCCTCGCCTCGCCTCGCTCTCGCAAGTCGACCCCGTTCTGTACAATGGAACCGTTCTGAGAGGAGCGACTCGAGTCGCTCCGACTCAGAAAAAGGTTCCTGTACTACTTTTGGGCGACCTCGGGGCGACTTGCATTGACTTCTATACAGAAGTCATCTGCAAGTTGCCGCCGAGGTCGCGGCAGGTCGCGGCGAGGCAAGTCGGAGTCGCCTCGCCTCGCCTGCAGTGTGAATCGGCCCTTACAGGTGACGCTGGTTGGTTAGTTATTTTTTTATAGTTTCAGGGCACCCGCCATTTATTACCTAATAAAGGTTTAACCCCCTGATCACCCGGCGGGTGTCATTTGTGACTGTAATAACTGTTAGGGCAGTTAGGGTTAGCCCCCTTTAGTTCTAAGGTACCCCCCTAACCCCCCCAATAAAGGTTTAACCCCGTGATCACCCCCCGTCGCCAGTGTCACTAAGGCTGGGTTCACATTGCAGCGGTTTATGAGAACGGATGTGATTCGCACCGCACTGCAGTGCAAATCACATCCGATCTCTGTGCGATTCGAGTTCAGCCATACAGATAGTATGGCTGAATTCGTGTCGCACCCGCCGCAAACTCGCACGGGACCCTTTTTTTGGTCCGCAGCAGAATCGGATCGCATGGGTGTTCACACCAGGCGATCCGAGTTTGCAGATCGCACTACGATATGCGAACTGATCTGGGGGTGTCATTAACATTTCACTGACACTCCCAGCAGTTCGCATAGGGCAGTGTGAACTGCCGCTGGGAGGCATGTGATGCGGGAACCCGCCGCGGATTCGTGGCGTTCCCGCATCGCTCCAGTGTGAACCCAGCCTAATAAGCGATCGTTTTTCTGATCGCTGTATTAGTGTCACAGGTGACGCTAGTTAGGCAGGTAGGTATTTAGGTTCGCCGCAGCTTTTTATAGCGCCAGGGACCCCCATATACTACCGCATAAAGCCCCCTGATTGCCCCCTAGTTAACCCTTTCACCAGTGATCACCATATAACTGTTACAGGTGACGCTGGTTGGTTAGTTATTTTTTTATTACCTAGTCTCACTAGTGTACCCCTAAATTTAGGGGTGTCTACTTTCCAAAATGGGGTCATTTGGGGGGGGTTTGTGCCATCTTGGCATTTTATGGCCTTCAAAACTGTAACGCCCTTAGAAAGCCTGAAGGCGGTGCTTGGTTTTTGGGGCCCCGTACGCGGCTAGGCTCCCAAAAAGTCCCACATATGTGGTATCCCCGTACTCAGGAGAAGCAGCAGAATTTATTTTGGGGTGTCATTTCACATATGCCCATGGCATGCGTGAGCAATATATCATTTAGTGACAACTTTGTGAAAAAAAAATAAAATAAAAAAAAGTTTGTAATTTTCCCGCAACTTGTGGCAAAATATAAAATATTCCATGGACTCAACATGCCTCTCAGCAAATAGCTTGGGGTGTCTACTTTCTAAAATGGGGTCATTTGTGGGGGTTTTGTGCCATCTTGGCATTTTATGGCCTTCAAAACTGTAATAGGTAGTGAGGAGTGAAGTCAAATATTTACGCCCTTAGAAAACCTGAAGGCGGTTCTTGGTTTTCGGGGCCCCGTACGCGGCTAGGCTCCCAAAAAGTCCCACATATGTGGTATCCCCGTACTCAGGAGAAGCAGCAGAATTTATTTTGGGGTGTCATTTCACATATGCCCATAGCATGTGTGAGCAATATATCATTTAGTGACAACTTTGTGAAAAAAAAAAAAAAAAAATTAAAGTTTGTAATTTTCCCGCAACTTGTGGCAAAATATAAAATATTCCATGGACTCAAAATGCCTCTCAGCAAATAGCTTGGGGTGTCTACTTTCTAAAATGGGGTCATTTGTGGGGGTTTTGTGCCATCTTGGCATTTTATGGCCTTCAAAACTGTAAAAGGTAGTGAGAAGTGAAATCAAAAATTTACGCCCTTAGAAAGCCTGAAGGCGGTGCTTGGTTTTCGGGGCCCCGTACGCGGCTAGGCTCCCAAAAAGTCCCATGTGTGAGCAATATATCATTTAGTGACAACTTTGTGTAAAAAAAAAAAAAAAATATTCAATGGGCTCAACATGCCACTTATCAATTTCCTTAGGGGGTCTACTTTCCAAAATGGGGTCATTTGGGGGGGGGGGTTGTACTGCCCTGCCATTTTAGCACCTCAAGAAATGAGATAGGCAGTCGTAAACTAAAAGCTGCGTAAATTCCAGAAAACGTACCTTAGTTTGTAGATGTGACAACTTTTGCGCAAACCAATAAATATACAATTATTGACTTTTTTTTTACCAAAGACATGTGGCTGAATACATTTTGGCCTAAATGTATGACTAAAATTGAGTTTATTGGATTTTTCTAATAACAAAAAGTAGAAAATATCATTTTTTTTCAAAATTTGCGGTCTTTTTACGTTTATATCGCAAAAAATAAAAATCGCAGAGGCAATCAAATACCATCAAAAGAAAGCTCTATTTGTGGGAAGAAAAGGACGCAAATTTTGTTTGGGTACAACATTGCATGACCGCGCAATTACCAGTTAAAGCAGCGCAGTGCCAAATTGTAAAAAGACCTCTGGTCATTTACCAGCAAAATGGTCCGGTCTGAAAGTGGTTAATAAACCAACCAATTTTTGGTCCAAGAGCTCTTCCTCTTGCTGTTCTTGGACTGGACTGGACTTGGGTCAAAGCAATAACTCCAAGCCCAATTATAAATAACATGTTATCGCCTCCGATTCCGCAACATGTCTGGTTGACAAACGGCCGTTCAGAAATGAACTGAAAAGCACAAAAAGAAAAGCGCGAATCAACACTCACCAAACTTCTACTAACATGAAATTAGCAGGAGCACAATGGGTGGTGCTAAAGATCTGAAAAACCACATAGTACATCACTACATTCGTGTTTGGTGGCCAACAATTCCTTGCCGTTAGTATGCAAGACAAAATCCAGGCACACACCTTCGGACAAAAGTCTAAGGTTTTGTCTGCGCAAAATCAGATCGTGTTTACGAGGCTTTAGTGTGAATATTTGTGCCCACCTGATTGCAAATCTCAGGCGCAGGTGATAATTAAAGGAAAGGAGTCACCTTCCTGGCGGTGAAAGTGTCCAGTCATGGAATATGCCCAAGGTGACCCGAGCTTCTGTGTACCATGGGTCCAGGTGTTCAAGTGGCCTCCCAGGGCCCTAATCTGTGCACTGTTACATCATAGGCCTGTGTGAGAGGTGTTCCAAGTGTCTGTGGTTGTTATGGACTTGGATCAGGGGGATGGAGTGAGCCAGTCTCATGCCGGTATCCCTGTACATGTTATTAGACAAGTGCGTTTATGTGTGCTTGGGCAGTTACAAAATACAAAATATTCCCTGGAAAGACCTGTTTACAAGTAGGCCCCCAACTGTAGTGTATGGCCACAATAATGGTGATCCCACCTACAGATGTTGGATTCAACCTTACTACGAGGCGTTTGTCTTGCTTAGTAGCCAGCCAACATCCGATGTTCAGGTCATTTGTGTTTGATTTTTTCATGTATTTTATTTGTAATAAACTCATTTATTTCTGTTATTGTATGTACCTTCACAATTGCACAAAGTTCTGCTGTATTAACAAACTAACACATTTTAGGAGATGCCAGACTGACACATATTTCTTCATTTGCATAACGGTTTGTGTTTAATAGGATTTCAGAAGTACATTGGGATATTAACAATTCACTTGGATTATTTGAGTTGTCTAAATCATGTAGTCTAAAATATCTGTGAGTGTGGAGGTGGCACAATGCACATGTACCAGAATTACGTAAGTGAGATTTTAGACAAATGAAGAGACAGGTTCTGTTGCAGGTGGCAACCAAAAACAAAACATAATGGGTATGGCAAAGATCCACTTTCTTACTTGATATAGTACTCACCTACCACTCAACAAGTAAGGTGTTGTCACCGTAACCATAAACTGTAGACAAAAAAAGGGGGGTTTATCCCAATCACAGACATTGGGAAAGCATAGCTGTTACTATGGGTAACAAAGGGTAGTTCTATAGTAGAAACTGAGAAAAATATTTATTTAACAAGCAGTAAAAAACAACAATTTGCTACACTCTGCTTGGAGTACAGCTTCACATTATCCTCTATATGGTATTAGCCCCTAGAATAGGCGCTCCACCAAGGAGCAGCAGTTAAGGACATACATGTAACTAAACAGTGCAAACATATTAAAAACAAAAAGCGCCCGGACACTTGCCCATAATGCACATAAAGGATGTAATGCGACAATTGTCACACAAGTAGTGAATTAATTTAACCATAATGGGTAATCATTGCCATCCTGTCTGTGCATTACACCGGGGGGTGTGTGGGTGGAATGGTGATACCTCTCCGACACGGATATAAAGCATAAGTATCAGACCATACACATGTGTGATCAATACACATGGGCAAGGTATGGAGAAAAGTGGTAACAACTGCAGGGAAACTTTCACTGGTGGGAGCCTCTTCAAACAATGGTGAAAGACAGGTGTCACTTGGAAAGTCAATCATTAATGAACACCATTTTCCCTTAAGATCCAGTGGGAGAATTCAATCACACATACAAACCTGTAGCCAGAGGGGCTGTGAGTGTCAGGGCTGGGCTCAGCCCTTTCTTCGCTGAGCTAGCCGTTCAGCTGTCGGCTAATTGTCAGCTCCTATCTCTCCACAGCTACTCACCTGTTGATGATATCCTGCCCGTCAGTCCTGCTTACTTAAGCCGTCCAGCCCAGAGGATCTCTGCCTTCGCCTGGGTCAACATCACAGAGACTATCTCCTGCATTCCTGCAGGAGACTTGCTTGGCTGACATCCCTTCTGGCTCCAGATCTTGCTTGCTGTTCCACTCCACTGATCCCTGACCCTTTGGCTTGGCTGACTATCCATTCCGGTTACTGAACTTTGGCTATGTTTTGACTATGTTTGTTCTATTTTACTTTTATTATTAAACAAGTGTGATTGAACTGTACGTCTGTCTCAGTCTGATTTCATGGTTTCTGACAGTAGGCGAAGGCCATGAATTTAGAAGATACAGTCAATCCACTTGTTGGGGATATCTTTTCCAGATTGGATGAGCAGGTTCACTGCATGGATCAGCTTGCCATGGCCTTTCAAACGCTCCTGAATTGCACGGCTCACCTGGAATCTTCCACTGTGGCTGCTTCGGTACAACCTGTGCTGCAGGCCTGTTCATTGATGCTGCCTTTGTATCAAAGTACTCAATTCCACTGCAGCTGCATGACACTCCACTCGCCACTGAGGCTCTTGACAGGAGACCTCTACAGCCTGTCCATGTGATTCATGAGACTGTTCTTTTGTCCATGGCCGTAGGGGTTCTTCATCATGAGATAATCCAATTCCAAGTTATTTCCTCACCTAAGTTTCTGCTGGTTGTTGGTTATCCTTGGTTACAGAGGTACAGCCCCTCTTTTTATTGGCTCCGTGCTGAGGTTCTCTCCCAGTCGCTACAATGCAGTAAGACATGCTTCCAGAAGGTATCCAAGGTCCTGTGCACCTATTCACTCTCCTCCCTGCCAGAGGAGTACTGCGATTTTAGCCGGTAGTTTGCCTCCAAACCTGTCATATGATTGCACTATTGACCTTCAACCTGGTGCCATACCCCCTTGTGGCTGCGTTTACCCTTTGTCGGTCTTGGAGAATAAGGCCATGGAGGAGTATGTTGCAGGTGCACTTTCTCAAGGTTTCATCTGCAAATCCTTGTCTCCTACTGGTGTTGGTTTCTTCTTTGTGAAGAAGAAGAGTGGTGAACTAAGACCTTGTATTGATTATAGGGGTCTCCATCATTTCACGATTAAGAATGCCTGTCCGATTCCATTGATTATGAAGTTATTTGACCACCTAAAGGGAGCAACGGTTTTCACAAAGCTTGATTTGAGAGAGGCATAAAATCTTGTAAGGATTAAGGAGTGTGACGAGTGGAAAACTGCGTTTAATAGCAGAACAGGCCATTATGAGTACCTCGTAATGCCTTTTGGCCTTTGTAACGCCCTAGCAGTTTTCCAGGAATTTATTAACGATGTCCTCCAAGATTTGTTGCAGTTATGTGTGGTGGTTTATCTTGATGATATCCTCATATTTTCCAAGTCCCTGGAGAGCCACCACACAGATGTCTGTTGTGTACTTCAGAAACTAAGAGAGAACTAAGAGAGAACAATCTCTATTGTAAATTGGAGAAGTGCGAATTCCATTGTGAACAGGTTAAATTCCTGGATTATGTAATTTCCACTGCTGGTTTTTCGATGGACCCAGATAAACTTTCAGCAGTCCCACAGTGGCCCCGACTTGTGGGTTTACGTCCTCTGCAGCATTTTCTGGGCTTTGCCAACTATTAGCGGAAGTTTATTCGTAACTTCTCATCTCTGGTCAAGGCCCTGACTGATATGACCAGAAAGGACGGTAAGCCACAGAGTTGGTCTCCGGAGTCCGTTAAGGCCTTTGAGAGTCTGCCTTTGTTTCTGCTCCTGTGTTGGCTCATCCTGATCCTACATTACCTTTTATGCTTTAGGTTGATGCTTTTGAAAATGGAGTTGGCGCCCTTCTGTCTCAACGTCCTACCTGTGAGAGTGCTATGCATCCTTGTGGCTACTTTTCCAAGAAATTGTCACCTGCGGGGTGCAATTACGAAATTGGTGACAGAGAGCTGATAGTGATCATTTTAGCTCTGAAAGAATGGAGACATCTCCTTGAAGGTACCACTGTGCCAGTTCTCAATCTTACTGACCATAAGAATCTCAAATTTTTGTCTGAGGCTAAACGGCTCTCTCCCAGAAGGGTGTGAAGGGCTCTTTACTTGTCTAGTTTCAATTACATTGTCTCATTCTTACCCGGTACTAAGACTGTAAGGGCTTTGTCACAACAATTTTCCTCCACTTCCAAGATAGAGTCGGTTCCGGTTCCTGTGATTCCCCATGATTGTATTCTGGCTTACGGTTCACGCCAGTCTCACTTCTCCTTTGGGTGACAAAATTCTTGCATGCTCCTCCTGAAAAACCTTGTGACCACTGCTTTGTCCCATAAAGTCTCTGTTCTGTCGTGCTCCAGACTTACCATTCTCCAAAGGCTGCTGGCCACCCTGGGAAGAATAAACTCTTTGGCGCCATTTTCCCAACAATTCTGGTGGCCTAGTCTATGTGCCTTCGTAGGTGCCTGTTCTGTGTGTGCTCAGAGGAAGACTCCATGACACCTGCTAGTGGGCCTCCTATAACCCATACTCAATGGAGAGAGGCCCTGGGCCCACCTGTCTATGGATTTCATTGTGGAGTTACTCAACTCCCAGGGCTTATCCTTATGGTGGTTGACCGGTTCTCAAAAATTCACGAAAAATACTGCAGCTGCTGACTTTTAACTTACCTGTCCCAGGGTCCAGCGATGTGGGGGAATGAAGCCCCACTTGTCTCTCCCTCCTCTTTGCGGTGCCGGCATTTTTACTGTGGGCAACCCGACTGTGGCATCACAGCTGAGCACGCACTGTGAATGTGCAAGCAGCACGTCGCGCCGTGACTGGCTGGGCAGTCATCTGGGACCTGTGACGTGTCCCAGATGATTGTAGAGAGGGAGGGGGGAGAGGTGAATTTACTTGTGGCCCCACTGTACCCCGGGAGGAAGTGGAAGCTGAAACCCTCTAAAAAGTGGGTCCCCCCCCCCAAAAAAAGGACATGCCAAATAAGAAGTTCAATAGTTCAAAAGTGGAAGTTACATTTTTGGGTGGAGCGCCGTTTTAAGAAGTTGACCACTTCAAAGTAACTGGCTTCCATTTTTGCTCGGGAGATCTTTCGCTTACATGGGCTACCTAAGGTGATTATCTCAGACAGGGGTAGTCAGTTTGTATCCTGGTTCTGGCGAGTCTTTTGTGCACAGTTGGGAATACAGCTTGCTTTCTTCTCTGAGTATCACCCGCAGTCTAATGGGGCCACAGAAGGAGCCAAACAGTTCTTGGAGCAATTCCTATGTTGCTATATTTCTGACCATCATACCCAGACCTCTTACCGTGGGTGGAGTTTGCTCACAATAGTGCCTTGAATCCTGATTCCCGATTGTCCCTGTATATGGTTTCCAACCTTCCATGTTGCCTGACTCATTTGTTTCACAGAGTATTCCTGCATTAGAGGAGCATATCCGTGATCTTTGTTCCACATGGGCACAAGTCCAGGAGGGTTTGCGATATGCTAATGATCGGTACAGACTCCATGCTGCCCGCAGACGCCTGCCTGTGCCTTCCTACCAGGTTGGGGACAGGGTCTGGCTGTCATCTTGCAACCTCCAACTTTGTGCTCCCTCTCTGAAGTTCGCACATTGGTTTATTGGGCCTTTCCGTATTCTTTGCAGGATTAACCCAGTGGCTTACGCATTAGACCTTCCTTCTAATATGTGTATCTCAAATGTATTTCCTGTCTCCTTATTAAAACCTTTGGTCTGCAACTGCTTTACCACCTCAGTGCCTCGTCCTCTCCCTGTACAGGTTGAGAACCATGAGGAATATTATTATTATTATTATACAGGTTTTATATAGCGCCAACAGTTTGCTTAGCGCTTTACAACATGAGGGCAGACATTACAGTTACATTACAATTTGGTACAAGAGGAATCAGAGGGCCATGCTCGTTAGAGCTTACAATCTAAAAAGGGTCAATTGATACAAAAGGTAATAGCTGTGGGGGGATGAGCTGATGGAGGAAGTAAAACAGTGTTAGTTAGAAGCAGGATAGGCTTCTTTGAAGAGAAGGATTTTCAGGGATCGTCTAAAGATGGATAGAGTAGGGGACAGTCAGACAGATTGGGGTAGGGAGTTCCAAAGGAGTTCCAAAGGATGGGAGAAGCTCTGGAGAAATCCTGGAGGCGAGCATGGGAGGAGGTGACAAGGGAGCTAGAGAGCAGGAGGTCTTGGGATGACCGAAGAGAGCGGCTTGGTTAGGTTAGTGATGTAACTAGGGGCAGAGTTATGGATGGCTTTGTAAATTATTGTTAGTACTAATATGTAATATGAAGTAGAGTCCATTGTTGACTCCCACAGGCTCGGTGGGCGCATACAGTTCCTGGAGCATTGGAAAGGGTACGGTCCGGGGGAACGCTTTTGGGTCACATCCTTGGAAGTACATGCCCCATCCTCTTCTGTGATTTCCATCCGTTTTCCCCTCAAGCCTGGTGGTCCTCTGAGGGAGATGGGTCATTGACGTGGGAGTACTGTCAGGACTGGGCTCAGCCCTTCCTTCTCTGAGCTGGCCGTTCAGATGTCGGCTAATTGCCAGATCCTATCTTTCCATATCACCTGTTGATGATATGCTGCTGGTCAGCCTACTTAAGCCGTCCAGCCCAGATGATTTCTGCCTTCGCCTTGGTCAACATCACAGAGATTCCTGCATTCTTGTTAAAGACTTGCTTGGCTGACATTCCTTCTGGTTCCAGATCCTGCTTGCTATTCCACTACGCTGTTCACTGGCTTCCTGACATTCTGCCTTGTCTGACTATCCATTCCAGTTACCAAACTTTGGCTATGTTTTGGCCACGTTTGTTCTATTTACTTTTATTATTAAACAAGTGTGATTTAACTGTACTTCTATCTCGGTCTGATTCATGGTTTCTAACAATCTGGTGGTAGGTGACAGTGGCAAGTGACACACTGAGGGCTCCTACTTATTCTGCATTATGGTGAGGTAAACTATTTCATTTTATATTACAATGTAATATAAGAACTAACACGCTTCAATCATCCTAAAACCATAACAACCAACACCAGGTGTTTGGAGTATCTTTATCTGCTTTATCTGCCTTCTTTCTTTTCTCCTCTCTCCTTCTTCCCTCCCTATCTCTTACTTTTTCCTTTTCTTTCTCCATCCATCCCTCTCTTCCTTCTCCACCCATCTCTCTTTCAACTCAGATTCTAACCACACCCCCTTTAAGCCACGACCAATATTTAGTTTAGACCACACCTCTTTTTTTCACTGAATTTTTCCACCCCACGCTACAAATGAATGCCCTGTCCCCTAATTATAAGACTCATCCTACAGACAAAAAAAAGTGTCCCTATACATTTTTTGAGAATGTTGGCAACTATGACCCTGGTGTTAGAGTACCTTTAGTGTCCATGCCTATACATCCAGAGGCCTGCTCTGTGGTCAATATGTACAACGTGTTATGTTGACAGATCATGGTCTTTTAGCTATGGCCTGTTATGCGTATTTGCTACTAATCCAGATTGCTTGGCTCTGTCTGTACTGGGGTAAGAATTGTCACAATGTGGTAAACTTAAAAAACACTGAGGATCTATAATACTACTTTAATTGTCTGAGGTTTGGCGGTAAAGCAATTTTCCAGTATTTTCAATATATGCAAGGACCCATAAAAGAGTGATGAATGATAGAAATATATACTAAATGTATTCAAATATTTAATTAGAATACACTACAGTTTAGATAGCAACATTGTTGATAGTATGAACCAGGTTCTGCTGCCATAAGGATGCAGAGTGCCTTTGTGAAATGTAATGCTTCATTTCCATTAGCAAACTACTTTGCTACAATTTATCAGAAAGCCATAAAGAAATAAGACGATGGGTCCCTCTGGTGTTTAAATGGTGAATCATTCTTTTACATCAGGATGATTTTACAGAGAGTGTGGTTCATGTGATGAGAGGAATTTAAATGCCAACAAGCTAGACGTCAAAGTCTTGGACCCTAGAATGCAATCTTTTGCACTTGGTTTTCCACAGTAGAGGCTGTGGAAAACCTATGCTTTAAAAAAATGTAATATATATATCCAGGCATACCTAACAATAGTGTTCTTTGCTTTGAGTACTTCTGGATCTCCTCCAGCCTCTTTGCAGGCACTTCTTGTCTACATACATTAGCGCCAACAAAGGCTGCATGTTATTACTCTGGACTTGCTCCCTGATAGCAAGAGATGCCTGCGCAATGATTGTTGGCACAACTGCTTCTAGCCCCTCCCAGAACTGAATTTTACAAGCTGATATCACTGGAAAACACTTTGGAAAATACTTTGGTAACAAGGAGAGTGCATTGTCAAGTGCAGCAGCAGCCCCTCAGCTCAGGACATGAAAGCAAGTGGAGATCACTGGAGTAGCGGTGTCTACTTCAGTGATTACCAGCTGCCAGGGGCATCAGCCAGGTATATACAAAGCTACATTAGTCCAAGGCAAGCTGGACCAATGTAACTATGTATAAAATATCTATACCTGCCGCTGTCTTGGGTCCTCATTAGATAGATTGATAGCAACGTAGTCATTGGCTCCTGCTGCTGTCAATCAAATCCAGTAACACGGGAGCCGGGGGATGGGGCCGAGTCCTGCTGTCTGTGTGAATGGATGCAGCAGCACGACTCGGAAGCGGGTCCGCACGGGTGTCCCCTTGGAATGCAGGTCTCCAAGGGGGTACGGGGATGAAGCCAGGAGTGCCGCTGGGGAGCCCCAGAATAGGAGGATTGGGGCCACTCTGTGCAAAACCCTTGCACGGAGGAGGTAAGTATAACATGTTTTTTAAAAACAAACCTTTACAACCCATTTAAGGACCAGGCTTATTCTTTCTTTATTTATTTTTTTACAAGTTAAAATCAGTTGTTTTTTTTTTGCTAGAAAATTACTTAGAACCCCCAAACATTATATATTTTTTTCAGACACCTTAGAGAATACAATGTACAGTGGGGACGGAAAGTATTCAGACCCCCTTAAATGTTTCACTCTTTGTTATATTGCGGCCATTTGCTAAAATCATTTAAGTTAATTTTTTTCCTCATTAATGTACACACAGCACCCCATATTGACAGAAAAACAAAGAATTGTTGACATATTTGCAGATTTATTTCTATATTTCTTATTTATTTTTACACTGCCCCTTTAATTTTTTTTTTTTTTTGATCACTTATATTCCTATTACAAGGAATGTAAACATCCCTTGTATTCAGACCCTTTGCTCAGTATTTAGTAGAAGCACCCTTTTGATCTAATACAGCCATGAGTCTTTTTGGGAAAGATGCAACAAGATTTTTCACACCTGGATTTGGGGATCCTCTGCCATTCCTCCTTGCAGATCCTCTCCAGTTCTGTCAGGTTAGATGCAGAGTGCCTTTGTGAAATGTAATTCTTCACGTTGGTGGACAGCCATTTTTAGGTCTCTCCAGAGATGCTCAATTGGGTTTAAGTCAGGGCTCTGGCTGGGCCATTCAAGAACAATCACGGAGTTGTTGTGAAGCCACTCCTTCGTTAATTTAGCAGTGTGCTTAGGGTCATTGTCTTGTTGGAAGGTAAACCTTCGGCCCAGTCTGAGGTCCTGAGCACTCTGGAGAAGGTTTTTATGCAGGATATCCCTGTACTTGGCAGCATTCATCTTTCCCTCGATTGCAACCAATCGTCCTGTCCCTGCAGCTGAATAAAACCCCACAGCATGATGCTGCCACCACCATGCTTCACTGTTGGGACTGTATTAGACAGGTGATGAGCAGTGCCTGGTTTTCTCCACACATACCGCTTAGAATTAAGGCCAAAAAGTTCTATCTTGGTCTCATCAGACCAGAGAATCTTATTTCTCACCATCTTGGAGTCCTTCAGGTGTTTTTTTTTAGCAAACTCCATGCAGGCTTTCATGTGTCTTGCACTGAGGAGAAGCTTCCGTCGGGCCACTCTGACATAAAGCCCCGACTGGTGGAGGGCTGCAGTGATGGTTTACTTTCTACAACTTTCTCCCATCTCCGACTGCATCTCTGGAGCTCAGCCACAGTGATCTTTGGGTTCTTCTTTACCTCTCTCACCAAGGCTCTTCTCCCCCCGATAGCTCAGTTTGGCTGGATGGCCAGCTCTAGGAAGGGTTCTGGTCATCCCAAACGTCTTCCATTTAAGGATTATGGAGGCCACTGTGCTCTCAGGAACCTTAAGTGCAGCAGACATTTTTTTGTAACCTTTACCAGATCTGTGCCTTGCCACAATTCTGTCTCTGAGCTCTTCAGGCAGCTCCTTTGACCTCATGATTCTCAATTGCACTGACATGCACTGTGAGCTGTAAGGTCTTGTATAAACAGGTGTGTGGCTTTCCTAATCAAATCCAATCAGTATAATCAAACACAGCTGGACTCAAATGAAGGTGTAGAACCATTTAAAGGATGATCAGAAGAAATGGACAGCAACTGAGTTAAATATATGAGTGTCACAGCAAAGGGTCTGAATACTTAGGACCATGTGATATTAGAGGTTTTTCTATTTTAATAAATCTGCAAAAAGGTCAACAATTCTGTGTTTTTCTGTCAATATGGGGTGCTGTGTGTAAATTAATGAGGAAAAAATTAACTTAAATGATTTTAGCAAATGGCTGTAATATAATAAAGAGTGAAAAATGTAAGCGGGTCTGAATATTTTCCATCCCCACTGTAGATCGTTGCAATACTTTATGTCACACCGTATTTGCGCAGCGGTCTTACAAACGCAATATTTTTGGGGAAAAAAAACACTTTTTTAAATTAAAAAATAATAAATCAGTAAAATTTGCCCAATCTTTACATTATGAATTATGAATTGATATCCAACATGTTATGCTTCATGGAATGGCAACAAATTTTGACCATTAAAAATCACCATAGGCAATGTTTAAAAATTTGTACAGGTTACCAATTTTGAGTTACAGAGGAGGTCTTTTGCTATAATTATTGCTCCCACTCTTAACGATTGTGGCAATACTTCACATGTGTGGTTTGAACACCGTTTACATATGTGTTTTCTTCGGCGTGCAAGCACGCGGGGATGGGGTGCTTTAAAAAATATGTATATTTCTTATTTATTTTACTTTTTATTTTTACACTGCCCCTTTAATTTTTTTTTCTGATCACTTATATTCCTATTACAACGAATGTAAACATCCCTTATAATATAAAAAAGCATGAGAGGACCTCTATAATGTGATATCTAGGGTAAAAAAGACCTCAGATCTCACATTTACACTTAAATGCAATAAACAAAATAAAATAAAATATATATTTTTTTAAATTGTCCCTTTAAGGCCGTTGGGCAGAAGTGACGTTTGACAACGCTTCCATCATCCAATGGCATTGAGTCGGTGGGGGCCATCATTCCCTCATTCAACTTGGTGTCAAGCAGGGGAAAAGATCGTTCATTTCCACCACTACCGGTAAGCCGCGGAGATGGCCGGGATGCGGCGAGAGGGGCTCACCTCTTCCGCCACCAATAAAAGTGATCTTGCGGCGAATCCACCACAGAGACCAATTTATCTTAAAGCGGACTGCCCGCCGTTTAAGAAAATAACGGGGTTATGGCAGCTATCTGTTGTCATAACCCCGGTATTTAACGTCAAAGTACCGATGTATAACGACGGCGGGCGGTCTGGAGGTGGTTAAAGAAAATATTTTGATTTTATCTTAAAATATATGAATTCTTCTTTAAAGCGGAGGTCCACCCTAAAGTGGACCTTCCTCTCATCGGAACCCTCCCCCCCTCCGGTGCCACAATCGGCACCCACTTCCGGGATAGCTCTCTGCGGAAAGGGGCGTAACTTACGCCCCTTTCCGCAAGTGCCCCGCTGCCTGCTGGGAAACACACAGATCCCAGAGGCAGCGGGGACCTTCCTCATTGCGCAGCGCGGCTCGCGCATGCGCAGTAGGGAACCGGGAAATGAAGCCGAAAGGCTCCATTTCCTGATTCCCATACCCAAGATGGCGGCGGCAGCACTCGAGTGTCGATCTAGAGATCGGCTTCGGGTGCCGACATCACGGGCGTGCTGGACAGGTAAGTGTCACTATTTTAAAAGTCAGCAGCTGCAGTATTTGTAGCTGCTGGCTTTTAAAAAAAAAAAAACGCGGAGTCCCGATGGACTCCCGCTTTAAAGAAAGTGCCTGGTTCACCTGTTGCCCACTGTGGTTATTCCTATGGCACAGTAGTGATACAAGTGCTGGTGGCAAGAACCATTGGTTATAGCAAGGGACGCAGGTTTTCTACACTTGCAGAAGTTCCAAATTATGAAGTAATTGCCCACAACTGTACCGCATGCCAGAGAGGTATTTGCTCCTGCAATAGAACACTGTGAATACTTACCTCTGCAGCAAAGTCTTATTTATTCCACAACATACCTCCTGTTCTCCCTGGTTCTTCCCAGGACACAGTAGTGAAGTAGGGGCTGGAAGAAAAGAACCGTGCAGCTCAGCAGGATGCACCAGCAATGGAAATCAGGGGAAGTGTCAAACACTGAAGACTTTACTGGAGGTTGTACAAAACACTGCAAAAATAGGTACTTGCTCCTGCAATAGAAGACTGTACATAACTGTGGGTGGGGCCTCCTCACTCTGCATGTGAAATCCGTCCAGCCAGGTAGAATCCTGTTTTTTCAGCAATGAGGATGAGGCAATGCTTTGCTTAACTGACAGCATCTGTAAAGACAGCAGAATGTATCCATCCATGCAGCTAGGTTCATGGGGTCTCCATGCCATGGGTTCGGTTCCAAATGCTTTTGGGGAACCGGCCACTAGGGAAGGAGTCATATTACAGACCTTGTCACTACCAGGTCTTAAGATTAGTAATAAACTTTACTAGAACTTTTTCAGCAATACAGTCCGACAATCCAAAATCACAGTTTACCCCTAACTAGCTAATTATCTCCAGTTTACCTGGTGCATACCTTCCCCAAGGTGGAAGTACATAAGTGGTGGAGTCCTGTTTAGGCAGTTCTGACCAGAGTGCTCCAGAGTTGCTGCCAGTCACATCTTTTTCGCTTTACCTCCCTGTTCTTCCTATGCAAGCCCCTCTGAGCAGAGCCATCCACCTATTTATTTTCAGCACATAGAGGAGAGCAGAGCCCAGAAAAAGCATAGCTAGCTTAACCCCTTACCACCTTAGCCTGTAAAACTAAATGCGGAACTTCAGGCTCCTTCAGAAAAAATTAAATGTCAGCAGCTACAAATACAGTAGCTTCTGACTTTTAATATTAGGACACTTACCTGTCCATGAATCCAGCAATGTCTTCAACCAAATCGATTTTTCAATTGGCTCTATTGGGTGCTACCGCCATCATCTCGGCTAATGGAAAACTTGCGGCTTCACAGCTGGTTCCCTACTGGGCATGTGTGAAGCAAGCTGCGCTTTGTCAATGGCCCTTTGGCGGAAGGAGGCCGAACTGTCTGAGTTTGCGACAGCGAAGTCAGCTGCAAGTGGGGGGGGGGGATACCTGTCAAAACTAGGTACCCCCGTGAGGTGGGAAGGGTATGGAGGGAAGGCAAACAAGTGGAACTTTCCCTTTTGGGTGGAGCTCTGCTTTAAACTGCCTTAAATACACCAACACTTGTAAGCAACTGCTTATACACTTACCATTACAGCATGTGCAACACAACCTCGGGCAAAGACTTTAGCATTCGACACTACCTGTTGATTGCCTGTGACTCCAATGGTTCTTCCTTCCAGGTTGTGTGTCATGACTGCGTCTTGCAGTGACATGAAATCATTGGGTAAAACCACAGCACATGGTGGGTGATGCAGAAATGTGACATTCCCAGAAGTGTTGAATGCTGTTAAATTGTGCTAATAGGCAGGGCCATCTGATTCCACTTGTCTTGAATTGTACTGTAACTGTACTGTCTGCCTTCATTTTCCAAAGCACTGTGCAAACCATTGGCGCTATATAAAGCCTTTATAATAGTAACAAAAGTGCTAGAGTCTACTGTATGTGGTATCACATGCCAGAGAGGTATTTGTTTTTTTTATTGCAAGGGCAATGCTTGTAATTGTTTTGTGGGGTTTTCTTTTGGGGGGGGGGGGGGGGGGGTTGACTGTATCATTATAAAGTTGGAATAGATTGCAAAGGCAATTCAAGAAAGAATAACTCAGAGCCTCCAACGTAGCCCACTTTAATAGGTGCAGATATACAGCCGCGGGCCAAAAGTTTTGAGAATGACACAACTATTAATTTTTACAAAGTCTGCTGCTTCAGTGTTTTTTTTTTTTTTTTAAATCTTTTTTTTATTGAATTTTCAGTGTCATCCAAAATCGCCCACGCAGGGGCCAAACATTTCCCACACAGGGGTAAACTTCCAAATGCGGCAACAGGCCACAACAAAGCACATTACAAAACATATACCCTGCCTCTGATGCGGCAACCGACCGCAACAGGGCAAATTAACACAAACATAAACTTGCCTATCTATACCCCACTGTGGGGAGAGGATATTGTAGGATAATTCGTGCTAAGTATTAAAATGACTGGATAAAGTGTCATAGGAGCAGGTGGGTCAGCCTATAACCATACTACATCCATACCGAACTATGGGTTATTTACTACATCTGTTGCCGTTGTGTTATCATCCAGCCAGCAGTTCCACACCTTCTCAAATTTCTTTGGGCAACCCCTGTTCAAGTAGGTGGCCCTATAGAGGGGTAAGCTAGCGTTCACCAGGTTTTTCCAGAATTTAATAGAGGGGGGAGACGATTGTTTCCAGGTCATGGTGATGGCCTTGCGTGCATAGTAGAGCAACAGGGATATGAGTGTTTTCCTAGCCCTGAGGATCGACATTTGTTCCACCAGCCCCAGCAGGCAATATTTAGGATCGCAAGGAATATTAACCTCAGTGGTCTTAACTATCACCAGGAGAACCTCTTTCCAAAAGCATACAATCGCTGGGCAAGCCCAGAAAATGTGAATGAAGTCTCCCGGCTGATAGGAGCAGCGCCAGCACTCCGGGGAGTGCGTCGGCGACATCTTGTGCAGTCTGTGGGGCGTGTAGTGGACTCTGTGTACAATTTTGTATTGGACCAATTTGTCCCTGGCTGAAACCAAAGGGGAGAACGGAAAATCCCAAATCTCCCTCCAGTCATCGTCATCCAACTCCGGTATGTCCACCACCCATTTCCTGCGGAGGGAGGACAGCTCGGGGACGGCAGCAACCAGTAGGGACCTGTAAATCTGAGACATGGGTTTCTCCAGGTCTTTTACCCGAAGGATGGACTCAAGCTCAGAGTACTCCAGTACGACCGGTTGTCCCAAAAATTGACAGCGATAAGCATGCGCGACTTGAAGATAACGGAAGTGGGCCCATGTAGGCACATTAAATTTGTCACGCAGGATATGAAAGGGAGCAAGTTCCCCGTTGAGAACGACATGTTCGAGCGTCAGTATCTTACACTTGGCCCAGGCCTGAGGGTCCGGGATGGTATTAAACTGCGGAAGGCCAGGATTCAGCCACAGGGGGGTGTGAGGAGACCAGGAGTTCGGCAGGGACGCCCTCAGTGCCTCTCCCGCCCTCCACGCCCTTAAAGTGGTGCGCATAGAAGGGGTGAGGCAGTGAGGCGTTTTTGGGCCCCTGAAAACCAACCCCCTTAAGGCCTCCAGAGACCCCACTATAGCTGCCTCCAAGACCGTCGCAGCATTGGTCAGGTCCGGCTGCAGCCACCAGTGGACGGTAACAAGCTGGGTAGCTAGGAAATATTTGTGACAGTCGGGAAGAGCTAACCCTCCACTGCCCACAGGCCTGGTGAGCGTGGTGTATTTGAATCTGGGGGACTTGGGTCCCCAGATGAAGGAGAGAAAAAGTTGTTTCAGAGAGTTAAAGAAGGCTTTAGTCAGCCATTGTGGGGAGTTCCTAAATATGTATGTAAGTTTGGGAAGGACCTTCATTTTAAGAAGGTTTATGCGGCCAATAAGAGAGAGGGGGAGATTGCCCCAAGCCTTTAATTTGGGCTTGATTTCTATCAGAACAGGTTCAAGATTGAGCCGGACAAAGTCCTTGGTCTCTCTTGAAATGACAATACCCAAATAGGTAAACCTATCCACCCATTGAAGCGTGGTGGAGGATGGTGAGGTCCTGGCCCCCTCGTCCACCGGAAAGAGCTGAGATTTATGCCAATTCACCCTCAACCCAGTGAAGGCAGAGAAGGCATCCATGATTCCAAGTGCGCCCCGCAGAGAGTCACCGGGATCATTTAAAAAAAGCAGAAGATCATCCGCATAGAGGGCCACTCTCTCCTCCAGCCAGCCCACCCGAAGACCACGGACTGCTTCAGTGTTTTTAGATATTTTTGTCAGATGTTACTATGGTATGCTGAATTATAATTACAAGCATTTCATAAGTGTCAAAGGCTTTTATTGACAATGATGTGAAGTTTATCCAAAAAGTCAGTATTTGCAGTGTTGACCCTTTTTTTCCAAGACCTCCGCAATTCCCCTTGGCATGCTGTCAATCAACATCACATCCTGACTGATGGCAGCCCATTCTTGCATGATGAATGCTTGGAGTTTGTCAGAATTTGTGGGGTTATTTTTGTTCACCCATCTCTTGAGGATTGACCACAAGTTCTCAATGGGATTAAGGTCTGTGGATTTTCCTGGTCATGGACCCATAATTTCGATGTTTCGTTCCCCAAGCCACTTAATTCTCACTTTTGCCTTAAGGCAAGGTGCTCCATCATGCTGGAAAAGGAATTTTTCTCAACAAACTGTTCTTGGATGGTTGGGAGAAGTTGCTCACAGAGGATATTTTTGTACACTTCTTTATTCATGGTTGTGTTCTTAGGCAAAATTGTGAGTGAGCCCACTCCCTTGGCTGAGAAGCAACCCCACAGATGACTGGTCTCAGGATGCTTTACTGTTGGCATGAAACAGGACTGATGTTAGCGCTCACCTTTTCTTCTACAGACAAGGTTTTTTCTACAGATGCCCACAAACAATCGTGTGTGTGCAGATGTACACACACCTCCCTGCTGCCATTCCTGTGCAATCTCTGCACTGGTGGTGCCCTGATCCCGCAGCTGAATCAAATGTAGGAGACGATCCTGATGCTTGCTGGACTTTCTTGGGCACCCTGAAGCCTTCTTCACAAATGCAGTGGAAATGTTTTTTTTTTTTTTTGTTTTTTTATGGGATTAAAGTGGTTGTAAACCCTAGGACCAAAAACAAAACAAAAAACTGCAAGACAAATGCATAATGAGGTAGTATGCTATGCATACTAGCTCATTATGAATTATTTACCTGAGATTGAAGCCCCTGCAGCCATCCTAGTACACCGCTCTGCCAGCCAACATCACTCCTGGAGTTACTTCTGGACATCTTCCGGCGATTGTGATTGGCTGGAGCCACGATGACGTCACTCCTGCACATGCGTCGCCGGTAATGGCACACTCACTGAAGCAACAACTTATACCTGCCATTGCTTCTGTGTGCATGTGCCGATGACATTAGCACATGCAAATACAGGGGATATCTCCTAATATCCAGGGTAAACCCTTACAAACCACTTTGACCCACAGGTAAGCCTAGATTAAGGCTTACCTGTAGGTCCAAGAAATATCTCTTAAACCTACACGGTTTAGGAGATATTTGCCGAAAGACAGGCAGCGCTGTCTACGGCGCATGCACCTTAGACAGCGGCGCATGCACCTTAGACAGCGGCGCATGCACCGTAGACAGCGGCGCATGCACCGTAGACAGCGGCGCGCAGGCGCACTGAGTGTTAACGGTGATATGCCGCGTGTGGCGGCTCCCGTGCGCATGCGCGGGGGTGACATCATCGTGGCTTCGACAAATGACAGCGCCGGAGCAGTGAGACCCACCAAGAAGATGGAGGCTCCGGGCTACAGGGGACAGCGGTGACTTCGCTGGCTCCTGTGTCAGGTAAGTGACACATAATGGACTACTATGCGATGCATAGTAGTCCATTATGCTTTACCTTTGCAGGGAATCAAAGAGGAAGTAAACCCATCAGGGTTTACTTCCTCTTTAAGTTTGTTATTATTGCAAAGAGGGACTTTGCAATTAATTACAATTCACTCTTCATAACGTTCTGGAGTATATTGCATTTGCCATTATAAAAACAGAGGCAGTAGACTTTATAAAAATTTATATTAGTGTCATTCTCAAAACTTTTGGCCACGTCTGTAGTCTAGACATATCTATTGCTTTCTGGTTACAATCTCCTGACTCTGTTCTTATGTGAGTGTTTAGAATGCAGAAGCAGAATGCCTGTTGGTTAGGATGATGTTGAAGATTCTGGGGGGTGTGCATCTCCCTCTCAAACACCAACCATGCAGAGACCAGAACTAGGGCTGGGTTTGGGACAGTTTAACTTGTAACAGGAAGCAACGGCAGACGGAACGTTTGCGACCCGCACGATTTGCCAGGGAAACATTTGGAACACGGACTCAAAGCGCGTTGTTGCTTGTGACCTAACCCCGGAAGTAGCTTGTATACAGTGCAGCGCGATAATTCTTCCCCCAAGGTGATAGGGGAGAACTCGGGATGTTGAGTAATTTATGGCAAGCGTTTAAAAATAACTCGAACTTGCGGTATGGAGTGCCCATGGTGGTGAGTTCAGATCCCTGGGAAGGTATATGAGGGGAATATGGGGGGCTTCTGCTCCAGACAGATGTGTGATTACAGTGCTGTTATGCCATCCTTAATATGGCTGTGTATTCTGTCTGTATTCAACCTGGTATAATAAAATGTGGCCTCCAATGCACCATACTGCCTGTTTAATGTTATGACAATATAACAATTTGATGTGAAAACAGAAGGAGCAGTGAGACCAGCACAAGGTTCATGAACACCTTGCTGTCATTGAACACTGGACTGTCCCCTTCTAGCTTCATCTGGAGACTTCTAAGGAGGAGTCCATCTACTTCACAATGAAGGAAAGATGAAGCTTTATGATTACACAATCTCCTTTGTGCTTTGCAGGTGAGCACAGATGAATGCAGGCTCAGCACAGCCAGTGACTAGGGATGAGCTCAGGCATGTTTGCATGGAACATGTGCAGAGCCCGCCAGGAAGTTGGCGCAGCGCTGCGCTAATCACAAGCAGTGAGACATTGCCCGATCTCTGCAGCCGCACATCGGGCAATGTCTCACTGCCTGTGATTAGCGCAGCACTACGCCGACTTCCTGGCCGGCTCCATGGGAACACGCCTGACACATAGAAAACCATTCTTCTGTATGTGCCCTAATTACACCAAAATGCTGTGTTGAGGTGGGCTACATAGCTGTGACTGAAGTGCCATTTTGTGACGCCTCAATAAAGGTAAAAAGAAAGTAATAAATGCCTTGAATTATAACAGGGCAAAGCACTGCCCTCCACCACCCGACACACCAGATTTTTTCTTACAGGCTGCTGTAAAGGAGCCATTACAGCTGTGGTTTCATGGGTTGAGGCGGTTCCCTCCCTTCATTATTATGGTGACAATTCTTTTAATTAGCCAATTTATAAAGCAGCAGTATGGGCTTTTCTGTGGTCATTTCAGTGCTTTAGGCCCTGTTCATATGTGGCAATTTGGGCTCATGAGCAGAATCACAACAATTCTAAATCACACTGCAATAATGGCAAAAAGCACCAGACATGTTTGGGTGCCATTTATTTTTAATGGCACCTCTAATGCGGTGCAGTTTTGCCCTGATTGTTGCCCAAAAAGGAGCAGAAGAGTTTTTTGGGTGACAATCTTTGCACAATGCAACGGGGCCTTAGGGGTCATTCATGTTATATTTGTTGCTCAATACATTCCCAATACTTGGACACTAGAAATACAATGCTTCATGATCAGGATAGTCCAGACCATCATGCTGAGTTGCCATGTTTTTATTTGCATTTTTTGTTCCATTTTTTGTTTTTGTTGCATGTTCAAGAAATACAAACGTGTGTCGGTGCAAAGCACATTGACATGAAGCATTATCATGTGGAAGTTTTTTGTTTTTTTTAAGTGGTGGAAAATGCCTGCTCCATTTGTATACAATGTTTTGAGTTGCCCTTACACCAGTCTAGTCTTAGTTAGGGGTGTTGAAATTAATCATAGAATCGATTCATCGAGATTCGACCACCCACGATGCAGCATCGATGGTATGACTTGCACAATCGATTTTCTGATGACGGTACCCGTGCGCCAATTTATGCCCTGCCTGTGAGTCTAAACTGAACCAAAAGGAGCCATAGGCGTTAGCTGCCCCTCTTTTCCCGCCCCCGCTGACGTCACCGCGTTGAGCTGGCTGCTGCGAGACACGTGGGGCGAGTGTCCCCCAATTCCTGATGAATCATGACTCAGTTCCCAGAGCCAGAGCCTTCCTCCTTAGCTCACCTCACACTGTGCACAGGCTGCTGTGGGAGACCTAAAATGCCAGATGGCTGCGATTGTGGTCCAGTCCTCCTCACAGTCTGCTGCTGTGGGCATTATCATCATCAGGTACTTACTTTGGGAACCAACCACCATCTTATTGTAGTGGATAGCACAGCACCATCTTATCTCTTGGGGCTTAAAGAGTGGACTGGGCACATAAAGGAAAGCACCAAAGTCTTATCATTTGTGGCCATGAAAAGTGGAATCATCATAGTGGTGAATTCAATCCTATCCTTCTCTTTGTGGGATAAAGGGTCAACTGTGTGGTGCTGGGAATCTAACTACCCCTGTATAGTATAATACATACATAGTCAGATGAACAGTGGTCTTTGTGCAAAGATCCAAATATTGTGAGCTGTTATAGATATTCTATACCACTTCAGGAGGGTAGGTGCAGTGTCTTGTGTAGCTACAAAAGTCTTTGTCCATCTCTTGTATCATGTCCCCAGTCTCTGACCCTCTCTTGTATCATGTCCCCAGTCTCTGACCCTCTCTTGTATCATGTCCCCAGTCTCTGACCCTCTCTTGTATCATGTCCCCAGTCTCTGACCCTCGCTTGTATCATGTCTCCAGTCCCTGACCCTCTCTCTACCATCATGTCCGTGGTCCCTGACCCTCTCTAGCATCATGTCCGCGGTCACTGACCCTCTCTAGTATCATGTCCGCGGTCCCTGACCCTCTCTAGCATCATGTCCACGGTCCCTGGCCCTCTCTCTAGCATCATGTCCGCGGTCCCTGGCCCTCTCTCTAGCATCATGTCCGCGGTCCCTGGCCCTCTCTCTAGCATCATGTCCGCGGTCCCTGGCCCTCTCTCTAGCATCATGTCCGCGGTCCCTGGCCCTCTCTCTAGCATCATGTCCGCGGTCCCTGGCCCTCTCTCTAGCATTATGTCCGCGGTCCCTGGCCCTCTCTCTAGCATCATGTCCGCGGTCCCTGGCCCTCTCTCTAGCATCATGTCCGCGGTCCCTGGCCCTCTCTCTAGCATCATGTCCGCGGTCCCTGGCCCTCTCTCTAGCATCATGTCCGCGGTCCCTGGCCCTCTCTCTAGCATCATGTCCGCGGTCCCTGGCCCTCTCTCTAGCATCATGTCCGCGGTCCCTGGCCCTCTCTCTAGCATCATGTCCGCGGTCCCTGGCCCTCTCTCTAGCATCATGTCCGCGGTCCCTGGCCCTCTCTCTAGCATCATGTCCGCGGTCCCTGGCCCTCTCTCTAGCATCATGTCCGCGGTCCCTGGCCCTCTCTCTAGCATCATGTCCGCGGTCCCTGGCCCTCTCTCTAGCATCATGTCCGCGGTCCCTGGCCCTCTCTCTAGCATCATGTCCGCGGTCTGCTGTGTCCGCAGTTGTCTGCTGTGTTTACACTTTGCTGCAAGCAAGGAGTGTTGTCTTTTTTTTTTTTATTTTAAGAACAGATAAGATAAAAAACTTGGATGAAAACCGTGCGCAGTAATCGTGATGCATCGCCGAACCGAATCGTGGACAGGATAATTGTAATCGAATCATGAGGCCAGTAAAGATGCGCACCCCTAGTATCCGGTTCATACTTGTGGCCTTATGATATTTAATTATATCGGGAAGACCTATACCACTTCTGGCTTTAGTTTGTGTTAAGCCTAGTACACATTATTAGAAAATCAGATGAAAATATTTGTATTCAGAACAATCGTTCTATTTTATGTTTGTTAGTATACGGCTTCCGAGAGCAGATGTTTACTGTTCAGATGAAAATTCTGAAAGGACATGTTGGAAAAATGTTCTAGTTCATTTGCAGAACAAACCATTTTCGTTTAATTAGTGCAGTATTCATCCTCAAGAAATTAAATGTGCAAGACCAGAAGAAGAAAGCAAACGAAAATATTTTTTTAAACACAAAAAAAATTATTGTTTTCAAGATAATAAAAGATTTTTAAGGAGCTATAAACTGAAATTTATGTGATGGTGATGAACTGCAATCCTAGGCTGTCCCCTTCTATCTCCATCTGGAAATAGAAGTTTACTAGTATACAGATTATCTATTGGACTACAAATAAAGGGTTATGATTAATAGTTATTATTAACCACTTCGCGCCCAGGCCAATTCTGACATTTCTCTCCTACATGTAAAATTCCTAATTTTTTTGCTAGAAAATTACATAGAACCTCCAAACATTATATATGTTTTTTTAGCAAAGACCCTAGAGAATACAATGGCGGTCGTTACAATTTTTTTATCTCGCACGGTATTTGTGCAGCAATTTTTCGAACACGTTTTTTCCAGAAAAAAAACTGTTTCATGCTTAAAAAAACAAAAAAACAGTAAAGTTAGCCCAATTTTTTTGCATAATGTGAAAGAGGAGGATACGTAAAGTAAATAGATACCCAACATGTCACGCTTCAAAATTGCACGCGCTCGTGGAATGGAGCCAAACTTTGGTATTTAAAAATCTCCATAGGCGACGCTTTAAATTTTTTTACTGGTTACATGTTTTGGGGTACAGAGGAGGTCTGGAGCTATAATTATTGCTCTCGCTCTAACGTTCACGGCGATACCTCGTATGTGTGGTTTGAACACCGTTTTCATATGTGGGCGGGACTTACGTATGCGTACGCTTCTGTGTGCGAGCTCACGGGGACAGGGGCGCTTTACATTTTTTTTTTTTATTGTTAATTTTATTTTAATTTTTTTAGTTTAGTTTAGGATGACTTTTATTCCTATTACAAGGAATGTAAACTGTAAACATCCCTTGTAATAGGAATATGGCACGATCTGACCTATTTACAGTGAGATATGGGGTCAATAAGATCCCATATCTCACCTCTAGGTTGGGAAGAATAAAAAAAAAAAATAAAATAACACGATCCTGGCTTCCCTGCCAAATCGGCGCCGTTAATTTGAATACCGAGGCCGGGGCGTGACGTCATAACATTGCGCCCGGCCTCTGAACGATCATAGAGACTCCGGGGACGATCTGGTCCTCTGGAAATCTCTATGGTAACTGGCGGGGGCCGGCGGATCCTGTCACCGACTCGGTACAAGCATCGGAGGGCGGCGGGAGGGGGGGCGTCCCCTCCCACCGCCCGTAAGAACGATCAAGCGGCGGAACAGCCGATATGATCTTTCTTATGGTGCAGGGAATCGCCGGCTGAAAACGCCGATATCTGAATGATGTCTGTGGCCTCAGGCATCATTCAGATATAACCACCGAAAGCCCATGACGTCAATAGATGTAGTATGGGCGCCGAGTGGTTAAAGTGTCACTAAACTCACATCGTAAAAAAAAACTATTACATGCTGTTCATACTCACCCAGTCACTATGAGATTCGTTTTCTGTATTCTGCAAAAAACCTGGTTGATCCTGCTGCTCTCTATCTCCACCTTCTGTTCATGTTTCCAATTCAGCTCGGGATTTTGCAGTTGTAGTGGCAACTCTGCACATACTCAGTTTTCAGTGAGTTTCTGTGCTGAGCATTTCCTCCCTATCAGATCTGAGCAGCCCATGTGACTATAGAGTCGTACATCTGGCCGTATACACTGTGGTAAATGACAGCCCACTCCCTCCCTCCTCCTTCATGCCCACTAACCAGCTATGCACAGTGGGGGCAGGATATTACGTAAATATTATGGATATTATGTAAATTAATGGAGGCTTCCACCTCCCTCTTATTCTAAGACACAGGCTGGAGGGGCCTGCCCACATCATGTGACCAGCAGCAGAGTACTAGAAGCTCCTCCTGCTTATGTTTCCCTGCAGACAGGTTGAAAAAGAGCTGGGACATGTGACAGCTGTATATCGATTTATAGTGCCACCATCCATATACATAAATAGAAAGGACAATGCAAATTAAACAGTATGTGTTTAGTATCACTTTAATACTATTTTTTATTTTACTTAAATTGTTACTATGATTAGAAGGGTCACATGCACATTACATCACTTCCGATTCTACACTGGAACGTAGCTACTTACATGGTAGGTTTTCCTGCCATGGTGAAAATGATTGGAAGAAGGACACAGGAAATAAGGACTCTGCACATGTGTGCAGAGTGCAGAACTCAGGACTATCGCTTTTGAGTGGAGAAAACGCAGTGATATGTAGAGGTCGACCGATATGGGTTTTTCTCTGGCTGATGCCGATATTTAGAAATCACGGCGGCCGATGGCCGATTATATGATGGCGATTTTTTTGGGCCGATATGTTAGGCCGATTTATTTTTTTATTTTTATTTTTTTTCCTTCATCTCATAAAATCTAACAGACCCCTTTCCCAATGGGGCATTTTTCAGGCGCTTTTGGGGTAAAAATAGCGCCTGTAAAACGGCTCCCCTGCAGTCTGTGTGAAAGCCAGAGTGCTTTCAAACTGAAGCGATGCACTGGCAGGATGTAAAAAGTCCTGCAAGCAGCACCTTTGGAGTGGTGTATACCGCTCCTCCACCACTCCTGCCCATTGATATGAATGGGCACCACTGCCGAAGCGCCTGCAGTGCGATTTGGCAGCAGCGATTCATGGGCGCATTTGACCTCTTCCTCGGCTGCTAGCTGGGTTATATGTGCCCCATTAGCAGTCGAATAGCACCGCTAAAATGATGGTAAAGCGCTGCTAAAACTAGCAGCGTTTTACCATCAACGCCTACCCGCTCCGGTGTGAAAGCAGCCTTAATAAGTGATACAGAAATTTTCTTACATTTAAACATTTATTAAACAAAACAAACCTCCAATCAGTTTACTTGTATGTATAATTTAGATAAAAAAAAAATCTATATATTAAATAAAAACAGGTAGTCAAAACTTTTGGACGAGAAAAAAAAATGGGCTAACTTTACTGTTTTTTTTTTTTTTTTATATCATTAGTGTATTTTTTTCCAAAAAAAATGTGTTTGAAAGACCTCTGCGCAAATACCATGTGACATAAAATATTGCAACAACCGCTATTTTATTCCCTAGGATCTCTGCTAAAAAAAATATATATTTTTTGTAGGTTCTAAGTGATTTTCTGGCAGAAAATACAGGATTTTTACTTGTAAGCAACAAGTGTCAGAAAAGATTTAGTCTTTAAATGGTTAAACTGAGAACTCTACACACTGAGTTCATTCAGAAGTGTAAACATTGTATCTCTTACCTCTTTTCTTGGCAGACAGCCCAGAGAGGAAACAAGTCACTTCACTGAAGACTCAGGCAACTTGCACTGACTTCAACAAATGCAACTCCCACTGCAATGCTCATCTTGTCTGCAGTGCTGCCCTTAACAGAAACTCTGCTCCACCTCTGTTCCTCTTCCAGGTTGAATGATGGTCTGCCTCATGCAGACCACTTCATGTTCACCCAGGCTGTCACCACTGGGCCCACAGTATGATCCTGCAGATATCTGCACTTCTCTCTATAACATAGAAGTGCAACCACTTCAACTGTAGGGGGAAGCAGAAGATGACTAAGGTATTCATATGGAAACATAAAATGGAATATACCAGCAAAAATGTGCCTATTTGTTGAATGGGATGGACTGTTGCCTTTAGTACCAATAAAATAGAACTCAATGTTTAGTGTGGAATGATGTGCAGTATGTAATGTGCTGCACAGTGAACAAAATGGGACAGTCTGAAAGGAGATGTATAGCCCAAACTATTTTAGCTGTACTTCTCCTGGGGATCACAGAAGTGCATTTAGTTCTGCACTCCTGTGACTCATTTTTAGCTGACAGCGGGCTAAAGTCCACTGTCGGCTGATGTCAGCCAAGCCAGGCTTGGGAAAAATCCTGACTTCACAGTCTGGTCCCACCCAGATGTCTGGACCAGTGGCTGGCTCAACCTCTCAGCATGTTACTGAGAGCCTGAGCTAACCACTCATGCCTCAGGTCCTGTCCTCACTAGAGTAGTGGATAGTGCCCAAAAACTTAAAGGGAGGCAGACCATGGGCGCAAAATGTTACCACTGATGCCAGTTCCTGGGGGTGGGGAGCCCACCTAGGAAAGGAGAAAGCCCAAGGTAAATGGAATGGCTCCCTAGGTCGGATTTAATCCAACTACAGGGAGCTTAAAGCGGTGGGGGAGGCTCTAAAACCCTTTCAAGAAAGCATCATGAGCAAGGAGGTTCAGGTAAGCTTCGACAACGCCACTGTCATAGCCTACTTGAGTCACCAGGGAGGCACCAGGTCCAGACCCCTTCTAGAATTATCCAAGGAGATCCTGGACGGGGCTGAGGGAAAAGTTCTCTCCATATCAGCTGTCCAGTTTCCACATAAAGGGGAAAAGCAACAGCAAGGCGGACTTCCTCAGCCGTCAGCCGATAAGGCAGGGGGAATGGGAACTGAACCCTGAGGCATTTCAAACCCTGGTGTAGCTCTTCGGAAATCTGGAAATAGATCTGTTCGCCAACCCGCAGAATTGGAAGGTAGAGAAATATTTCTCGATTTCCCAAGAAAGGGTGTCAGAAGGCTTAGATGTCCTGACTTAGACTTGGCAGTGCAGGTTGGCATATGCCTTCCTATTCCCTATCACTGATTCTGCGGGTGCTTCAGAAGCTCAGCCAGTCCCCAGGCCAGCCCCTCCTGATAGCACCCTGATGGCCAAGGAGAGCTTGGGTCGCAAGCTTAAAATCCATGGCAGTGGCAGAGCCATGGGATCTCTCGAACAGGCCAAGTCTTCTCAGGCAGAGGCCAGTACTACACCCAATGCCAGAATTTTTCCAACTGATGGCCTGGTTATTGAGCGCCAGATCCTAAAACGTAAGGGCTACTCAGAAAGGGTGATAAATACCCTCCTTTTGAGCAGAAAGCCAGCGACTAAAAAGATTTACTCAAAAATTTGTATGACTTTCTGTTACTGGGGCAAAGAAAAACAGATGGACCTCTACCACTGTTTTGGTTATCCTGGATTTTCTCCAGGATGGAGTAGACAAGGGCTTAGTGGTTAGCACCCTTCGGGTACAGATAGCGGCCCTCTCTGTTTATCTTGATACAAGACTGGCAAAGGAAGACCTCATTAAATGTTTCTTGGTGGCCAGGGAAAGAGTTTCCCCAGTCTCCAAAGCAGTTTCCCACCATGGGACCTGACAAGGGTGTTAGAGGCGTTATCTAAACACCCATTTGAACCTATAGAGGAGGTTCCCTTTAAGTTTCTAACCTTAAAAATATAATTTCTGTTAGCAATTATAAAGGCCAGGAGGGTTGGGGATCTACAGGGGCTATCCATGAAGGAACCCTTCTTATTGATGCAGCTACCAAAGGTATCATCCTTATTTTATAGGCCACAAGATATAACTTTTCCATCTTTTTGTGATAAACCAAAAAACGAGAAAGAACATGAATTTCATTGCCTGGATGTAAGGAGGCATCTCCTTACCTATTTACAGAGAACAAAATAGTTTAGGAGATTCAATCACTGCTAGTTTTGTACGTTAGACCAAGGAAGGGACTTCAGGCCTCTAAAGCCTCAGTCTCGAGATGGATCAGGGGAGCTGTCTCCCTGGCTTATGAGCGTTCTGGAGTCCCAGCACCAGCTAAGGTTAACCACTTGCCGCCCGCCCTATAGGCAATTGACGGTTGCAAAGTGGTTTCATAATCCTGACCGGACGTCATATGACGTGATCAGGATTATGAGCCGCTGCGCGCCCCAGGGGGCGCGCATCGCGGCGATCGTTGCGGCAGGGTGTCAGTCTGACACCCAGCAACTACGATCTCGGTAAAGAGTCTCTGACAGAGACTCTTTACCACGTGATCAGCCGTGTCCAATCACGGCTGATCACAGTGTAAATGGGAAGAGCCTGTGATCGGCTTTCCCTCACTCGCGTCTGTCAGACGAGAGTAGAGGAGAGCCGATCGGCTGCTCCTCTGACAGGGGGGGTCTGTGCTGATCGATTATCAGCACAGCCCCCCCGAGGATGCCCACACTGGACCACCAGGGATGCCACCAGACCACCAGGGAAAAGGTAATCCTCCCTAGACCATCAGGGATGCCAGTCAGCACAATGGATGCCAATCAGTGCCCATAATGGATGCCAATCAGTGCCCACAATGGGCATCACTGATTGGCATGCATTGTTTGGCACTGATTGGCATCCATTACTATAGTATAACACCTGTGCCGCCTATGAGTGCCCACCTGTGCCGCCTATGAGTGCCCACCTGTGCCGCCTATGAGTGCCCACCTGTGCCGCCTATGAGTGCCCACCTGTGCCGCCTATGAGTGCCCACCTGTGCCGCCTATCCATGCCCACCTGTGCCGCCTATCCATGCCCACCTGTGCCGCCCATCCATGCCAATCTGTGCCAGCTATCAGTGCCAATTTGTGCCACCTATCAGTGTCCGTCCGTGCCGCCAATCAGTGCCGCCCATCAGTGCCGCCCATCAGTGCCGCCCATCAGTGTCCATCAATGCCACCTCATCAGTGCCACTTCATTGGTGCCACATCGGTGCCCATCAGTGCCGCCTTATCAGTGCCCATCAGTGTAGCCCCATCAGTGCCCATCAGTGAAGGAGAAAACGTACTTATTTACAAAGTTTTGAAACTGAAACAAAAAAAAAACTTTTTTTTTTTCAAAATTTTCAGTGTTTTTTTATTTGTAGCGCAAAAAATAAAAACCGTAGAGGTGATCAAATACCACCAAAAGAAAGCTCTATTTGTGGAAAAAAAATGATAAAAATGTAATTTGGGTACAGTGTAGCATGACCGCGCAATTGTCATTCAAAGTGCGACAGCGCTGAAAGCTCAAAATTGGTCTGGGCAGGAAGGTGTTTAAGTGCCCTGTATTGAAGTGGTTAAAACCCATTCAACCAGGTCACTAGCAACTTCCTGGGCTGAAAAAGCAGGGGCCTCCTGGGAACAAATTGCAGCGCGACCACCTGGTCCAGTGGGTATATGTTCCTGAAGCACTACCGTGTGGAAGTGTTGTCACAGCAAGACTTGGCCTCGGCTGGAAGGTCCTGTAAGCTGATTATCCTCTCAGGTGTGCCACGCTGGAAGATGATGGGAGAAAACTTACGTTAGACTTACCGGCAACGATATTTCTACGAACATTCCAGGGCGGCAGGCCTACTTCCTGCCCTATGTAGAGGGAAAATGAGTTGAACATTAGGTGGCGAGTACCTATGTGGAGTGATTCTCCTTGTGAACCGGTTCGGGATTACTTTATTACAAACTGGGGATCGAGGGGAAAGGTGGGGACTTAAAACAAGCTGTCAGTTGATTGTGTTTCCTGTAGGGAGGAGCCCTCATCTCTCAGGTGTGCCATCCTGGAAGGTTTGTAGAAATACCATTACCGGTAAGTCCAACGTAGGTTTTAGCATGCACCCCTATACTATCAGAGACTCAGGCTTTAGTGCCTACAGGTCCCTTTCCGTTTAGTCAAGAGGATGCGGTGCCCATGGATGCCAAAAAGAATGTAAAATTTTTGATTCATCTGATCACAGAACAGTTTTCCACTTTGCAACAGACCATTTTAAATGAGTTTTGGCCCAGAGGAGACATTGGTGTTTTTGGATCATATGGCTTCTTTGCATGATAGAGCTTTAACTTGCAATTTGAATGGCAGGGTGAACTGTGTTCACAGACAGTGGTTTTTTGGAAGTATTTCTGAGCCCATGCAGTGATGTTCATCACAGAATCATGCCTGTTTTTAATGCAGTTTCACCTGAGGACCCGAAGATCACGGGCATCCAATATTGCGTTTCGGCCTTGTACCTTGCACGCAGATTTCTCTAGATCGTCTGAATCCTGTGATGATATTATGTACTGTAGATGATGAGGCATTTGAAGTCTTTGCAATTTTATGTTGAGGAATATTATTCTGAAGTTGTTTGACAATTTTTAGATGCAACTTTTCACAGATTGGTGAACCTCTGTCCATCTTTACGTCTGAGACACTCTCTCTAAGATGCTATTTTTATACTCAATCATGTTACAGACCTATTGCCAATTAAACGAATTAGTTGTTAAATATTTTTCTAGCTCTTGTTAGGGCCGGTTCACACAGGGGGCGATGCGAGGCGACACGACTTGCCTCGCCGCGACCTGACAAGTCGCCCCTGTTCTGTACAATGGAACCGTTCTGAGAGGAGCGACTCGAGTCGCTCCGACTCAGAAAAAAGGTTTCTGTACTACTTTTGGGCGACCTCGGGGCGACTTGCATTGACTTCTATACAGAAGTCATTTGCAAGTCGCCACTGAGGTCGCAGCAGGTCGCGGCGAGGCAAGTCGGTGTCGCCTCGCATCGCTCCCTGTGTGAACCGGCCCTTAATCCAACTTGCTTTGCAACTTTGTTGCCCTATCCCAAATTGTTTGAGATGTGTTGCTGCCATCAATTTCAAAATTACTTTTTTTTTTTTTTTATTACATTTTCTCAGTTTAGACATTTAATATCCTAAACATTAAAGTAGGGCGCTGTTATATTTAAAAAATAAATAAATTGGGTTGCTGTCTAATTACCCTATTGCACTATCGCCTTGTTATTTGTTTATTTTATAACTGGTGCCATTTGCTGGATGGAAATACATCTCTAAAGGAAAGGTTGAGGAGTTTACGTAAAGTACAGCTTTTATTAGGGCTGCAACTAACGATTATTTTCATAATCGATTAGTTGGCCGATTATTGTTTTGATTAATCGGTTAATAACCTTTAAAAAAAAAAAAAAAGTGGGTCAAATTGACATTCATTTTCAACCACAGTGAGGGGACAATTTGGAAATAATAGAAAACTTCTTAGTTAAAGGAATTTTCAGACAGTGTATGTGGTTTTCGTTCAGAAATTACATTACATTTTAAAAACAGAATGTTAAAAACAAGTGAAAATTTCAAACAAAATTCTTTCATTCAGTGAATGTACAAAGATTTTTCGTCTGAATATTCTCATCTGAAAAATTGATCGGTGTGGTCAGCATAAGGCTCAGTACACACCTATGCAGTTTGCTTTTGATCTGTTTCTGCCGTGCTTTTTGCTGTGCGTTTTGATTTTTGCACACATGATTTTACTGCAATTTGCATTTTTGCATTTTTTTGGGCAGATTAAAAAACACAAATTGCTGCAAAAACCCATTACATGCTTTTCTGCAGCTTTTCCATTGAAGTGTATTGAACCAATAAAGCACCATTTTGCGTTAAAAGTCCCTGACACTTTCTGATGTGAACGTGTCCCATAGGAAACCATGTAAATGAACTGTAGTGCCTTTCTGCAAAAAGCACCAATAAACACAGATGTGAAGCAGATCTAAGACATTTAGTAACATAATGGGGTTAAAAAAACTAAAATGAGCCCTTTATAGTACAAAAAAAAGCAGATACTCACTACTGTAAGGAGTTCATTTTTTTACTGTAGAACAGTGAAAGTAATATTTACAGCAGTGATTATTTGCTCTTTTTGTACTATAAAGGGCTCATTTTAGTTTTTTTTAACCCCATTATGTTACTGGCCGATTAATCGATTATGAAAATAATCGATTAATTTCATAATCGATTAGTTGTTTCAGCCCTAGCTTTTATAACAAAAAGGCGTGATTGGTCCTGGTGACCTTGGGCTTTTGGTGAGTGCATTCATTTTACTGCAAGTGAGCATTCGCCATATTTTGAGGAAGAGCATGTTTGACACTTTCAAAGCACAGTGGATGGTCACAAAGATTGTTACTTTGCAGCAAAGTGGACTGTTTGTGCTGAAAAGTGAGTTGAAAAAACACAGTGCCTGAAAAAATATCCATACCCCTTGAAATTTTCCACATTTTGTCATGTTGCAACCAAAAACGTAAATGTATTTTATTGGAATTTTATGTGATAGACCAACACAAAGTGACACATAATTGTGAAGTGGAAGGAAAATGGTAAATGGTTTTCTAAATAAAAAATAAATAAAAAATCTGAAAAGTGTGGTGTGATTTGTATTCAGCCCCAATACTTTGTAGAACCACTTTTCACTGCAATTACAGCTGCAAGTCTTTTTGGGGGTGTCTCTACCAGTTTTGCACATCTAGAGAGAGAAATATTTGCCTGTTCTTCTTTGCAAAATAGCTCAAGCTCTGTCAGATTGGAAGGAGAGCTTCTGTGAACAGCAATTTTCAAGTCTTGCCACAGATTCTCAATTAGTTAGGTCTGGACTTTGGCCAATTCTAACACATGAATATGCTTTGATCTAAACCATTCCATTGTAGCTCTGGCTGTATGTTTAGGGTCGTTGCCCTGCTGTAGAGTGAACCTCTGCCCCAGTCTCTAACAGGTTTTCTTCTAAGATTGCCCTGTAATTGGCTCCATCCATCTTCCCATCAACTCTTTATATATTTGTCCTTTATTTATCAAAAACAGTAGTAGAGAATACATTGTCACTTCACATTCCATCAAATACATATAAAGTATTTTCCATCGTCAGACTTATCACTAGTACCTCCCATTTCCCTTCTATGTTCTCTAGTCCTCCTCTTTGTTTCATCCTTTACACACACAAAAACAAAAAAACAAAAAAAACAACCCCCCCCCCGAAAAAAAGAGAGAACCTCCCCCCCACCCTTCCCCTTATCCCCAAAAAGAGATGGGGAGATTCTGTACTTCCAATGCACATATTACACCAACAAACAAATGACACAGAGCAAAACAGCCTTTCGGCTCAAAATAGGAAAGAGCAATATAATAAAACATGGGCAGTGTGGAATTTATAATTTATGTACTCAGAAGAAGGGAAGAGAATGATGGAAGTAGTTCTGGAGGAGTCTGCCTCACTCCTCCAGAACTACTTCCATCATTCTCTTCCCTTCTTCTGAGTACATAAATTATAAATTCCACACTGCCCATGTTTTATTATATTGCTCTTTCCTATTTTGAGCCGAAAGGACTAGGTCCTCCATGGCCCCTGTCTTCCCATTAACTCTAACCAGCTTCCCCCCTGCTAAAGAAAAGCATCCCCACAACATGATGCTGCCACCACCATGTTTCACGGTGGGGATGGTGTTTTCAGGGTGATGTGCAGTGCTAGTTTTCCGCCACACATAGCATTTTGCTTTTAGGACAAAAAGTTAAATTTTGGTCTTATCTGACCAAAGCACCTTCTTCCACATGTTTGCTGTGTCCCCGCATGGCTGCTCGCAAACTGCAAATGGGACTTCTTATGGCTTTCTTTCACCGATGGCTTTCTTCTTGCCACTCTTTCATAAAGCCAGATTTGTGGAGTGCACGACTAATAGTTGTCCTGTGCACGGATTCTCCCACCTGAGCTGTGGATCTCTGCAGCTCCTCCAGGGTTACCATGGGCCTCTTGGATGCTTCTATGGTTAATGCTCTCCTTGCTCAGCCTGTCCATTTAGGTGAACAAAACATAAAAAAAAGTGTAGTGCTAAAGAGACAACATAATAAATCATGTCCAAATATATCATAAAGGGCATATATATTGTACAGCAGTAATAAATGTTAAAGTGCTGAGTGTAAATATGTACAAATTCCACTGGCCAGAACCAGGTGAAATAGGGACCATAGGGAAGTGAAAAAAGTTCAAATGAAGGTGAATTGATGACAAAGTATGCTGGAACAGTCCACACAGAAAGATAGACTCAGTGATGCAATCCAATAGGGAAGCAAATTGGATAGCCACAACCGCAGTGAAAACACCAGGGATGGTGCATCCTCCACCCCGTGGTAGGGGGTAAACACTCTTACCAGACATTGTAGACTCGCATGCCAGCGGCAGCGGGTCAATTCAGTTGAAGAGACGAGGAGATGGATATCCGATGATGGACACTAGAACTCTCAAGGCTGTGGACCCACCTGCCAGTGGCAGTGGGTCTAAGGAATGGAGGACAGCAGGACTGGAACTCAGGCAGAGGTCACTCGAGGTGCAGATAGTATAAGCAAACACACTCGTCCAGAAGACATATGGGGATCATAAAAGAGAAAATGCCTCCAGGTATAGGTAAAAAAATGGGTTTATTAAAATAAGTACAAACATCAATGAACAAATGTGTAGATGTATCTGTGATCACAACTTAAAAGCAATGTGAGCAGCTAAGGCAAGCAAACCCTTGAGGCTTACCATAATCCATACTCTTTTATATGAATTGAGAGGAAGACCAATTCACAAGATCTATATATAATTATAATCAAAACCACCTAGGTCCATCCCATCATGTGGGTTTGCCCAGGCCCACACAAGGCCACAAAAGAGGTCCAGAAACTAACGAGGCTCCCGAGGGGGGGCGGTACATTCAAGGTAAAAAGAACTTAGCAGGCACAGGTATTTTTAATTTGAGTAAAGTATGCCTTACTGACATTGAGAAATTCATGTTGGATAAAGGACTTAAGTATGTTCCTCCCAAGAAGCTTAACACGTTTTCCACCTTCACTGATGTGCAAAAAATTTGTACGCAAGCTTAGTATTCAGAGACATTTCCTTACACAACCCCCCCAGATCATCCACATTAATAGTAGGTAATGGAAATGTCCATTCAGGTCTCTCGAATCCATCACTTTGTAATCCTCCCGATACCATAGCCCTGTCCATTAACATATTCTGCAGTTTAGTTGTACAGGATTTGCATAAATTTCCGAACAAAAGAGTTCATATTAATCCAACCAAGGTTGGATTTAAAACGGCTATGTGAACGTAAAAATTTGACCATCCGTCCCGCAGATAAAGGCGGGGGGATCGTCATATTAGACAAAGATGATTATGTGAGAAGATGATTAGGATTCTTAGCGATCAGAATACTTTTAGTTTGATTCCTAGGGATCCTACTTTTACCTATAAAAAGGCACTTGTAGAACTGGCCAATAGGGGCTCATCCTTGGGTATTTTGGACAATAAAGAGAACTTTTTTGGTACCTTTGCACCCCCCCCCCCCCCCGCATCCCAGTAATGTACTACCTTCCAAAGGTACATAAAGACCCTGTCAATCCCCCTGGACGTCCCATAGTAAGTGGGATTTACTCTGTCACACCCCGAATAGGACATTTTATATAGATTTTCATCTCTAGCCACTGGTTAAATTAGTTCCTTCTTACCTTAGGACACCCAAGATACCATCAGACTCTTGGAGAGAGTTAAGTATCAGGATGACTTAATATTGGTAATGGCAGATGTTGCCACCCTTTACACCTGTATCCCTTTATCATTTTGGGTTGTTCAGCAGTTGAGTATTATTTGTCCAAGAATACAGCTATTCCTTTAACCCAACAGGTTTTCATCATGGAACTCCTGAAATTTGCAACTAAGCATAACTACTTCTGTTTTAAAGACCAATTGTATCTACGGCACAAGGGGGTTGCTATGGGGGCCAAGTTTGCTCCTAGTTTGGAAAACTTGTTTATGACCCAATGGGAGGAGGATGTCACCTATGCTCCCAGGGACACGAGTTGGTTCTTTGGGCAAGATACATAGACAGAACCTCCTCCTTTGAAAGAGATATTTTGAGTCTTTGGACAGCTTTAATATAACAGCAGGTGTATCTCTCCTGAGTTATGAGGCTAGCCATTCCACTATCCATTTTTTTGGACCTTAAAATTTTATTTATCAACCATCATTTGGAATTTAAAACGTATTAAACCCACTGACCAGAATGGGTACATTCCAGTTGACCGCTATCGTCACAGTCAATGGCTAAAGTCAGTTCCGCACAGTCAATTTCTATGGCTGCGGCTCAACTGTACCAACATAGCAGATTTCCATTGTCAGGCCCAAATCCTGAAGAAAACATTTATGGAGAAGGGCTATAGATCTTCACACTTAGATGAGGACATTAGCAAGGCCTCTGATGTAGCTAGGAATACTCTGCTGGTAGATCATCCTAAGCCCTTGTACACACGATCGGAGATTCCGACGGAATGTGTCCGATCGGAGCGTTTTGTCAGATATTCCGACTGTGTGTGGTCTGCATTGGACTGTTTCCGTCGGAATATCCGTCGGACCAAATTTTCCAACTTGCCGGAAATATTTTCATACTCCGATCATGTGTAGAGAATTCCGATCGGACCATGTGCCACGCATGCTCAGATCAAATTCCTACATCAAAGCTATTGGCTACTAGCCTGAACGTAGTCCCATCGTAACGAAATTACGTCATCACGTTCTGAACTATCGGATTTTCCGACAACTTTGTCCGACCGTGTGTATGCAACAGTTTCGGACAAGATCCGACGGATTAGGTTGTCGGAATCTCCGACCGTGTGTACAAGGGCTAAACCTATTCAATTACAAGTGGTCATTTTTTACCACCTTTTCAATCCAACATAGGCAAATAAAGGAGATCATTAACAAACATTGGATGGTTCTCCAGAGTGACAGATACCTGGGCAGAGCCATGCAGGGACAGACTGCACCCAATGTCTTTTTTTTCAATAATGTAAAGGATATATTACTCTTGCTGTGTGTGTTTACACAACAATTGTGGGAGACGTAAAAAAAGATACATTCCAATCTACAATTACTCCACATTATGCCACTTAGTTCATCGTATATTTGTTGACTTGCCCTTGTAAAAAACAATACGTGGGACACACAATCCGAACCTTCTTGGTGAGGGTCAATAAACATCTGGCCAGCATCAGGAAGGGTCATATAAACCACAGTGTCCCTCGCCATTATTTTAAAATACCACAACAAAGATCCCTCTGGAACTCAGTTCTAGGTCATTGACAAATTCATCCCTCATTGGAGTTCGGTATGAACGTTGATTGGGAAATAAATTTACTAACTAGGTGACTTCTGAAGGCAATTGGTTCCACTAGTTAGGGGTATCAGAGTAAAAGGGGGCTGAATACAAATGCACGCTACACACTTTTCACATACTTATTTGTAAAAAAAATTGAAAACCATTTATCATTTTCCTATCACTTCACAATTATGTGCCACTTTGTGTTGTTCTATCACTTAAATTCCCAATAAAATACATTTACATTTTTGGTTGTAACATGACAAAATGTAGAAAATGTCAATGGGGTATGAATACTTTTTCAGGGCTCTGTATATGTTGCTTTTCATTTTTTGATTTGTCAAATTTTTGGGAATTTTCTTGTGTGTTGCTCACAGCATTTTATATGTGTGTACTTCATGTTTATACATCTAGGTAGACTCTATTGATATATCACGCATTTTTGTGATTATTTTAGGTACATTAACTATGTTGTGTATACAGTTTTTTGAGCACTGCACATTGCAAAACAATTTTTCACAAACAGAAGTGGATTATAGAAACTAAATTTTGTAAGATATTGGGAAGGATTCACGATTTCTAGGTGTATATTTTTTTATGAAAATATACCAATGCCTTACTTTACTGTTTTAGGAAATAATTGACAGTGTGATTCACACTTAAATGGGCAGTAATCATTGCACTCTGTTTTTATGTGAATCTTACACAGCGCCCCAACTTGGTTACACGTTTTTAAATTCCTGCAAAAACCAAAAGCTCTGTATCTCCTTTTTCCAGTCTGAGCGCTGCTATACAGGGGACTTTAAATTCAGGTGCCTACATGTGTTACACTCAGAGGTTTAATCATTTTTAATAAATCCTTAAGACCCCTTTCACTTTTTCAGGCGCTTTAGTGCTAAAAATAGCGCCTGTAAAGCGCCTTAAAGAAAAGCCTCATATACAATCCCAGTATGAAAGCCCGAGGGCAGGCAGCACGTAAAAAAAAAAAAGTCCTGCAAGCAGCTTCTTTGAGGTGCTTTAGGAGCGGTGTATACACCGCTCCTAAAGCACCCCTGCCCATTGAAATCAATGGGCAGCGTCGCCAAAGCACCTCGGCAGCAGCGATTTTACGGGTGCTTTTAACCCTTTATTCGACAGCTAGTGAGGTTTTAAAGTGCCCTGCAAAATGACTGTAAAGCGGCGCTGAAACTAGCAGTGCTTTACTGCCAATGTCCCAGGGCTTTCAGTGTGAAAGAGCTCTAACTGTTATCTGATGTCTCTATATCTGCGTTACCATTTTTTTTCATAATCCAGTATTTTAGTACTGGTTCAAGATGGACCACTCACCTGGTCCTATGGCGTTACCCTTTCAATAGCTAAAATGCTACAGAATCCAGCTCAGGGACCAAGGGAACCGTGACAGAGCAACACCTTGTTGGTTTGGCAAGTCAGGTACCAATGCCATAGGAGCATTTACATATTCTCTTGGAAATAGTTTCTCTGGCCATTTGCTTTCAGAGATTGGAAAAATAGGGACCAAAGTAGGTCCATGAAAATATAACCGTACTCCTAGGAATGTTAATGTTGCATCTGCTTATATAGCCCTGTACAGGAGTGCATTTCTTTTGGGATTTTCAGTACTCTGCTTTCCTAGGATGCAATGCAGAGGGGTAGTAAGGTTACCAGCACCTGGAAGATGGGGTTTGAGGTAAATCTTTTCATTTAAAACTTTTAGCTTTTAGATTGTTAATTTGAGAGGTGGGTGTTTGGTAAGAAGCAGAATTTTGAACTTCAAGAAGCTCATTGCCCTGAGATTCTGGACCTAGTTAAAGGATCACCACCTAATCAAAAGATCTTCCACTAAAATCCCAATAAAATCCATTTACGTTTTTGGTTGTAACCTGACAAAATGTGGAAAATTGCAAGGGGTAGGAATACTTTTTAAGGCACTGTATATCTGAAGCAATCTGCAAAGGGTTGACTTATTCACTTTGGTAAGACGTTCTCCTACGGCATGGCTGCTCTGTAAACTGAGAAGTGGCATGTCGCCTCTTAACTTTAGCGTAACGGCATCTTAAATCCTGGCCCAGCATCAAATGAATATTGTATGTTGCTACTATTTCCATAAACTATTTTTTTAATATACCGGTCCCCTGAGTCTTCTCATGACCTTGTAGATTCCAGTGCTGTAGACAGATGCCTAATTAATGCTGTTGCTCGTTCTTCCATGTTTTTTTTTTTTTTTTTCAGGGCACTGTTACATGATTAAACAGGTGGTTTGGGGATATATTAGACAGATGTATCTGCCTAGTCTTTCCTTCAGGGTGTAGCTGATGTTCTTAGCCAGAGATTTCTCATCAGTTCAGGATTTCAACAGAAACTTTACTTTGTAAAGTGGAACAGGCTTAAAAAGTAAATGCCAAACGTGACAAATATTTAGTAGCGGCTTAATCGCATACTGCTGAATTGTAAATGATTATTGTAAAAGTTGCACTCTAGGCAAAATGAAAATGAAACCATCGGGGAGCACTACACAACCGGTCAGGACTTGAGTTTTTCACCCAGGCCTCTGCACTTTGTTCTATATCTGGTAACCCCTTTTGCTGACCTGTTTTAATGTATTTCTAGACAGGCTTACTCTTTTTTACTATCTGTGTGTTCCAAACTAAGATGTTATCACAGCTCGTAATCTGATTGGTGATACGTCGAGCAGATTGAGATGCAATTACACTGTACAGGCTTCTGGAAGTAGGCACATCCACAAGAAACATCTCAATCAGAGAGGCTCTGTGAAATCAGGCTACAGTGGATTGCACAGCACTAAGTTACAGTTCGTACACATTCTGATTTTTAGCAAAGATTAAATGATTTCTAATAGCATTAGCAATTCACTAACTACTGGCTGGATTTGCTCTGTAAAATAAACTTCAAGTGGCACATAAACAAGGAGGAAATCAGCTGCATGCCAGATATATAATAAAAGTCAAAAATATATAATAAAAGTTTTATTGTTTGAAATATCCTTTAGCCAATGGTAGTCCCCACCCTAGGACCGCCGCCTCTGGTTTTACCCAATAGACTCTTAATTGTAGAGAATCTCTATGATTAAGCCTTGATTGGATGAAATGCACTAGGTGTCAGACTAAAATTTAAATAAAGTGTATCTAAAGCCAAAAACATGTTTTTTTTTATATATATTGCACCTTACCCATTGCTGTCATTCAGACTGGACTTGATCCTTAATATGGGGGATGAGGGGATTAGTAGTTAACAGGAAGATAGCAACATTGTTTTATGCTCCCAGTTCAGCTCACAGGAAGCGACAAGGACACTGCAATTTTGCCAGGATCAACAGGTATTTTCTGTACTTGTGAAAATGCTCTTATGCCCCGTACACACGGTCAGACTTTCCAACGTAAAATGTGCAATCGGTGCTTGTTGTTGGAAATTCCAACCGTGTGTAGGCTCCATCGGAATTTCCGTCGCACAAAATTTGAGATCTGTAATTTTCCGACAACAAAATCCGTTGTTGGAAATTCCAATCAGGTGTACACCATTCCGAAGCACAAAGTGCCACGCATGCTCGGAATCAAGCAGAAGAGCCCCACTGGCTATTGAACTTCAATTTTCTTTGCTCGTCGTACGTCAATGTGTTCTTGATGTTCGGAAATTCCGACAACTTTGTGTGACCGCATGTATGCAAGACATGTTTGAGCCAACATCCGTCAGAAAGAATCCATGGATTTTGTTGTCGTAATGTCCGAACAATGTCCGATCTTGTGTATGGGGCATAAGACTAAAAAAAAAAAAAAAAAAACAGACAAATGCAGCCACCGCATCTAAAGACTTGTTTGCAGCAATATACTACTTTTTTGCTTTTGAGATTGGCCCTTTACCCAGTTTAGATGATAGTATTCAAAAATTAATTGAATACAGGTCTGTTCTTATTATGCATATTACAGTACCAACATCCCAAAGAAACTAATAGATATAATAAGCGTATTATATCTTTTAGATGATAGTAGCTTTTTTTTTTTTCTCAAGGTTAACTTTTCAATTCCACTTTAATGATAGTGGGCACACATTGAAGTGCAATTATTACTAATCATTATTACCAATGCTAATCAGTTGAACAAAGGTACACACCTATACTAATAACTGTTGTTACCAATAAATAAATGAAAAGAACAATTGCACATATATGCTTCTTGCATGTCTTTAAAGTGGTTGTAAATGTCAGGCGTGAAATGTGAACAAAGCATATCCCTCTATAGTGTGTACTTGTCTCAATTAAAAGCACTAAGTGTAATTTCTATCTGATGCTTCATTCCTCTGCTATCAACCTGAACCACTTCTGACAAGTTTTCCTGACACCAAGAGTAAAATGGTGACGGGAGGGACCTCCAGCAGATTGGCAGCCTCAACTCTGTTCCTGTGTGTTATATGTCCCGTCACTCCAATCAGCTCTCAGAATGGTTTTATTATGATTTACTATAATGCCACAGTCCTGGTTCTAATGTGTGTTTGTTTTGTTCTTTAGCTCTTGGTTGTTGGAGGCTCCTTTGGACTCCGTGAATTTTCACAAATTCGTTATGATGCCCACAAGCATACAAGTAAAGTAAGTTGTCATAAAGGTTATTGCTTTTGTGTTTATGCGTCATGTCTGCATGTGAATAACATTGTCATTTGTTGGTTCAGTGCTTTTTTTTTCCCCTCCTTAACTCCTAAGGACTTCAGAGGCCTCTCAACTCAGGGCAAGCATGCGGCATGCAGATAGTGACTTCAGCTCTAATCAGAGCTCTGTTAGGCTTTGCAGTGCATGCCTCTCTATAGGTCAGTGGTTGATGTAGTGCTCCTGAATGGGAAAGCATTTTTTACCTTGCATAGAGTTGTCTATGTATACCTGCAGCAGCTCGAATTCACATCTTCTATGACCAAGTACAAGAGGTTCTGATTGAAAAACATTGGCATATCCTTTGAAGGAAAAAGCTTGCCAAACCCCTTCTGCCTCACTCACGTTCTTATTGGCCATCGTATTCATGGGCCAAAAGGATTGTAGAGGCAGCAGAAGCATAGATAAGCTCTGTCACTATGAAAGTGTTGGGATATTGGAGCTTTGCCTGTTGAGAACAGATGGCATTTATTTCTTGCATTTTATACATGCTAGCAGCTCTCCTTTTTTCAGTTTCAATGATTTTAGTCTACTATCGGTGGGGCAAGTGTTACAGGATGTAATTGGAATAGGAAGCAAATAACATACTGGGGGAAATTAAGTAAAGTTTCTGCGCCACTTTTCTGGCGTTAATCCCTTTTAATAATTTATTTTGCCAAGTTCATGAAGCATTTACGACACTTTTGGTTCTGACAGCAACTCATACACAAAATTCAGGTAGTTCTAAAATGTGCCACTTTTATGTTGTGTCACATTGAATGCACCAAATGTAAAAGTGGAGTTAGTTAGGTCCAACTCTTTTGGTGTACAGAGAGAAAAACTGGCTCAGAGATTTTGTGAAAGTGTCTCTTATGCATTCTAAAAGTGGCGTAGCAGGGTCCAAATTTTAGTACAGGTATACGAGTATAATATATAGTTTTAAACAGGTATATGAATTTGACACATTGTTCACTACTTTTAAAATACATGCAAAGGCACTTTCGCAAAATCTGCCTGCGCCAGTCTTTATGAATTCCACTGATTGATTCCTAGAGCAAAGCTTAAAATAACAGAATTGTGCAGTCTGATTTGCTAAAGCAGGCCATATACTGATCGAAATTCGGCCAGTTCAGCAGGGACCTGATGGATTCTGACTGGTGTGTGGCCATCCCTGCTCATTATAAGTCAATTGATTGATCAACTTATGTCGGAGGAACATTTTGAAGAATGTTTCTCAAACAGCGGTTGAGGCTTATCAGCTGCAGCTGCCCATAGATGTATTCTCATAAACCCATATATTTTTTTTTCACAATAGAAAATGTATCAAATGAAAACTCAGAAATTTTAAGAATGAAATAAGGTGAATTTGAAATTGATAGCAGCAACTTGTGTCAAAAATTTTGTGACGGGGCCATGTTTACCATGGTGTAGCATCCTCTCTTTTTTAACCCCTTGGCGCGGGGCCATACGCAGATATGCGGCCTCTATTTCAGGCATATTTGTGTCAGGAACCATGAAACGGACATAGACAGAAGTACAATCAAATCACACTTGTTTATTAATAAAAATAAAAAGGTAAATAGGAAAAAGCGTAGTCAAGCATAGCCAGAGTCCAGTAGCCAGATCGGGTAGTCAGCCAGTCCAAATTTCATAAACCAGATCGGGTAATCAGCCAGTCCAGACGTCAGGGATCCAAGGAGAGCAACTGCAAGCAAGATAGAAGCCAGTAGGGATGTCAGCAAGCCAGTCTTGAAACAAACAGCAGCAGATGGTTCCTAGTGATATGACCAACGTAAAGGCAATGGGGAAATGAGCTGGAAGGCTTTAAATAGGCAGGTCAGACGAGCATCATCGGGAACAGCTGGTAACTGTGGAAAGAGAAGAGAGCTGGCAATTAGCCAACAGCTGAGCGGTCAGCCCAGAGGAGGAAGGGCTAAGCCAGCCCTGACAATTTGCCTGATATAGAATTGTAATAGCTCAACACTCCGGGGTCTTCTTTGATGTATTTTTCGTTTCAAGATGCACCACATGTTTTCAACTGGTGAAAGGTCTGGACTGCAGGCAAGCAAGTTAAGCACTCAGACTCTTCTACTATGAAGCCATGCTGTTTTCATAGATACAGTATGTGGTTTAGCATTGTCCTGCTGAAATATGCAAGGCTTTCCCTGAAAAAGAAGTCTGGGTGGGAGCATATGCTGCTCTAAAACCTGGATGAACCTTTCAAGATGTGTGAGCAGCCCATTCCATATGCACTAATACACCCCCATACCATCAGAGTTACGGTCTTTTGAACTGAGTGTTCAAGATAACGCTCCTCTAGTCTGGAGGACATGGCACCCATGGTTGCCAAAAGATGGTAAAAATTTTGATTCATCTGACCACAGAACAGTTTTCAACACCATTTTAAATGCGCTTTGGCCCAGAGAAGACAGTGACGTTTTTGGATAACGTTCAGATATGGTTTCTTCTTTGCACGATAAAACTTTATCTTGCATGTTTGGATGGCATGGCAAACTGTGTTCAGAGAGTGATTTTTGGAAGTATCCCTGAGCCCTTGTTGTGATGTCTGTTTTTAATGCAGTGCCGTCTGAGAATCATGGGTATGTAATATTGCGCTTCAGCCTTGTCTCTTGCGCACAGAGATTCTTGGAATCTTTTGAAGACATTATATAGTGTAGATGATATATTTGAAGTGTAGCACTGACCCCTGAAGGAGCTGCTGGTTTGATTGGGCTTACCGTTGCCTTCTTGACCTCGTGTGCGTCTAGGGCTTTCCCGAAGTAGCTGGCCCAAAGAACTATAGAAACTGACACTGGATTCTCTTTTTGGTGATATTTATTTGCAAAATGGGTAAAACAGCTTCTCAATGAAGGGTAGAGGGTTAGGAAGAAAGTTCAGGTACTTTTAGAACTGTACAAGATAGGAAGCCTCTCACTATAGAAATCTCACAACTGGATTCTCACAGCCACCGGATAGACCTCCTCTCACTAGGCCTAGCAGCCGCTAGAGTGTTTAAGTAAAGCAAAGTCTTTGCCACAGACTTGAATGTAGAACACTTGTGAATAAAAGTCTCTGCCACAGACTTGGATGTAACTGAGGGATGTAGGTAAATTTAAAGAGCTATCATACGGTACCAGTATCTCGCAGCCGGTCCGGCCATACCGTATGAGTGTAGATCCACTTAGTGTCCTTCAACTGAGCCACCAGGCTCCTTCTGAGAAGCCAGCCTTATTCATGGCCTTTTCCCGAAGAGTCCTCCCCTGGGTGCTTCTCCAGTTGCTGGGCCTCTCCACAGATGAGACTGCACCGGACCACCTTTGAATCCTCCTCTCAGTTACTTTGCCTTGGGCTATCTAGCCCCGAGACTCAGAATTGGATGGATCCGCACCCCAGGCCATGAGGGCCATGGGGGCTGGTCAGGAGGACCAGGACTAAACAGACAGACAGACAGATCTTCTGGACCTGAACCCAGAAGCACATGATCTCAGTACCTTAAATACCCTCTCCCAGAATGCACAGCAGGATTACACACCCACTGGGCTGGTTCCGAGAAAGAATGGCACACAATACGCCTAGCCAATCTGCTTTCTCACACTTGTCAACAGTGACAGTGACACCTGTGACCAAGGAGAACCTAGTGCAATCCAGCTAGACTGGTACTGAAACAATAATTTGGCATAATTACCCCTAAAACCCCACTGTGGTTTTAGGAACATTAAATTGAAAAAAAAAAAAAACACATAGCACATGCTAGTCAGGAGCCGGCGCTACAGAAATCTTTGCAATTTTACGTTGAGGAACATTATTCTGAAATCGTTTAAACAATTTTTAGACTCAGCTTTTCACAGATTGATGAAACTCTTCCCATCTTTACTTCTGAGACAAGATTTTTTTTTGATACCCATTCATGTTTCTGACCTGTTGCCAATTAACCTAATTAGTTGCAAAATGTTATTCCAGCAATTTCTTGTTAGTATCTGTCAGGGAATCCCTGTTAGATGTCTGACACATAGATGTGCACAAGCGCATAGAGTTTCCCATAGAACGGCTAACAGGCCCACACGTGAGTCCGCAATCGCGTGTGCGCATGTGCACGCATTATTACTCTTGGTGCCAGACAGTCTATTTAAAGGGAGTCTAGCCTCCTGTCCTTTGCTGACTTATCTTCTGCTGTGTCATGTATCCTGACCTGATGCTGTGTGCTTTCCTAGTTGCTGACCTGGCTTGTTCTTTGACCTTGGCTGTGTATCCTGTTCCTGTGCTGCTGCTCACCTCTAACTCAGCTCCGTTCCTGACACTGGCTCTGTTTATGATTTGGTACCCCGCTGCCTCTGCTTCTGTCTATGATCCTGGCTTCTGTTAGCCCCCCGGGCAGGTGCCTACCTGGCTGTCTCCTGTTCCAACTCTGCACACCGCTGCATACTCCAGTCTCCAGAACCCTGACAAACTGCCGGAACGGAATCGTCCACATCAGGCACTGGTGTCCCTCTTGTCCTTCAGCTTCCTCTGTATTGTCCTCAGTGGGGACAGGAGATATAAGAAAGGCCAACCTCATCAACTCAGTCTCCTATCAGGTACATGACAGTATCACTTACTTTGGCTTTTTGTTGCCCTGTGCCAACTTTTTTGAGATGTGTTGCTGCCTTCAATTTCAAAATCACCTTATTTTGTTTCTTAGAATGGTACATTTTCTCAGTTTAAACATTTGATATGTTTTACATTTTCTATTGTGTATAAAATATGGGTTTATGAGATTTGAAGATCATTGAATATTGTTCTTATGTAGATTTTACACAGCGTCCCAACTTTTTTGGAATTGGGGTTGTATTATCCTGAGCCACAGTTGGCTGCTCTGTGATTATTATGTGTATCCTTTGATGCTGTGGAGTCTCAAATTAAAAAAAGAAATGTTTTTTGTGTACTTTATAATTTACCTTGTATCATATGATAGGTTTGTATTGTACTGTCTAGGAAAATATTTGAAATATCAGTGATGATTCAGTGTTTGGCAGCCGCTAACAGGCCAGATTTTCAGCACAGGTGGCTCAGTCAAAATGACTCAACTATTGATTAAAGACTTGTCCAGATTGACAAACTGAGCTGTCTCAGTCAGTGACCACCATCTTTGAAATTTAGAATGAAATTAATTCAGTTAATTTCAATTTAATTACTGCATCTTTGGGCAAGACGATTTTTTGTAAATTTCTACATTTAGAGACATACTTTTGAGTGTTTTTTCCGTTATTTAGAAAAAGTTACTTCAGGTTCTTATCGATCATTATTTCAAAGAGGGGGGGGGGGATCCATAATTCCTTATTTACAGTAGCATACTCTTCCAGTTATCTGCTTGGGTAATCAAATCGGTCCATGCAGGAGGAATAGGGCCTAAAGAAAATGAGGGTCTGCCCTTGCTAAACCTCCTTTTGAAAGTGCTATTTTTCTAACTGTTGTGCTTGCCCACTGGCTGAAATATTTCCTGACCTTAACAAGTGTGCAAATATGACGAGAGAAGCTATAACTCCTTATTTAATTGTGTGTTCTGAACCAGTAACTTGAAGTATATAAAGTGGTTGTATACCCCGTTACACCACGTTTACCTACAGGTAAGCCTATAATAACGCTTACCTGTAGATACCATGAATATCTCCTAAACCTGCACCGTTTAGGAGATATTCACTGTATCAGCATGTGCCGACATCTACACAAGCTGACTGAAGAAACGGCTAGCTCGTGCCGTTTCTTCAAGGGCTGTGCCATGACCGGCGGTTCCCACGTGCCTGTGCAGGAGCGACATCATCGTGGCTCTGGCCATTCACAGCACCAGGGCCCGTGAACCCAGAAATAACTTCAAAAGACATGTCACTGATCACATCGGTGTAAGGGGACCGCTGCTCAGCTTCGATCTAAGGTGAGTATTTCATAATGAGCTAGTATGCGATGCATATTAGCTCATTATACCCTTGTCTTGCAAGTAGTGTTTTTTTTTTTTTTTTAAAGTTTACGCATTGCTGTTATACCCTAAATAGAGTTGTATCAACATGTTCTTCTTTAACCACTTGCTTACTGGGCACCTAAACCCACTTTCCTACCCAGACCAATTTTCACCTTTTAGCGCTGTCACTGTTTGAATGACAATTGCGTGTCATGCAACACTGTACTCAAATGAACTCAGATTTTTTCCCCACAAATAGAGATTTCTTTTGGTGGTATTTGATCACCTCAAAAAATTTAAATAGACATTAAAAAAAATATACTAAATTGTTTTATATTTTGTTAATTTTGCAAACAGGTAATTTTTCTCCTTCATTGATGTACGCTGATGAGGCGGCACTGATGGGCACTGATAGGCTGCACTGATGGGCATCGATAGGCTGCATTGATGAGCACTGAGAAGGTGACACTGATGGGCACTGATGAGGTGGCACTGATAGGTGGCATTGGTGGGCACTGATGGGTGGCATTGAAGGGCACTATAGGTGGCACTGATAGCTGGCACTGATGGGTGGCAGTGGTGGACACTGATTGGCACTGGTAGGTGACACTGATAGGCAGTACTGCTAGGTGGCACTGATGATGCACTGATTGGCACCACTGGTGGGCATTGATAGGTGGCACTCATGGACATTGATAGGTGGCACTTATGTACTGGTGGGCACTGATTAGTGGCACTAGCAAATGGTACTAGTGGGCACATATGAGGCGGCTTCGCCTCTTCCTCTTCGGGACCAATGTCCTTTCAACAGAAGCCGGTGATTGCCTTTTTTTCTCCTCACTCTGTCAGCATGAGAAGGAAAAAAAAGATTACCGATCTTCTGTTTACATCACGTGATCAGCTATCATTGGCTGACAGCTGATCACGTGGTAAGGGGTCGGGATCGACCCCTTACTCTGATCCGTGACTCGGGTGATCAGAGCTCGCGCCCTTTAGGGGGGTGTGGCCAGTGTGCAAAGGGGAGGACTTCTATAGCTGGCCTCCCGGCAAAGCAGATCCGTGCTGTAGCCGTCATTTGGCTATAGTGCGGATCTGAAGGGGTTAACCTAGGCATTTAACTTGATAATGTCCAGGTTTGCTGAAAGGTTGCATGGGGCACTGCATTATGGGATGTGAAGGGAGCTTTTTTTTGGGTGGAATTCTGGGCAACACTCAAGTGACAAATCCTTCAGGTAGCAATAGATGGACAGGATTTCAAACAAAATTTCAAAGGAAAATAATGTTCTAAGAAAGTTTGTTCATATTTCTAATCATTTGTGGTTCAAATCTACAGTCCTCTTAGACCGCACTGACGAGAAAATCCAAAGGAGTAGGATGGAAAACTATTTTGGAACAAACTCCTAATAGTGTACGTGGTTTTCGTTCTGTAAAGTCCATGTATTCCAAAATAAAATGTTAAAAACAAACAAAATCTTTTGAACAATATTTGAATGTTCTGAGAATTTTCTTACGAAGTTTCCTAAGACTTTTCCTAAGAATTTTTTTTTTTTAAATTCCATCCATCTATGGCCAGCTTCAATATAAATGGTACCACTTCTACCTTGCAACCCTGGGGTCTTCTGTTTTGAATCCTGTCCATGACTATCTCCATGGGCTTTGCATGTTCCCTCTGTGCTTGCATGTGTTTCCTCTTGCTGCTTTGGATTCCTTCCACACTACAAAGACATACTGGTAGATTACCGTATTTATCAGTGTATAACGCGCACCTTAACTTTAAGAGGGGAGTTTCTGAAAAAAAAACTTACATTTTAAAATAAGGGTCAATGCTTTGCAGCATGATCTATGCCCATTATTGCCTGTTTAGTGCCCATCTGCAGCCTCTAGCATGCCCATCATTGCAGCCTGTTTAGTACACATCTGCAGACTCGCCTTTGCCGATAATTGCAGCAACACCAGTGCTGGATAACACAGATCCGCGATCTCCTGTGTACCTGGCGCTCAGTCATTTACAGTCCCACCCAGCTCATATGATGTACAGAACAGTGGTCCAATGCTGGGCCAGGGGGGCGGGTCTCTGTGTAATTCAGTGGCGCTCATCCCCTCCTTCCACTCAGAGGCAGCAGGGATCGGTGTATAACACGCACACACGATTTCCTAGATTTTCAGGAGAAAAAGGTGCGTTTTATACGCCGATAAATACGGTAATTGGTTCCTGTCTAAATTGCCCATAGTATGTGTGTGTGTGTAAGTATGCGTCTAAAACAAGTACCTTTTTAGATTGCAAGCTCCTGGAGGGCAGGAATTAATGTGAATGTACAGTAAGTATAGAGCTGCATAAATTGTTGGCGCTATGCAAATATCTGTAAATTAAGGTATACACTGACAACTATCTGTTTCTATTGGATATGGTCGTTAATTTACTAGTTTACTCGCTCCGCAGGTTTACTTTTGGTAGGAGCAGCCTAAAATCGGTAGGTGTGGTTAAGTGTATGAATATGGATGACTGCTCCTTATCTCTAGTGATGATTCTCTTTTGGTCACTCCCTAATTCCTCTGATTGTGGTTTGAGGTCATTCCCTAGTTTGAGGCCTCGTTCACACAAGGGTGTACTTAAAGTGGAAGTTCTGCTCATCGGAACCCCCCCCCCCTCTGGTGCCACAATTGGCACCTTTCAGGGGGAGAGGGGTGCATAATCCGTTTATCTGCACCCTCTTCCGGGAATAGCTAGCCACAGATGCTGCCCCCCCCCCCCCGTTGTGTTTACATCAAGCTCCTTGCTGTGGGGGCACTCGACAGGAGGGAGGGGCATGAGGAAAGGAGGATCAGGGCTGCTCTGTGCAAAACCAACTGCACAGAGCAGGTAAGTATAACATGACTTTACAATCACATTAAACATACCTCCCAAATGTCCCGGAATTGCCGGGACTGCCTGGGATTTCAAATAAATCCCAGTGTCCTGCCAATCTGGGCTGAGTTCCACAGCCTCCCTGAAATGCCCCTCATTCTCAAGTTCAAAAGTTGGGATGTATGCCATTTAAGTCATAGCAACCATCACAGTTTTACTCAATAGTTCATATATAACTAGTGTAAACTGATCTGAAATTGGTTGCCATGGGTTACAATACACTACATGTACGAACCATAATAATGAAAACAATTCACCATCACATACATTAAATCCTTTTTAAAAGCAGACTTTATTTATGCAGGTTTCAGAAGAAGAAAAAAGGAAAAAGAAAATGCTTACACATTATGGACATACCTATCCTTGGTAACAGTGTACATGTGATATAACTACAAGTACAGTGCCTTGCGAAAGTATTCGGCCCGCTTGAACTTTTCAAACTTTTGCCACATTTCAGGCTTCAAACATAAAGATATAAAATTAACATTTTTTGTGAAGAATCACCAACAAGTGGGACACAATTGTGAAGTGGAACAAAATCTATTGGATAATTTAAACTTTTTTAGCAAATAAAAAACTGAAAAGTGGTGCGTGCAAAATTATTCGGCCCCTTTACTTTCTGTGCAGCAAACTCACTCCAGAAGTTCAGCGAGGATCTCTGAATGATCCAATGTTGTCCTAAATGACTGATGGTGATAAATAGAATCCACCTGTGTGTAATCAAGTCTCTGTATAAATGCACCTGCTCTGTGATAGTCTCAGGGTTCTGCTGAAAGCACAGAGAGCATCATGAAGACCAAGGAACACACCAGGCAGGTCCGTAATACTGTTGTGGAGAAGTTTAAAGCCGGATTTGGATACAAAAAGATTTCCCAAGCTTTAAACATCCCAAGGAGCACTGTGCAAGCGATCATTTTGAAATGGAAGGAGTATCAGACCACTGCAAATCTACCAAGAGCTGGCTGTCCCTCTAAACTTTCAGCTCAGACAAGGAGAAGACTGATCAGAGATGCAGCCAAGAGGCCCATGATCACTCTGGATGAACTGCAGAGAACTACAGCTGAGGTGGGAGAGTCTGTCCATAGGACAACAATCAGTCGTACACTGCACAAATCTGGCCTTTATGGAAGAGTGGCAAGAAGAAAGCCATTTCTCAAAGATATCCATAAAAAGTCTCATCTAAAGTTTGCCACAAGCCACCTGGGAGACACACCAAACATGTGGAAGAAGGTGCTCTGGTCAGATGAAACCAAAATCAAACTTTTTGCCCACAATGCAAAATGATATGTTTGGTGTAAAAGCAACACAGCTCATCACCCTCAACACACCATCCCCACTGTCAAACATGGTGGTGGCAGCATCATGGTTTGGGCCTGCTTTTCTTCAGCAGGGACAGGGAAGATGGTTAAAATTGAGGGGAAGATGGATGCAGCCAAATACAGGACCATTCTGGATGAAAACCTGTTGGAGTCTGCAAAAGACCTGAAACTGGGACAGAGATTTATCTTCCAACAAGACAATGATCCCAAACATACAGCAAAATCTACAAAGGAATGGTTCACAAATAAACGTATCCAGGTGTTAGAATGGCCAAGTCAAAGTCCAGACCTGAATCCAATCGAGAATCTGTGGAAAGAGCTGAAAACTGCTGTTCACAAACGCTCTCCATCCAACCTCACTGAGTTTGAGCTGTTTTGCAAGGAAGAATGGGCAGGAATTTCAGTCTCTCGATGTGCAAAACTGATAGAGACATACCCCAAGTGACTTGCAGCTGTAATCGCAGCAAAAGGTGGCTCTACAAAGTATTAACGCAAGGGGGCCGAATAATTTTGCACGCCCCACTTTTCATTTTTTTTATTAGTTAAAAAAGTTTCAAAAATCCAATAGATTTCGTTCCACTTCACAATTGTGTCCCACTTGTTGGTGATTCTTCACAAACAATAAAAAATTTATATCTTTGTTTGAAGCCTGAAATGTGGCAAAAGGTTGAAAAGTTCAAGGGGGCCGAATACTTTCGCAAGGCACTGTATGTCTGTGTGCACAAGTGTTAGTGTTTGCCGCATCTGCGTAACAAGTCAGCCTTTTATGGGGAACTTGGGATATGCTGGTAATTCTGGTTATTGCTTTTACTGAATAGAACATTTTTATTCAAGCATATAAAAGTCAGCAGAATATTCAAGACATTAAAACCTGTATGTAAGTATTATTTTAATATATTCATTTTCCATACAGAATGTGGAATGAATCAGTTGTCCTATTCAGTAGCATGTTATTACAATCGCATAGAATTTGTTTGTTTAGCAGCACCATTTGTTCTTCTTGCATGAAGCGGCTTCAAGGTCAGATGTTTTCTTGGAGGTGTGTAGAAGAATGAAAATGAGACGTTTGTAGGAAAGAGATGCCGGTCACTCTTAGACAAATAAGTACTTCGCCAGATGTTCAATGCATTGCTGATTTTAACTTGTGCTGGAAGCTGTCTTCCTTTATGCAATGTTAAAGTAGAGCCAGGTGGTGGAGCTGTTCTATTTCTGCAGGTTTATTTCCTCTGAGCAGGGTGGTGTGCATTACAATGAAAGCATTGCAGGAGACAGCAAAGAATAAGAATTCAGCTGGTGTCATGTCATAGGAGATGTGGGGAGCCCATTTACCTTGGGCTAAACTTTATTCCTCTATCCAATTCTCCTTTTCATCCTTCCCTGACCCAACATAAACGTCAACGTTTTTTATGCACTTATCTGGTTTTAATGTAATTTATACATTCTAGCTGGACAAGCTGCTGTATTATTAGTATAATATTTACTGGTATGTAATATGTTTTTTAATTTATAATTGCATTATATTAAAGTGGATCTAGCATTAAAACGCACAGTCATATGAATCAACGGGGCACAAGCCTGCATAACCAAATCACATTATTATTGTAATCACAATTTTATAGAGAATTTATAGAAAGTATAATTTTGTATACCTTTAAAAATTACCCCTTGGCCATGAATTCCTCCTAAGAAAACATACCAGCATGTCACTGTGCCTTTCGGAACCTGTTCTCTAGCCTATCAGTTGCATTTCTGCAGTGTGAGATTATTTAGGGCACTGCTGCCACTGACTGCTAGTGTCATGAGATTTGGTAATGGCCCTACTGTACTTGTCACTGTTCTCCTGAGGGCTTGCCGGAGAAGAAGCTGTACCTGAAACCCTGCGGTGCAATGATCTAAAGTAACTTTATTCAAGTCACAATGAGATGAGATGAAAATCAGAACTTGGGTACAAACCTAGTGGCCTGAATACAATTGGTATTAAAAGAGAACTAAAATTTGATCATATTTACCTAGTTGGATGCAGCATCGGTCTGATGCTGCATATGTTAACCGCTGGCTCTAACACTGCCAAACGCTCGGTTCTCACAAACTGTGGCCCAGAAGATCCTGATATGTAGAGATCATAAGAATGGCAGTAGGGGAACCATGGACCCTACCACCACATCCAGACCTTCTCTTGCAAGGTCCGGTATTTCATCCTACCTTACAAACGCTAAATTTAACAGTTTGGCTATTGAGACCCACATTCTGAAGAAGTATGGGCTTTTAGGTTCTGTGGTGTCTACCTTGATTAATGCAAAGAAGCTGGCCTCCAGAGTCATATTTTATAGAGTCTGGAAGGCATAAGTCTCCTGGTGTGAATCCAGGGGTTGGGACCCCAGGAAGTATGTCATAAGTAGAATCCTTGGTTTTATGAAGATGGGGTTAGAGATGAAGTTGGCCTTGAGTACTATCAAAGGCCAGGTCTTGGCCTTATCGGTATTATTTCAACGACCACTTGCTTCGCATTCTTTGGTTTGTGGTTTTATTCAGGGGTTAACACGGCTTAATCCTCTGGATAGATCACCCCTGAACCCTTGAGTTCTGTCTGCGTTGCAGAAACAGCCTTTTGAGCCAATACGGCATGTTTCCTTGGTCCTTTTGACAAGGAAACACATTTTTCAGGTTGCCATATCTTCTGCAAGAAGGGTATCAGAGTTGGCTGCTCTTTCTTGTAAATAGCCATATTTAATTATTCACAAGGATAAGGTAGTATTGCTGCCTCATCCTAATTTTCTAACGAAGGTAGTGTCAAGTTTTCATTTAAACTAGGATATTATTCTGCCTTCATTCTTTCCAGAACCCTGTTCTATGTAAGAGAAATCACTACATTCTTTGGATGTGGTGAGCGCAGTCAAAGTCTACTTGAAGGCAACTGCTCAGATTCGAAAAACTGATGTTTTGTTTGTGTTGCCTGAAGGTCCTAAAAGAGGACAGACAGCATCAAAATCTACTATTTCTAAATTGATTCTGCAAGTAATTTTTCAAGCTTATGATTTGAAGATTAAGATTCCACCTTTTCAAATCCAAGCGCACTCCACTAGGGCTGTTAGTGCTTCGTGTGCAGTGCATCACTAAGTCTCCATGGCTCAAATCTGCAAGGCTGCAACTTGGTCATCAATCCATACATTTACCAGATTCTATCAGGTGGATGTAAAAAAGCATGAGGATATTGCCTTTGGGCATAGTGTGCTGCAGGCAGCAGTATAAGTCCTCTAGTCTCGTGGTGCCCGACTTTTGTTCTGTCTCCCTCCCCTCAGTTGGCATTGCTCTGGGACATCCCACATAGTAACTATTTATGGCTCTGTGTCCCGTGATGTACGATAAAGAATATAGGATTTTTAGAGCTTACCTGTAAAATCCTTTTCTTGGAGTACATCACGGGACACAGAGGTCCCTCCCCTCTTCTAATACACATATATTGCTTTGCTACAAAAACTGAGGTACTCCCAGTAGTGGGAGGGGTTATATAGGGAGTGGACTTCTTGTCTTAAGGTGTGCCAGTGTCCATCACTTGAAGGTGGACTATAACCCACATAGTAACTACTATGGCTCTGTGCCCCGTGATGTTAAGGAAAGCTGTTATAAAAATCCTATTTTTTCGTGGCATATATTTAACAAGATGTTGGAAACATTCCTCAGAGATTTTGGTCCATACTGACATAACATCAAGCAGTTGCTTCTGATTTGTCTCAATGATGTGAATCTCCTGTTCCAACACATCTCAAAAATGCTCTATTGGATTAAGATCTGGTGACTGTGGAGGCCCAAAGTATACCAAGAAAATATCGCCCACATCATTACACCCCCGGCCTGAACCCTTGATACAAGGTAGGATGGATCCATGCTTTAAAGTTGTTTATACCAAATTCTGACTCTATCATCCGAATGTAGAAACTGAAATTGAGACTCATCGGACCAGGCAATCTTTTCTCAATCTGCTTGAATTGTAGCCTCAGTTTCCTGTTCTTACAGTAACTGACATCTGGTGTGGTCTTCTGCTGCTGTAGCCCATCTACTTCAAGGTTCGATATGCTGTGCATTCAGTGATGGTATTCTGCATACCTTGGTTGTAACGAGTGGTTATTTGAGTTACTGTTGCTCTTCTATCATCTCAAACCAGTCTGCCCTGACCTCTGACATCAACAAGGCATTTTCATCCACACAACTGCCACTCACTGGATATTTTCTCTTTTTTTGGACCATTCTTTGTGAACCCAAGAGATGGTTGTGCGTGAAAATCCAAGTAGATCAGCAGTTTTTGAAATACCCAGACCAAGCCGTCTGGCACCAACAACCATGCCACATTCAAAGTCACTTAAAAGAAAACCAACGGGCCTTCAGAAAAAAACTCACCTCTTCTAAGAAGCAGGACAACACAGGATGGATGCATTGAGGCGATTCAGTTTGCATTTGGAACTCTATACAAGTCATTCATTCATTCAAATCCCTTTCTTCCCCATTTTGATGCTCAATTTGAACTTTAGCAAGTCATCTTAACCACGTCTAGATTCCTAAATGCATTGTGTTGCTGCCACGTGATTGGCTGATTAACAATTTGTGTTACCAAGCAATTGAACAAGTATAACTAATAAAGTGGCCATTGAGTGTATTTTGAGACTGTTGGGAACTAAATGACTAATTCCCTACACTTTACATGGAAGGCGCTTCCAATACCAAATGCAAGATAGTTGTTCTTGCCTATTTAGCCATGTACACAGCCAGGAGCTCTGCACTGGATTCTCTAAATTAGTTCCAGTCTGCATTTAGAGGGCAAGCAACATTTGATGTATGTAAATAATTGCACCATTTTGCACAACACTCAGCTTGGATAATTTACGTGATTATTCTACAGATAATGGACGGCATTGGCTGTTGAAGGCTATGGGCCCCTGTGGGACTGTTCACCATTCAGAAATATGCTAAGGAGATGCAATAGTTGTGCATTAATTAAATTACAGAGAGTCTTGTAAGCTTATTCTGCATCATCTGCAATTCCTTCCACCTGAATTCTACAGCTTGATTTGCCTGCAGATGACCAGATCAAGCAAAAAGAAGAAAAATTAAATGTGAAAAAACCTTTGCAATGCATTTTGTTTTATATGTAGAGGCTATTTGGTTTAAAGTAGCTGCTAAAAAGCTTAAAATTGGGCACAGTGTGTATGCTGTTAGATGATCCACCGCAGCACGTCTGCACAGAGAGCTGGTGCAGATACTGCGACGCATGTTTCCTGTGCTTGATAACGTGATCTGTAATGCCAAGTCACTAAGACAGGAGGCGATGGGACATCCTAACCCAGACAACAGTATGAAACTGATGGCAGTGATATTTGGGCTAGAATTCCACTTTAGAGTGACCCTCAGGGCCCCTTTCACACATGCGGACTGTTTTGTTTTTTATCCATCCGTTGAGGGATAAAAAACAGACATCGATGCATCTCTGCGGAAAAACAGATGTAAATGGATGATCATCCATTTACATCAGTTTACATCCGCATCCGTCATCATCTGTTTTTTCAAACTTATCAAAGCTATATTTATCTTTCTTCCAAACAGACTAAAAACAAATGTAAACTGACAAATGGTCAGTTTTTCATCCGTTTTTGCATTGGTAGTGGATGTAAAAAAAAAAAAAAAAAAACACTGATGAAAAACAGATGAGCACGGATGAAAAACTGATAAAAAAACGGATGAATACTTCATCCGTTTTGATGTGACTGAACTGAAATGAATGGTCCGCTTGCGTGAAAGGTGCCTAAAGCAGGGCATGTTATACATCATCATCATACAATTTGCTGTATTTATCGGCGTATAACACGCACTTTTTTTCCCCCTTAAAATCGGGGGAAAATCGTGGGTGCGTGTTATACGCTGATCCCTTGCCGATTGTGAGCAGAGCGAGCCACCATGATACACATAGCCAAGTGTGCTCGGCTCCGCTTACAGTCATGCCCATTCCCTCCATTGGACCTGTGTTATTTCCATCTTAGGGCAGGACTGCGAGAAGAGCCGAAAGCCGCCAGCGCCATTTTTAAACTGGAAGGCTACACTGACAAGGCTGCAAATGACACTGGAACAAGGCTGTAATGACACTGGACAAGGATGCAGATGGGCACTGATAAGGTTACATTGATGGGCATTTAAATGTAAGTTTTTTTTTCCCCTTAAAATTCCCTCCTAAACTTGAGGTGCGTGTTATACGCTGATAAATACAGTAATTTCCTTCTATCATGGGTGGAAGGAAAGAAAATTGTTTGATTCCCCCATTAACACAGTGAGTATTGATGGGGGAATCTCTCCCACAGTGCTGTCCTGCCAGTGGGGACCCTTCCCTGCTGGCAGAACACAATGATGAGTGTTGCTGGCTATAGTTGGTGCCACTAATCGTTTGAAAAAAAAAGCTAACGGGCTTGGATCGGCTTGTGTACAACCAGGGTGCCCATCCATGGATTGAAATTCAGCTGGTCCATACTGAACCGGCCGAATTGACCCTTAACCCAATCCTGTTCCTAACCTTATTATCAAAAAGAAAATAAATACCGCGCTAAACCTAAATCTTCACTAGTACAACTAAAAATCGCTGCAGCTCAGTTTTACGAGATACACGTAAACACAATAAGATAACAAAAAGAAAAAAGCCGTGCACATACATAAATACTGTAAATAAAATTAAATATAAACACCTATGAGTGATTGATTGCAATAGTAAATTTTTTTTATCTACCCCTCTAATAAATCAAACATTACATAATTTATAAAATGAATTATTAATAACAAATGTTAATAATGAAATTCGATAAATCCCAGTGAAGTGATAAAGTCCAATAAATGAAAAATAGTCCAGTGAAAACTTAATAAATACCTAAATTTCATAAGAATTCATGGAAAAATAAAAAATATTAAATTAATAGTAACAATAAAAATAAAATGTAAAAAATATATAATAGTGATAATAATTAAAAAATTGTGATAATATGAGTGTAATAATAATAATGTAAAAATAAGAAATAAAAAGTGTTCAATCTTTTGTGCAACCAAAACACACCAAGGATTGTGACCACCACCACACAAAATATGCGCTTACCAAAAGGCAAGCGATTTCATGCCTATAGTCAATCTCCACAGCACCTCCTCAGACCATGATCACAGTAGGCTCCCTTATTGAATGAAACAGGCCGGGACCATCAACAGCAGCACGTGAAGCAGAAAGGCAGTACGAAATGGAAAGAAGACTCACTATAGCATAATTCCGTATAAAAAATTTAATAAAAGTAAAGAAATAGACTAACATAGCAGTAAAAACGCCCATAAAAAGTGCCGGCCGGCATGCATTCGCCCTTCCAACCTACGCTGTATCGTGATATCAGCACGTGGCATGTAAGCTTCATGTTGGTTCTCTGGGTGAAGGAGAGAATCGGCCAATCTAAACTCAAGTCTCTTTCTTCTTCATGCGGCTTTTTATTTTATGAGAGGGAAGTTGAAGCAGCAGGAAAGGTCATCATTTGGGCCCTTCCATTAGGGTGCGTTCACACTACTGTGCTGTGGTAGTTTCTGGTGCGTTTTCTGAAAGTTCATAAAAATTCCAGCTTACTGTATTTTTGGTACGCATTTACGTGCATTTTTGTGCAGTCAATTTATTTGCGTTTAAAGAACATAGAATTCTGTGTGTCCAGTATCCAAATGCAAAACATGTGTAAACACACTTACATGCAGCTAAACCTGTTTTAACCACTAAGCGTCTGTGCTGTAGTCAAAAGACGGCTATAGCGAGGCGCACAATTGCCGGGAGGCAGTCCCTGGACGTCCTCCTGTTTACTTCCCCTCTGAGCGCGCATTGGGGAAATTCTGTGTTGGCCGTGTCCCTTGGACACAGCCAATCGCAGATTGTGCTAAATGGCCAATCACAGTGGCCATTTAACACTCAATCGGAGTGTCCAATGAGAGATGATCTCATATGTAAACATATGAGATCATCTCTCATTGGCGGCTCTCCCTCCTCACACAGAGACCGCATGTGAGGAGGGAGAGCAAACGTCTGCTGCAGCTTGTGAGTGTACACAAAAAAATAGAAAATACAGTGCCACCTGTCAGGGTCACGTGCCATCTGTCATCAGTGCCACCTGTCAGTGTCACGTGTCATCTGTCACCAGTGCCACGTATAAGTGTCGCGTGTCATCAGTGCCACCTATTAGTGCCATCTGTCATCAGTGCTACTTCAGTGCCACGTATTAGTGCCATCTGTCATCAGTGCCACGTATTAGTGCCATCTGTCATCAGTGCCACATGCCATCAGTGCCACGTATCGGTGCAATCTGTCATCAGTGCCACCTGTCAGTGTCATGTGTCATCAATGCTACCTATTAGTTCCATCTGTCATCAGTGCTACATATTAGTGCCATCCGTCATCAGTGCTACATCAGTGTCACGTGTCATCAGTGCCACGTATTAGTGCCATCTGTCATCAGTGCCACGTCAGTGTCACGTTGTCCTGGTGCTCCAGGGCCTTCAAAAGTGTAATATATATAGTCAACAAGTTAGATGTGTAATTTATGCTCCTAGAACACATGATGGCGCTCCCTGCATGTTAGGCCTCTGTAAGTGGCCAGGCTGTGCAGAAGTCCCACGCGTGGTATTGCCATACTTGGGAGGAGTAGCAGAATGTGTTTTGAGGTGTCATTTGTGGTATACACATGCCATGTGAGAGAAATAACCTATTACAATTTTGTGGGGAAAAAAAATGACATAAAAAACCTCACCATGCATCTTACAAAATACCTTGGAATGTCTACTTTAAAAAAATGGGTCATTTTTTTTTGTTTTTGTTTTTTTGTACTTTCCTGGCTTGTTCGGGTCGCAAGAAAGGAGATAGGCCACCAGTACATCAGATGTGATCAATTTTGTGTGATTCGCACCACAGCTTGTAGACTCTCTAACTTTCACAAAGACCAAATAATATCCACTAATTTGGATTATTTTTTACCAAAGATATGTAGGAGTATAAATTGTGGCCAAAATGTATGAAGAAAAATTAATAATTTGCAAAATTTTATCACAGAAATAAAGAAAAATTCGTTTTTTTTTCAAAATTTTCAGTCTTTTTTTCATTTATAGCGCAAAAAATAAAAAACCCAGAGGTGATCAGATACCACCAAAAGAAAGCTCTATTTGTGGGAAAATAAGGACAAAACATTAATGTGGGTACAGTATTACATGACTGAAAATTGGTCTGGTCACGAGGGGGGTTTAACCACTTTATGACCAGCGCACGCCGATGCATGTCCATTTTTTGATGAGGGATACCCTGGCAACGGCAGCAGCTGCTGCCACAACCGAGATATACATCTCTTCAAGCATCGGTCGTGTGTACGATAATGGTGGTCTCTGCGGAGGGTTTGCTGCGAGTTCACCGTTATCCACGTCGGGAAAGTTGCCACCCCCCCTCCGGCCGCTCTCTTGCGCCCTCTGTTGCTTACCAGAGCCCTCGGTAGCGGCAGAGGCGATAGGGACCTGTCTTGTCTGCGGCATGGAGAAGAGTGAGGCTAAGATGGCCCCCACCCTTCTCTATACCATAGCAGGGCGGAAGGGACATCAAAACGTCACTTCCGCCCATACCTCTTAAAGGCATATTTTTTCAATGTCGTTTTTTGAAATGACAATTTTTTTTTTTTATTGCATTTAAGTCCAAATATGAGATTTGAGGACTTTTTGACCCCAGATCTAATATTTAAGAGGACCTGTCATTCTTTTTTTCTATTACAAGGGATGTTACTTATAATAGGAATAAAAGTGATCCATTTTTTTTTTCAAAACAGTGTAAAAATAACTAAAATCAAGTAAAATAAATAAGAATTCTTATTTTTTTTTTTAAAACATCCTGTCCCAGCGAGCTCGCGAGTAGAAACAAACACATATGTGAGTAGCGCCCGCATATGAAAACGGTAGTCAAACCACACGTGTGAGGTATCGGTGCAATCGGTAGAGCGAGAGCAATAATTCTAGCCCTAGACCTCCTCTGTAACGCAAAACATGCAACCTGTAGAGTTTTTTAAATGTCGCTTATGGAGGTTTTTGAGGGTAAAAGTTTGACACCATTCCACGAGCGGGCGCAATTTTGAAGCGTGACACGTTTGTGTATCATTTTACTTGCCGTAACATTCTCTTTCATATTATAAAAAAATTGGGCTAATTTTACTGTTGTCTTATTTTTTTTCTTCAAAAAAAGTGTGCTTGTGAGACCGCTGCGCAAATACGATGTGACAAAAAGTATTACAATGACCGCCATTTTATTCTCTAGGGTGTTGGAAAAAAACGATATATAATGTTTGGGGGTTCTAAGTAATTTTCTAGCAAAAAAACAGTTTTAAACATGTAAACACCGAGTCTGAATAAAAGTTCGATCCTTAAGTGGTTAATTGCCCAGTAGGCAAGTGGTTAAAGCAAAAACATCTAAATGCATAAAAATGTGATTGGGGAAGCATAAGTGTTGTTTATGCTGTAGTTCCCAGATCAGTTGTCCTGCATTTATAAAAGCGAACCACAGAAGGGCCGGTATGAATGAGGCCTAAGGGATCATGCGAATCATTCAAAATGAGAACATCCTTTGAAAAAGAGCGTACTGTAGGGGACAGCTTCAGATTGAAAGTGGGTACTGCAGCTAGTGCCATTTGGTATTTTGTTTAGTTATGGCAGTGTTTTGAAATAAAATTTCTATTTCGTTTTAGTAATCGTCTTTAGACTAAAATTCCATTTTAGTTTTAGTCAAATTTTAGCCATCTGAATTGTTTTAGTCTTATTTTATCCACTTGCCGACTGTATACAGTACATATATGGTGTAAAAACGACTCTCCTATGCAGGATCACATACCTAGAATGTGGTCCGTGCATCAAGCTAGGGAGTGCCCCTACTTCCCCAGCTGTGCTGCGATTGGCTGCAACATGAACTAATCAGTGGGTGCCAGCCACTGATTGGTTGCCGCCCCCCCCCTTCCACCCCCCTTCCCCCCCCCCCCCCCCGACAATCGACTCCAGACATAGGGCTTTCTTGACAGCAGCAATGTAAAAAAAGGAAGTAAAGAAAGCACATTGCTTAGTAAAAACACCTCACATAGTACACAGTAGCACATGTTGGCCACACATTTAACCCCTTGATTGCCCCTGATGTTAACCCCTTCCCAGCCAGAGTCATTAATACAGAGACAGTGCATAGTTTTAGCACTGATCACTGCATTGGTGTCACTGATTCCCCAAAAATTGTCAAGAGTCAGTTAGGTGTCTGATTTGTCCACCGCAGTATTGCAGTCCTGAAAATACTATAAATATATCCCATAGTTTTTGGATGTTATAACTTTTGCGCAAACCAATGTAGCAGAATACATATCGGCCTAATTTTATGAAGAAATTAGATTTTTTTTTTTTTTATTGGATGTGTTTTATAGCAGAAAGTAAACAATATTGTTTTTTTTTTTTTTTTTCTAAATTGTCGGTCTTTTTTTGTTTATAGTACAAAAAATAAAAACCGCAGGTGATCTGATTTGTGGAAGAAAGGGGAAATCAATTTTATTGGGGTACAGTGTTGCAAGATTGCTCAATTGGCAGTTAGCGTAATGTAGTACAGTATCGCAAAAAAACGCCTGGTCTTGAAGGGGGTAAAACCTTCCGGGGCTGAAGTGGTTAGTTGACTATAATCGAATAGGTTTAGTTAAATTGCAATGCATTATTTAAGCATTTCTCTAGAATTTGCAAACTCATTATATACTCCTGGAGTATAAATCTAATAAAATGTAATGGGGATGGGGAAGTAAATGGGAGTGGGGGAGGACACAGGGCAGAGAACTAGACTGGGGAGGATGTTATTTTACACAGTGCTAAGCACAGCTACCTTGCTGGGAGGGGAAACACTCACCATGTGGTTTGCAGGGCATTGTTCCAGAACTCCCAGGCAGCAGGCAGACGGAGGGAGCCTGCATCTCTCAGACAATACAGCTGGTCAGGGGGCTGGGGCTTTAATAGACAGGCGGAGCTCCGAGGAAAGCAGACGGTCAGGTGGGTAAAGGTCCCGCCCTCAAATTTTTGTTCTGTTTTTGTTCGTTGATCAAAATTGGAATTGATTTTCGTCAATTGAACGAATTCAAATCTTTATTTCATTTACTTTTCATACCTGAAAACATGTACCTGACAAAAATTGTGATGAAAATATTTCATAGTAACCCATGGGGGTACCTTTGTAAGAAATAAAAATTTAGCTAGACGGAAGAAGTTGCAGTGACGTATTTGGAACAGAGAAAATAATTGAGGAAAAAAGGAATATATGGGGGGTTACAAAAAATGGCTCTGTGGGTGTAGTGGGTAACAAACACTTGTGTCCAATTCTGAGTTCTGGATTAATAATAAACATCCGTTAGACTGGGCGGTTTTGTATAAAATTGCTGGAACAATTGCAGGGAAAGAAACGTTGCCATTCAGTTCTTGCTTGGCTTGAAATGGCCAGTGGCAAGTTTTTGTTGCCAGTCCTCCACAGGTGAGCAGACAGAGCTTCCAGGTATCATGGATTTGTGCTGATCATCAGACACCAACAGCACAGACACCAACAGCACAGACATGCTGCCTAGCTGAAAAGAGAGACATTTGGCCTAGAGCAATTTTTAAATTTAGTGATTTTCTTCGGCTGGCTAAGCCCTTTATTTTAAAAGGAATGTATAGTACATTCTGTACTTACTTTATTATGGTTAGAACAAAAAATGAATGTGATTTATCTATTCTCATGTAATGTCAGTCAGGAAAAAGTACTGCATATACATGTTTTGTACTTTTCATATGCAGCCAGTAGGGGGAGCTCTAGGTTCTGTTTTGTATGTTTTTCAGGGACTCCTGAGCACCTCTGTTTAAAAAAACAGAACTAGGGCTGGCCATATACGATACCAGTGATGGCGAACCTTGGCACCCCAGATGTTTTGGAACTACATTTCCCATGATGCTCCACTACACTGCAGAGTGCATGAACATCATGGGAAATGTAGTTCCAAAACATCTGGGGTGCCAAGGTTCGCCATCACTGCACTATACAATGATCTTTATTAAATTTCCTTTGTATTTACCTTCAACTATGTAGTGCAAGGGCCTGCCTGATTGCATACAAATTGAAAGTGTTTAGGTTGGACCTCATATTATATTGTCTTGGTAAATCTAAATGAAAATTGTACAAGAAGATTGTATAATGTATGGACAGCCTAAGACCTGAAGCTGCATAACTGAATGAGTTGGAAAGACCCATCTCTTTATAAGGCTTTGTTTCAGTCAGACAGAACAAGCCAGAAAACCTATATCTTATATCTATTATATCTGTCATTCCAATTTTTTTCACTTGTTTAACTTTCAGCACGAGTATATTTAATTTTTCAAAGCCAGAAAACTGTCAACTTTCTGCTGCGTTCTTTTTATTTTATTTTTTTAAAGTAGTGCCCTCAAGATTATGGAGGCATTTGGCATCTGGAGCAGTGGCGCTTCCCTTTTGCTGCATGGCACTAGAGGTGCTTATCTTTTAAAAAAAAAAGCTAATAATAAGCAAGGGTTGGAGCGCCAGAGCACTTTGACCCTATGCCTCTAAGACTGATACAGTGCATCTGGAAAGTATTTACCGCGCTGCACTTTTTCCATATTTTGTTATGTTACAGCCTTATTCCAAAATGAAATATTTACCTCCAAATTCTACAAACAATACTCCATAATGACAACATTAAAGAAGTTTTGTTCTTTGCACATTTATAAAAAAAAAAACCGAAAAAGTCAATGTACATAAGTATTCACAGCCTTTGCCATGACACTCAAAATTGAGCTCAGGTGCCTCCTGTTTCCACTGATCATCCTTGAGATGTTTCTGCAACTTGATTGTAGTTCACCTGTGCTAAATTCAGTTGATTGGACATGATTTGGAAAGGCACACACCTGTCTATATAAAGTCCCACAGTTAACAGTGCATATCAGAGCACAAACCAAGCCATGAAGTCCAAGGAATTGTCTGTAGACCTCTGAGACAGGATTGTGTCAACACAGATCTGGGGAAGGTTGCAGAAACATTTCTGCAGCATTGAAGGTCTCAATGGGCACTGTGGCCTCCATCATCTGTAAATGGAAGAAGTTTGGAACCTGGACTCTTCCTAGAACGGGCCCTCCGGCCAATCTGAGCGATCGTGGCAGAAGGGCCTTAGTCAGGGAGGTGACCAAGAACCCAATGATCACTCTGACAGAGCTCAAGTGTTTCTCTGCAGGGAGGAGAGAGCCTTCCAGAAGAACAACCAAGAACAACCATCTCTGCAGCACTCCAACAATCAGGTCTGTATGGTAGAGTGGCCAGTCAGAAGCCACTCCTCAGTAAAAGGCACATGACGGCCCGTCTGGAGTTTGCAAAAAGGCACCTAAAGGACTCTCAGTCCATGAAAACAAAACTGGTTGGTGAAACAAATATTGAAGTATTTGGCCTGAATGACAAGTGTCATGTCTGGAGGAAAGCAGACACTGCTCATCACCTGGCCAATACCATCCGTACAGTGAAGCATGGTGGTAGCAGCATCATGCTGCAGGGAGGTTTTTCAGCGACAGAATCTGGGAGACTAATCGGGACCTGCTCCAGAGCGTTCTGGACCTCAGACTAGGGCAAAGGTTTATCTTCCAACAGGACAATGACTCTTAGCAAACAGCAAAGATAACAAATGAGTGGCTATGGGACAACTCTGTGAATGTCCTTGAGTGGCCCAGCCAGAGCCCAGACTTGAACCCAATACCTCTTGAGTAAGACACGTCATATCCTTGTGTTGATATGCGTAGGGGAGGGGACAGGATGGTGTAGGAGTCAGCAGCTGGTCTGTTTGAAGGGGACACACAATCTCAACATTTTCATGCTTGTCATAGAGTGGTGCACTGAAGCACCTGTACCTTGTGAGTACCCTGCATAGGGGCTTTTGTTTGAATAAATAAATTATTTTTAATTAATCGGCATCGGCCAATTGTGCTGATAAAAAGGCTGATTATAACTACAGTGCGACTTGCAAATGACTTCTGTAACAGAAGTCAATGCAAGTTGCCTGAGTCTTCAGAGAAGCGACTTTCCTCCTCTCTGGGCAGTCTACCAAGAAAAGAGCAAAGAGATGCAATGTTTACACTTCTGAATGACCTGAGCTCTGTGTGTAGGAGTTCTCAGTTTAACCATTTAACCACTTGCTTACTGGGCACTTAAACCCCCCTCCTGCCCAGACTAATTTTCAGCTTTCAGCGCTGATGCACTTTGAATGACAATTGCGCGGTCATACAACACTGTACCCGAATGAAATTGTTATCATTTTTTTCCCACAAATAGAGCTTTCTTTTGGTGGTATTTAACCACTTAACAACCGCCCCATAGCCGAATGACGGCTACAGGCTGGTTGTTTAACTCTGGGAGGCCGTCATATGACGTCCTCCCAGAATTCCGCTCTCGCGCGCCCCCTGGGGCGCGCACTCGAGAGCATCCGTGGCATCTGTGGACCCGGCGCATCACGGATCACGGTAAACGGCCGTTCATCGCGGCCGTTTACCACGTGATCGCTCCGTCAAATGACGGAGTGATCACTTGTAAACATCACGCCGGTTCCTCCCTCCCCCTCTCTGTACCGATCGGTACAGCGGAGGGGGAAGAGATCGGTGTCAGCAGCGCTGTGGGCTGCATCTGCAGTGCCCACATCGCTGCTCACTGAAATGTAACCCCTCAATTCCATGCCATTACTCTGCAGTACCAGCAAATACTCTGCAATACCCGCAAATACTCTGCAATACCCACAAATACTCTGCAACACCCGCCAATACTCTGCAATACCAGCTAATACTCTGCACTACCCTCCAATACTCTGCAGTACCCACCAATACTCTGCAGTAAAATTCCAGCCAATACTCTGCAATACCCTGCCAATACTCTGCAATACCCTGCCATAAATTGCCATACTTGGAGATACCCAGCCATACTCGGAGATACCCTGCAATACCCAGCCATAGTCGGTGATACCCTGCAATACCCAGCCATAGACGCACCCCCCCCGCCGCCCTCTGGTGCTTATACCGACTCGCCAATACGATCAAAGCCAGAATCTTTTTTTTATTTTTTTTATTTTTATTTTTTATTTCAGGCTTCCCAGCCTAGAGGTGAGATGTGGGGTCTTATTGATATCTCACTGTAAAGAGGACCTGTCATGCCATATTCCTATTACAAGGGATGTTTACATTCCTTGTAATAGGAATAAAAGTGATGAAAAAATTTATTTTTGGGGAAAAAAATGTCAAACTAAAATAAAATAAAGTAAAATGAACAATAAAAAAATTAAAATAAATTTAAAGCGCCCCTGTCCCCATGTGCTCGCATGCAGAAGCGAACGCATACGTAAGTCCCGCCCACATATGAAAACGGTGTTCAAACCACACATGTGAGGTATCGCTGCGAACGTTGGAGTGAGAGCAATAATTCTAGCCCTAGACCTCCTCTGTAACTCAAAACATGTAACCAGTAAAAAAAAAATTAAAGCGTCGCCTATGGGGATTTTTAAGTAGCGACGTTTGGCGCCATTCCATGGGCATGTGAAATTTTGAAGAGTGACATGTTCGATATCTATTTACTCAGCATAACTTCATCTTTCACTTTATGCAAAAAGTGGGCTAACTTTACAGTTTTTTTTTTTTTTTAAAGCACAAAACAGTTTTTTTCCCCCAAAAAAAGCGTTTGAAAAATGGCTGCACAAATACCGTGTGAGATAAAAATTTGCAACGACCACCATTGTATTCTCCAGGGTCTTTGCTAAAAAAAAATATATAATGTTTTGGGGTTCTATGTAATTTTCTAGCAAATAAATGATGATTTTTACATGTAGGAGAGAAATGTCAGAATTGTCCTGGGTGCTCCAGAACGCCTGATGGCGCTCCCTGCATGTTGGGCCTCTGTATGTGGCCACACTGTGTAAAAGTCTCACGCATGTGGTATCACCTTACTCGGGAGTAATAGCAGAATGTGTTTTGGGGTGTAATTTGTGGTATGCATATGCTGTGTGTGAGAAATAAACTGATAATATGACAATTTTGTGGAAAAAAAAAAAAAAAGGAAAAAAAATCTTGATTTTGCAAAGAATTGTGGGAAAAAATGACAACTTCAAAAAACTCATCATGCCTCTTACTAAATACCTTGGAATGTCTTCTTTCCAAAAAGGGGTCATTTGGGGGGTATTTGTAATTTTATGGCATGTTAGGGTCTCAAGAATTGAAATAGGCCGTCAGTACTTCAGGTGTGATCAATTTTGAGATATTGGCACCATAGCTTGTGGACTCTCTAACTTTCACAAAGACCAAATAATATCCACCAATTTGTACTTATTTTTACCAAAGATATGTAGTAGTAGAAATTTTGGCCAAAATTTATGAAGAAAAAAATTACTAATCTGCTAAATTTTATAACGGAAACAAAGAAAAATTCATTTTTTTACAGAATTTTCGGTATTTTTTCTTTTATAGCACAAAAAATAAAAAAACAGCGGTGATTAAATACCACCAAAAGAAAGCTCTATTTGTGTGAAAAAAAGGACAAAAATTTCATATAGGTCCAGTGTTGCATGACTGAGTAATTGTCATTCAAAATGTGAGAGCACCGAAAGCTGAAAATTTCTATGCTTATTAAGGGTGTTTAAGTGCCCAGTGGTCAAGTGGTTAATTACAGCTGGGAGTTTTATTTTTTGCTAAACAAACAAAAAAAGATGCAAAAAAACAAAAAAAACAAATCATGTTTAATAGCTTGTTATAAAAATTTTCAAACAGGTAATTTTTCTCCTTCATTGAAATGCGCTGATGAGGTGGCACTGGTGGGCACTGATAGGCTGCACTGGTGGGCACTGATAGGCTGCACTGGTGGGCACTGATAGGCTGCACTGGTGGGCAAAGATGGGCACGGATAGGTACCACTGATAGATGGGACTGATGGGCACTGATAGGTGGCACTGATGGGCGGCACTGATGGGCACTGGTAGATGACACTGATGGGGACTGGTAGATGACACTGATTGGCACGGATATGTGGCATATGAGGTGCAGCACTGTTGAGGCAGATTGTGGGCACTGATAGGTGGCACTGATGGGTGGCACTATGGGCACTGATGGGTGGCACTATGGGCACTAAGGGGTGGTACTGATAGGTGGCACTATTACTTTAATTAGGTTGCACTGGCAGGGGGAAGGTGGGCACTGATGACTTGGCCGTGATCAGGACTGAAGTCCCTCTCACGGCCGCCGGTGATCGGCTTTTTTTTTTCTCCTTGCACTGTCAGCGCGAGGAGGAAAAATAGCCGATTACCGGCTCTGTTGTGATCACATGATCAGCTGTCATTGGCTGACAGCTGATCACGTGGTAAGGGGTCGGAATTGACCCCTTGCTCCGATCTATGATCAGGCGAGTCTCATAGACTCGCTGATCACAGAGCGCGCCACGCGCAGGCCGCTCGTGCACGGGACGACGTCAATAGACGTAGTGCCGGCAAAGCAGGTCCGTGCTGTAGCCGTCATTCGCATATAGCGCGAATCTCAAGCGGTTAAAGACTAAATCTTTTCTGACACTTGTTGCTTACAAATAAAAATCCTGTATTTTCTGCCAGAAAATCACTTGGAACCCCCAAAAATGATATATATTTTTTTAGCAGAGATCCTAGGGAATAAAATAGCGGTTGTTGCAATATTTTATGTCACACGGCATTTGCGCAGAGATCTTTCAAACGCAATTTTTTTGGAAAAAAATACACGAATGATTTAAAAAAAAAAAAAAAAACGAAAGCGGTAAAGTTTGCCCATTTTTTTTTTCGGCCAAAAGTTTGGATTACCTGTTTTTATTTAATATATCGTTTTTTTTTTTTTAAATCTAAATTATACATACAAGTGAACTGATTGGATGTTTGTTTTGTTTAATAAATGTTTAAATGTAAGAAATTTTCTGCATCACTTATTAAGGCTGCTTTCACACTGGAGCGGGTAGGCGTTGATGGTAAAACGCTGCTAGTTTTAGCGGCGCTTTACCGCCATTTTAGCGGCGCTATTCGGCTGCTAGTGGGGCGCGTATAACTCAGCTAGCAGCTGAGGAAGAGGTTAAATGCGCCCGTGAAGCGCCACTGCCAAATTGCATTGTATGCGCTTCGGTAGTGGTGCCCATTAATATCAATGGGCAGGAGTGGTGGAGGAGCGGTATACACCACTCCAAACGTGCTGCTTGCAGGACTTTTTTTTTTTAACATCCTGCCAGCGCATCGCCTCAGTGTGAAAGCACTCTGGCTTTCACACAGACTGCAGGGGAGCCATTTTGCAGGCACTTTACAGGTGCCATTTTTAGCCCAAAAGCGCCTGAAAAACGCCCCAGTGGGAAAGGTGTCTGTTAGATTTTATGAGATGAAGGGGGGGGGGGGGGGGAGAAAAGAACCAAAAAACGGGCTAACATATCGGCCAAAAAAAAATCGGCATCATATATCATATATCGGTCGCCGTGATTTCTAAATATCTGCATCGGCATCGGCCAGAGAAAAACCCATATCGGTCGACCTCTAGTATTTATTATCTCTCACTGAAATAACAGTACTCCTCCTGACAGTGCCGCTTTCTGCTTTTCTCTCTGCAAGGTTGGCACCAGCTTTGTTCAGGTATTATTCAGTGTTAACATCTACTTCCAGGTCTGCGATGCTGGTTCACTACGTAAACGCCTAGCCACGAGTCTGCCATTATCTGCAAGGCAATACTGGACCTATTTTGGCACCTCTCTATTACACGTACAAATCATTATTCTTTTGCTAGAAAATTACTCAGTACCCCCAAACATTATATATGTTTTTTTTAGCAGACACCCTAGGACAGTGATGGCGAACCTTGGCACTCCAGATGTTTTGGAACTACATTTCCCATGATGCTCATCTACACTGCAGAGTGCAAGAGCATCATGGGAAATGTAGTTCCAAAACATCTGGAGTGCCAAGGTTCGCCATCACTGCCCTAGGAAATAAAATGGCAGACATTGCAACTTTTTATCTTGCAGGGTATTTGCGCAATCATTTTTCAAACGCCTTTTTTTTTTGGAAAGAAAACGGTTTCATGAATTAAAAAATAACAAAACCGCAAAGTTATCTGAATCTGTTTGTATAATGTGAAAGATGTTACGCCGAGTAAATAGATACCTAACATGTCACGCTTTAAAATTGTGCACACTCATGGAATGGCGCCAAAATTCGGTGCTTAAAAATCTCCATAGGTGTCGCTTTGAAAATTTTTACAGGTTACCAGTTTAGAGTTACAGAGGAGGTCTAGTGCTAGAATTGTTGCACACTAACGCACGTGGCGATGCCTCATGTGTGGTTTTGAATGGCGTTTACATATGTGGGCGGGAATTGCGTGTGTTTTCTGAGCGCAAGCTACTGGGGACAGTGGCGTTTTAAATTTTTTTTTTTTTATTTCAGGTTTTTTTTTTTTTGTTTCTTATACTTTTTTTAACATCTTTTTTTTTTTTTGATCACTTTCATTCCTATTGCAAGGAATGAAAACATCCTTTGTAATAGAAATGGTGTGTGACAGGTCCTCTTTATGGAGAGATGCAGGGGCAATAAGACCTCACATCTCTCCTCCAGGCTGGAAAGCATGAGATCGTGAAAAACAATTTACCAATCTAATACTGACAGCCGCGATCGCGGCTTTGTTTACATCCGGGTCATAACGTCGTGCCTGGGCCTCCGACCGTCATAGAGATGACTGGTGACTATCTGGTCACCGGAAATCTCTATGGTCGTCATCTGGCGGCGGCCGATTCTTTCTCCGGGCCCCCGATGGCACGGGAGAGCCCAGAGCAGCGCCGGACGGCGGCAAGAGGGGGCGTCCCCTCCTGTCGCCTATAAGATCGATCAAGTGGCAGAACTGCCGCTATGATCATTCTTATCATGTACAGAATCGCCATCTGGAAAGAATCATATCTGAATGATGCCTGTAGATTCAGATATGCCCCCACAAATTCAAGGACGTCATTTTACTATGGCCCGGTTTTAAAGTGGTTAAAAGTTGAATTTGTCCGACAGCCATTTTAGGCATAAGTACCTGCCACATCAACCTTTTACACCTGCTGCGTGGGTGAAGGATCAAGAGTCTCCTCCCTACCTACCTATACTTCTTCTTTTTTTTTTTTTTTATTAATTTAAATTGGAAAAATGGCAATATAAAAATCATGCAAATATTATTAAGAAACTATGTGTGTAACCAATGACTAAAATGAAAAAATCTTCAAAAAAAACAATGAAAGGGTTTGTGAAATCCGCTTATTACATATTACCCCCTAACCTACCCACCTACCTTCAACGCACCCCTCTCTCTCCTCTGCTCCCCTCCCCCCACCGCTGCCTCTAAAACAATTGCATCATTGCAGTTAAGTTAGATTCTTGTGCCATGAATCTAGATAGAAGGGTCGTGATGTTGCCTATACATAGATCAGGAATAACTTTGACAACTGACAGGTAAAATAACATTGATTATCTTGTTACATTGGAAACTGAAAGTTTTTGGGATATGTTGGGCAACAAGTAAACATGTTCCTGAAGTTGATCTGTTGAAAGCAGAACAAAATGGGCATCAAAGTTTGTTGTGTAGGGGGTTGCATAGCCGCACACTGGTCACGGTGCCCATGGTGACCCATGTCCACAGCTAAAAGTGCCTACAATGGGCATGTGAGTATCAGACTTGGACCATGGAGCAATGGAAGATGGTAGCGTGGTCTGAGGAATCACATTTTCTTTTATGTTATGTGAATAGCCTGTGCATCACTTACCTGTGGAAGAGACGGCATCAGGATGCACTATGAAGTGGTCCTCCTTCTTCATCTTCACCGCTGCCATGTATCCCGGAGTGACTTCCGGGTCTCGCAGCTCCGGCGCTGTGATGCACTGGAGCCGCAATGACGTCACTCCCACTCATGCGCACGGGAGCTGACACGAGCGGCATATCGCCGTGATCTGCGGCCTGCTCAGGGCGCCTGCCCGCCGCTGTCTACGCTAGTGCTTGTCTTTTTGTAAATATCTCCTAAACTGTGTAGGTTTAAGAGATATTTCTTGGACCTACAGGTAAGCCTTAATCTAGGCTTACCTGTAGGTCAAAGTGGTTTGTAAGGGTTTACAAACACTTTAAGGTAATAAAGAAAATGGAGTGTAGCTTTTACTCTGCAATAATGTGTTGAGATGGGGCAGGTATAATGTACAAATTGTGAATATCTAACATTATGTGCATTAAGTTTGCATTGCCCTTGTCATAACTTACAGCCTTTTAGGTATTTGGGGGGGGGGGATTATAAACTCAAAGTGTGAAATAAAAACCCCATTGTAAATTCTTCTTCTTTTTTTTTTTTTTTTTTTTAGATTTTTCCATTTCCGTTCATTGGTTACTGATCTTCTCAATATTATTTGCATGAATTTCATAACGCAGTCTATTTTTCACTTGATAACATCATACAAGCCCTCTTCTTCATCTGCTTCTTTTGGATACGGAGAAGCTGCTGACAGAGGAGGCATTCACTTGTATTTCAATTATCACATATCTTATTTGAAATGATTTTATCTTTTTTTTATTTGATCCCAAGTGTTTGTTTTGACATGATTAAATATTGAATGATAATTCATTGCTGTGAAACACCAGATTGTATTAAGCTCACATTCCTGCATAATAACCTGTTACATATTAGTTTACAGACAAGCTCCAGGGACATAGAGTAGTAGAATCTGTATTTCTGATTGAAACCAGTCATCAAATGAAGCTTGTTCTACTTTTATGCGACTTTCCTAGAGATGCCTAGAGACAAAAGCTTGGGGTTATACAAAGGAAGGAGTAATGTGGGTGAATAAAGCTCACTGGCAATTTAATACCAGGGAAGTGAGAATATAGATTGCATGCTACAAAGCATTAAAAATAAAATAGACAGAACTCATATTTCTTTATTGTTCATCACGGGACACAGAGCACCATAGTAATCACTATGTGGGGTATATAGGCACCTTCAGGTGATGGACACTAGTATATCCAATACAGAAAGTTCACTCCCTATATAACCCCTCCTCCTATCAGGATTACCTCAGTTTTTTTGCCAGTGTCTAAGGTGTTGGTAATGAATAAAGATGTGCTCTGAGGAGCTCCAGGAGGGATCTTTGCTGGATTTAAATAGACTCCACAGACCGGATCCATCCAAAGTGCCAGAGGCCAAGATGGATGGTACCCGGGCCTCTTATACGAAGCACGAGGTTTTGCCTGTAACGCCTCTCCAAGGGCTGGACCCCCGGGACCCAGGGCTTTGGTCATGCTTACATTACCTAAAGTTTTTCCTGGCGGGGTGCTATTACAGGTCCAAGGGAGTGGAACCCCCATAAAAAGGGATCCGGCCCTTGAAGTTTTGCTAATGCAGCCCGTCGTGATGGGTGAAGGTTGGATCTGTCAATTCAGCAGAATCTTGCGGTAAGGATAAGGTAAGGAAAGAAGCCTAGGAACTATAAAAGTCCACCTATGGTTTTCTTCTTTAGGGAAACATTTTGTCATGCCTTAATTCTCCAGTAGAGGAAGTATGTGCACATACCTTAATCTGTTGTCTTCACTTCAGCTCAGTGTCAGTCTGTGTGTGGCCACAGCAGCTTGCAGGGGGATACCTCTTGAGGTAAGAGATCTGCCATGCTTTCCTCCCCCCCAAAGGGCCCAGGAGGCTTAGGGAATTCAGCAATCGTTGTTACCCCCCTGGTGATGCCCCCCCGCGCGTGTGGGGTGTTGAGGTCACGGTTCTCGGCTCCACTAGTTTTTTTTCAACATTGTTTTTTCCTTCCGGCTTGTGTCATGGCTCTGCCTCTCCCCCCACCGTCGTGTTGGGTCTGCGGACCCGAAGGCTGCCTGCATGCGGGAACACTTTGAATTTTAAAACTAAAGTGGGGGTGGGTTGACGAGGGGACCGGGCCTAGGCGCGACACCGTGCATAGGACGTAGGTCCACGAGGAGGCATGGCACAAACGCAGGCTTAAGAGATCAAACTGGAGCAGTCTCTCCTCTGCTGATAGTGAGCAGAAGCAAGCCTGGCTACACCTGGGGCATGTAAGGGCTGTAATGGCATTCCTAATATGGAAAGGACTTTTTTTACCCCAGCGCTAGACTGAACTTGTATTGTGGCATTATGCTGTCAGACTATTGTTCAGTGATTTAGTACATTTAAATAGTGCCTCTGCTTTTTGTGCTTAGGACTGTCTGCCAAAAAAGACACCACAAAAATCTCAGAAAAGGTACCACACTAGGAACTCCAGTTGGCCTCCACACTGTCATCTGTGCCTAAAATACCAGTTGAGGCAAGCCAGGGTGAATCATTGGATCAAATTGGTGGTGCAGCTGCTTCTCACATCTCAGCCCCTGTATATGTGACAGAAGATGCCTTTTACTCTACCCTGCGGGCCTAGAGGGAAGATTAGCGGCTTTAATCGCATCCTCCATCCAAAGGGATAGGAAGTGTGTTAGATACCCCTCCCCCACCTTAGACCCTCTCCAGTGGGTATGGGATGAGATGTTACCCTCAGGCGATCAGGGGGAAAAACAAACTTCTCTGTGGAAGAAACGGTAGATGAACCCTTTTCAGCATCGCAATCTGAGAAATTGCTGGTACAATCTCTTACGGAGATGGATTGTTCCACTTTCATACTACCCCTAACAGAGTCTGCTGAATGTTGGGTTTCTTCCTTGGGTTCCTTAAAACCTTCACAGCCTTTGCATGTGTTTCCTGTCCATGCATTACTAGAAAAGCTTATTCATGCTGAATGGGATCACCCGGATAAGCATTTTCGCCCTCCAAAGAGATTCTCAGCTCTCTATCCCATGGAGGAGAAATTTACCAAAAAATGGAATGTACCAGCAGTTGATGCTGTGATTTCCAGTGTGAATAAAAGTCTAACTTGTACAGTAGACAATGCACAAATGCTTAAGGATCCAACAGATAAAAGGTTGGAATTCCTGCTAAAATCCTCTTTTTCTTTGGCAGGTGCCGTTACTCAGCCTGCAGTCACTGCAATAGGCATCTGTCAATCCCTAAAACCTCTTTCACACTACCACCATTTTTCAGGCGCTACAGCGCTAAAATAGTGCCTGTATAGTGCCTGAAAAAAGGCTCCTTTCATTCCAGTGTGAAAGCCCAAGGGCTTTCACACTGGAGCGGTGCGCTTTCAGGGCGTCACAAAAAGTCCTGCCAGTAGCTTCTTTGGAGCGGTGAAGGAGCGATGAACTCACCGCTGCTCCCCATTGAAATCAATGGGGCAGTGCTGCGATACCACCAGCAAAACGCCGCTAGCGGGGGGTTAAAACCACCCCCGCTAGCGCCCGAATAGCGCCGCTAAAACAATGGTAAAGTGGCATTAAAAATGGTGCCGCTTTACCGCCGAAGCCCCCCGCGGCTCAGTGTGAAAGGGGCCTAAAGGGCCAATTTAGACAGGTCCTTAGAGAGCTTCCTGTACAGCAAGCCCTGGATTTGGCCAAGCTTCCAAGAGCATTATGTTTTGCCATAGACGCCATTAAAAATTCTATTCACCAGGTGTTCTGCCTTGCGCTTGTGCTAGTACACATGCATAAAATCCTGTGGTTAAAAAATTGGTCAGCCGAAGCACCATGCAAAAAGCTCCTGACTGGTTTTCTTTTTTTTCTTTTCTTTTTTATGGGGATCAGCTACAGTGGTAAAAGTACTCTTTTTGCCAGTCAAAAAGAGTAAATGCCCTTCATTTAAGCGGACTCTTTCTCCAGCGCCAGGGGCATCTGCCTCTAAGCAGTGGCGACGCCCTCTGCCGTCAGACTCTAGATGAAAACCTCAGGGTCAGGCCCAGGCACACAAGAAGGCCTGGGGCTGGAAAACAAGAATTCTAAAGCCTCATTATAAAGGGGTGCCCCCCTCGCCAGGGTGGGGGGAAGACTTCTGCAGTTTTCAGAAGTCTGGCAAGAGGAAAGTCAGGACAGATGGGTCACCTCCACAGTAACTCTAGGGGACAAACTGGAATTTTGGGACTTCCCACTGTCTTGTTTTCTTTGGCCAAAAACGTTCCCAAAGATCCAAGGAAAAGACGACCTCTGTTTTGGGCACTAGACCGATTAATGGCTCAAGGGGTGATCATACAAATCCCAACAAGACCACTAACCAAACACTCCCATGAAGACCAAGGAACTCTCCAAACAAGTAAGGGACAATGTTGTTGAGAAGTACAAGTTAGGGTTATATTATAAAAAATATCCAAATCTTTGGTGTTTCCTAGGAGCACCATCAAATCTATCATAACCAAATGGAAAGAAAAGGGCACAACAGCAAACTTGCCAGGAGTCAGCCACACAGAAAGGAGGGCATCAATCGGAGAAGCAGCACAGAGACCTAATTTAACCCTGGGGGAGCTGCAGAGTTCTGCAGCAGAGACTGGAGTATCTGTACATAGGACGTCAATAAGCCGTATGCTCCATAGAGTTGGGCTTTATGGCAGAGTGGCCAGAAGAAAGCCATTACTTTCAGCAAAAAACAAAATGGCATGTTTTGAGTTTGCGAAAAGGCATGTGGGAGAATTCCAAAATGTTTGGAGGAAGGTGCTCTGGTCTAATGAGACTAAAATTTTACTTTTTGGCCAGCAAAGACAACACTATGTCTGGCGCAAACCCAACACATCGCATCACCCAAAGAACACCATCCCAACAGTGAAACATGGTTGTGGCAGCATCATGCTTTGGGGATGTTTTTCAGCAGTCTGGACTGGGAAACTGGTCAGAGTTGAGGGAAAGATGGATGGTGCTAAATACAGGGAGGTAAGGTAAGAGTACTCTGGGGAGGGGTCCTCTTCATCTAGGTGGTTCCTGATAGTGGTGGGCCCATCTGAGTGGTCGGGGGAGGGGGACTCAGGTCTTTACCTTTTTATAAGGGCTGCAGCACTCCCCAGGGTTATAACCTGTATGTACTGGGGGGGGGGGGGGGGGGTGATGTTATTTATATGCTCTTACATGCATTTCAGAAAGCTACTGATAAATCAAGATCCTCGCATAGCTCTAAGAGAAAGTACGCCTCGGGGAATCTTGGACAAAAGTATTATGCAAAGACTGTATAGATGCATTAGTCAGAGAAAGGGCATCAGCACAAGAATCGGGATTAGCGACTTCAGTGAATTAGCTTTCCTCCACCTTTCAGTCATTTAAATCCTTGTTGGAAGGGTTTCAGCTTCCTACAAACCCTTCAACTGCACCCCACCTACAACCCCTCCACAAGCACAGGGCTCAGCACCTTCCCAACTGGCTGTCCTTGCCACAATGGAAGGAGCTTCTGGAGCCTCCAGGGAGGAGCCGGATAGTGCAACCTCAGATTCCCAAGAGGAATAAGAGGGGGAGGACAGGGACGGGGAGTCCAGGAAACCATCACAATATAAGCTTTCCCTGGAAGCGGTACAGGACCTCTTGTGGGCAATTTACACCACCCTTGGCATTCAAGTGGACAAGAAACCCCTGACACGTCACGACCAGATGTACAGGGGCATGGGGAAACAGAAAAATAACGTTTTCCCAGTCCATGATGTCATAGTGGAAACAGTAAAAAAAACTGTGGCAGGATCCTGAACGGAAAACTTTTTTTTCTCTAGATCTTTGAAAAGAAGGTTTCCGCTTTCAGAAGATCCATCGTCCATTTGGAATAAAAAAAAAAACTGTACGCTGCTTTCTCCCAGGTCTCCAGACATACAGATCTGGTCTTTAAAGATATTGGAGCTCTAGCAGATACTATGGATAAAAGAATGGATTCCCTCCTAAAGAAAACCTGGGAATCAACTATAGGAAATCTAAAACCGGAAATGGCTATCACAGTAGTGGCCCGTAACCTGGAGCATTGGCTTTCCCAAATTCACTCATTTTACTCATACATTTGTGTAGTACAAAAACCTTTAGGAAAATACAGACTGATCCTGAACCTAAAACCCCTGAACCAGTCTGTATCCTACAAGAGGTTCAGTATGGAATCGATCTATATGGTCAGAGCTTTGCTACCCCAGAATTGCTACATGGCATTGCTGGACTTCAAGGAAGCCTACCTCCATGTCCCTATCACAGAAGCTTTCCAGAAGACATCTAGCGGTGAACAGAGGAGAAACGATCCTTCTACAGTTTCAGGCACTTCCATATGGGCCTATCTTCATTGCCCCAAATCTTCACGAAGGTCATGGCAAAAGCCATGGCCTTTCTGCGGCTTAAAGGGGTCTCAATAATTGCATCTCTGGACAACCTGCTCCTCTTTGCAGAATCTCCAGAACAGTTAACCAGAAATCTGGAGCTGACAAAAAGTACTCTGAGAGGTCTGGGGTGGCTGTTAAACCTGGAAAAGTCCAATTTGATTGCATCTCAGCGCATTACCTACATGGGGTACCTGCTATACTCCATTCAGTTGAGAGTTTTTCTCCTGGCAGAAAAATTACAGAAATTGAACAAGGCAGTGGCCTCTCTCCAGAACAACCAGCTGGTCTCTATAAGGTGAGCAATGTCAACTTTGGGTCTGCTAACTTTAACCATCCCAGCAGTTAAGTGGGCAGGGCTACATTTTCATCCCCTTCAAACCTTTGTCCATAAAATATGGGACCACAGCCAGGAGTCCTTACATCTTAGTATATATTCCACCTCAGGTGAAAAGATCCCTCTGGTGGTGGAGAGAAATGGTAAACCTGTCGCAGGGTCGTCTGTGGCTCATCCCGATCTCCAGGGTGGTGACCACGGACACAAGAGGCAAAGGCTGGGGAGCGCACTTAGGAACCTTACTGGCACAGGGCACCTGGAGGGACAAGAAGCTCAAAAGGTTGTCCAAATGGAAGCAACTGAAAGCCGTTGGGTTGGCACTCAGGTCCTTCAGGAGGGAATTACAAGACCACCACATTCAAGTGCGCTCAGACAACTCCTCGGTGGTCGCATATGTAAACAAGCAAGGCGGCACGAGGAGCGGAATCGTGTTGACCCTGGCAACAGAAGTCCTGAGCTGGGCCGAGACCAACTCACTGCCCCTATCAGTGGTTTATCTAAAAGGGGAAAAGAATCTAGTGGCGGACTTTCTCAGAAGAAAACAGCTGAGAGAGGTCTTCGATCTTATATCCAGAAGATGGGAAACCCCGGAGGTGAACCTTTTTGCATCAAAGGAAAACACAAAAAACTCCTGTTTCTTCTCCTTAAACAGGTGGGAAGACACACTAGGGGTGGATGCTCTAACACAGAGCTGGCGTTTCACAAAATGCTATGCCTTCCCGCCATCAGTCTTGCTACTGGCAGTGCTAAGAAAAATTTCAAACAGAACACCTCTCTGATCTTGGTGGCAGCACATTGGCCCAAAGGGTCCTGGTTCTCGGTCTTCAAACAATTAGCAGTAGAACACCCATGGTTCCTACTACTCCGGGAGGCTCTTCTTTTTCACCTGTCCTTTGTACCCAGGTGCATCAATGGAACCTCGCTGCCTGGCTACCGAGGAGGGGTTGCTAAAATCCAAGGGGTTTTCAGAAAGGCTGGTATCCACTCTCAATAGCAGAAAGGAGGAGACTCGCCTGATCTACAAAAATGTCTGGATATGCTTTAATGAATGGTGCGCAGGAAACTCCTTTTGAGGTACAGAGCCCCCATAGCAGTTTTGAAGTTTTTGCAGTGCGGAGCAGATAAAGGGTTAGCCATGGGCACCATAAAGAGCCAGGTATCAGCACTTAGTGCATATTTGGAAAAACCTCTGGCTGCCAACCCTTGGGTGGTCAGATTTTTCAGAGCACTAGGGAGGCAGAAGCCAGTTCAAGGTCCACCCTTCCCCAAGTAGGACCTATCTTTGGTCTTACAGGCCCTAACGGAGCACCCATTTGAACCTTTAGAGAATTGTTCACTAAAAGATCTTTTGGTTGCAGTGACAACTGCCAGGTCAACGAAATAGAGGCCTTATCAGTCAGACCCCCTTTTTGTGTTGTGTTTCCGGACCAGCTAGTTTTCAAAATGGATCCGCATTCTTACCTAAAGTGGCTTCAAAGTTTCATTGAAGCCAGGAGATAGTTTTACCCAATTTCTACTCTAATACCTCAGGAGAAAGGGAGTTTAAATTTCACACATTAGATGTATTCTGCAATGCTTGGAGCTGACGAAAGCAGTAAGGAATTCAGATTCCTTGTTTATTTTCTTTTCTGGGGCAAGAAAGGGGTACAAAGCGTCCAGACGCTCAGGTTAACCATTGGCCAGGCCTATATGTTAGCAGGAAAAGAAGTTCCTGTTGGTATAAAAGCACACTCTACTAGAGCTAGGGCAGCTTTTCAAGTGGAAAAGGCTGGAGTGACACCAGAGCAAATTTGCAAAGCAGCAATGTGGTCCAGTTTCGCCACCTTTGTAAAACATTACAGGGTGGACCTGGTGTCGACAAATGAGCAAGCCTTTGGGCGAATAGTTTTCCAAGCTGTAGTCCCATCCTAAGTGATAAGTGCTTTTCTGTTCCTCATTGTGGCTGTCCTGAAAGATGGTGAGGAAAAATTTAAGTTACACTTACCGGTAAAGATACCCACCCTAATTTATGGGGGGGTCTTGAGGAAGACCTCAACACAGGCAGGGTAATAATATGTGATGGTATGTTATTAATGTGTTCTTGTGTCTCCCCAGCTGACCAGAGGTGCTGTTAGAAAAAAAACTAAAATCCAGCAGGGGGAAGTGGAATTTTATGGGCTGGCGCAGTGTTTACTAGGAAGGGGAAGAGCCAAGGTCTCTCATTGTTTAATTGGCATACGAAAAGCCAGAATCAGCTGTCGAAAGTTGTGTATACACTATACGAAAATCGTAAGAAAGTTCCTCGGACGAAAATGTTTGTCCAATTTTCTTATAGTGTGTATGAGTCTTTACTCTCACTCCCTTTTCACTCCAAAGCTAGCCATACACAGAGCGAACTTCAACTAGTTGTCCGAATACATTAGCTGCTGTGGGAGATTCATCTATCTGAGCTGTTTAGCATAGGCTAAATGAAAATGAAATCTGTGCGTATGGCCAGGATAAGATACAGACCCTGCCAGACCAACTCTGTCTGGCTTTGTCCATTCAACACAGACAGGTGTATACACACAATATCACTGTGTTCCTCTTGCGCCCCTTTCACACTGTATTGATGTAAGAGCGTCAAACATTCCTAGAGGAAAAAATGGGAGGATTGACTGTATAACACTTTGTGTATTTGTGAGTATGCACACACAAGCAGGAAGCATGGCATTTGCATATGTGCGTATTTGCACGTATACATGCAAAAATGCTGACCGGCAACTGAGATTTCTGTAGGTTTTTTTTTTACTGATCAATACATGTTTACATGCTTGTGTATACAGGCTCGTTGAAAACAATGGGCTGCATTTAGATCAGTAGAAAAACAAAAAAAACTTCTCTATGTGTGAAAAATGAGCATCTTCAGGCAGCAGTTACACCACGGCCCCTGTATGAGTGCATACTCTTTCTTTGTGGACATCAACCACCAGTGCTCCTGTTTATAGATCTATATATACAGTATATTCTCACCATCAGGACTAAATCATTGAGTCATCCCCACTTGTGTGTGCAAATTGCAGCTTAACCACTTTCAGACCGGACCATTTTGCTGGTAAATGACCAGAGGTCTTTTTACACTTTGGCACTGCGCTGCTTTAACTGGTAATTGCGCGGTCATGCAATGTTGTACCCAAACAAAATTTGCGTCCTTTTCTTCCCACAAATAGAGCTTTCTTTTGATGGTATTTGATTGCCTCTGCGATTTTTATTTTTTGCGATATAAACGTAAAAAGACCGCAAATTTTGAAAAAAAATGATATTTTCTACTTTTTGTTATTAGAAAAATCCAATAAACTCAATTTTAGTCATACATTTAGGCCAAAATGTATTCAGCCACATGTCTTTGGTAAAAAAAAAGTCAATAATTGTATATTTATTGGTTTGCGCAAAAGTTGTCACATCTACAAACTAAGGTACGTTTTCTGCAATTTACGCAGCTTTTAGTTTACGACTGCCTATCTCATTTCTTGAGGTGCTAAAATGGCAGGGCAGTACAAAACCCCCCCAAATGACCCCATTTTGGAAAGTAGACCCCCTAAGGAAATTGATAAGAGGCATGTTGAGCCCATTGAATATTTTATTTTTTTGCCTCAAGCGATTGAATAATGACAAAAAAAAAATTTTTTTTTTTTTTTACACAAAGTTGTCACTAAATGATATATTGCTCACACATGCTATGGGCGTATGTGAAATAACACCCCAAAATAAATTCTGCTGCTTCTCCTGAGTACGGGGATACCACATATGTGGGACTTTTTGGGAGCCTAGCCGCGTACGGGGCCCCGAAAACCAAGCACCGCCTTCAGGCTTTCTAAGGGCGTACATTTTTGAGTTCACTTCTCACTACCTATTACAGTTTTGAAGGCCATAAAATGCCAAGATGGCACAAAACCCCCACAAATGACCCCATTTTAGAAAGTAGACACCCCAAGCTATTTGCTGAGAGGCATGTTGAGTTCATGGAATATTTTATATTTTGCCACAAGTTGCGGGAAAATTACAAACTTTTTTTTTTTTTTTTTTTTTTTTCACAAAGTTGTCACTAAATGATATATTGCTCACACATGCCATGGGCATATGTGAAATGACACCCCAAAATAAATTCTGCTGCTTCTCCTGAGTACGGGGATACCACATATGTGGGACTTTTTGGGAGCCTAGCCGCGTACGGGGCCCCGAAAACCAAGCACCGCCTTCAGGCTTTCTAAGGGCGTAAATTTTTGAGTTCACTTCTCACTACCTATTACAGTTTTGAAGGCCATAAAATGCCAAGATGGCACAAAACCCCCACAAATGACCCCATTTTAGAAAGTAGACACCCCAAGCTATTTGCTGAGAGGCATGTTGAGTCCATGGAATATTTTATATTTTGCCACAAGTTGCGGGAAAATTACAAACTTTTTTTTTTTTTTTTTTTTTTTCACAAAGTTGTCACTAAATGATATATTGCTCACGCATGCCATGGGCATATGTGAAATGACACCCCAAAATAAATTCTGCTGCTTCTCCTGAGTACGGGGATACCACATATGTGGGACTTTTTGGGAGCCTAGCCGCGTACGGGGCCCCGAAAACCAAGCACCGCCTTCAGGCTTTCTAAGGGCGTTACAGTTTTGAAGGCCATAAAATGCCAAGATGGCACAAACCCCCCCCAAATGACCCCATTTTGGAAAGTAGACACCCCTAAATTTAGGGGTACACTAGTGAGACTAGGTAATAAATGGCGGGTGCCCTGAAACTATAAAAAAATAACTAACCAACCAGCGTCACCTGTAACAGTTATATGGTGATCACTGGTGAAAGGGTTAACTAGGGGGCAATCAGGGGGCTTTATGCGGTAGTATATGGGGGTCCCTGGCGCTATAAAAAGCTGCGGCGAACCTAAATACCTACCTGCCTAACTAGCGTCACCTGTGACACTAATACAGCGATCAGAAAAACGATCGCTTATTAGGCTGGGTTCACACTGGAGCGATGCGGGAACGCCACGAATGCGCGGCGGGTTCCCGCATCGCATGCCTCCCGGCGGCAGTTCACACTGCCCTATGCGAACTGCTGGGAGTGTCAGTGAAATGTTACTGACACCCCCAGATCAGTTCGCATATCGCAGTGCGATCTGCAAACTCGGATCGCATGGTGTGAACACCCATGCGATCCGATTCTGCTGCGGGCCAAAAAAAGGGTCCCGTGCGAATTTGCGGCGGGTGCGGCGGGTGTGGCGGGTGCGGCGAATGGCTGAACTCGAATCGCACAGAGATCGGATGTGATTTGCACTGCAGTGCGGTGCGAATCACATCCGTTCTCATAAACCGCTGCAATGTGAACCCAGCCTTAGTGACACTGGCGACGGGGGGTGATCACGGGGTTAAACCTTTATTGGGGGGGTTAGGGGGGTACCTTAGAACTAAAGGGGGCTAACCCTAACTGCCCTAACAGTTATTAGTCACAAATGACACCCGCCGGGTGATCAGGGGGTTAAACCTTTATTAGGTAATAAATGGCGGGTGCCCTGAAACTATAAAAAATAACTAACCAACCAGCGTCACCTGTAACAGTTATATGGTGATCACTGGTGAAAGGGTTAACTAGGGGGCAATCAGGGGGCTTTATGCGGTAGTATATGGGGGTCCCTGGCGCTATAAAAAGCTGCGGCGAACCTAAATACCTACCTGCCTAACTAGCGTCACCTGTGACACTAATACGGCGATCAGAAAAATGATCGCTTATTAGGCTGGGTTCACACTGGAGCGATGCGGAAACGCCGCAAATCCGCGGCGGGTTCCCGCATCGCATGCCTCCCGGCGGCAGTTCACACTGCCCTATGCGAACTGCTGGGAGTGTCAGTGAAATGTTACTGACACCCCCAGATCAGTTCGCATATCGCAGTGCGATCTGCAAACTCGGATCGCATGGTGTGAACACCCATGCGATCCGATTCTGCTGCGGGCCAAAAAAAGGGTCCCGTGCGAATTTGCGGTGGGTGCGGCGGGTGTGGCGGGTGCGGCGGGTGCGGCGAATGGCTGAACTCGAATCGCACAGAGATCGGATGTGATTTGCACTGCAGTGCGGTGCGAATCACATTCGTTCTCATAAACCGCTGCAATGTGAACCCAGCCTTAGTGACACTGGCGACGGGGGGTGATCACGGGGTTAAACCTTTATTGGGGGGGTTAGGGGGGTACATTAGAACTAAAGGGGGCTAACTCTAACTGCCCTAACAGTTATTACAGTCACAAATGACACCAATGCAAAAAAAAAAAAAAAAAAAAAAAAAATGACATTGGTGTCACTGTGACTGGGGGGCAGGGGTAATTGGGGGGGTGATCGGGGGGTAAAGGGGGGGTGTGAGTGTGCCTGGCATGTTCTACTGTGTGTGTAGAGTGTTGGTGCAACTCACCGATCCGCTCTCCTCCGTGTCGGAACGAAAAATACCGACACGGAGGAGAGAATACATCACTTCCTCTCCTGTGTTTACATTACAGGAGAGGAAGTGATGTCACGGGGGATTCCTATTCGTCGGGAGCGATCGCGAGGGGGTGGCCATGAACGAATGGCCGTCCCCTCGTCCGGGATCGCTCCCGCACGAATACCGACCGCCGCAGGCACCGGGCGGGGGCCCGATCGGGCCCCCGACCCGCGGGAGGCAAGGGACGTACATGTACGCCAATATGCCTGCCCGTGCCATGCCATCGACGTACATCGTCGTGCGGCGGTCGGCAACTGGTTAAGATATTGAGGTCTGTGAATAGCTGCATTTTGTAACACAGACTGTAGAGGACAGATGTAAATGTGAAAAGAACTCATACAGTATTTAAAATGCAATTTTTTAAAATCTATACCTGGCTGAACTCCTTTTTAAAATTTGCTTTTATTTTTGTTTTAAAGTGGTTGTAAAACCACGGAAAAAAAACTGCTTTCCAAATTTCCTAATGGCACTGTTTATATCCGGCGAAACCTAAATCATGAAATGCTCGCAGCTTCCGATTTCTTGGGCCATTGAAATGTTTGGAGCTGTTCTGGTCTCTGATCAGCTCTATGGTCAGCTGGCAAACCCACTCTGGTTCCCTGGTGGCACAGGAGAGCCCAAAAAAACCATGGAAGATGGTGGGAGGGGGGATAGACATTCCTTCTCACTGCTTGTAAAAGCATTCTAGAGGCTAATTAGCCAATAGGATTGCTTTTACATGAAAGTCGACCGCTGACTGAAAAGAATGATGCCAAGATGATACCTAAACCTGCAAGCATCTTTCTGGTATAACCACTCACCAGTATGTTGCTGGTCCTTGTTGGGCATATATTGTAATGTTCTTTTTTTCATGCAGCCTGTGGGCTGCATGAAAAAAACAGACTGATCAGTGGGTATGCCCACCATTAGAATACCACCCTTCATCCACCCACTTCTAATGATGGGCATACATGCACCATTTTGTTTTTACCTATGGTGATAAATTCACCTCCTACAGCACTGGAGTTGCTGATTTACGTTTTGTGAGAGCAAACGCTGTTGCTGTCAAGATAAATAAATCAGTGCTCCAGCTGAATGGCGTAACTGAAAAGCAAACAATAGTAACAAAAACATTAACTCAATAAAACAACTTATTGCAATCTGTGCCTAAAAAATATATGCTGAAACATGGGGCAATCTGCCCCTAATGTTAGGAGGAAATCACCCCTCCACCTCTGCCCCCATGCTTTGGCATATATGCTCTTTTTTTTTAACTATGGTGTTGAAATCACCTCCTGCAGCGCTGGAGTTACAGCTTTACATATCGTGGGAACAAACGCTGTTGCTGTCAGAATAAATAAACTCGTGCTGCAGCTGAATGGCATACCTGCTAAGCAAATGACGGTTAACAATAAAACAAAGTAACATTACAGTATAACAGTGAGACCCCATACCTGCAAAGCAAATAAAATAAAACGCAGTAAACATAAAACATTACAGTTCTAAAATACAGTAACAATCGAGAGAGAGAACAATAGAGAGCGGACAAGAGAAATTTAAAAATGTTTTTTTTTTTTTGTTGGTGTTTTTGTTTTTTGCACTTTTATATAAGCTGTAAACTGTAACTGTAAACATTCCAGATTAGGGTCCCTCAAAATGTGATGGCCATCTTATCTTTCGAGATCCTGTTTAAGTGTGCCCTAGGACTGTGTAGTGCTGTACCCTACGCTAATACTCCACTAGTGTGTGGTAACGTTTGAAACAGTCACCCATGCAGAGATCGGGTTGGTCAGGACAGGAGGGACTATCAAAGCGCGTGTCACGCCTAAATCCGCGATTTCTTCAGACACATCTTCTTTGGGGTGTTCTCTGGGCAGGGGTACCAGGGAGGACATACAGAAAATGCCTCTCATGCAGGCGGCTCACAGCATTTGCATTGGGAAGTTAGGTCACAGCACAGTCTGGAAACAGAAGGGCTGTGATGATCTCTTCCTGGAATTTTAGGAAGGATCCAGTTCATCCTAAATCTTTTTGTATAGCACATAAGCATTCAGCAGAGCCAATTAGAATAAATATACAGACACTTTTTTTGTACCAGCATCTGGCCTTCCAGACAATTAAGTATGGCGCCAACATCTGGTTGTTGTGGTCCACCCATGCCATGTTAAGGTTGTATTCGTGGACACAGAGGGGTTTCTCCACAACAACAGTCACCATTGGAATTTCGACTGTTGTATCTGTGTGAAGGGAGGACAGAATGAAAACATTCCGATTATCCCTCCACTTCACTGCGAGCAAATTATTACATCTCAAGCAGGCTCTCTGCCCCCGTCTAAGTCAGGACTCTACAAGCCGTTGGGGGAAGCCCCGGTGATTAGATCGCATGGTGCCACCTGCTCCAATTCCACAATCAAAAAGGTGACAAAGTGGCACGTTTGTGTAATAATTGTCCACGTACAAGTGGTTCCCCTTTCCGAATAAGAGTGACACCATGTCCTACACAATCTTACCAGCGTTCCCTATGTAGTCTGTTCAGTTCTCCGGCTCCACGTGACTATCTATCCCCTCATAAACCATAAAACTATATGTAAAGACTGTTCATTGTCGTTGAAGTGCATAAATCGCAAGATCTGCTCGTAATGTGTCCTGGTCATTTAAGCAGAGAACATGGGCATATGACTAATTGGGTAATTGGACCAATATGACCGCAACTCACTTTTTTTTTTAGTTATGCCCATAAGGAGGGATAGGCCCAGGAAGGTCTTAAATTTGGAAACTGTAATAGGTTTCCAATCTCTGGCAAGGGCCAACTGGGGATTAGAGGCGATGACTTGACCAGCATACAAATTGCTTTGGTCCACAATAGATCTATAGAGATCTTCTATGAAAAACTGCGAATAAAAATCAAGGGACGTAGAATCAACTGTTTCCACCTGAATTCCGGGTTGGCCAGTGAATGGGGGAAGTACGGGCACTGCAGAAGTGTTGGGATCCCAATTCAGATTAGCAAATGCAGCGGGAAGGGCACTATGGGCTCGACAGACCTGTGTTTGTCTTCTTGGTGGCTGCAGGACACTACTTTGTGCTAGCCACCGCACCAACTTGAACTGCGCTTATGGAACTCATCTTGTCACCAAGTGTTACTGCAGTGCTGGATGTACGACCAGGATGTACTAGGCCGCTGGTGGTTGCCAGTTCACCAGAAGGATGAGCGGCACTAGTACTGGCTGTCTGCTCCATGCAAGAGCCCTGCGGTTCTTGCTCCTCAACAACAGAAGAACGAGGTCGGGTATGCCTGACCTTGGCAGGGACCACTACTCCATCGTCAGAGCTATCTGTAAGGGTGCCGCTGCTTTCTACTGGTTCGTATTCTGAGCCTGAATCTGACAGATGGGTGACTTCCTCTTCACTCTCATCTGTCATGCTCAGAAACGCGTAGGCCTCTTCACTACTGTAATTTCAGTTGGACATTGGAGCCTCTAAATTTACTAAATTTACTAGTACAACTAGTGAAACTGACAAGAAAAAAAGCGCACCTGATTGTCAGCGACTGGTTCAAACGCTATCAAAAAAGGTGTTAGCATTTGCAGGGATCACGCCTGACTCTGCAAACACTGTAATTATGTGTTTTGTAAGTGACCGTGATTGATTGCTACTCCGCATGGCTGGGCTGGGCGGAGGGGTTAAACGCAGGTGCTAGCAGGTATCTGGGCTGATCCTGCTAACGCTGTGTTTTTGGGAACCCTGAACTACTGGGGACGCTAGTATAGATCTGATCAGATCAAATATATTGATGCATTCAGACACTATATTACTAAGAATGGTGTGTGGTGCGTGTGTGGGTGTTAGCGCTACTGGCACTAATCTGACACTGCCCAGACCCTAATTAATGCTAAAACTGATGTTTGACCCCCTGATCGCCTGGCGGGTGACCTTTATTCAGCAATATATGGTGGATACCCTGATGCTTTAAAAACGTGACAGTAACTAGCTAACTACACACTTACGGGTGAAAGGGTTAACTGGGAGGTGATCAAGGGGTTAAACCTTTTATTAGATCTAGGGACCCAACCCCCCCCACACTCCCCTAACACTGATTAGTGTCACAAATGACACCAGTACAGTGATCAAAGAAAAATATGAAAACTGCACTTGGCGACACTGTGATAGGGAGTGAAGGGGTTAACTGGGGTGGCGATTGGGGGGTGAAAAGTGTGCCACTGTGTCAGTGTAGCGTTAGTGCAACTCACGTTTGGATGTCCTCTTTCCTCTTTCTGGAACGGAAAATAATTCCAGAGAGGGAGATGACCTCACCTGTAAGTGTAAACACAGGTAGGGGACAATCTCCCATTCGCCAGAACCGATCACCAAGTCCAGGCCAGAAATCATTGGCCTGGGCCTGGAGACTGATCGGTTCTGGTTCTAAAGCGAATCTGATCGCTGAGGCGGTGCTGACATACAGCTATGACGCCTCTCCCAGGGGAGCTAACCTGCTGCAGTATAACTGCAGCGGCTGGTCCGGAACCGTTTAAACCGCACATTAAACTTAATTTACCAGTGCACTATACAACTTTAACCTGTTGGAGTCACTTGAAGATATTCTTTTTTCTAACAATACCACTTCACACGTGAGATTCATCAGCTTCATTAATTTTTCTTTCCTTTTAATAATCTGGTGAAAGCGTCCTTTGACCTGAATGTGCAGAAGCTTTTCCTTTTAAGACAGTAAAACAAACCCCCACAACACAATTTATAGTGGCAATTACAGTACAGAGAGGGAGAGATAAATTGTGTGTAACCTGAAGTTCTCCCGGAGGCAGAGATGTGTATTCCCTTTGATGAGCTATGGATTAATATAAGGGCAGGTAGTAAGCTTTTTTTTTTTTTTTTTTTTTTTATTGGTGAACATATTACTTACTGGTGAAGGTTTTTATAAGCTCCACACTTAAAGTGGTTGTAAACCCTTACAAACCACTTTGACCTACAGGTAAGCCTAGATTAAGGCTTACCTGTAGCTCCAAGAAATATCTCCTTAACCTACACGGTTAAGGAGATATTTTACAAAAATAGGGCAGCACTGTCTACGGCGCATGTGCACCGTAGACAACGGCGCAGGCGCACTGAGCACGCCGCAAGTGAAGGCAAACATGCCGTCATGGCCCCTGCGCGCATGTGCCGGATTGAATTCATCGCTGCTCCGCCCACTCGCAGTGCCAGAGCAGCGATACCTGGAAGAAGATGGACGCTCCGTGTTGCAGGGGACCGCGGTGACATCGCTGGCTCCTGTGTCAGGTAAGTGACACATAACGCACTCCTGCATCGCATAGTAGCCCATTATGTGTGAAGTTCAGGGAAGCGCTATGTACCAATTAAAGGGTTCAGGGGTGCACTACGTACAGAGTGCAGGGTTTAGGAGTGTGCTATGTACAGAGTGCAGGGTTCAGGAGTGTGCTATGTACAGAGTGCAGGGTTTAGGGCTGTGCTGTGCACAGACTGCAGGGTTCAGCTCCCTTTCACAGGCTGTCCACATCTCACTGCCAACCTTTCTCAGCTCTGACCTCTGCACCACTCTCTCCCATTCCCTACCTCTGGCACACCTCTGGGCAGGGATCTGTGAGAACTGTAAAGAGGAAAGCTCTCCTTATAGACACAGAAGGTGAAAGTCACATTTCGGCTGAAAAAAAAGCCCTGGGTGCAAGGGCCACATGAAATGGCCCATGGGCCTTATGTTTGACACGTGTGCTCTAACTTTTATACATTTGCAGGTCAACTTGTTCTCTTCAAAAATAACAGACTTGCTGGCCAGATCACCAGGTGAAAATAAAAGAAAGCCAAAAAAGAAAACCAATACATCCATCACATGTATGAATTGGTAAGCTGCAATGTAATAAATGTTTGCTTTGGGTTTATTATATCTTTAACTAAATTTGCAATTAATTTATTTTGATCATGCCAGACATAAATACTGTTTTGTACTATTATCTTTGGACGTATGGCTGAACATTTGCATTAAAATCAATAGAGCTGGCTAGAGCTAGTTCCTGAGGGAACCTAATACACATTTTCACAGCTCTTCCTGTGAAGAATCCTTTTAGAATGTGGAGGTTTAACCAGTTTTCCTCCAGACGTAAAGTTTGCTTCCTTGTCTTTTGCAATCACCTTAAAGCAGACCTGGGCAAATTGTGGCTCCAAGGCTACACCTGGCCCTTTGGCTGTCCCTATCCAGCCCACAATTCCTCCGCAAACCTGTCTGACCCAGTCAGCTTCTTCATTGAGGAAGCTGAAAGGCTCAAAGAGGTCTGCTGACAGATGTCCATGTGGAGACCTGCAAGAACTAGAAGTAGAGTGCTTTAGGAGCTGCTCAGTACAGCAGGAAGGGTCGGTTCTAGTGGAAGAACTTTGCCTATAATAAATCCCAACACTGTCCTGCTATTCTGTTACCTGGCCAAGTTTTCCTGTGTTAGAGCTTGCATGCTGCAAATCCCAGGAACCGTGCACCTGTTCACTCCAGGCCAGGATCTGAAGAAATTCCTGCTCTACCGATCTTAGGCTCACTCCTTCCAGTGGGGCTGTCTTTCAGCATACGATACTGTCAAACTTCATATCATTGAAGGAAGGATGAATGAAAAAATGTATCAAGACATTCTTGATAAAAATCTGCTAAAATCTACCAGGATGATGAAGATGATACGAGGGTGGACAGAAAGACAATGATCCCAAGCACAAAGCCAAGGAAATTAGTTTCTAAGAAAGAAAGAAAAGAAAACTGCTAGAATGGCTCAGCCAATCACCTGACTTGAATCCAATAGAAAATCTACAGAAAGCAGTTCATAGAAGAGACCCACGGAACCTTCAAGATTTGAAGACTGTGTGGAAGAATTGGCCAAAATCCACACCTGAGAAATGCATGTGACTAGTTTCTCCATACAGGAGGCGTCTTAAAGCTGTCATTACCAACAAAGGATTTTGTATGAAGTATTAAGTGGGAGTAAACTCCCATCTCTGATTTTTACCTATAGATAGGCCTATAATAAGGCTTGCCTATAGGCAATGTAAATATCTCCTAACTGTTTTGGTGATATTTACTGTATATGCACCCGATAATATCATTGGCGCATACGCTCTGAAGGAACAGCTGCCTGGGCTGTCCCTTCAGGGTCCTGTGCCATAAACGCCGGCTCCCCCGCACATGCATCATCGTGGCTCCGGCCAGTCAGACTGCCGGAGTTCGCGGACCCAGAAGGAAGATGTATGAAGATGGAATTGGCCTCCAGCCGTGACCGAGCATCATCGAAATGCTTCGTTTTCAGGTAAGTTTCACATAATGTGCTAGTATGCGATGCATGTGATAGATGGCACACTGATCCAATTTATTGCAATTGAATCAGTGTGCCGTCTATCACAGGAGCGGGACTTTGTTACAACGGCCGCCGGGATATTGAAAGCCAAGCTCTGTGACACAGCTGGAGATGGCCACTGTGTGTGATCCAGGCACTGATGAGTGGCCGCCCCAGGCATTTCAGATGCAAGCTCTGTGACACAGTGGGAGATCCCCGCCGTGTTTGACATACAGAGAGGAGGAGGGAGGGAGGAGAGCTCTGGGATGACGTCATCAATGCATTCGCGATTCAGCCGTTCTTTGTATCAATGCAGAATCGTGTAAGGCTGAATCGCAATGCATTGATTAAACTATTATTTTCAACACCCCTAGTATAAATTACATGGAGCAATGCTCTGTTGTACTACGTGTATGCATGTTAGACATGTTGATTGGAGAGCAAGTTTTAATTCCTTTGGCTGGTTTTCACATTTTATATTTTTTTTTTTACCATAATCCCTGTAAATTGCACTGTTTGCACTTAGTATCTTTTTAGTTGATGTAGTTTTCTACTTACGAAAAATTTGTACAGGGTAATATGTGTCTCTCGGTGGAGTCCATCCCAGGATTAATACAAGAAAGTGTTTTTTCTTGCATTTGGAACTGTAGCTTGACATTGCATGCTAATATCAAGTCTGTGATCTACCAGAACACCCAGATCCTTTTTGAATAATTGATTCCCCCAGTTGTACACCCTCTATATATATATATATATATATATATATATATATATATATATATATATATATATATATATATATATATGATACATTCGTGTTTTAGCCCCAAGTACATAACTTTATAATTATCAATATTACAACTGTATTTTGTTATGATTTTTTATTTTGGGTTACAGCACCAAACACAGTTATGTGTAATGGTATGTATGCCATTACCTGCAGGTCTTTGCTTTGCTACAAGTTTTCCCATGTGTACCTCCACTACAGCCTTAGCTACATATAACTGTTTCTCCAACCGCCTGCCCCTTCTGCTTTCTCCTCAATTCATAGAACTCATTTTACCACAATCTCAAAATGCAGGTAATGGGATACACACCATTAAACATAACTAATGTGTATGATGCTGAATCACCCCCCCCCCAAAAAAAAAAAATTATACTAAACTTTTTTGCCACATAATTTCGGTGCCTTAAGTTCTGCCGGTATCTTGGAGACATTCTGTATGGACCTTATTCTACTACATGGCTTAGGGGTCTATTTAATCAAATATTCATTGGACAAATGTCACACACATTTGTGCAAGCTCTGTGAAATTTGCCAATCATTTCTGTAATAAATTAATTTCTATGATCATCAGTTCCATCTAGTGGCCAAAATGTCAGGTCAGTTTTCTCATTCAGGTATTTCTAAAAACTATACCGCTTTTTGGCCACTTGATGGAGCTGTCGACCATAGAAATTAATCTATTCCAGATTATGGACCCAATTTGTACAGCCTTATGTATGACATTCATTCACCAATTGTTTTATAAATAGACCCATTGGCATCATCTGCAAACACAGAAATTGTACTTTTAATCTCAATAATTTAAAAAGTGACTAAAAAGTAAGGATCCCCACACTGAACTCTCTGGTTCACCACTAACAACCTTTGACCTTTCAAAGTATGAATCATTAAGGCAAAAATCTCCCACACTTTGACTTCCTTTAATTCTGTGACACACAGTCACTATGCCCTGTGAGCAGGCATTGCTGTGACACAGAATTTACAGAGCCTGCCTTCTGACCTACAGAGGTGCTGAGAGGAGGAGTTTGACTCAGTACAAGAATCTCTACTTCCAGGCAGCACAGTACCATGGGATGTGTAGTCCTTAGAAATTGAATTCAGGAAATTTTGGAAAGGGATGACCAGCAGACAGAGGCAGCAGCTGTAACATGAAAGTATATTTTTCTTGTAAGCTTAAATCAAATTGTCAGTTCTAACTATTACAATGCTGGTGTTATAAAATGAAAGTGTATACTTTGACCATAGATTTCCTTTAATCACTACTCTGTGAACATGGCCTTTAAAGGCATAGTTCATTTTTACCAAAAAACTGCCTCTGCAGGTAAAGAGGGTCTGTAGATAAAAACAAATTGTTCAGCATTGACCAAAGTTGAATACCCTCGCTATAGATGTAGGCCATTTATGTACCCCATCCACAAGCTCCCAAATGCTAAACTCAGAGCTACTGTACCAGAGGAGTGTGTGTGTGTGTGTGTGTGTGTGTGTGTGTGTGTGTGTGTGTGTGTGTGTGTGTGTGTGTGTGTGTGTGGGGGGGGGGGGGGGGGGGGTTGGTTTAAATCAGAGAAAGTGCCCACTCTTGTGGTGGTGGATGTGAACAGTACCGCCTGGGCCTGTCTTAGCAATGTCCTAGCAACAATGCAGGTTGGGATGATGCAAGCTAAGGAAGAATCTCAGTGAGGCTTCTTGAGGTAAGTAAATTGGCACTACACCTATAGCAAGGGCATTATCTAACGTTGGTCAAAACTGCACGGTTTGTATTTATCTACAGATGCCATTTAAAGTGGGAGTAAAATCCCATGGATGTTTTTTTTACCTATAGGTAAGCCTATAGTAAGGCTAACCTACTAGGTACAATAAATATCTCCTAAATGTGCACCGTCTAGAACAGGTATCAGTAAATGGCAGACCGCATCTGGACCGGGTAGAAGCCCTTTACTGAAGCCGCTGTTGACGTCACCAGTGCCTGAAGGAACAGTATACTATGCCGTTCCGTCAGAGTACTGTGCTGTGAACAGTGGCTCCTATGCACATGCACAGAAGCGACGTCATCGTGGCTCGTCCAATCAAAGGACTGGAGCCTGCCAAATCGGAAGGAGGATCGGGTGAAGATGGAAGCCTGTCAGCAGTGACAGTGTGCCGCTGAAGGTAAGTTTCACATAATGTGCTAGTATGCATACTGTGCTAGTATGCGATTCCTACTAGCACATTATAACTTTGCCTTGCAAGTTTAAAAAAACAACAATGGTGGATTACTACCGCTTTAACTGCATATGTGTTTTTTTTAGTAAAGGTGAACTATGTCTTTACGCTACTTTTTTTTTATCCATTTCCAAACTGCTTTTTATAACCCTGTACACATTAATGAACTAAAAGCAAAACTCTTTTTGGAGAGGGTGGATAGGGATTACAAAACCAAGTGTTTATTTCTGTCTGTGTACCCTATTTGCCATGTTTACCATTATAGTGAAAGTAAAAAAAAAATGTTGAAATGTTTAGTTGTCTCCAGAACCGTAAGGCTCGGTTCACACAGGGGGCGACGCGCCGCGACCTGACAAGTCGCCCCCGTTCTGTACTACGGAACTGTTCTAAGAGGAGCGACTCGAGTCGCTCCGACTTAGAAAAAAGGTTCCTGTACTACTTTTGGGCGACTTGCATTGACTTCTATACAGAAGTCGTTTGCAAGTCGCCGCTAAGGTCGCGGCAGGTCGCGGAGCGGCAAGTCGTGTCGCCCCCTGTGTGAACCGAGCCTAAGAGAGGAGAAATCGTCTA